>NW_028283562.1:3260319-3978139 GCF_059441095.1 Idiotropiscis lumnitzeri | reverse complement strand
TGGAAATTTACATTGGAAACGTTTGGTTTAGCTGTTAATGAAGTTTCGTTTTTTTAGTGCTGAAAATTCATTGTCTGCTGGCGCTGTACACTTTTTCTAAGTGTTGCAATATCTCATGAAGGAAATACTGGACAATCAAATTAATGACTTTCCAGGCTTCAGGATGCCTTTCTACACTATATAAAGGTGGAAATTTACATTGGAAACGTTTGGTTTAGCTGTTATAAAAGTTTGGTTTTTTAGTGCTGTAAATGCATTTTCAGCTCGCGCTGTACACATTTGCTATGAGAGGCATTATATCATAAGGGAAATATTGGACAATCAAATTAATGACTGCCCAGACTTCAGGATGTCTTTTTACACTATATAAAGGTGGAAATTTACATTGGAAACGTTTAGTTTAGCTGTTAATAAAGTTTCGTTTTTTTAGTGCTGAAAATTCATTGTCTGCTGGCGCTGTACACTTTTTCTAAGTGTTGCAATATCTCATGAAGGAAATACTGGACAATCAAATTAATGACTTTCCAGGCTTCAGGATGCCTTTCTACACTATATAAAGGTAGAAATTTACATTGGAAACGTTTGGTTTAGCTGTTATAAAAGTTTGGTTTTTTAGTGCTGTAAATGCATTTTCAGCTCGCGCTGTACACATTTGCTATGAGAGGCATTATCTCATAAGGGAAATATTGGACAATCAAATTAATGACTGCCCAGGCTTCAGGATGTCTTTTTACACTATATAAAGGTGGAAATTTACATTGGAAACGTTTGGTTTAGCTGTTATAAAAGTTTGGTTTTTTAGTGCTGTAAATGCATTTTCAGCTCGCGCTGTACACATTTGCTATGAGAGGCCTTATCTCATAAGGGAAATATTGGACAATCAAATTAATGGCTGCCCAGGCTTCAGGATGTCTTTTTACACTATATAAATGTGGAAATTTACATTGGAAACGTTTGGTTTAGCTGTTAATGAAGTTTCGTTTTTTAGTGCTGAAAATTCATTGTCTGCTGGCGCTGTACACTTTTTCTAAGTGTTGCAATATCTCATGAAGGAAATACTGGACAATCAAATTAATGACTTTCCAGGCTTCAGGATGCCTTTCTACACTATATAAAGGTGGACATTTACATTGGAAACGTTTGGTTTACCTGTTATAAAAGTTTGTTTTTTTAGTGCTGTAAATGCATTTTCAGCTCGCGCTGTACACATTTGCTATGAGAGGCATTATCTCATAAGGGAAATATTGGACAATCAAATTAATGACTGCCCAGGCTTCAGGATGTCTTTTTACACTATATAAAGGTGGAAATATACATTGGAAACGTTTAGTTTAGCTGTTAATGAAGTTTCGTTTTTTTAGTGCTGAAAATTCATTGTCTGCTGGCGCTGTACACTTTTTCTAAGTGTTGCAATATCTCATGAAGGAAATACTGGACAATCAAATTAATGACTTTCCAGGCTTCAGGATGCCTTTCTACACTATATAAAGGTGGAAATTTACATTGGAAACGTTTGGTTTAGCTGTTATAAAAGTTTGGTTTTTTAGTGCTGAAAATGCATTTTCAGCTCGCACTGTACACATTTGCTATGTGAGGCATTATCTCATAAGGGAAATACTGGACAATCAAATTAATGACTTCCCAGGCTTCAGGATGCCTTTTTACACTCTATAAATGTGGAAATTTACATTGGAAACGTTTGGTTTAGCTGTTAATGAAGTTTCGTTTTTTTAGTGCTGAAAATTCATTGTCTGCTAGCGCTGTACACTTTTTCTAAGTGTTGCAATATCTCATGAAGGAAATACTGGACAATCAAATTAATGACTTTCCAGGCTTCAGGATGCCTTTATACACTATATAAAGGTGGAAATTTACATTGGAAACGTTTGGTTTAGCTGTTATAAAAGTTTGGTTTTTTAGTGCTGTAAATGCATTTTCAGCTCGCGCTGTACACATTTGCTATGAGAGGCATTATCTCATAAGGGAAATATTGGACAATCAAATTAATGACTGCCCAGGCTTCAGGATGTCTTTTTACACTATATAAAGGTGGAAATTTACATTGGAAACGTTTGGTTTAGCTGTGATAAAAGTTTGGTTTTTTTAGTGCTGAAAATGCATTTTCAGCTCGCACTGTACACATTTGCTATGTGAGGCATTATCTCATAAGGGAAATACTGGACAATCAAATTAATGACTGCCCAGGCTTCAGGATGTCTTTTTACACTATCTAAAGGTGGAAATTTACATTGGAAACGTTTGGTTTAGCTGTTATAAAAGTTTGGTTTTTTAGTGCTGAAAATGCATTTTCAGCTCGCACTGTACACATTTGCTATGTGAGGCATTATCTCATAAGGGAAATACTGGACAATCAAATTAATGACTTACCAGGCTTCAGGATGCCTTTTTACACTCTATAAATGTGGAAATTTACATTGGAAACGTTTGGTTTAGCTGTTAATGAAGTTTCGTTTTTTAAGTGCTGAAAATTCATTGTCTGCTGGCGCTGTACACTTTTTCTAAGTGTTGCAATATCTCATGAAGGAAATACTGGACAATCAAATTAATGACTTTCCAGGCTTCAGGATGCCTTTCTACACTATATAAAGGTGGAAATTTACATTTGAAACGTTTGGTTTAGCTGTTATAAAAGTTTGGTTTTTTAGTGCTGTAAATGCATTTTCAGCTCGCGCTGTACACATTTGCTATGAGAGGCATTATCTCATAAGGGAAATATTGGACAATCAAATTAATGACTGCCCAGGCTTCAGGATGTCTTTTTACACTATATAAAGGTGGAAATATACATTGGAAACGTTTAGTTTAGCTGTTAATGAAGTTTCGTTTTTTTAGTGCTGAAAATTCATTGTCTGCTGGCGCTGTACACTTTTTCTAAGTGTTGCAATATCTCATGAAGGAAATACTGGACAATCAAATTAATGACTTTCCAGGCTTCAGGATGCCTTTCTACACTATATAAAGGTGGAAATTTACATTGGAAACGTTTGGTTTAGCTGTTATAAAAGTTTGGTTTTTTAGTGCTGTAAATGCATTTTCAGCTCGCGCTGTACACATTTGCTATGAGAGGCATTATCTCATAAGGGAAATATTGGACAATCAAATTAATGACTGCCCAGGCTTCAGGATGTCTTTTTACACTATATAAAGGTGGAAATTTACATTGGAAACGTTTGGTTTAGCTGTTATAAAAGTTTGGTTTTTTAGTGCTGTAAATGCATTTTCAGCTCGCGCTGTACACATTTGCTATGAGAGGCATTATCTCATAAGGGAAATATTGGACAATCAAATGAATGACTGCCCAGGCTTCAGGATGTCTTTCTACACTATATAAAGGTGGAAATTTACATTGGAAACGTTTGGTTTAGCTGTTATAAAAGTTTGGTTTTTTAGTGCTGAAAATGCATTTTCAGCTCGCACTGTACACATTTGCTATGTGAGGCATTATCTCATAAGGGAAATACTGGACAATCAAATTAATGACTTCCCAGGCTTCAGGATACCTTTTTACACTCTATAAATGTGGAAATTTACATTGGAAACGTTTGGTTTAGCTGTTAATGAAGTTTCGTTTTTTTAGTGCTGAAAATTCATTGTCTGCTAGCGCTGTACACTTTTTCTAAGTGTTGCAATATCTCATGAAGGAAATACTGGACAATCAAATTAATGACTTTCCAGGCTTCAGGATGCCTTTCTACACTATATAAAGGTGGAAATTTACATTGGAAACGTTTGGTTTAGCTGTTATAAAAGTTTGGTTTTTTAGTGCTGTAAATGCATTTTCAGCTCGCGCTGTACACATTTGCTATGAGAGGCATTATCTCATAAGGGAAATATTGGACAATCAAATTAATGACTGCCCAGGCTTCAGGATGTCTTTTTACACTATATAAAGGTGGAAATTTACATTGGAAACGTTTGGTTTAGCTGTGATAAAAGTTTGGTTTTTTTAGTGCTGAAAATGCATTTTCAGCTCGCACTGTACACATTTGCTATGTGAGGCATTATCTCATAAGGGAAATACTGGACAATCAAATTAATGACTGCCCAGGCTTCAGGATGTCTTTTTACACTATCTAAAGGTGGAAATTTACATTGGAAACGTTTGGTTTAGCTGTTATAAAAGTTTGGTTTTTTAGTGCTGAAAATGCATTTTCAGCTCGCACTGTACACATTTGCTATGTGAGGCATTATCTCATAAGGGAAATACTGGACAATCAAATTAATGACTTACCAGGCTTCAGGATGCCTTTTTACACTCTATAAATGTGGAAATTTACATTGGAAACGTTTGGTTTAGCTGTTAATGAAGTTTCGTTTTTTAAGTGCTGAAAATTCATTGTCTGCTGGCGCTGTACACTTTTTCTAAGTGTTGCAATATCTCATGAAGGAAATACTGGACAATCAAATTAATGACTTTCCAGGCTTCAGGATGCCTTTCTACACTATATAAAGGTGGAAATTTACATTTGAAACGTTTGGTTTAGCTGTTATAAAAGTTTGGTTTTTTAGTGCTGTAAATGCATTTTCAGCTCGCGCTGTACACATTTGCTATGAGAGGCATTATCTCATAAGGGAAATATTGGACAATCAAATTAATGACTGCCCAGGCTTCAGGATGTCTTTTTACACTATATAAAGGTGGAAATATACATTGGAAACGTTTAGTTTAGCTGTTAATGAAGTTTCGTTTTTTTAGTGCTGAAAATTCATTGTCTGCTGGCGCTGTACACTTTTTCTAAGTGTTGCAATATCTCATGAAGGAAATACTGGACAATCAAATTAATGACTTTCCAGGCTTCAGGATGCCTTTCTACACTATATAAAGGTGGAAATTTACATTGGAAACGTTTGGTTTAGCTGTTATAAAAGTTTGGTTTTTTAGTGCTGTAAATGCATTTTCAGCTCGCGCTGTACACATTTGCTATGAGAGGCATTATCTCATAAGGGAAATATTGGACAATCAAATTAATGACTGCCCAGGCTTCAGGATGTCTTTTTACACTATATAAAGGTGGAAATTTACATTGGAAACGTTTGGTTTAGCTGTTATAAAAGTTTGGTTTTTTAGTGCTGTAAATGCATTTTCAGCTCGCGCTGTACACATTTGCTATGAGAGGCATTATCTCATAAGGGAAATATTGGACAATCAAATGAATGACTGCCCAGGCTTCAGGATGTCTTTCTACACTATATAAAGGTGGAAATTTACATTGGAAACGTTTGGTTTAGCTGTTATAAAAGTTTGGTTTTTTAGTGCTGAAAATGCATTTTCAGCTCGCACTGTACACATTTGCTATGTGAGGCATTATCTCATAAGGGAAATACTGGACAATCAAATTAATGACTTCCCAGGCTTCAGGATACCTTTTTACACTCTATAAATGTGGAAATTTACATTGGAAACGTTTGGTTTAGCTGTTAATGAAGTTTCGTTTTTTTAGTGCTGAAAATTCATTGTCTGCTAGCGCTGTACACTTTTTCTAAGTGTTGCAATATCTCATGAAGGAAATACTGGACAATCAAATTAATGACTTTCCAGGCTTCAGGATGCCTTTCTACACTATATAAAGGTGGAAATTTACATTGGAAACGTTTGGTTTAGCTGTTATAAAAGTTTGGTTTTTTAGTGCTGTAAATGCATTTTCAGCTCGCGCTGTACACATTTGCTATGAGAGGCATTATCTCATAAGGGAAATATTGGACAATCAAATTAATGACTGCCCAGGCTTCAGGATGTCTTTTTACACTATATAAAGGTGGAAATTTACATTGGAAACGTTTGGTTTAGCTGTGATAAAAGTTTGGTTTTTTTAGTGCTGAAAATGCATTTTCAGCTCGCACTGTACACATTTGCTATGTGAGGCATTATCTCATAAGGGAAATACTGGACAATCAAATTAATGACTGCCCAGGCTTCAGGATGTCTTTTTACACTATCTAAAGGTGGAAATTTACATTGGAAACGTTTGGTTTAGCTGTTATAAAAGTTTGGTTTTTTAGTGCTGAAAATGCATTTTCAGCTCGCACTGTACACATTTGCTATGTGAGGCATTATCTCATAAGGGAAATACTGGACAATCAAATTAATGACTTACCAGGCTTCAGGATGCCTTTTTACACTCTATAAATGTGGAAATTTACATTGGAAACGTTTGGTTTAGCTGTTAATGAAGTTTCGTTTTTTAAGTGCTGAAAATTCATTGTCTGCTGGCGCTGTACACTTTTTCTAAGTGTTGCAATATCTCATGAAGGAAATACTGGACAATCAAATTAATGACTTTCCAGGCTTCAGGATGCCTTTCTACACTATATAAAGGTGGAAATTTACATTTGAAACGTTTGGTTTAGCTGTTATAAAAGTTTGGTTTTTTTAGTGCTGTAAATGCATTTTCAGCTCGCGCTGTACACATTTGCTATGAGAGGCATTATCTCATAAGGGAAATATTGGACAATCAAATTAATGACTGCCCAGGCTTCAGGATGTCTTTTTACACTATATAAAGGTGGAAATATACATTGGAAACGTTTAGTTTAGCTGTTAATGAAGTTTCGTTTTTTTAGTGCTGAAAATTCATTGTCTGCTGGCGCTGTACACTTTTTCTAAGTGTTGCAATATCTCATGAAGGAAATACTGGACAATCAAATTAATGACTTTCCAGGCTTCAGGATGCCTTTCTACACTATATAAAGGTGGAAATTTACATTGGAAACGTTTGGTTTAGCTGTTATAAAAGTTTGGTTTTTTAGTGCTGTAAATGCATTTTCAGCTCGCGCTGTACACATTTGCTATGAGAGGCATTATCTCATAAGGGAAATATTGGACAATCAAATTAATGACTGCCCAGGCTTCAGGATGTCTTTTTACACTATATAAAGGTGGAAATTTACATTGGAAACGTTTGGTTTAGCTGTTATAAAAGTTTGGTTTTTTAGTGCTGTAAATGCATTTTCAGCTCGCGCTGTACACATTTGCTATGAGAGGCATTATCTCATAAGGGAAATATTGGACAATCAAATGAATGACTGCCCAGGCTTCAGGATGTCTTTTTACACTATATAAAGGTGGAAATTTACATTGGAAACGTTTGGTTTAGCTGTTATAAAAGTTTGGTTTTTTAGTGCTGAAAATGCATTTTCAGCTCGCACTGTACACATTTGCTATGTGAGGCATTATCTCATAAGGGAAATACTGGACAATCAAATTAATGACTTCCCAGGCTTCAGGATGCCTTTTTACACTCTATAAATGTGGAAATTTACATTGGAAACGTTTGGTTTAGCTGTTAATGAAGTTTCGTTTTTTAGTGCTGAAAATTCATTGTCTGCTGGCGCTGTACACTTTTTCTAAGTGTTGCAATATCTCATGAAGGAAATACTGGACAATCAAATTAATGACTTTCCAGGCTTCAGGATGCCTTTTTACACTATATAAAGGTGGAAATTTACATTGGAAACGTTTGGTTTAGCTGTTATAAAAGTTTGGTTTTTTAGTGCTGTAAATGCATTTTCAGCTCGCGCTGTACACATTTGCTATGAGAGGCATTATCTCATAAGGGAAATATTGGACAATCAAATTAATGACTGCCCAGGCTTCAGGATGTCTTTTTACACTATATAAAGGTGGAAATTTACATTGGAAACGTTTAGTTTAGCTGTTATAAAAGTTTGTTTTTTTAGTGCTGTAAATGCATTTTCAGCACTAAAAAAACATACTTTTATAACAGCTAAACCAAACGTTTCCAATGTAAATTTCCACCTTTATATAGTGTAAAAAGACATCCTGAAGCCTGGGCAGTCATTAATTTGATTGTCCAATATTTCCCTTATGAGATAATGCCTCTCATAGAAAATGTGTACAGCGCGAGCTGAAAATGCATTTACAGCACTAAAAAACCAAACTTTTATAACAGCTAAACCAAACGTTTCCAATGTAAATTTCCACCTTTATATAGTGTAAAAAAACATCCTGAAGCCTGGGCAGTCATTAATTTGATTGTCCAATATTTCCCTTATGAGATAATGCCTCTCATAGCAAATGTGTACAGCGCGAGCTGAAAATGCATTTACAGCACTAAAAAACCAAACTTTTATAACAGCTAAACCAAACGTTTCCAATGTAAATTTCCACCTTTATATAGTGTAGAAAGGCATCCTGAAGCCTGGAAAGTCATTAATTTGATTGTCCAGTATTTCCTACATGAGATATTGCAACACTTAGAAAAAGTGTACAGCGCCAGCAGACAATGAATTTGCAGCACTAAAAAAACGAAACTTCATTTACAGCTAAACCAAACGTTTCCAATGTAAATTTCCACATTTATATAGTGTAAAAAGGCATCCTGAAGCCTGGGAAGTCATTAATTTGATTATCCAGTATTTCCCTTATGAGATAATGCCTCACATAGCAAATGTGTACAGCGCGAGCTGAAAATGCATTTACAGCACTAAAAAAACAAACTTTTATAACAGCTAAACTAAACGTTTCCAATGTAAATTTTCACCTTTATATAGTGTAAAAAGACATCCTGAAGCCTGGGCAGTCATTAATTTGATTGTCCAATATTTTCCTTATGAGATAATGCCTCTCATAGCAAATGTGTACAGCGCGAGCTGAAAATGCATTTACAGCACTAAAAAACCAAACTTTTATAACAGCTAAACCAAACGTTTCCAATGTAAATTTCCACAATTATATAGTGTAAAAAGGTCTCCTGAAGCCTGGGAAGTCATTAATTTGATTGTCCAGCATTTCCATTATGAGATAATGTCTCACATAGCAAATGTGTACAGCGCGAGCTGAAAATGCATTTACAGCACTAAAAAACCAAACTTTTATAACAGCTAAACCAAACGTTTACAATGTAAATTTCCACCTTTATACAGTGTAAAAAGGCATCCTGAAGCCTGGAAAGTCATTAATTTGATTGTCCAGTATTTCCTTCATGAGAAAATGCAACACTTAGAAAAAGTGTACAGCGCCAGCAGACAATGAATTTGCAGCACTAAAAAAACGAAACTTCATTAACAGCTAAACCAAACGTTTCCAATGTAAATTTCCACATTTATATAGTGTAAAAAGGCATCCTGAAGCCTGGGAAGTCATTAATTTGATTGTCCATTATTTCCCTTATGAGATAATGCCTCACATAGCAAATGTGTACAGCGCGAGCTGAAAATGCATTTACAGCACTAAAAAAACAAACTTTTATAACAGCTAAACTAAACGTTTCCAATGTAAATTTCCACCTCTATATAGTGTAAAAAGGTCTCCTGAAGCCTGGTAAGTCATTAATTTGATTGTCCAGTATTTCCCTTATGGGATAATGCCTCACATAGCAAATGTGTACAGCGCGAGCTGAAAATGCATTTACAGCACTAAAAAAACAAACGTTTATAACAGCTAAACCAAACGTTTCCAATGTAAATTTCCACCTTTATATAGTGTAAAAAGGCATCCTGAAGCCTGGAAAGTCATTAATTTGATTGTCCAGTATTTCCTTCATGAGATATTGCAACACTTAGAAAAAGTGTACAGCACCAGCAGACAATGAATTTGCAGCACTAAAAAAACGAAACTTCATTAACAGCTAAACCAAACGTTTCCAATGTAAATTTCCACATTTATATCGTGTAAAAAGGCATCCTGAAGCCTGGGAAGTCATTAATTTGATTGTCCAGTATTTCCCTTATGAGATAATGCCTCACATAGCAAATGTGTACAGCGCGAGCTGAAAATGCATTTACAGCACTAAAAAAACTAACTTTTATAACAGCTAAACTAAACGTTTCCAATGTAAATTTCCACCTTTATATAGTGTAAAAAAGACATCCTGAAGCCTGGGCAGTCATTAATTTGATTGTCCAATATTTCCCTTATGAGATAATGCCTCACATAGCATTTACAGCACTAAAAAACCAAACTTTTATAACAGCTAAACCAAACGTGTCCAATGTAAATTTCCACCTTTATATAGTGTAGAAAGGCATCCTGAAGCCTGGAAAGTCATGAATTTGATTGTCCAGTATTTCCTTCATGAGATATTGCAACACTTAGAAAAAGTGTCCAGCGCCAGCAGACAATGAATTTGCAGCACTAAAAAAACGAAACTTCATTTCCAGCTAAACCAAACGTTTCCAATGTAAATTTCCACATTTATATAGTGTAAAAAGGCATCCTGAAGCCTGGGAAGTCATTAATTTGATTGTCCAGTATTTCCCTTATGAGATAATGCCTCACATAGCAAATGTGTACAGCGCGAGCTGAAAATGCATTTACAGCACTAAAAAAACAAACTTTTATAACAGCTAAACTAAACGTTTCCAATGTAAATTTTCACCTTTATATAGTGTAAAAAGACATCCTGAAGCCTGGGCAGTCATTAATTTGATTGTCCAATATTTCCCTTATGAGATAATGCCTCTCATAGCAAATATGTACAGCGCGAGCTGAAAATGCATTTACAGCACTAAAAAACCAAACTTTTATAACAGCTAAACCAAACGTTTCCAATGTAAATTTCCACCTTTATAGAGTGTAGAAAGGCATCCTGAAGCCTGGAAAGTCATTAATTTGATTGTCCAGTATTTCCTTCATGAGATATTGCAACACTTAGAAAAAGTGTACAGCGCCAGCAGACAATGAATTTGCAGCACTAAAAAAACGAAACTTCATTAACAGCTAAACCAAACGTTTCCAATGTAAATTTCCACCTTTATATAGTGTAGAAAGGCATCCTGAAGCCTGGGCAGTCATTAATTTGATTGTCCAATATTTCCCTTATGAGATAATGCCTCTCATAGCAAATGTGTACAGCGTGAGCTGAAAATGCATTTACAGCACAAAAAAAACAAACTTTTATAACAGCTAAACCAAACGTTTCCAATGTAAATTTCCACCTTTATATAGTGTAAAAAGACATCCTGAAGCCTGGGAAGTCATTAATTTGATTGACCAGTATTTCCCTTATGAGATAATGCCTCACCATAGCAAATGTGTACAGCGCGAGCTGAAAATGCATTTACAGCACTAAAAAACCAAACTTTTATAACAGCTAAACCAAACGTTTCCAATGTAAATTTCCACCTTTATACAGTGTAAAAAGGCATCCTGAAGCCTGGGAAGTCATTAATTTGATTGTCCAGTATTTCCCTTTTGAGATAATGCCTCACATAGCAAATGTGTACAGCGCGAGCTGAAAATGCATTTACAGCACTAAAAAACCAAACTTTTATAACAGCTAAACCAAACGTTTCCAATGTAAATTTCCACCTTTATATAGTGTAAAAAGGCATCCTGAAGCCTGGGAAGTCATTAATTTGATTGTCCAGTATTTCCCTTATGAGATAATGCCTCACATAGCAAATGTGTACAGCGCGAGCTGAGAATGCATTTACAGCACTAAAAAAACAAAATTTTATAACAGCTAAACCAAACGTTTCCAATGTAAATTTCCACCTTTATATAGTGTAGAAAGGCATCCTGAAGCCTGGAAAGTCATTAATTTGATTGTCCAGTATTTCCTTCATGAGATATTGCAACACTTAGAAAAAGTGTACAGCGCCAGCAGACAATGAATTTGCAGCACTAAAAAAACGAAACTTCATTAACAGCTAAACCAAACGTTTCCAATGTAAATTTCCACATTTATATAGTGTAAAAAGGCATCCTGAAGCCTGGGAAGTCATTAATTTGATTGTCCAGTATTTCCTTCATGAGATATTGCAACACTTAGAAAAAGTGTACAGCGCCAGCAGACAATGAATTTGCAGCACTAAAAAAACGAAACTTCATTAACAGCTAAACCAAACGTTTCCAATGTAAATTTCCACATTTATATAGTGTAAAAATGCATCCTGAAGCCTGGGAAGTCATTAATTTCTTTGTCCAGTATTTCCTTCATGAGATACAGCAACACTTAGAAAAAGTCTGTGTGACAGCCTGGAGAGACTGCTGACAGGAGGGAATAGACCCCACTGGGGCTGACATGGGCTAGCTACCCATGCTGGCAGTCTCTGACACTGTGTTCAGTTTGTTGGAGACACCCGCCAAGTGCTACAGAAAGTCTACAAAGAATGACACCCCTACAGCCTGCGAGAGCGGGGGCGCAAGATGGCTCAATGACTGACCACACGGTTACAGACCTAGGAACAAACATGACTACGAGCAAGAACACGGTGCATGAGACAATGGCAGCAGGACACTCACTTCAGGTCTGCACCTGTGGCTGGGCAAAAGTAACATCAGTTACAGGGTTGAAGATCCACCAAGGAAAGAAGCGGTGTTTGGGAAAGCCGAGTCAAGGGCCTCGCATTGACCAATACTTCTTACGAAGTAATGCGTCAAATCAGTCGAGTGAAGCACAGCGACGGGAAAAAACCCAAAGTTCGCAGAGCATCAGCCCCCCTGTCACTGAGGAGGGTATTATAAACACAGAATTGCAGGAGGTAGAACCCACCCAGCCACAGAGACCTCCCAAAGAGAACAAGATCAAAGGGCACAGACAGAGTGTGAGGTGGCCCAAAACTATTGAGAAGAGAGAGTGGGAAACCGTCAATAACGACCTGGTGAAAATGTTGGAGCAACAAGTGGGCACTGCAGAGAGAAAGCTGGAACACATCGGTGACATCATCTACCACTATGGAGAGGAGCGCTTTGGAGTGAACAGCTGGAAAACCACCAACAAAATACCACCACCAACCAAACCTAGGAGGCAACAAGAGATAGAGAGACTGATCAGGGAAAGAAGGGACCTGCGGAAACAGTGGAGAAAAGCCTCTGATCCAGAGAGAGAAGGTCTCATGCTGCTCCATGGGGACATCAAGCTCCGGTTGAAAACCTTACGAAGAGCAGAGAACTTGAGGAAACTTCGCAGGAAGAAGGAACACACAAGAACCCTGTTCTATAAAAATCCCTTCAAGTTTGTCAAAGATCTCTTCGCTAAGGACAAAAGCGGGTTCCTGCAAACTTCAAAGAAGGAACTTGAAGAGCACCTGGAAAAGGTCTACCAAGACACGAAAAGGCATGAACAGCTAGCCATCCCACATGATATCCCCCCCATTCGACCACCAGAGGTCAACATCGAGACCGGCCCTCCAAAATGGAAAGAAGTGGAGAACATGGTGGGCGTGCAAGATCAGGATCTGCACCAGGACCAAATGGAGTGTCATATAAGCTCTACAAGAACTCACCAGATGTCCTACGCTATCTTTGGAGGCTAATGAGAATCGTCTGGCAGAAGGGGATAATACCAAAGGCATGGCGAAGGGCTGGAGGTGTACTAATTCCAAAAGAGAAGGACGCAGATATCAGTCAATTTCGGCCAATCAGCCTTCTCAACGTTGAAGGGAAAATCTTTTTCAGCGTCTTGACACACACCACCTACCTGGAGAAAAAACGAGTACATTGACACATCCGTACAAAAGGCTGGAATTTCTGGATTCTCTGGCTGCTTGGAGCACACCAGTATGATCTGGCATCAGATTCAAGCAGCGAAGAAGAACAAAGGGGATCTTCATGTCATCTTTCTCGACCTAGCCAATGCCTTTGGTTCAGTTCCGCATAGCCTTCTCTGGGAGTCCTTCAACTTCTTCCGCGTTCCAACATCCATCACTACCTTGGTAAAATCCTACTTTGAAGACCTGCAGCTGTGCTTCACAACACCCGACTTCAAAACATCATGGCAGCAAGTAGAAGTAGGCATCATGGCAGGTTGCACGATCTCACCCCTGGCCTTTACAATGGCCATGGAGGTCATCATCAGGGCCTCAAAATGGGTGGCGGGGTGAGCGAACCAGGAACGGGATCCGCCTTCCACCGTCCGAGTATATATGGACGACATGACCACTCTGACCACCACTGCAGCTTGCACCAGGCGGCTACTTGGTAAGCTGCAGGAAAACATCAGCTGGGCCCGGATGAAAATCAAGCCGAACAAGTCACGTAGCATCTCGATAATCAAGGGAGAGCTAAAAGACGTGAAGTTCTGCATTGGTGACGAACCAATACCAACGGTGGCAGAACAACCTGTCAAAAGCCTGGGCAGATGGTATGACTCAAGTCTTAAGGATAAAAACCAGGTGCAGCAGCTAAGACAGGATATCATCAACGACCTGAACAACATCAACAAGACTCCACTACCAGGGAAGCTCAAGCTCTGGTGTCTGCAATTTGGGCTTCTCCCTCTCGTGATGTGGCCACTCACTGTCTACGAGGTCCCACTAACAACTGTGGAGAAGATGGAGCGAGCCATCACAGTATATGTGAAACAGTGGCTTGGTGTCCCACGCTGTCTGAATAACATCAGCCTCTATGGCAAAGGAGTCCTCGAACTGCCCATCACAAGTCTCACTGAAGAATACAAGTGCTCTAAAGTGAGACTACAGATGACGCTGACGGACTCCAGAGACCGGACCATCAGTGAAACGGCACCACCCCTGTCAACTGCACGGAAATGGACACCATCCAGTGCAGTGCAGCATGCCACAGCAGCCCTGAGGCACAGCGATATTGTGGGACACGTCCAGAGGGGAAGAGGAGGCTTTGGCCTTACAGCAAGCAAACCAACTTGGTGTAAGGCCTCAACCGTAGAGAGGAAAAAAATGGTCGTGGAGGAGGTGCGCCGCCAGGAAGAGGCTGAAAGGTCTGCAAAGGCTGTCTCACTTGCCAAGCAGGGACAGTGGATGAGGTGGGAAGGCCTGGAGAAAAGAAAGCTTGGCTGGAGGGATCTCTGGGAGATGGAAGCTAGCAACATCAGCTTCATCATCAGAGCTACCAATGACGTGCTGCCATCCCCAAAAAACCTCCACCAGTGGTATGGCGAAGATCCAACCTGTGCCCTCTGCCCAACACCAGCAACTCTCAAACACATCCTGACTGGTTGTAAGACCAGCCTCACACAAGGCCGCTATACCTGGAGGCACAACCAGGTCCTCAAGAGCTTGGCAGCAGTGCTTGAAAGCAGGAGAACTACCATCAACTCCTTGCCCTTAAGAGCCACCACTACCATTACAGCACCAAAATTTGTCCGAGAGGGACAGGAAAAGCCCAACCATCCTTTTCTCAAGCCAGAAGTTGGTCAGCTAACCAAGGCTCGGGATTGGAAGATGCTGGTCGATATAGGTCAGCAACTAATCTTCCCAGCAGAGATTGCAACCACCACCCTAAGGCCAGACTTAGTGCTGTGGTCCCATTCATTGAAGACTGTCTACATTGCAGAGCTCACAGTCCCGTGGGAAAATGCAGTTGAAGAGGCCTATGAGCGTAAGAAGTTGCGCTACACTGAACTGGCGGCGGACGCACAACAACGAGGGTGGAAAGCCAAGGTCTATCCCGTCGAAGTTGGATGCAGAGGGTTTCTGGCCTCATCAACCATCAAGCTGCTGAAAGACCTGGGAATCCATGGACAGGCTCTGCGGCACACAGTCAGATCGCTCTCTAAAGCGGCTGAAAGAAGCAGCCAGTGGATCTGGATGAAGAGGAAGGACCCCTACTGGGCTCATAGATCAGCAACATGACCCCCGTCCCCCCTCCCCATCCCACCACTAATCTGCGTCATCCCACTTGAGTACCCAGGGCAGAACCATCCACCACAGTTAATTGGGCATGGGACATAAGCGCGGGCGTGATCAACCGGCCGCTGGCCACCATCGATGAGGGTGTCTAGTGATAAAGGCCGAAACACCCAGTGATTTGATGGAACACTACTGACGATGTGTCCCAAATTGACATCTTTCCCATTCCAACCATGAGACACAACCCCCATGCCACTCTCCATAGCAAGCCTAACCTCATGAGAATACCATCTATCGGCACAATGGACAGTTTACCATCACGTCCATGTTTTTATGATTCTGCTATGTGAGGCATTATCTCATAAGGGAAATACTGGACAATCAAATTAATGACTGTCCAGGCTTCAGGATGTCTTTTTCCACAATATAAAGGTGGAATCTTTCATTGGAAACGTTTGGTTTAGCTGTTATAGAAGTTTGGGTTTTTATTGTGCTGCAAATGCATTTTCAGCTTGCGCTGTGCACATTTGCAAAGTGAGGCAATATCTCATAAGGGAAATACTGGACAATCAAATTAATGACTGTCCAGTCTTCAGTATGTCAGTTTACACTATATAAAGGAAGAAATTTACATTGGAAACGTTGAATTAAGCTGTTATAGAAATGTGGTAGTTTAGTACTGCAAATGCATTTTCAGCTCGCGCTGTACACATTTTCTAAGTGAAGCATTATCTCATGAGGGAAAGACTGGACAATCAAATTAATGACTGTCCAGTCTTCAGTATGTCAGTTTACACTATTGTTAGGTTGAAGATATATTTTATCCCATATTTTACTCTATTAGTATTGCAAAAGAATTGTTCCACAGCGTGACCTATGTTTGACCATATGGATGAGAAGACTTCAAGAGAAGCGGATGCCTGAAGACAGGATCAACGTCTACAACATCAAAGGAGGTGTGCCGAGACACACCTCTGAACCAAAAGGACTGAGACTTTAGTGCCAGAGCACTAAAAGGCATATCTGCCTTTTCAATCAGTAAATGACTGCCATTGATGTCTGTCTTTCCTCTTGTGTCTGAAATGTTTACATGTTCCTGCTGGTGCTCCCCCCTTCGTTCCTTAGTGCAAATACATTGTATTGTTTAGGGACTTCCCAAATAAAATAGAGGGCTCGGCGGAGTGTGCTCCAGAACGAAGTTGGAGATGTAACTGAGCACACCTCCGTTCGTTCTCCTCGCGAGTAAAAGATCAACTCTTGTCTTCCTTTCATTCATTTTGCCTTTGTTCAGTGAATGCTTAGGTGATTGAACCTGACATTATTTTGGTCCTTCGAGCGGGAAGCCAAGATACCTGAGGATTCCAGCGGGTGTGGTGAACTCCAGAAAGACCATGGCCATGGCAGGCTCACTAGAGAGAGCCTAAAAATCCTTTTCCAGGACTGGACCTCACCCCACCAGCTGGGATCTGACGGTTGACGGCGATCCAATGGAGGGAAGACAACAGTGGTGAGATATTTTTTTTTAGGGGGGAAGTGACTGACTGGAGGTCATTGCGCGTTAAGAATAAATAAATAAGTGTTCAGAATAAATAAATGAGCATTAAGAATAAATAAATAAAAATAAAACATAAAAAAGAAAAAAAAGCAAAGAAAGACATGAAGTAGAGATGAAATAAGAAAAGAGAAAGAAAGAAAGATAGAGAAAAGAGAAAGAAATTGTGTATAGATAAGAAATCCTGTGCATACTAGTCGATGGCAGGTCCATGAAGGACAGTGGAGTGAGAAATAAAAAAACCCTGTGAATACTAGTCAATGGCAGGTATATGACGGCGGAGTCCGAGAAATTCCGTGGAGAAAGTAGGACGGCGGAGTCTGTGTGTACACTTAAATACCGTGTGTGAATGTTTGCGCAAACCGTATGTAAAGTGAGTGAACGGTGTGATTGGGGATTACAAATACCACTTGGTATTTTATCCGATGTAATACAGTAGGGTTGTACACAGCAGACTGGTGTGGATGCAAAGGCAATAATTCTCCACCTGAAAAGGTTGAATTGAGAATTACCACAACAGGAAATTTGAGTTGCTGTCCTACTGATGAGAAACCAGTTTTTAGAACACCTTAGGTGTTGACAAACTGGTCCAAATTTTCTAAAATGGGGATATTAGGTAGTAAAATAAAACCCAGGGATACGCTGCAGTGTAGAGATTGGAAGTTCATCGAAAAACAGGATCCTGATAAAACTCAGTATTTAGATACATGGATAACTGAACATGGCTTTAATGGTCAGTTAAATACACAAAAAATAGCCGCATTGCAGGGATCAATCATAGGAAAGACGAAAAAGACCCCAAAAAGATGAAGAAAAATGGCTTTGAGGAAACAGAATATTGGATGAGGGTAGCCTTAAAAAGAGAAGAGGGATACAGGAAACAAAAAGAGAATGAAAACAAAATAAGCAAAGGAAAGGAATGCGAAAAGTCAGATAGAGCAAATTACACTGAAATAGGAAGAGTAAAACAAAAGGATGATGAGACTTTTGAGCAACACAAAGTGAGAATGACAGCTGTGTTTAAAAATCACAGCGGGCTACAGGAAAATGGTAATGTAAATGGGCCATTTCAACAGCAGTTGAAGAATGCTTTACATGCAGGCTCAAGAGAGGTAATTCATAAGTGGGTAAATAAACATTTCATTTGCCTGCCAACAGGTACCCTGGAGGAGTATGTAAATCACGCCCTCCATGCTGAGAAGATAGAAAATAAAAAGAAGCAGAGGTCTATAGACAGGACAGGTCAGGTAGGACAGGTAGGACAGGAGGTCTTTTATCGAGGTGGAAAGGGCCTAGGTAGCTTTAGAGGACAAAGGGGCAGACGACAGAAAGGAGGAAGAATAGGAAGAGGAGCAAACAGGCAAAATACATCAGGCTGCTGGCGTTGTGGTAAAGAAGGCCATATAGCAAGAGATTGCCCTGAGAAAAAGCAACCTTCAGCATGACTAGGATAGGAAGCATCTAAACAGGATTTAGAGGCTGATCAAGGAACAGATGAGTTTCTAGATGAAGAGGTCCTCCTAAATTTACAAGAGATATTGGCCTTTGATGAAATAACTGAGCTGAAATAACCTTATTGGTAAATGGGTCACCAATTACCTTTTTATGTGACACTGGTGCATGTAGGATTGCTTGTAATAAATTAATTCCAAATGATAGAGCAAGAGAAATGTGTCATAGTCAGATTTGCAAGTGGAAAACTGTCTAGAGTAACAGAATTAGAACCTGCGTGGTTGAGGGACCCAGAAGGACACTGAGTTGGTTGCATGAATTGAAATTAGGTTTACTTTTACAGAACAATGAGAGCCCAAGTTGTGGGGATGTGATTAATTTACAGAAAAAGATTATTGATGGCACAATTTATACTTACATGATCCGACAGACAAGGTATATCATTCTGATGATGGGTTTTACTTAATTGTATACTTGTGTCTTTTTCAGAAAGAGAGGAGTAGGTGTTGTGAAATCTTAATTGAATGAAGAAGTGAGCATGAGAAACCCTTGTAGGAGCATAGGTGTTTCCTGATTTTGTAGTTTTTGATTTGATACCTTGATAGTTTTGAGTGGCTTTGGTAAGGCTACAGTGAATTTGGAAAATTAAAAAAAAAAAAGGAGTGAGGAAAGTTTGACAGAGGGCAATGGGTATTGGTGTAATCGTAACTCATGAGTGTGCTGTAACAAAGAGTTAACAGCTCTTTGAAGTTAGATGCTCGTTCCCAAGTAGGGGGAGGAAGTCAGAGAGAGAGTTTGGTGATTGAAGAAGGTGTGACTTGAACAAATGAATAAGGATAAGAATTAGGTTCTGCTGTAAGGATGATTTGAAGAAATAAATATGTTATGTTTCATACTTCAGTTGATGATCTTTCTATTAAGGTAACTGTAGTTAGTAACTGGAATGAAATGCACAGATGGAAATGACACGGGAAAAAAAGATGGTAATTTGATAAGAAGGGCTAGTATTTACATTAGAAATAGAAATAGAAATAGAAATAGAAATCCCTTTATTGTCATTGTACTCAAGTGTGCAACGAGATTAGAGGGCTCCCCTCTCCAGTGCAATACAACAATAATACAGACAAATATATAAATTAGATAAATAAATAAGACTGAATAGGGCATATAGAAACACATCACAATGCTGTTTTGCAAGGTTAGGGTGGTCTCGTGTGTGTGTGAGAGTTCAGTATGGAGATGGCTCTCGGAAAGAAACTGTTTCTCAGTCTATTGGTCCTTGATTTGATGCATCTGTAGCGCCTGCCAGAGGGCAACAGGTCGAACAGGTGTGAGTTTGGGTGGGTATTGTCTTTGACGATGTTGAGAGCCCTTCTGAGGCACCGGGCGGTGTAGATGTCCGACAGCGAGGGGAGAGGGCAGCCAATAATCCTTTGCGCTGTTTTGACTGTCCTCTGGAGCCTCACTCTGTCCGCCTCAGTGCAGCCGCTGTACCAGGTGGAGACAGAGTACGTCAGCAGGCTCTCGATGGACGAGTGGTAGAAGGCCAGCAGCAGCTTCCTGTCCAGGTTGAATTTCCTGAGGACTCTCAGGAAGTGCAGACGTTGGCGGACCTTCTTTACCACTGCTGTGGTGTTGTGACTCCAAGAAAGGTCATCGGAGATCTGTACTCCCAGGAACTTGAACGTGTGGACCCTCTCCACACACACGCCTTCGATGCAGAGGGGGGGCGGCAGCGTCTTGTTCCTCCTGAAGTCGACGACAATCTCCTTTGTTTTAGCAGAGTTAAGGTGCAGTCTGTTGTCCTTGCACCAAGTTGTCAGTCTCTTTACCTCCTCTCTGTAGGCTGTCTCGTAACCTTCCGAGATCAGACCGACCACTGTCGTGTCGTCAGCAAACTTGACGATGGTGTTGTTGCCGTGGGCCGGGCTGCAGTCGTAGGTGTAGAGGGCGTACAGGAGAGGGCTCAGCACGCATCCTTGGGGGGAACCGGTGCTCAGCATGAGGGTGGAGGACGTGTAGGGGCCGAGCAACACAGTCTGGGGTCTGTTGGTCAGAAAGTCCTTAATCCAGATGCGTGTGAGGGCAGGGAGGCCGAGAGTGTCCAGTTTGGCGACGAGGATGTCTGGGATGATCGTGTTGAATGCCGAGCTGTAGTCCACAAAGAGCATCCTTGCATAGCTCCGCTGTTGTTCCAGGTGGCCCAGTACACCATGCAGAGCAGTGTCGATGGCGTCCTCAGTGGATCTGTTAGCCCGGTATGCAAACTGGTAGGGGTCCAGAGTGGGAGGAAGGCAGTCCCTGATGTGCTGGAGAACCAGCCTCTCGAAGCACTTCATAATGACTGGTGTGAGAGCAACAGGACGGTAGTCATTCAGGTGGACGGCTGGTGACTTTTTGGGGACAGGAATAATGGTGGAGGTTTTCAAGCAGGAGGGGATGACTGCCTGAGCCAGGGAGCGGTTGAAGATCCTGCAGAAAACATGTGACAGTTGGTGGGCACATGCTCTGAGGACCTTGCCTGGTATTCCGTCGGATCCAGTAGCTTTTCCTGGGGTTGACCGTGTTCCTCTACGATGAGTGGGGGGGAGTTGGAGCTTGAAGTGCGGGGGTGTGATGGTTGGGGCGAGTCAAAGCGAGCGAAGAAGCAGTTAAGCTCCTCTGCCAGCGATGCACTCGGGTCTACAGAGGTCGTGCTGCTGCCACGGAAGTTGGTGATGCTCCGTAGACCCTGCCACACCTCCCGTGGTCTGTTACTGGCAAGGTGGGCCTCCAGCCTCCCCTTGTAGGTTGCCTTTGCTAGCTTGATGCCTTTGCTCAGGTCAGCACGAGCCACCCTGTACTGGGCTTTGTCGCCTGACCTGAAGGCAGCGTCACGGGCCTAGAGGAGAGCGCGAACCCTGCTGGACATCCAGGGCTTCGCATTTGGGAAGGTCCGTATAGTCTTTTGTTGGGACACAGTTTCCATGCAGAACTTGATGTAGTCCAGTACACAATGCGTGTAGACATCAAGGTCCTGATGATCAAAGAGGTCCCAGTTTGTGTCATGAAAGCAGTCCTGTAATTCACTCATGGCGTCGTCACGCCAGGTTTTCACAGTCTTTGTGGTAGGCCTGAATCTGCGCCTGAGAGGGGTGTACGCAGGTGCGAGCTGCAAGGACAGGTGGTCTGACTGGCCGAGGGGGGCGAGTGGGAGGGCTCTGTATGCGTGCTTGATGTTCGAGTACACATGGTCGAGAGTGTTGTCTCCCCTCGTCGGGCACTTGACATGCTGGTGAAACTCTGGGAGTACAGTCTTTAAATTGGCCTTATTAAAGTCTCCCGCTACAATGTGACCGCCATCAGGGTGCGCCCGCTGTTTATTGATGACGCACGCGAGTAGCGAGAGCGCCGTGCTAGTGCTAGCGTCGGGAGGGATGTAAACAGCTGTGAGAATCACTACCGTTAGCTCCCTCGGGAGAAAATAAGGCCGGCATTTAACGGACATGAACTCGATGTCGGGGGAAGAGTGCTTCTCGACGATCGTGCTATCGCCGCACCAGTTCTCATGCACGTAAACACAGAGCCCCCCGCCCCTCCTCTTACCGGTGTCCCTCGTCCGATCCGCGCGATGTAGCGAGCGCCCGGCCAGCTGGATGCTAGCGTCGGGGACGTCTGCGTGCAGCCAGGTTTCCGTGACGACGATCACACTGCTATCGCGCACATAGCGGTTTCCCAGGATTTGTAATCCCAGGTCGTCGATTTTGTGGACCACGGATCTGGCGTTGGTGAGGTGCAGACTCGGTAGTGGTTGCCTATGGGGCTGCCGTCGCAGCCGTTGCAAGACACCGGACCTGCAGCCTCGCTTCTGCTTCCTCTCTCTGCGTCGCCTGCGCCGCCTCCCGGTCCCGATGACCAGCCACGGTGAGCCGGGCAGCCTCGCCAGTTCGTTCGGAATTTTGCGATCATAGCAAAATTCCTCTGTGATGGTTATTTCGCATCGATATCCAATGTTCACGATGTCCTGGCGGGTATATCGATGTTGTGCCTCAGTTGATGCCAATAAGAGCAAGCAAACACTAATAAAAAGTAATAAGGAGCACTGTGAGGGGGAGCTGTTAGCCGCTGCGTCCATGCGCGCCGCCATCTTAACATCCAAGGAATTAAAGCAGAGAAGAAATTAGAGACTACAAATAACATTGATGTGTACTTGTTCACTTTGAGGTAGAACTGGTTGAAGTAAAATGAGTCATAAAGTTAGAAAAATAGGAAATAAAAATAAAATTAACATGCTTAAGATTAACAAATTATTGTAAAGTCTGAGTTCCAAATTATGCAGAAATTACTGTGCCACTGAGTAAAATGATGAATGAGGAAAACCTCTAAATGACATTGTCCTTACACTGGACTGATAAAGCATATTCAGCTTTTGTGAAAGGAAACAAGTGTTCGTATTAAGTATGGCACTGACCCTTTGTCCAGATGCAAAAGGCCTTAGTTTTAGTGTAGAAACATGGAGATAAGATGAAACCAATCGCATACTTCTATTCCAAACTAGACAACGTAGAATGTGCATTGAAGCACTGCATGAGAACAGTTAATGCAGTATCTATTGCTGTAGATATAAGATTAAGATAAAGATGGTCTTTTATTAGTCCCACAATCTGGAAATTGCAGAAACAAGTGCAACCATAGTTTTGTTCCATCCTCTGGTTTTGAGAGTACCACGTGCGGTTTCTGCATTGCTTTTGCTGATGAACATGACGTTTTTGTCACCGGCGGGACATTTATAGTGTATGAATACATTGTTATCAAAACCACATCTGATTATAGAGAGATGTACAACATTAAACCCGGCTGTCATTATTATGTCAGGAGGATGGTACAAAACTAGATTGTTATGAGTTAGTAGAAAAAAGTAACCAAAAGTAAAGGCATCAAAAAGATTCGCCTTCAGAAAACGGAGAAGTGCTATTTGTAGATGGAAATAAATAAATAAATAAATAAATAAAATACTGTAGTTGTATCAAATGACACTGGGAAAAAGAACTTAGCAGTTACTCCTCAAATTACTCAGCTCATGCAACAGAATTAGTATCTTAAACAAAAGCGTGTAAACTAAAGAGAGTAAATTGTGTTACTATTTACACATATAGTCGTCTTAAAATGTGTAGCGCATACATTGCATAAGTGTTTTCCTTGAATACACATTGCAGACAATACAGCTAAAGAAGCTGTTGCGGACATACACGTTTTAGTGATAGAAGTCCCAAAGTTAAACAAAGGCTTTGGAGGAAAATGGTGTAACATCGCTACGTGATCTCTGTATGACCAAACAATAATCTTTACAAATGGGCTGCTATATTGAGTCATGGGATAACACATGTCTCAACAGGGGAAATGGTGCATCAGATATTACGTTATTATACGGCTTACGGCTTTAATGCTTATTCGAAACATTTTTGTAGGGCATGTTTAACGTGTGCGAAACACAATTCACAAGGTAATTTGAGTCCACGCAGAGGACGCTTTCCTACACCACAATATCCATTTCAAATTATTCATATGGACTTATTTGATAAAAACCAAAGTGAAGAAAAAAAATAAAATAAATGTTTGGTCATCATAGATGTGAATTCGAAATGGTTAGAACTCTTTCTAACCAACAAATCCAGATGCATTGACAGTGGCAAAAGTACTTTGTAAGGATATCATTCCGAGATATGGTATTCCTGAAAATAATAAACAGTGATAATAGTACCCATTTTGTTAACTAACTTGTGAAAGAGATAGGAATGTTTCACGTTGATTTGAAAGATAATTGTGCTTACCACCCTCAAAGCTCTGGATTGGTGAAAAGAATGAACAAAAAAAAAAAAAGTGAAAAGGCTAAGCATTGAGGAAACGGGGAGGCAGTGGACACAGTGTATGGAAATTAGTAAAACTGTTTGTAAAAACGACAAGCACTGTGACTTTCCATTGAATGTTATGCGAGTCGCCTCTCTGTCCACTTTTAAACCTCGCTTGAAGATGAATATTCGGGCCTTTGACTCAGCATGAGACTGTTGCTGTTCTGTTGTTTTTCTGGTATCTACTGTAAATGTGTTTATGTGAGTTAATTTGAGTTATATACAGAGAGTTGCACTGTATTGTATTTCATTGTATTTAGGACCGAGACGTTGTAAAACATTGCTTGGAAGGCCTTATAGAATACCTCAAATTTAAGAACAAATGGGAAATAGATGCTGAAGCAACTTTAGCTGACTACATGTGAAAAGTGTTAGAAAAACAAAGACAGGCACAAATTTAGAGTGGTGAGGATCTTTCTGTCTCCTAGCAGGGCACTAAACTAGTGGAGCCAGGAGACTGGATGCTTGAAAGAAGTTTGAAGATAAGACATATGTAATTACCCAAGGGGGAATGCCATGTTTAGTTTTATTGACAGCTCTCACAGCTGTAAATATAGTAGAAGAGTCAACATTGGTTCATTTGACACATGTAAAAAGGTCATTTTGGTTGAAATCTCCTACAAAGGAGATGAGCGGAAGTCTGATGATAGGGTGGTCTTATTTCATAAGACACCAGACTAAGTAGAGGGGATATTTCAGACAAAATGACCCTGAAGTGGTTAAAAGCAGCTGTTCTATGTTGGATGTATACAATTTTATTCTGATATTTTTGTTGTTGTGTTATATGTGGGAACAACCCAGAGTTACATAAACAAACTATGATGTGACTATAGTACAATACCAACAGTAAGAATCCCAATTACTAATCAAAATGGATTTGCAAACACCAAGCAGATAATTGAAAAAAAAAAAGTGATGGGACATATTTGTGGAGCTTGGACGACATGTTGATAGATTTGAGTTGGAACCATGAGTAATACTCAAGTGGGCAACTATTGGTCCACAGAACAAAGTTACAGGAGAAAGTCTGTACTTTCGTGAAAAGATAGCAATTGGACAACGAGATATCCAAAATAAGCAAATGAAATTGTATTATTGATATTATATTAATGCTTATCTTGATAATACATGTATGGATTGGGTCAGCGTGTATCCTGTGACTAGAGTTGATGTAGATGAACATGTTTTCTATGATAGTTGCTCTTGAAAATTTAAATAGCATTAATGTTGCTGACAGAGCTAAGCGGTTAGGAATCTTTTCACCACCACTGTGTCTGGTTTTGATAGTGGTTGAAATAAACTTCAATCCACTATCAAGAGGGGAAATCTGGTGGTGGTGTGGATATGATAGATCATTTGATAAATCACCCAAAAATGTAAAAGGTTTTGAGACTTAGTGCATATCTGTATGTGTTTTTCATAACTAGGCCCTGCTTATAAATTATTGGTAGTTTCTGAAGAGTGCCATTTCACAAAATGTAATTGATTGATCGTAAATGGTATGTTTTATATTGTTTGTTAATAAACTGTGTGAACTGTCCAATGTCATGACAGGACATCGGTGACGTTAAAAAAGAGAAAGCAGAGTATCACGGCAAAAAAAAAAAAAAAAATGATTCAACATACATGGAAGCCATCGGTGTTCTCCTTAGTGTAAGTAAGTAAGTAAGTGTAAATTAACAGATCAAGTAACAGGATTTGAGTCCTCGAACGAAGAACAAAGAACGCAGACAGGTCAACTGCATCATCACAACGTGCAAAAATTAGGTAATTGGACGCAAAGTGGGTTTGAAACTGTGCATGAACGGCTATCAACCAATCTCTAATGGCATTCCGAAACAGGATGACTGTTGATGTATTGTTGGATGAGAGAGGTGGTGTTTGTGCTATGTTCGGTGAACAATGTTGCACATTTATTCCCAACAACACAGCGGTGGGTGGTCGTCTAACCAGGGCCATAGAGGTCTCAGGACTCTTCATGGTAAAATGAAAGGACAACTGGTCTGTGTATATATATATATATACACATATATATACACATATATATATATATATATATATATATATATATATATATTTGTTACTTTGGAATAAAGACATTAAATTGATGTAATTTTGTTTTAGAAAAATGCTGTAGTTTTTCTTCTCTGAATACAACCTACAAACGGTTAAAAAGGACATTCTGAAATGGTTTTTTTTTGGGCTATCAAATATTTAGTTTGACACTCAAACCGCACACTATTCGTGTCAATTTGTTTGGTTCTATCTCCATGAGTATTTTTTTGTGGTGCATCAAAAGCGTGTTTTAACTTACTTAGGTAAGACAGGTTTAGTGGAGAGATGAGGCCAAACAGCATCACACATCTATGTGCAAGAGATGGCAACTGACAAAGAACCTTCACACCTACAATAACTGCCCCGATGTAATGTGGTGGC
Organism: Idiotropiscis lumnitzeri; assembly: GCF_059441095.1. Classification (NCBI taxonomy): domain Eukaryota; kingdom Metazoa; phylum Chordata; class Actinopteri; order Syngnathiformes; family Syngnathidae; genus Idiotropiscis; species Idiotropiscis lumnitzeri. Next base: position 3,951,280 of record NW_028283562.1, on the reverse strand, counting down.
TGAAGATCCTCTTCCTCCCGGACAACAAACACCACCATGGTGCACTTGGCAGGCTCTTGATCCAATTCATCCTACAGACCACCATGATAAAAGACAAATTCATTAGAGTTATTTAGATGAAATTTTTTTCCACCATGAAAAAAAAACAAACAACATATATATGTGTGTGTGTGTGTGTGTGTGTGTGTGTGTGTGTGTGTGTGTGTTTATATATATATATATATATATATTTTTTTTTTTTTTTTGAAGCATCTTTCAGGACACTCAAGGCCGCTGTACAGAGTAAAATACGAAAGTAAAAACACAAATACGGGTAGAAACACCAACACGTAAATCAAGCAGGATAAAATACAATAAAGTGGATGAGGGACATATCTGGAATTGGAGAGAGTAATTAAGGCGGAACAGATTGGTTTTGAGTTTAGTTTTAAACACAGGGAGGGTGGTGCAATTACAGAGGTCAGGTGGAGAGAGTTCCAGAGCTGGAGAACCGAATCGCTGAAGGCTCTGTCCCCCATGGTGGCAGGCAAGGGGTGGAGTGAGGAGGATGAAGACCGGAGAGCGCGGGATGGAGTGGGAATATGGATGATGTCTGAAAGGTAGGGAGGGGCGAGGTTGTGAAGAGATTTGAAAGTCATGTGTCATGTCATTATCCACACCGCTTATCCGGTACAGGGTCACGGGAGGGTGCTGGAGCCTATCCCAGCTGACTACGGGCGAAAGGCGCACTACACCCTGAACTGGTCGCCAGCCATAGATTTGAAAATATATAGAAGAATTTTGAAAATGATTTGTTGATTGACTGGAAGCCAGTGGATCTGCTGAAGGATGGGGGGTTGATGTGATAGGTGGAAGGTGATTGGAATCCATTGCACATCCTTGAGGCACCCTAAAGCTCCCGTATGTCTGTCACTGAGTCTTGAATTTTTACTTAGTAAACTGAATTTGAGCATATGCAGTATTGAATTTTTGGTGAGGAGACCTTTTTTTTGAGGAATTAAAAACGCATTTTAAAGTCCTACATTCAAGTTTATTGGGATATAGTTCTTAACAAAAACATTATGATCGAAAAATTCAGAATCAAATTAAAAATATACAATTTATGTAATTCGAATTCAGTTTTTCAATTCAATAATTCAGTGTTCAATTCAAAACATTCAGGTTTCAATTCAAATATCAAAGTTAAGATATTCACATTCAAATAACCAATATTCAGATTTAGTTTCAAGTGGGACAAATATCAGACCATAGTCCAGCAATTAATCCAAACTCTGTGTCAAATTAAGTGATGATTGTACTGCCTTTATTATTTTAGAGGAGGAGTAATACCTGCTGCTGTATCTTCTAGTGCTGGACGATTAATCAAAATTTAAATCGTGATTTAGATTTCTTAATTTTGAAAATGTTCTAATTGAGGGAAAAATGTTTCAGATTAAGAAAGAGTTCAAACAAATTACATATGTTCAATTTGAGAGAACCTGGCTAACCAAGATGGAACTTTACACCCTGGAATTGAAGGAGATACTTGGAAAAAAAGGCCGAGTTACTGGCACTGAAATAAGACCTATGCTCAGTTCACTCAGTCATGTAAGAGGGTTGTGTTTTATTACTGCAAATAGAATTTGCATCAAACAATTTTGGATAAGTCCATCATAAGCATTAACAGAATAAAACAATAAAAGATCTGTTAGAGCTTATGGATATCTTGCTATTTTTTTTATTTAAAGTTGAGATGCACTTTTTGGGATGTAAGCAATGCATATGTGAGCTTTTATTTATTTAAGACACTTAATCATCTTGTGTCTTTTTAAATAGCAAAACGTTGAAGCTGGAAGGGAGGGCATAATCCATTCCTTGATGAAATTCCTCGGACAGTCTGCAGAGGAACTCATCACGGACTACCAGGTAAATTACAACAGTATTACGTTTTTAAAGCTGCAATTAACTCATAGACTGTGCAGCAAACATTTTTATTTGTCACAATATTCAAATAAATTAATTGCTGCCAGTATGTGACCTGCTCTGGCTAAAGGGTTGGCATTTGGCAAAGGTTACTTTCGGGTAATTGACAAAATAAATCAGAAGGTCCAAAGTTTCGATTTTGAGATTTCGACAAAAATCCTATCCTTGAGGTTGAGGTTTCTATTTTAATTTCCGTTTTCATTGCCCTTTTTATTTATTTTTTGATTCTCATATATGCTGTTATAAACATGTAATGCAGATTGCAAATACTGTCACATATCACTGGTGTCCGGCTGAAACATGTTGTCATAATTTGAGTAATTTCATGTTTTTCTAGATCTAATCTATTGGTCAATCCACACGAGTGGGTGTTACTTGTAAATATTACTGACCAATCTCAAATGTTGAAAATGGTTTGCTCTCTTTGGATGATGCAGTGTTAATGATTGCAAAAACGTGCCATTGGAAGTCTCCTGCAAGGTGAAGATTCTGGAGCTTCTTGGATACTGCCTGAAGACAGCGATATTCAGAACTATAAAAAGCAAACACAAATTTGGGACATTATGCACCTAACCATGGATGTATATGCTCTTTCAGGAAGTCAGCAGAGAACAAGCAAAAGAGGACCAGGCCAAGCAAGTACTGAAGGTCTATGTCAGGGGTGTCAAACTCATTTTTATGGACGGGCCACATCGTAGTTGTGGTTTCCCTCAGAGGGACTGTGAACCCATATAAATTGATTGGAAAGCCAGTTTTGAAATCAGAAGCTAGTAAGTAATTGTTCAACAATTTTTCAATTTTTTTTAAAAGGGGAGGATTGGTAACAAATAATTGGCAATATCTCATATCTCAGTGTTGTTGTGAAGAAAATATGCTAGAAACAGGAAGTTGATGCAGATGATTTGCCCTTTGCGGGCAACATAAAATTAGGTTGTGGGCCAGATCTGGCCCCGGGCCTTGAGTTTGACACACGTACTCTATGTCTTCCAAGCAAGTGAGGGACAAGAAGACACATCCCATGCCTCTGTTTCCATTGTTGCTTAAGAAAATGAGGTTGTGGAAATGTTGCCAGTCTCCTGCTCATGGGAATTAACTATGCGCTGAACTTACTAAATTTGCAGTACCCGTTTGAGGTGCATCAGAAGCTCTTTCTTGAGATAGATGGCCTGAAACTTGCACTCGGAGTCCATTCCCTGACTCTCCATTGAATGTTAGGCAAGCCCCCTCTCTGTCCACTTTTAAAACGTTTTGAAGACACATTTTTATTCTTTAGCTTTCGACTCAACATGTGACTGTCGTTGTTCTTCTTGTATCTACTGTACGTGTTTTAATTTGTGTTCTAATTTCCTGCTAATTTATACAACACCGTATGAAAAACACTTTGTTACAGCTCCAACTATTATAATTGCAAGTTATTTGTACATGGGTATTTCTTGTTTCGTGGACTAATACTGTGCGCAAATGCAAATGCTCGGCCTTTTATCACAAAAAATGTCCGAAGGGCAAGATCTTAATTCCTCCTCTAATATAAAACCTTCCCGAAGAACAAATCGTATAATTCTAACTTGCTAGATTTAGTCCAATGCACGATACATTTGGGCTAACTCGACGTCGCTCCAGTCAGTAAAGCACGCTTTATAGTTCACCAAAATGCATACCGTGAAATTCTTACCTTGTTTATGCGACGAGGATATTATCCCGTAAGGAGTTACACTGACGCTGTACTGCTTCTTTTTGTATTTCTCTGTTCAGGTCGTCCCTCCCGCATTTCGCCCAAAGTCAGACGGGATAGGCGGCAGCACCTCCCCGCAAGCCAGTACAAGATAGGCGGTGTGGAAGATAAAGATAACACGTCCCTCCGTTTGGATCGGGTATTGTGTTTTCTTTAGAGCTTTTGGTTCGTGTGCACTGTGCAACACAGTCTGAGCGCAAATACAAATGCTCGGCCTTTTATAAATAAATAAAAAATCCGAAGAACAAGACCATCCTCGTCTAATATAAAACCTTCCCGATGAACGAACCTTATAAAACTTGCCCTCCGTCACAGCAAAACAATTTCTGCAACAATTTCATAATCCATTTGTAAAAAGACAACGGTAAGATTTCGTCCAGTGTACGATCAGTTTAAGCAAACTGGGTTTAGCTAGTCAGTAAAACACTCTTTATAGTGTAGCAACGTTAGTAACGCTAAATTCTTACCTAGTTTATGAGACGAGTGCTGTACTTGACTATTTTTTGTAATTTATTATTATTATTTTTTTTTAATGCTTTATAGAGCAAATTGCACCTATGACAGTTGTTATTACCACAGAAGCCATCTCAAATGGTTGCAAACTCTGAGGGTGACTTTGAACCGGAAGTCCCGCCTCAATCGTCATCTGATTGACAGCGGAATCCTGGAGCCAGAGAAGAGAAAAGAATCAGACACGAAGTTGAAGAAGCGAAAAAAAATAAACATCGAATCTCCAAGTTCTCGCAACGAGGGTGACTGTTGGGGTCTGGAGAAGTGACCGGGAGATGGAGAGCCCCGTATTTTGGTCTTGGTAAGAGGGTAACTCACTTGATGTTGACGAGGGAACCTATGCCGCTATGCTATATACCGACGTGAAAAAACTACGGCCCGGGGGCCACATGCGGCCCGTTAAACGTTTTAATCCGGCCCGCCGAATTTGAAAAAAAAAAAAAAAACCTTGTTAATGTTTTATTTTCAAAATAGTGTGGTTTTTCAAAGACAAGCTTTTGTTCACTTTCATTTAAAATTAAATGTATTTTTTTTCTCAGATGAGATGAGGTTACCAAAACACTCCATCCATCTGCTCCTGGTCCAGCCCCTCTGTCAAATTTTAGAACCCATTGTGGCCCGCCAATAAAAAAGTTTTCCCACCCCTGCTATATACTATAAGCTATGTTAATGTCGTCAGGCCATTATAGAGTATTTCTTCTGACATTTTGAAGGAGAAATAATACTCAACGTTTTATTTTTTTATGATGTTTGAGGCATTCTGACTGAAATACAGTTCAATTGAGGTTACCAGTAGTCATTTCCATTACCTGTCAATGTAAATTAGAATGTAACTTACTACAGTGAACCCTCGGTTATCGCGGTTAATGGGGACCGAGACCACCCGCGAAAACTGAAAATCCGCGAAGTAGCGGCGCACCTTCAAAAATGCTTAAAAAAAAAAAAAGTGCGAAGTAGCGGCGCACCTTCAAAAATGCTTTAAAAAAAAGTGCGAAGTAGCGGCGCACCTTCAAAAATGCTTAAAAAAATAAATAAATAAAATAATAATATATATATATATATATATATATATATATATATATACGGGTAGAGAGAGAGAGGGTGAAATTCATGTTATAACAAAAAAAAAAAATTATTAAAACATTTTTTTATTCCCCAGCCATTATTTTTGTATTTATTCAATTACTTCTTTTTGTATTTATTTAATTACTTCGACTTTTACCTGCTGGTACGCCGTCCGGTGTGCCCTGGCATTCTTCATTTATTTATTCATTTATTCATTCATAACTGACAGCCTCGCGCTCCGCTCATGCCCGGGCGGAAGGTGTTCCTCTTCGGCTTAACAACCACGCACGCCGGCCGGTCTCCTCCGGAGCTCTCGCACGGTCCCGAACGGAGCGAAATGTCGCCCCGCTAGTGCCCGGGCGGAAGTTGTTCCTCTTCGGCTTAACTGCCACGCACGCTGGCCGGAGCTCTGGTACGGTCCGAACCGCGCGAAACGTCGCCCCAAATCGTGCCCGGGGGAACGTGCTCTTCTTTGTCCACTCTCCTCTTCGCCCACGTTCTTCTTCGGCGGACGCCGGCCGTCTAACCACTCCAGCGCCCCGTCGTGCCGCTCGGCGAAACTACAATGCCCCCGAATATTTTTTAGACCCGCGAAGCACTGAACCCGCGAAAGGTGAACCGCGAAGTAGCGAGGGTTCACTGTATTGCAACCAGATACCTATAAAATGTCATTTAATTTGCACTGTTTTGATCGCCACTGTTTTGCTCATTGAACAACAAATGAAAAGATGAATCATACACAGTGTTTGTAAAGATAATTGTCAATGTTTTATTAAATGAAATTCCAATGTAAAATTGTGTAATATTGTGTTATATAATGGGTCTACAACATACATTTCTCACAGACAAGTAGAGCTTTTTCTCATGAAATGTGTTGAAAAAAAACTAACATTTGAACATTGTTTTGCGTTACAACATCCGTGTTTACTGGTCATAAATTATTAACTTAAGTTTAATATACACTACACGAGCTGGGTAGCCACCACGCCTCAACCACCATAACAAGTTCGCTAACCCTTTAAGTCGAACGAGGTAGCTAACATATCGGGTTCAATTTGTACCAAAAATATGCTGTTGTGCCTTGTGTCTCTGTATATGTCGTCATGACGTGTCATTTGACAAAGCCTTGTGTCGATGTTAGTTGTCGATGTAACAGTCTATGTTAGATGTCAATGTATGTCTATGTTAGATCTCAATGTGTCGATGTTAGATGTCAATCTATGTGTCTATATTAGATGTGTTTATGTTAGATGTCTATGTAAATGTTTGTTAGATGTCGATGTGTGTAAGATGTCTATGTAGAGGTTGGTTAGATGTCGATGTCTATGTAAATGTTTATGATGGATGTCGATGTGTCTGTTAGATGTCCGTGTTTGTTAGATGTGATTGTAATGGTTTATGTTATAGACGTCAATGTAAGTGTCAATGTTAGATGCCCATGCATGTTTGTTAGATGTCGATATATGTGTCATTGTTACATTTCAACGTAAATGTTGTTCGTGCAAGTTTCCAGTCCTCCAGCCACGTGACATCATGCGCGTCAAAGTGATAACTCGTACATTTCACGGAGGAAAAAAAAACAGACACCATTGGTAGTTTTGACCGGGAAAAAAAAAAATCATTTATTTTTTTCGAACACCTCATGTCTCTTTCAGCGTAAGAATAAACATGACACGACCAAAATAAAATATACCAACACAGGCAAATATTTAAGGAGCACTCAAGAGATACACTTCAGCTCATTTAATCCCACCTATTTTTACTAACGCAAACCCTTCAATTCTAGCGCCCACAGAATAGTGTGCTATAATGCTATAAAAATATGGAGCCTTTACCTGACAGCGTTTGAATATAACTGAATTCCCATTGCTCACGAAAAACTGAGAAACTAAGAACAAACATTTCAAGCACAAGCTTGACTTGACTTCAACAGTTCTATTTTTTCTTTTGTGACAGCTCAGACATCAAAATAATGCTTTCCTTCTATAAAATAAAAACAGCATGACAAAAGGTGCTGAAATAAACTATATACGGAAGTGCGTGAGTGACAGTGTGTGCATGTGTTTTTGCAACGCATGTGTACACCCCGCCATACAAATTACACAATTCGTTGGGTATGTGGTATACACTTAAAAACAATTGCCTTGGAGCAAGTGAACACAACACGTCTCACACTGTATACATGCTGTAGAAGGGCTGGGCGATATGACCTCAAATCAATATCGCGAGAAATCGAGCAATTTTACCTCGATAACGATAAATGCACAATAAATTCCCACGTGGACTAAAATCAAAATAAATGCAGGAATTGCATATTGACTGTTTTTTTTATTGACCAACTGGTACACTTTACTTTCAATGAAAAATAAAAGTACAAAAATCATTTGTATGAACATTCCAAATAGCTTGCAGGGTTCGCGGTTAACTTTAAAAACTGCTTGCCCATAGGGCAAGTGCCACTAAAATTTGCCTTGCCCGAGTGGCCAAATTACTTGCCCGACTTGGGCAAGTGACAATTTTTTTTCTCTAAGAATAAAATGTTTATGGTTGTAAAATGTGCGCCACAAATGTAAATAAACATATAATCTGATAAGCATAAATTAATCTTGTTTTCATCATCAACCATGAAACCCTACTCACAAGAGCAAATGTATCATCCTGTGCAGTTATTGAAAATGTTAATTGTAGTTTTAATAATTAACAAATCTGCATGTTAAATTGGGAAAATGATATTACAGCAATCCAGATGATCAATTTTAAGTCCAGGAGAGCGTATTAATTGAGGAATCACATGAGTAAATTATGAGTGTGGCAAATTTGTGTATTCCTTTAAGACCAGTGCCTGTGGTGCTGCCTCCATAAGTTTCATAGCATAAACAGAACACAGTCACTGACACTATGTCAGGTCACATCATGGAGCTAATGAATTAACAGCCAATAATCAAATATTACTCCCTTCCTTACTCACAACTGAATTGTCTACTTAAAAATATTCGAGCTATTTTAGTCATGTCAGAGGAATCCGAAATGTTCGGATTTGAACGAACTCGTCGCCACTCGTAAACATGCGCAGAAGGTAAGAAAACTTCCGGCTGTCAATTTTCGGCCAAAATATCGTAGGTTTTTGTTGTGTTTTTCAAACTTCAAATGAGGATGCTACGACAGCGAGTTCCAATACTGCGGGATTTATTGACGTCCACTTTAACTCGACATTCACTGAACTAACTGATCCCCGTAGCGCCCGCCCATTACCCCCGATAAGGCCAATGGACCATACCAAAACATAAGGGGTTGTCTGGGTTAAACCATCACCATACAGTGCACACAAACAGATCACACCACCGTTTTCGTCAAAATTAAAGATATTTGGCTGCTTTAAAAAATGCTTGCCCGGTCGGGCAAGTTGCCCATAATTTTACCTTGCCCGTGGCCAAATTTCACTTGCCCCGGGCAATCGGGAAGCGGTTAACCGCGAACCCTGAGCTTGCTTTGCATGACTTGAACAATGTCACAAAGAAAAATGGTACCTCTTGCGAAATCTTTTTCTGCAAATAGATTGCGCCAAGATGCTCTCATGATGTAAATAATGGCAAATAAAAAAACGCGAAATAAAATGAAAGAAAATGTCAATGCAAGCCAAATAAACAAGTGGGTATTATCGGGGAAAATGTGCCGTCTCGAGTACTCTGCTGCGCAGTCGCCACTTGTCATCTATGTAATGCACAGTTAGGCTCAATCAGGGATCCATGTTGCGACCCGACCACAAGTCGGATGTAGATGCAAAATGCTTGACATGTCTAAGCTCCCGGCCCGATGTAGTCCATATCGGGAAATACGGCTTTCGTGAAGCGTTTAAATCCTGTGCGCGCCACGTAACTAGAGGAGCTTTATCTTTAGCTATGTGCTAGGCTATCGCGTCCACCTCTGAGACGTTCTCTCGTATGGTGTCGCCTCCGTTCATGGGCTGTTGTCACTTGTCGAACCTTGCTTCTCACTTTGAACTTTCAGCACAGCATGGTTGTGTTGTGGGTGGTGAGAAAGCTTCTGGATTTGAATCGCCAGCAACGAGAGCGACAGACGGGTGGAGTCACATGACTAGAGGCGCTGTAGCGGTCTTAAAGGGGCATGAACATTGCCGCAGACAAAAGGCTTTTCTTTTTTTATTCATCGAATTTACCGACATGGGCAAAATGATTTCGGTCATTGTAATAAATTTCGGTAACGGTAAATTTTCGGTTTATTATTTAGGACCGAGACGTTGTAAAACATTGCTTGGAAGGCCTTATAGAATACCTCAAATTTAAGAACAAATGGGAAATAGATGCTGAAGCAACTTTAGCTGACTACATGTGAAAAGTGTTAGAAAAACAAAGACAGGCACAAATTTAGAGTGGTGAGGATCTTTCTGTCTCCTAGCAGGGCACTAAACTAGTGGAGCCAGGAGACTGGATGCTTGAAAGAAGTTTGAAGATAAGACATATGTAATTACCCAAGGGGGAATGCCATGTTTAGTTTTATTGACAGCTCTCACAGCTGTAAATATAGTAGAAGAGTCAACATTGGTTCATTTGACACATGTAAAAAGGTCATTTTGGTTGAAATCTCCTACAAAGGAGATGAGCGGAAGTCTGATGATAGGGTGGTCTTATTTCATAAGACACCAGACTAAGTAGAGGGGATATTTCAGACAAAATGACCCTGAAGTGGTTAAAAGCAGCTGTTCTATGTTGGATGTATACAATTTTATTCTGATATTTTTGTTGTTGTGTTATATGTGGGAACAACCCAGAGTTACATAAACAAACTATGATGTGACTATAGTACAATACCAACAGTAAGAATCCCAATTACTAATCAAAATGGATTTGCAAACACCAAGCAGATAATTGAAAAAAAAAAAGTGATGGGACATATTTGTGGAGCTTGGACGACATGTTGATAGATTTGAGTTGGAACCATGAGTAATACTCAAGTGGGCAACTATTGGTCCACAGAACAAAGTTACAGGAGAAAGTCTGTACTTTCGTGAAAAGATAGCAATTGGACAACGAGATATCCAAAATAAGCAAATGAAATTGTATTATTGATATTATATTAATGCTTATCTTGATAATACATGTATGGATTGGGTCAGCGTGTATCCTGTGACTAGAGTTGATGTAGATGAACATGTTTTCTATGATAGTTGCTCTTGAAAATTTAAATAGCATTAATGTTGCTGACAGAGCTAAGCGGTTAGGAATCTTTTCACCACCACTGTGTCTGGTTTTGATAGTGGTTGAAATAAACTTCAATCCACTATCAAGAGGGGAAATCTGGTGGTGGTGTGGATATGATAGATCATTTGATAAATCACCCAAAAATGTAAAAGGTTTTGAGACTTAGTGCATATCTGTATGTGTTTTTCATAACTAGGCCCTGCTTATAAATTATTGGTAGTTTCTGAAGAGTGCCATTTCACAAAATGTAATTGATTGATCGTAAATGGTATGTTTTATATTGTTTGTTAATAAACTGTGTGAACTGTCCAATGTCATGACAGGACATCGGTGACGTTAAAAAAGAGAAAGCAGAGTATCACGGCAAAAAAAAAAAAAAAAATGATTCAACATACATGGAAGCCATCGGTGTTCTCCTTAGTGTAAGTAAGTAAGTAAGTGTAAATTAACAGATCAAGTAACAGGATTTGAGTCCTCGAACGAAGAACAAAGAACGCAGACAGGTCAACTGCATCATCACAACGTGCAAAAATTAGGTAATTGGACGCAAAGTGGGTTTGAAACTGTGCATGAACGGCTATCAACCAATCTCTAATGGCATTCCGAAACAGGATGACTGTTGATGTATTGTTGGATGAGAGAGGTGGTGTTTGTGCTATGTTCGGTGAACAATGTTGCACATTTATTCCCAACAACACAGCGGTGGGTGGTCGTCTAACCAGGGCCATAGAGGTCTCAGGACTCTTCATGGTAAAATGAAAGGACAACTGGTCTGTGTATATATATATATATATACACATATATATACACATATATATATATATATATATATATATATATATATATATTTGTTACTTTGGAATAAAGACATTAAATTGATGTAATTTTGTTTTAGAAAAATGCTGTAGTTTTTCTTCTCTGAATACAACCTACAAACGGTTAAAAAGGACATTCTGAAATGGTTTTTTTTTGGGCTATCAAATATTTAGTTTGACACTCAAACCGCACACTATTCGTGTCAATTTGTTTGGTTCTATCTCCATGAGTATTTTTTTGTGGTGCATCAAAAGCGTGTTTTAACTTACTTAGGTAAGACAGGTTTAGTGGAGAGATGAGGCCAAACAGCATCACACATCTATGTGCAAGAGATGGCAACTGACAAAGAACCTTCACACCTACAATAACTGCCCCGATGTAATGTGGTGGCTGAAGATCCTCTTCCTCCCGGACAACAAACACCACCATGGTGCACTTGGCAGGCTCTTGATCCAATTCATCCTACAGACCACCATGATAAAAGACAAATTCATTAGAGTTATTTAGATGAAATTTTTTTCCACCATGAAAAAAAAACAAACAACATATATATGTGTGTGTGTGTGTGTGTGTGTGTGTGTGTGTGTGTGTGTGTTTATATATATATATATATATATTTTTTTTTTTTTTTTTTGAAGCATCTTTCAGGACACTCAAGGCCGCTGTACAGAGTAAAATACGAAAGTAAAAACACAAATACGGGTAGAAACACCAACACGTAAATCAAGCAGGATAAAATACAATAAAGTGGATGAGGGACATATCTGGAATTGGAGAGAGTAATTAAGGCGGAACAGATTGGTTTTGAGTTTAGTTTTAAACACAGGGAGGGTGGTGCAATTACAGAGGTCAGGTGGAGAGAGTTCCAGAGCTGGAGAACCGAATCGCTGAAGGCTCTGTCCCCCATGGTGGCAGGCAAGGGGTGGAGTGAGGAGGATGAAGACCGGAGAGCGCGGGATGGAGTGGGAATATGGATGATGTCTGAAAGGTAGGGAGGGGCGAGGTTGTGAAGAGATTTGAAAGTCATGTGTCATGTCATTATCCACACCGCTTATCCGGTACAGGGTCACGGGAGGGTGCTGGAGCCTATCCCAGCTGACTACGGGCGAAAGGCGCACTACACCCTGAACTGGTCGCCAGCCATAGATTTGAAAATATATAGAAGAATTTTGAAAATGATTTGTTGATTGACTGGAAGCCAGTGGATCTGCTGAAGGATGGGGGGTTGATGTGATAGGTGGAAGGTGATTGGAATCCATTGCACATCCTTGAGGCACCCTAAAGCTCCCGTATGTCTGTCACTGAGTCTTGAATTTTTACTTAGTAAACTGAATTTGAGCATATGCAGTATTGAATTTTTGGTGAGGAGACCTTTTTTTTGAGGAATTAAAAACGCATTTTAAAGTCCTACATTCAAGTTTATTGGGATATAGTTCTTAACAAAAACATTATGATCGAAAAATTCAGAATCAAATTAAAAATATACAATTTATGTAATTCGAATTCAGTTTTTCAATTCAATAATTCAGTGTTCAATTCAAAACATTCAGGTTTCAATTCAAATATCAAAGTTAAGATATTCACATTCAAATAACCAATATTCAGATTTAGTTTCAAGTGGGACAAATATCAGACCATAGTCCAGCAATTAATCCAAACTCTGTGTCAAATTAAGTGATGATTGTACTGCCTTTATTATTTTAGAGGAGGAGTAATACCTGCTGCTGTATCTTCTAGTGCTGGACGATTAATCAAAATTTAAATCGTGATTTAGATTTCTTAATTTTGAAAATGTTCTAATTGAGGGAAAAATGTTTCAGATTAAGAAAGAGTTCAAACAAATTACATATGTTCAATTTGAGAGAACCTGGCTAACCAAGATGGAACTTTACACCCTGGAATTGAAGGAGATACTTGGAAAAAAAGGCCGAGTTACTGGCACTGAAATAAGACCTATGCTCAGTTCACTCAGTCATGTAAGAGGGTTGTGTTTTATTACTGCAAATAGAATTTGCATCAAACAATTTTGGATAAGTCCATCATAAGCATTAACAGAATAAAACAATAAAAGATCTGTTAGAGCTTATGGATATCTTGCTATTTTTTTTATTTAAAGTTGAGATGCACTTTTTGGGATGTAAGCAATGCATATGTGAGCTTTTATTTATTTAAGACACTTAATCATCTTGTGTCTTTTTAAATAGCAAAACGTTGAAGCTGGAAGGGAGGGCATAATCCATTCCTTGATGAAATTCCTCGGACAGTCTGCAGAGGAACTCATCACGGACTACCAGGTAAATTACAACAGTATTACGTTTTTAAAGCTGCAATTAACTCATAGACTGTGCAGCAAACATTTTTATTTGTCACAATATTCAAATAAATTAATTGCTGCCAGTATGTGACCTGCTCTGGCTAAAGGGTTGGCATTTGGCAAAGGTTACTTTCGGGTAATTGACAAAATAAATCAGAAGGTCCAAAGTTTCGATTTTGAGATTTCGACAAAAATCCTATCCTTGAGGTTGAGGTTTCTATTTTAATTTCCGTTTTCATTGCCCTTTTTATTTATTTTTTGATTCTCATATATGCTGTTATAAACATGTAATGCAGATTGCAAATACTGTCACATATCACTGGTGTCCGGCTGAAACATGTTGTCATAATTTGAGTAATTTCATGTTTTTCTAGATCTAATCTATTGGTCAATCCACACGAGTGGGTGTTACTTGTAAATATTACTGACCAATCTCAAATGTTGAAAATGGTTTGCTCTCTTTGGATGATGCAGTGTTAATGATTGCAAAAACGTGCCATTGGAAGTCTCCTGCAAGGTGAAGATTCTGGAGCTTCTTGGATACTGCCTGAAGACAGCGATATTCAGAACTATAAAAAGCAAACACAAATTTGGGACATTATGCACCTAACCATGGATGTATATGCTCTTTCAGGAAGTCAGCAGAGAACAAGCAAAAGAGGACCAGGCCAAGCAAGTACTGAAGGTCTATGTCAGGGGTGTCAAACTCATTTTTATGGACGGGCCACATCGTAGTTGTGGTTTCCCTCAGAGGGACTGTGAACCCATATAAATTGATTGGAAAGCCAGTTTTGAAATCAGAAGCTAGTAAGTAATTGTTCAACAATTTTTCAATTTTTTTTAAAAGGGGAGGATTGGTAACAAATAATTGGCAATATCTCATATCTCAGTGTTGTTGTGAAGAAAATATGCTAGAAACAGGAAGTTGATGCAGATGATTTGCCCTTTGCGGGCAACATAAAATTAGGTTGTGGGCCAGATCTGGCCCCGGGCCTTGAGTTTGACACACGTACTCTATGTCTTCCAAGCAAGTGAGGGACAAGAAGACACATCCCATGCCTCTGTTTCCATTGTTGCTTAAGAAAATGAGGTTGTGGAAATGTTGCCAGTCTCCTGCTCATGGGAATTAACTATGCGCTGAACTTACTAAATTTGCAGTACCCGTTTGAGGTGCATCAGAAGCTCTTTCTTGAGATAGATGGCCTGAAACTTGCACTCGGAGTCCATTCCCTGACTCTCCATTGAATGTTAGGCAAGCCCCCTCTCTGTCCACTTTTAAAACGTTTTGAAGACACATTTTTATTCTTTAGCTTTCGACTCAACATGTGACTGTCGTTGTTCTTCTTGTATCTACTGTACGTGTTTTAATTTGTGTTCTAATTTCCTGCTAATTTATACAACACCGTATGAAAAACACTTTGTTACAGCTCCAACTATTATAATTGCAAGTTATTTGTACATGGGTATTTCTTGTTTCGTGGACTAATACTGTGCGCAAATGCAAATGCTCGGCCTTTTATCACAAAAAATGTCCGAAGGGCAAGATCTTAATTCCTCCTCTAATATAAAACCTTCCCGAAGAACAAATCGTATAATTCTAACTTGCTAGATTTAGTCCAATGCACGATACATTTAGGCTAACTCGACGTCGCTCCAGTCAGTAAAGCACGCTTTATAGTTCACCAAAATGCATACCGTGAAATTCTTACCTTGTTTATGCGACGAGGATATTATCCCGTAAGGAGTTACACTGACGCTGTACTGCTTCTTTTTGTATTTCTCTGTTCAGGTCGTCCCTCCCGCATTTCGCCCAAAGTCAGACGGGATAGGCGGCAGCACCTCCCCGCAAGCCAGTACAAGATAGGCGGTGTGGAAGATAAAGATAACACGTCCCTCCGTTTGGATCGGGTATTGTGTTTTCTTTAGAGCTTTTGGTTCGTGTGCACTGTGCAACACAGTCTGAGCGCAAATACAAATGCTCGGCCTTTTATAAATAAATAAAAAATCCGAAGAACAAGACCATCCTCGTCTAATATAAAACCTTCCCGATGAACGAACCTTATAAAACTTGCCCTCCGTCACAGCAAAACAATTTCTGCAACAATTTCATAATCCATTTGTAAAAAGACAACGGTAAGATTTCGTCCAGTGTACGATCAGTTTAAGCAAACTGGGTTTAGCTAGTCAGTAAAACACTCTTTATAGTGTAGCAACGTTAGTAACGCTAAATTCTTACCTAGTTTATGAGACGAGTGCTGTACTTGACTATTTTTTGTAATTTATTATTATTATTTTTTTTTAATGCTTTATAGAGCAAATTGCACCTATGACAGTTGTTATTACCACAGAAGCCATCTCAAATGGTTGCAAACTCTGAGGGTGACTTTGAACCGGAAGTCCCGCCTCAATCGTCATCTGATTGACAGCGGAATCCTGGAGCCAGAGAAGAGAAAAGAATCAGACACGAAGTTGAAGAAGCGAAAAAAAATAAACATCGAATCTCCAAGTTCTCGCAACGAGGGTGACTGTTGGGGTCTGGAGAAGTGACCGGGAGATGGAGAGCCCCGTATTTTGGTCTTGGTAAGAGGGTAACTCACTTGATGTTGACGAGGGAACCTATGCCGCTATGCTATATACCGACGTGAAAAAACTACGGCCCGGGGGCCACATGCGGCCCGTTAAACGTTTTAATCCGGCCCGCCGAATTTGAAAAAAAAAAAAAAAACCTTGTTAATGTTTTATTTTCAAAATAGTGTGGTTTTTCAAAGACAAGCTTTTGTTCACTTTCATTTAAAATTAAATGTATTTTTTTTCTCAGATGAGATGAGGTTACCAAAACACTCCATCCATCTGCTCCTGGTCCAGCCCCTCTGTCAAATTTTAGAACCCATTGTGGCCCGCCAATAAAAAAGTTTTCCCACCCCTGCTATATACTATAAGCTATGTTAATGTCGTCAGGCCATTATAGAGTATTTCTTCTGACATTTTGAAGGAGAAATAATACTCAACGTTTTATTTTTTTATGATGTTTGAGGCATTCTGACTGAAATACAGTTCAATTGAGGTTACCAGTAGTCATTTCCATTACCTGTCAATGTAAATTAGAATGTAACTTACTACAGTGAACCCTCGGTTATCGCGGTTAATGGGGACCGAGACCACCCGCGAAAACTGAAAATCCGCGAAGTAGCGGCGCACCTTCAAAAATGCTTAAAAAAAAAAAAAGTGCGAAGTAGCGGCGCACCTTCAAAAATGCTTTAAAAAAAAGTGCGAAGTAGCGGCGCACCTTCAAAAATGCTTAAAAAAATAAATAAATAAAATAATAATATATATATATATATATATATATATATATATATATATATACGGGTAGAGAGAGAGAGGGTGAAATTCATGTTATAACAAAAAAAAAAAATTATTAAAACATTTTTTTATTCCCCAGCCATTATTTTTGTATTTATTCAATTACTTCTTTTTGTATTTATTTAATTACTTCGACTTTTACCTGCTGGTACGCCGTCCGGTGTGCCCTGGCATTCTTCATTTATTTATTCATTTATTCATTCATAACTGACAGCCTCGCGCTCCGCTCATGCCCGGGCGGAAGGTGTTCCTCTTCGGCTTAACAACCACGCACGCCGGCCGGTCTCCTCCGGAGCTCTCGCACGGTCCCGAACGGAGCGAAATGTCGCCCCGCTAGTGCCCGGGCGGAAGTTGTTCCTCTTCGGCTTAACTGCCACGCACGCTGGCCGGAGCTCTGGTACGGTCCGAACCGCGCGAAACGTCGCCCCAAATCGTGCCCGGGGGAACGTGCTCTTCTTTGTCCACTCTCCTCTTCGCCCACGTTCTTCTTCGGCGGACGCCGGCCGTCTAACCACTCCAGCGCCCCGTCGTGCCGCTCGGCGAAACTACAATGCCCCCGAATATTTTTTAGACCCGCGAAGCACTGAACCCGCGAAAGGTGAACCGCGAAGTAGCGAGGGTTCACTGTATTGCAACCAGATACCTATAAAATGTCATTTAATTTGCACTGTTTTGATCGCCACTGTTTTGCTCATTGAACAACAAATGAAAAGATGAATCATACACAGTGTTTGTAAAGATAATTGTCAATGTTTTATTAAATGAAATTCCAATGTAAAATTGTGTAATATTGTGTTATATAATGGGTCTACAACATACATTTCTCACAGACAAGTAGAGCTTTTTCTCATGAAATGTGTTGAAAAAAAACTAACATTTGAACATTGTTTTGCGTTACAACATCCGTGTTTACTGGTCATAAATTATTAACTTAAGTTTAATATACACTACACGAGCTGGGTAGCCACCACGCCTCAACCACCATAACAAGTTCGCTAACCCTTTAAGTCGAACGAGGTAGCTAACATATCGGGTTCAATTTGTACCAAAAATATGCTGTTGTGCCTTGTGTCTCTGTATATGTCGTCATGACGTGTCATTTGACAAAGCCTTGTGTCGATGTTAGTTGTCGATGTAACAGTCTATGTTAGATGTCAATGTATGTCTATGTTAGATCTCAATGTGTCGATGTTAGATGTCAATCTATGTGTCTATATTAGATGTGTTTATGTTAGATGTCTATGTAAATGTTTGTTAGATGTCGATGTGTGTAAGATGTCTATGTAGAGGTTGGTTAGATGTCGATGTCTATGTAAATGTTTATGATGGATGTCGATGTGTCTGTTAGATGTCCGTGTTTGTTAGATGTGATTGTAATGGTTTATGTTATAGACGTCAATGTAAGTGTCAATGTTAGATGCCCATGCATGTTTGTTAGATGTCGATATATGTGTCATTGTTACATTTCAACGTAAATGTTGTTCGTGCAAGTTTCCAGTCCTCCAGCCACGTGACATCATGCGCGTCAAAGTGATAACTCGTACATTTCACGGAGGAAAAAAAAACAGACACCATTGGTAGTTTTGACCGGGAAAAAAAAAAATCATTTATTTTTTTCGAACACCTCATGTCTCTTTCAGCGTAAGAATAAACATGACACGACCAAAATAAAATATACCAACACAGGCAAATATTTAAGGAGCACTCAAGAGATACACTTCAGCTCATTTAATCCCACCTATTTTTACTAACGCAAACCCTTCAATTCTAGCGCCCACAGAATAGTGTGCTATAATGCTATAAAAATATGGAGCCTTTACCTGACAGCGTTTGAATATAACTGAATTCCCATTGCTCACGAAAAACTGAGAAACTAAGAACAAACATTTCAAGCACAAGCTTGACTTGACTTCAACAGTTCTATTTTTTCTTTTGTGACAGCTCAGACATCAAAATAATGCTTTCCTTCTATAAAATAAAAACAGCATGACAAAAGGTGCTGAAATAAACTATATACGGAAGTGCGTGAGTGACAGTGTGTGCATGTGTTTTTGCAACGCATGTGTACACCCCGCCATACAAATTACACAATTCGTTGGGTATGTGGTAAACACTTAAAAACAATTGCCTTGGAGCAAGTGAACACAACACGTCTCACACTGTATACATGCTGTAGAAGGGCTGGGCGATATGACCTCAAATCAATATCGCGAGAAATCGAGCAATTTTACCTCGATAACGATAAATGCACAATAAATTCCCACGTGGACTAAAATCAAAATAAATGCAGGAATTGCATATTGACTGTTTTTTTTATTGACCAACTGGTACACTTTACTTTCAATGAAAAATAAAAGTACAAAAATCATTTGTATGAACATTCCAAATAGCTTGCAGGGTTCGCGGTTAACTTTAAAAACTGCTTGCCCATAGGGCAAGTGCCACTAAAATTTGCCTTGCCCGAGTGGCCAAATTACTTGCCCGACTTGGGCAAGTGACAATTTTTTTTCTCTAAGAATAAAATGTTTATGGTTGTAAAATGTGCGCCACAAATGTAAATAAACATATAATCTGATAAGCATAAATTAATCTTGTTTTCATCATCAACCATGAAACCCTACTCACAAGAGCAAATGTATCATCCTGTGCAGTTATTGAAAATGTTAATTGTAGTTTTAATAATTAACAAATCTGCATGTTAAATTGGGAAAATGATATTACAGCAATCCAGATGATCAATTTTAAGTCCAGGAGAGCGTATTAATTGAGGAATCACATGAGTAAATTATGAGTGTGGCAAATTTGTGTATTCCTTTAAGACCAGTGCCTGTGGTGCTGCCTCCATAAGTTTCATAGCATAAACAGAACACAGTCACTGACACTATGTCAGGTCACATCATGGAGCTAATGAATTAACAGCCAATAATCAAATATTACTCCCTTCCTTACTCACAACTGAATTGTCTACTTAAAAATATTCGAGCTATTTTAGTCATGTCAGAGGAATCCGAAATGTTCGGATTTGAACGAACTCGTCGCCACTCGTAAACATGCGCAGAAGGTAAGAAAACTTCCGGCTGTCAATTTTCGGCCAAAATATCGTAGGTTTTTGTTGTGTTTTTCAAACTTCAAATGAGGATGCTACGACAGCGAGTTCCAATACTGCGGGATTTATTGACGTCCACTTTAACTCGACATTCACTGAACTAACTGATCCCCGTAGCGCCCGCCCATTACCCCCGATAAGGCCAATGGACCATACCAAAACATAAGGGGTTGTCTGGGTTAAACCATCACCATACAGTGCACACAAACAGATCACACCACCGTTTTCGTCAAAATTAAAGATATTTGGCTGCTTTAAAAAATGCTTGCCCGGTCGGGCAAGTTGCCCATAATTTTACCTTGCCCGTGGCCAAATTTCACTTGCCCCGGGCAATCGGGAAGCGGTTAACCGCGAACCCTGAGCTTGCTTTGCATGACTTGAACAATGTCACAAAGAAAAATGGTACCTCTTGCGAAATCTTTTTCTGCAAATAGATTGCGCCAAGATGCTCTCATGATGTAAATAATGGCAAATAAAAAAACGCGAAATAAAATGAAAGAAAATGTCAATGCAAGCCAAATAAACAAGTGGGTATTATCGGGGAAAATGTGCCGTCTCGAGTACTCTGCTGCGCAGTCGCCACTTGTCATCTATGTAATGCACAGTTAGGCTCAATCAGGGATCCATGTTGCGACCCGACCACAAGTCGGATGTAGATGCAAAATGCTTGACATGTCTAAGCTCCCGGCCCGATGTAGTCCATATCGGGAAATACGGCTTTCGTGAAGCGTTTAAATCCTGTGCGCGCCACGTAACTAGAGGAGCTTTATCTTTAGCTATGTGCTAGGCTATCGCGTCCACCTCTGAGACGTTCTCTCGTATGGTGTCGCCTCCGTTCATGGGCTGTTGTCACTTGTCGAACCTTGCTTCTCACTTTGAACTTTCAGCACAGCATGGTTGTGTTGTGGGTGGTGAGAAAGCTTCTGGATTTGAATCGCCAGCAACGAGAGCGACAGACGGGTGGAGTCACATGACTAGAGGCGCTGTAGCGGTCTTAAAGGGGCATGAACATTGCCGCAGACAAAAGGCTTTTCTTTTTTTATTCATCGAATTTACCGACATGGGCAAAATGATTTCGGTCATTGTAATAAATTTCGGTAACGGTAAATTTTCGGTTTATCGCCCAGCCCTATGCTGTAGCATGGCTTTCTTTGCCGTGGGTGTCAAATATTTTACTTTGTTTTCAGAGTGCTTACAGACCTCTTGGTTTTGCCTCAAAATAATTGTCTGCAAAGCAGTCTGTGCCATCCGCATCATTGATGTGCAGGAGTAGCTTGTTGGTAATAAATAGCTGCAAGAAGTCCGCTGTTTGCCGCAGCATCCAGTGGTCCAGCGCTCGCAGTGAAAGTCTTGTCTGGCAGCCCGAACCATCCCCAAACATTTCGAGATGCACGCCCACTAAATTCCAGAAATATAAACATGGACAAACTTGACATTCTTCCAGATTCTGTCTCTTTGCATTGTTTTGAAGTTACTCCTGCAACTTTTCCACTTCTTCGATCCTCCCCATTGTCTGAAAAAGAAGTGTATATTTTGATTTGAAATAATGACCTCAACATACCAATACATTTGTTTATCATCTGAACTGGATTATTTTGAAACAACATTTGGGATGGACATCTGGGATTTGTTGTTGTGTATATTCAGAGTAATCCTTTTCTTGTATATAGCTAAAGCAATAGTCGCTGGCCTTGAAAATGGGTACAAGACTTGACCAAATTAAGATGCCATAAGGTCTAATTTGCCCCTTCTCTACCACAACCGATTTAGAGGCCATTAGTAACAGATTTGAGAAGACCACTTTTAAAGATATGAAGCCAGAGCTCGGCACCGGACCCATTTTTATTATTTATTATAATTTTAATGTATTATTGAGCAAATGACACAATATGTCAGTAGTGATTACCACAGAAGTCATGTCAAAATAGTGCAAATTCTGAGGTCGACTTCAAATCAGACAGGCGGAGACGAGCGCCAGAGAAGAGATGAGAATCAGAAGAGATGTTGAAGAAGCTAATAACAAAAAAACACATCAAATCTCCATGTAGTAGCAACGGGGATGGCTCATGGGGTCAGGAGAAGTGAGCGGGAGATGGGGAGTATGAGGTGCCGTTGGGGACAAAAGTCAGGAATCGCTTCACACTTCTGAAATGCACTCTTACACACCAGTGAAATTGTTGTTGCTCATGCATACTTATGAAACGCTATCATACATACGAGTGAAACGCTCTCATACACACTAGTGAAATAGTTGTTGCTCATACACTCGTCAAATGCGCTCATACACATAGGTGAAACATTCTCATACACACCAGTGAAAGGCGCTCAGGCACAATTGTGAAATTATTGTTATTCATAAATACAACTGAAACATGCTCATGCCCATACACGAGTGAAATGCTTTCATACAAACACCCACACTGTTGAAAATGCTGTCATGAACACAAGATCGCTTACAAATACTAAAATGTAAAAATTAATCATTTATTTAGCAGGGATGCATGGTGGGCGACTTGTTAGCACGATGGTCTCACAATGCAGAG
This sequence comes from Idiotropiscis lumnitzeri, assembly GCF_059441095.1. Classification (NCBI taxonomy): domain Eukaryota; kingdom Metazoa; phylum Chordata; class Actinopteri; order Syngnathiformes; family Syngnathidae; genus Idiotropiscis; species Idiotropiscis lumnitzeri. The sequence continues at coordinate 3,928,650 of NW_028283562.1, read as the reverse complement.
GTCGCGGGATTGATTCCGGCTTTCCTGTTTGGAGTTTGCATGTTTCCCACACGCCTGCGTGGGTTCTCCGGTTTCCTCCCACATTCCAAACACATGCATGGCAGGTTGTTTGGACACCCTAAATTGGTGTGAGTGTGAGCGCGGATGGTTGTTTGTCTTTGTGTGACCTGCGATTGGCTGGCAACCAGTTTAGGGTGTACCCCACCTACTGCCCCAAGATAGCTGGGATAGGCTCCAGCACCCCCCGCAACCCTTGTGAGGAGAAGCCGTACAGATAATGGATGGTGGGATGGCATTCATAATGGACGGCCGCCACGGTGGGCGACTTGTGAGCACGATGGTCTCACAATGCAGAGGTTGTGGGATCGATTCCGGCTCCGGCCTTCCTGTGTAGAGTTTGCATGTTCTCCCAAGCCTGCGTAGTTTTCTCTGAGTTCGCCAGTTTCCTCGCACATTGCAAAAACATGCATCCATTTACTCTGATGCCAATGTTTTCTGTACCTTATGGCAGATTTTTCTCTTTGCCGAAGACTATTAGCACTTGTAGAGCGAGGACCTGTGCCACAGTCGTCAACTGCACCCTAAAATCAGATCATTTTGTATTTTAGACATTACACACTACACAGTTAAAGATGGTCCAAAAAAGAAAAATGGATTAATGTATTTCAACTTACATAATACTCTTTAAAGAGCTGACCAGCTCATTCCCAGAGGTACGTATTGGGGCGTATTGGTCGTCTTTACAGAAGACTCCAGGAGGTAACTCGGGTTTGACCTTCAGCCACAACAGAGTGTTGGGTGTGAGTGCTTCCAAGTCGTTGAGGTCGGAAGATGTCCTTGTGATAGGCCTGCTGTTTATAACTGCTTCAGCCTCACCAAGCAAGGTATATTGACTTTCTTCACCCGAAATTTGTTCTTTTACAGTGACATTCAGGATTTTTCTCACAGACCAAATAAGTCGCTCACAGCTTCCTCCGTGGTGGGAACCTGCTGGGGGATTGCTATGCCACTGAATACCTTTTTGCAGCAAGTGTTTCTTGATTTACTTAGTGTTCCATTCTTTGATTGATTTCTTCATTTCACTGTCAGCTGATCTAAAGTTGGTTCCGTTATCAGAATACATCTCTCTCACTTGTCCTCTTCTGACAAGAAATCTTCGGATTGCGTTGAGACAAGCATCTGTGTCACGTGAAGATGCAATTTCCAGATGTACGGCTCGTACAGCGAGACATGTAAAAATCACGCCGTATCTCTTTACTTGTCCTCTAACCCTACTTACTTAGAATGGACCAAAATAATCAACGCCAATTCTCTTGAAAGGCGGATCGTCAGGTAGCACTCTTCTGATGACTCTAGCAGCTCGAGGTATCCAAAACTGTTGATGCAGATTAGCCATCATGTGGTTCCTTCCAGCGTGAGCTGTAATCTCATGAATGTATCTCAGGACTAGCTTTGTGTTATGTGAATCCTTGGCAAGATGGCTTGCTGTTTTGCTGTTTCAGGCATGGCTGCGTGGCTCAACTGTCCACCAACCCTCATGACACCATCTTGAAATACTATATTGAACTTGTAAAGTGGGCTACTTTTCTTCACCCTTTTTTGTTTTTCAAATATGGCTAAATCTTTTTTGAAACTTCGCCTTTGACAGTATTTCACAAGTTCTCTTTCTGCTTTATCCAAGTCGTCGCAGGTCAAATACTTTCCTTTGACAGTTCTCTTGAATAAATTCATCTTGCCTTCTTCACCTAATGTGATTAACTCCTTTCTATTTTTCCTTTACTCTGTCAGTAAGTCTTTCAGCTTTAGAAACCAGGCTACGGCCTGCTTCAATGCTGTCCAAGACGAATAATGGTTCATCCACTGGCCCAGAGAATCTTTGGGCTACAGTGACTGAATTACATGCACTTGAGTCACTCATTTGACCTCCAGGTCATTAATTGGTAATTTGAAGTGGTTTTTGTGTTTAACTAAATTCCTGGACACTGCCTGATTTTTTTCAGAGCTGTACAACCACTAGAAAGGGTGGTTCCCACAATGTGAGTTTTGCTCAGGTGGCCCAACAATGTCACAAAAACAAGTAGGGGGGTGTGTGTGTGTTTGTATAAGCTACATGTTGGGGACCAACATCGGACAGCACACCCACTGTAGGGGACCAAAATTTTTGTGGGGACCAAAAATCTGGGCCCCACAAAAAAGAGCATTGAATTCAGTGATAAGAAGCTCAGGGGGAGGTCCTGTCAAAGTTTCAGGGCTTCCCAGGAAGGTCACAAAAACAAGACGAGTGTGCTAGAAATGTGTGTGCGGAAAAATTACTCAGGATCGCTGTCTAGTGGTCGGTCCCGGTACTGCACTTACGCACACTTCACACACTCGGCTGGTCTGCGCATGTGCAGGACAGTCTGCTTTATGTCAGGCAGCCACCCTCCCCTCCCCCACAGCCCAACCCGAAAAATTGAGATGTTAGTTAAGTATTTATTCCTATTATTGAGTGAGATTACATATTTTTACTTGGCAGCTGGCACAACAGCTAAGCTTGGAGCACAGTTATTGCAAAATAAAATAAATAAACAGTAACAACAATAACGATTGTTAATATTGTTATACTTTATAGCGTAACCTATTTATACTAATTTTCTGTATGCAATTTCAAGTGCAACTAATATAGTTGTGCATATAGATAGCCACCAAACTCCATACATTAGATAAAAATAAGAGCCACGATGTTAACCAATTAACAGTTCAAGAAAAAAGCAGACATCCAAGAACTTGCTTTGTTACTTTTGCGTGGCCAGAACTACAAACCCCAAAGCAGAGCAAACCCAAAACATCAGAGAAAGTACAATACTTTTGTCAAGGAGTGGTGCTGCTGCTTTGCGATCGCTGCCACCATAGTGAACGCGCTCCCACATTCGTGCACACGCACACATGCCACACACCTGTTTTCCACGTCCTGTCAGTCCACTCCGTCGGTCCACATTTATTTCGTTGGTCAGCCATCACGGTTGGGTGCGCACTAGATCGCTGTTAAACCATCTTCTACGCCACAGTCCTCGTGTTCAACAAACATTTCTCCCGAATTCGCCTACCATGCACAACTCTCCACTTTCAAACCGAGCGCCGCTGTTACTTCCGGGTTTTTAGCGCCAAGCACTTGACGCTAGCGTGTGACGTCATGGCGAAATACTAGGTTTTAAAATAAAAATTTTCTTTTTTTTGTACAGTCTAAGTGCATGGGGTTATGATAGATCGAATGAGTATACCTTTATGTACTCACTAACATTTATGTTGATCATAAAATGTTGTTTTGATGAAGAAAACTGTTATTTTTTAGAATCAATTGGCTTAGGGCACTTGGGCAAACTACGGCCCGGGGGCCACTTGTGGCCCGTTAAACGTTTCAATCCAGCCCCCCAAACTTGAAAAAAATTAAATGAATAAGCCTTGTTAATGGTTTATTTTCTAAATACTGTGGTTTTTCAAAGACATATATATTGTTGTAATGCTTTTGTTCACTTTCGTTTAAAATTAAATGTATTTTAGGACTCATTGTGCCCCCCCCCCCTCCCAATCAAAAAGTTTGCCCATCCCTGGCATAGTGGATGGGCCGAGGAGTTTAAAAGGCACACATCATGCATTTTTCAGTCAGTTTTAGCCAGGGCTTGGTATGGGGAAGACCAGCTGGTTTACATGGAATCATTAAATTTTCCCAAGTTTTATTTAAGTTAATTGGACAAAACAAAAAAACGCAATATTCTTCTGCCAGAGAGTATGTAATATTCTTCTGCCATTTTATTGTAGAGGGCCATTTTGAGCCCCTAACAATATTATTCAACCAAGAGATCATGAGTCGTCGCCCAATTACTTTCTGAAGTCAGCTGGGATGTCACGGCTGTGACCCTCGTGAGGATAAAGTGGTTCAGATGGAAAAGTAGGACTAAGGGCTTTTTCTCAGGTTTCCATGCGCAAATCCATGTATATTAGGTTAATTGGAGACTCTAAATTCTCTACTCATCAAATGACATTCGTGACCCTGATGGATAGATAAAATAGATTATTAATCTGCCATGGGAAGTCCAAGGTGTCTGGTAGAAAGAAATGCATTCATACACTCATTACACAGTCAACCAAGCAAAGACACAAAGCCTAGGGCAGGGGCGGGCAAACTTTTTGATTGGAGGACCACAATGGGTTCTAAAATATGACAGAGGGGCCGGACCAGGAGCAGATGGATGGAGTGTTTTGGAAACCTCACCTCATCTGAGAAAAAAAATACATTTAATTTTATATGAAAGTGAATAAAAGCATTCCAACAATAATATTTGTCTTTGAAAACCACAGTGTTTAGAAAATAAAACATTAACAAGGTTTATTCATTAAATTTTTTTCAAGTTCGGCGGCCCGGATTAAAACTTTTAACGGGCCGCATGTGGCCCCCGGGCCGCAGTTTGCCCTCGCCTGGCCTAGGGCATAAACACATACATGTAATATCCAATCCGCTTATTCTCACAAGGATAGCGTGCTGGAGCCTACCCAGCTGTCAACGGGCAGTAGGCGGGGCACACCCTGAAGTGGTTGCCAGCCAATCGCAGGGCACGCAAAGACGAACAACCATCTGCGCTCAAACTCACTCACAAATGCAACCTCCACACAGGAAAGCTGGGTCCCGGGATCGAACCCTGAACCTTGGGACTGCGAGCCGGATGTCCTAACCAGTCTTAACTCATTAAATACCAGCCATTTTCACTGGAGCAACCCACTCAATCCCAGAGTTTTCCTGGGTTTTGACTAATATTGCAAGGCCCACAGAATATTGTATTCTAATGCTATATAGACATGGAGCACACCCGAAGAAAGATGAGACTCTCTTCTTTCAACAGAAAAAAAATGTTTGTTCCTATCTTTTTCCATTCTTGAACAATCGGCATTTGAAAATAGCTAAATTTCATGAAAACTCCAATCCCTGGGGAAAAAACTGAGAAAATGAGCTTTTTGTAAACTGATGCATTTTGACCATAATTTGAACTTTGACACTATTATTTATGGCTTTTATGACACCTCTAACATCTAAATAATGCATGCCTTCTATAAAATAACAAAAAAAAGCACAAAAAATATGTTTTTGATAAAATAAATTTATTTGCACATAACACTAAACGACTGAACTGTTGAACTATGTACAAAAATGAAATACATCAGTGTCATACATACTTTTTTTTTGTGTGATATAAAATAAAACAGTTGCCTTGATGCAAGGGCACACAACATAGTTCACACCACATTCTTGTTTCACTCCGTTTGCCTTTGCGCAAACAGACCCGACACTTTCGTTGTGGTCTGGCTTTGCTGGTCCGTGGAAAATAGGCGAGCTTGTGTTTGTCCACTGGGGTTTGTGTGAAAATAATTGTCTGGGAAGTGATTGCTGGCATCCGCGATGTGCTGCAGAAGCTCATCCATGAGAAACAGCTGCAGGAAATCAGCTGGCTCCTCAGACTCCAAATGGGCAGCGGCATTTAGTGGTCCAGGGGTTGCTGTAAAGTCGATTTTCCTCGGTTGCCATCCAGTGTGACGCCATCCGGAACCACTGCTTCCTGATGCACAACCTGTAAATTACAGAAATATAAACAATTGGAAATATATATTTATTGCTGCATTTTATTGCTGGCGTGTGAAGTTTCATATTATAATTTACCTTTCTTTACACCAACAAGACGAGGAGGAACTTTCTTGCCGCGGGATGCACAATCTGTGAATTTTAGAAAGTATGCATGATTACCACACCATTCAGTATTGTTGTTTCCTCGTCGGGGAGGAGATACGCTTGCGTCTAACTGCACATTTATGCGACATTTTCTGCCCGCAAGATGCATGATATGTACAATAAAAGCATGAGGGGTAAAACCACATGTTCAATGGTAACTTGCGAGCGCTTACCTCCTCGTTCGGGGGGATCTGGTGAGGACTCTCAGCTGCTTTGGCTATTGTCCGAAGGCAGGCGATGCAGGCCGCAAGGCACGCGCACCCTCTTTAAACGCCTGTTTGTTGTGACGACGACAAAGCGTCATCCTCTCAACCAAAGCGTCTCCATCGCCTTGATGCTTTTAGGAAGCTTTTTTTTACAAAAAAGCATTCCTCGATCGTCATTTGCTTGGAGGATTTCATTGCTAACGCTACTAATGCGACTGCTGCTAGTGCTGCCGATGCTGCTGCTACCCACGCTGCTCTCCACACTTATAAGTCTACCCCAGGATCCCGCCCCCCATTTGTACCTCTGGCGCAGATTCAAGGCGGATCTTTTGCACCTCTGCCCCCTGCTGGGTGATTTTTACATGATTCACAATGCGGACATGGCTGATTCTCAGTCAGAGGTTGCATCAGACCCTTATGTACACTATGACGTAAAAAAGACATGAAACGTACTTATACGTCTTTGGTAGAGGGCGCCATTGCATTAAAAGACGTCTTTGTACGTCTAAGGGAGTAAATGAGTTGAACAAAGTACAGGGTCCTTCACCTGACTACAGATGATCTTCTGGGGACTTTATTTGGTTTTAATCACTTTTGGGGTCTGTATCTATGCACACTCCCTGGTTTTGCTACCTTCCCGGGTACCACATACACACTGCTTAGTTTCTCTGCCTTCGTGGGTACCACATACATATTGCTTGGTTTCTCTGCCTTCCTGGGTACGACATACACACTGCCTGGTTTTGCTACCTTCCTGGGTACCAGTCACACAAACGTCAGACGACTCAGCACATACCGACTGTCTCAGCACTACACACTTTCACTCCAAGGCAGTGCTGTGAACCAACTTACTGACAAGAGGTAGTATTTAGAATTTTAAAAAGTGCTTGAAAGGTTTTGTTCATGTAAAACCAACAGATTATGACATTATTATTATTATTTAAATCAGTATTAAACAGCATCAGCATAGGTTAAAGATATTATACAGACTATATACGATAAAAAAATACTAAACCACCCTTGCTTTTCCGTCATTTCTTGTATAAGTTAACACACAGATGTATAACATTTGTTTATACAAATATAACGATTAAAAAGTAGCTGATTAGAGTTTTAATTTTGTATTCATTAATCTGTAATAAAAATGGACATATTTTGGTTAATAAAATTAACAAGAAATAAAAGTAAAGGGTGTTCTAATACTTTTTTCAAGATTGTCCTAACATACATTTAATGTTTACAGTATATGTCTTCGGAAGAAGCGCAGCATTAGATTTTTTTTTTTGTTCTCTCTCTTTGACTTCTGAATTTGAATTTCTGTCACAGATGTGCTTGAATTCTATTTTGGATGATTTGTGTTAAACTGCACAAATATTTGAAGAGCCATAGAATTCAAGAATCACACCAGTGCTGCTACTCCTCCGAACGGGTGAACGCCCTTGATTAACAACCTGCGTTGAGGTGGCTTTTGAGATTCGTGGTGTGGGAGAAAAATCTCTGAAGGCATTCTTAGACTTCAAGAGAGGGTCCACAATTTTCAAAGATTCACTTCCGTCTGAATCAGAGGCCTCACTTGTATCCGGAATATATTCATCTCCACTGTCATCTGAGTTGGAGTAATAATGCTTATCCATTCCAAAGTCAGCCTGTTTTTTTAATCTAAAAAACAACAACAACGAAATATAAAGGATAGAAGGCAGGAGACCAATAAAATATATGCAATTTGCTTGTAAGATTCCCTGAAATCTATATGGGTTGTTTACCTGTATACTTTTGGTCCTCCTGAGCCTTGGGATAGTAATATGGTCTGGGTCTGAGGCGCAAAGTTCAGGGGCAGGATTTGACAATGATTCGTCAGAATCTGTGTCGTTATTCCAAGGAAGATTCAGCCCATATTTTTTGTCCAAGGGAGGAGACTGGGTTGCATCAGAGTCCAAGAGAAAATTGAGAACCCATTAAATACTTAATCCCCAGAGGAATCTGCACAGAAAAAGGTCTTAATTCTATTTGAAAAAAAAAAAAAAACTAAAATATTGATGAATGATATGACAAAATAATGTAATAACAAAATTAATTGACCGTAACAAAAAGCTCCCGGGAGGAAAACTACATTAAATGTTTTTTTAACAGGGCAGTGAAAATATTGGAAAATAAAAACGATAATAAATAAAATAATATAAAAAAAGAATTCAATGTGTATCGATGGACCCATATGAAATACTTATATCGCTATGTACTTATCAGCCATATCGCCCAGCCCAATATGTAACTGCAACTTCAAAACCTCGGGCCATAACAGGATTGTAACATGGGATGCATATCTTCATTCCTAAATTTGTAGATCCCGAGGAGGCTGCTCAATGGTCCTGGTAATCTAAACCTCAACCAATTCGGTCACAGCCAATGTTCTCCATCCTTGTTAAGAAGTTTTGAAATGATTTAATAGATATACTATTGCAAACTATACCAGAATTTTAGACATTTTAAACTTTTGATCACAATTTTACCTATTTTCTAAAAATCTGAAGAATCCACATGCCAAATCACCTGCTGTAGACACATAGGTTCTGTTCTGACAGATAATTCAGTTACAGGTTGTGTACTTAAAGCCAATAAGAGGGCAATGCAGCAGTCGACAACCTGACGAAAGCTTAAGTCTCCCAATGAGAGAACTGTAGTGGCTGGTAGGTTCTTAGATTGTAACATAGTAAAGACATATACTAGGCATAACTGTATATCATATGATGATGAGGGAAAATATTATTAGCTACGATTTATGTCCAGATATATTAGAAAACTTGTCCAACCAGCACAGGTCTATCTAACTGTAATTTTAACATCTCAAGACACGACAGGATGACCACATGATACGCATACCTCCTTTTCAGAGTCTGTCAAAACTTGAGAAGGCTGCTTCGATGTTCTGGTGGCATCAACCTCAGCCGATTCAGTCATTGTCGGTTGTCCTCCATCCTAATGAACAAGTTGAATATTAATTTAATGAATTAAAAAAAGAAAATGGATCAGAATTTTACACATTTTAGGCTTTGGCCACCCAAAACAAAAACTAACAAGTTCACGAATGAAACAAAACCAATTACTTTAGCGCATGACAATTAATCTTCAGTAGAGATATGTTGTGACTGATATTTCAGTCACAGGTTGTCTTTTGAACGCCACCAGGGGCGCAATGGAGCACAGGACAGCCAAAAGTCTTCTTGTCGGACACCTGTAGTGGCTGGTAGGTTCTAAGATTATAACATAGTAAAGGCACATACAACTCCTAACTGTATTTCATATGATAATGAAGGAAAAGATGATTAGCTATGATTTATGTCAACAATAAAAATGGCTCTACGGGGTCCCCACAAACACAAACCTGACAGTTGGGTGTCAGATGGCCAACATACCTGACACGCAATTCAACTCAACTGGACCCCACAACACAAGAAAAAGCTGAGTGAGCCTCAAACCAGACATACACATTCACTGACAAATATCCTGTGACACCAGATATATTAGAAGTCTTGTCTAATCAGCACACGTCTATCTAACTGCAATTTTAACATCTCGAGACACGACAGGATGAGTACACGATACGCATACCTCCATTTCTGAGTCTGTAAAGCCTGTAGGAGGCTGCTTCGATGTTTTAGTAGCATCATAAATTTATTGAATTAATTATATTTGAGGTTGGATTAGATTTTTACACATTTTAAGCCTTAGCCACCCAAAACAAAACATAAGCTCATGAATGAAATAAAACTAATTAATTTCGCCCATGCCAATTAATCTTCTGTAGACACGTGTTGTGACCAGTGTTGTTTTTGGCAGGCATTTTAGATTTTGTCCAAGTCATTTGGACAAAGTGCTGATTTGTTTACATCACATTTAGTCATCCCAATTCGTTATAGTTTTAGTCCAGTTTTAGTCAACGAAAACTAAAAAAAGGGTTTTAGTCCAGTTTTAATCGACGGAAACGCAAAAAAAGTTTTACCCTAGTTTTCGTCAATTTATTCACAAAGGTTTTAGTCCAAGCGGCACGGTGGCCCAACTGGTTAGCAGGATGGCCTCACAATATTGAGGTCGTAGGTACGATTCTGGCTCCGGCCTTCCTGCGTGGGTTTCCTCTGGGTAATTCGGTTTCCTCCCATATTCTTAAAACATGCATGGCAAGTTGCTTGGACACTCTAATTGCCCCTAGGCATGAGTGTGAGCGTGGATGGTTGTTCGTCTATGTATGCCCTGCGATTGGCTGGACACCAATTCAAGGGTGTACCTCGCCTACTGCCGAAGACAGCTGGGATCGGCTCCAACACCCCCCGCGACCCTAGTGAGGAGAAGCGGTACAGATAACGGATGGATGGATGGATGGGTTTAAGTCCATTTGAGTTAAAACAAGGCATTCAAGGTTTCCACCCAAGACCCACCCCAAGACTTTTGGATGGACTACAAAGGATTCTTCATTACAAACAGAAAAAAGTGGCAACAGTGGAATCAATGCTCACTGCTCCAAAATAAGCAGAGAAGCAAAACATTTTGTTGGGCAACTGTTGTGGCTTTATTTCACTAAAAGCAACATAAAATAATTTATGAACCACATGCTAACAATTTTGTCTCGTCAACGAAAAAAATTCATGTACATCACGTCATGTTTTCGTCATAAAAGAACCTCGTTTAGCTTGTCATCGTCATTAAAAAAGGGGCGTTAACGAAGTATTTTCGTCATAGTCATCAGTGACGAAAACAACACTGGTTGTGACTGATATTTCAGTCCCAGGTTGTCTCCTGAACACCACCAATTGGGCAAGGGGGCGCAGGAAAGCCTGGGGTCTTCTATTTTTACAGTATAGAAAGGCTAAATATCAAATTGAAACAGTGTTTTATATCATGAATATACAGGGTTGGTGCTGGTTCTGGTAGGGAAACCACAACATAAAGATGTCCTTAATTAGTCCCACAATGGGGATATTTGCAATATGGCATATGATGGCCTAACAGGGCCACCGCCCAGAAAAGAGTAACGCAGAACTTTGTAATACTGTCACTCCCTGACCAGTTCGTTGTTCCTGAAGAGCCAAACTTTGACTCAGACCCACAAATTTGAATTACAGATAGTGGACAATGGAGAACTCCCCCAGTCAGTCAGCATGTTCAACTTCCATAGAAACCTCAACATACATTTATTAGATTGCCAAACTAATTGGAAACTACATCACCAGAACACCACAAGTGGGCTCTGTTATTGTACTTAAAGATGCATCTTACAAACCTGTGTTCTCCAAGGCCAGCTGGTCCATAGTCTTAAGTTATTTCTTCGCCAACATCAATGTCTCGGAGCGCAAACAGACAGAGGTGTGGTCTGTCCTCTGTTGTCTTCTTCTTCATTTTACAGTTGGGGTGCATGTGGTCATCATTAACCAGTCTTCCCAGACTGCCATCTTCTTGAGCGGCATCAACACTTAAAATAGATTTAAAAAAAAAAAAACAATTATTCAATCAATGTCAGAAATTAATCTTTGAGACAATCTTGTGTACACAAAACATAAAAATAGGAAATCCACAATTTTTAAATCTTCTAAATCAAATCATACAAGAAATTTCTATTGGAATCAGACCCTATTAACAGCTTGTCTTTGAGACTTCATGGTCTATATTTTCATTTGTACAGATTCAACGCATGAATAAAAGTAATTACCGTATTTTCGCAGTCATAAGCAAACAAAGCGCCCTGTCAGTCGATGCGTCCATTAAATGGACAAAGTACCACTCACGTCCATCAGCCCTTGTCATCAACGAGCTGTTGGAAGTGCATGTTAGCACACCCTGCTGGGCAAAGAGTGAGTTGTCCATGCTTACAATCGACCGTGACAAATACACCATCTGACTATAATGTTTGGGTGATGGTGTTGGAAAAAGCTGGACAAAGGGCAGCTGTCCACAATGTTTTAGTCTGTCTTATCATTTATGTTATTGCAAGCAAGAAACGTCCCAGATTTAGACAACAGACAAAAAGTCCAAAGCATAACAGCACATCTCTTTAAACAGCCATGCAAATCTCTCTAAACAGCTATGGGATTGTGGGTCTCTGCTCCCAGAATGCATTGCTTGAATTAGCTAAGGCTGAGTGGCTTTTGTATTATTTTCATTTTTTTTGGGTATATTGATGGCATGAGAGATACATGTTTGTGTTAATCTTATTTCTATGTTTCATTGTTTGCTTGTATGATGAGTTTTTTATTTTTTTTTGAAACCGTGACTCTAAGGAGTGTGGTGAGCAGCCAAGTCCCTCCCCTGACGTTGCTTTGTAGGCTATTGCCAATGCACCTAATATTGGCCTGAGCCATTGTCAGCTATTGTCAATAGAGACTTGGCGTCTGCTGCAACAATGGGGTGATTGCTCATGTTATTGGGGCATAGTAGGCTGCTATCGGCTGTGTCAGTGTGGGCAGCTCTGCCAAGTTCATGCTATGCTAACAGCAGCTGTGCTATCGTCTTGTCAGGCGGTGCGTCCAGTATATGTTACAAAGACAGAAATAGCGGCCTCAACAGGTGTTGCGCCCTTTGACACGGCGCGTCTTTTGGGTGCGAAAATACGGTATACATTTTTGCTTAGAGAATGATTTTTCCCCTAACACTTATGGGATGAGTATGTGTTTATTTTTTTAAATAAAAACAAAAATAAGATAACATCTCAATCTTTGCCTCACCTCCAAAAAGACAGTGCCTCTTCCATCCATCTTCCTGCGTTGAGATTTATCAGAATCTATCAATTTTCCTCTGTACTCCATAATAAAGAATAAAGTCATCTTTCCTGAAAGGGGCCTTGGTAAATACTCCTCGACCTAGTTAACAGGGAAATCAAGATAGCTTCGTCATATTTTTAAGCACACAAATAAGGAGTCATCATATTCATTTGGGCCACTATACTAATGTAGGGTGGTTTGAAACATTGCTTCTTGTGAGGGATAGAGCAGAGCCCTTCTTTATGATTTTAAAGGAACAGACCAGCCAAAATTCATTTTCCAGCATTGCATTAGCCAGTATGTATTAGGACTGAAAGTACAAATGTCAATGGCACCTGGTTACGTAAAAAAAAAACTTTAAGATTATTTAGTTTCATAACAATGACATACACTGTATACACAGTCATATTGGATCGCGTCACGTGATCTCTGTGACGTATAACGTGCTTTACACTAGACTATCAATATCGGACTTGTTCACCGGTCTATTGTGGTATAAAAATGCCGGAGGGCGTCATCAAGTACAGCCTTAATTTAGATAGAACTCCTACCATCAGGTTTCACGCTCACTGAAATAACTTGAAACTGACAAAAGAAAAGTTCAAGACACTCTTAATGTAAAATAACCACTTAAAAAACGATGTCAGCTTGGTTATCAGAAAACAATAATATATCTTAGCAAAAGCGTTAACATCATACCTTTAAATGAGTTTATATACTTCGCTTCTAACTCTGCAGTCTTGTCCAGACCCTTGACTGCATGTTCAATAGTATCCTGCTTTGGGGACTTCCTGCATCTCAGGGAAGGCATTGTTTATTCTATAAAGAAAAAAGACAGTTTTGTGTTGAGAATTATTAATACTATAGGCTAAATGGAGTTTTAACAATATCAGTGTAAGAAAAATAAATTATAAATTAAAAAAATATCAATCCCTCCATCCCAATTAACGATTTCAACCATAATAGTTTATATTGAAGTTTAAACAACAGACAGACAGATTTATGCAGTGTGACTACAAAAATCTTACCAAAATTGCATTCACAGTAACCTTTGCTTTAAGAATCATGTAATTAACCAGTGAACATCGTGTCTTACACAAAAATTAATGACAGAAATTATCATGGTACTTGCATTCTGTTGTTCTATAACAAAAGTGCAAGCTGTTAGCTCCGCAAAGCTAACGCAACAAGCTAGCGTCCCTCGTGCTCACATTCAATGCAAACCTGACCACCGGATGAAAATACGCGTCGGTTTAGTTCTTTAAATGAGTAAAAGCACCATGACGTTTTATAATTATTCAATGCTTAACTGGAGCTCGTCAATTATGTCGATGTAGGAGCACATGTTTGCTAGGCCAGTGTTGTAGGCCCACATCCATGGTGCTACTTTGTATAGTGTTTTCCACACAACTATCTCTAACCATGAACAAATGCACTCGAGGCATGTTTTGAATAAAAACAAACGAAAAACACTTACCTCTCCGTTTCAACAGCAGTTCGAACTTCGAAGTGGTGATATTCTCCAGCGTTAAGCACCTGCTCGAACTGCGAATAGGTCAAATTCAACAGCGTCTTTTTTCTGTCTTAATAAGGACGCGATGAGAGGAGGAGCGCTTGCCTTTTCGTCAGCACGCCCCGCGCGGGAGGTGCTGCTTTATCACTCTCTATCTGTGCCCGCCCGCCGGCATGTCGATAGGAAAATAATATTCCTTCAAACATTACTTTCATCTTCTTAACGTTTTGTAGTGAATTTAACAGGTTCACCACTTTTTTCAAATACACCAATGGAAAACAGGTCTTAATTGAGGAAACATACAAAGAGCGTCTCACAAACACCTTATGATGAGCAATGTAATTTGATCACGTTTTTTGTCACTGCCTGGACGTCGGTTCACTGGCCTGGTGGCAGTGGCTTGTAGACACTGTCACTGAGTGGGAACGGATCTCAAGGTGGGTCAAACTAACCCAAGCAGTGGATCGGTCCGTTTTTTAAATTTATTAATTTTTTTATTTTATGTATTTATTTATTATTTAATACAAGGGCTTCGGCTCACTACCAGTGGGCGGGACCAAAGAATTTGGGTTTCCTTTGAGCTAGGAGGCAGTCAAAGGCAGTCCAATCCCCGGCAACATAAAGCGCCTAGCTCTGGGGACATGGAATGTCATTTCTCTGGTAGGGAATGAACCCGAGCTGGTGTGTGACTAGACCAGTGGTTCTCAATTATTTCCTGTCATGCCCCCCCTACCAAGAAGAAAACAATTCGCACCCCCCCACCACAATTTTTTTTTACATTTCGTACTAATGTACATGTTCTTTGCATATTAATGTTAGATTGTCAATAAAATATCTTACCTTAACAAAGCTAAATTGATAAAAAAAAACATCATTTTGAGAACGACTATTGTGAGGATCTCGAAACTCAGTACTCTGTGGTGCTAATATTGATGAGATGATAAATATGTTGAAGCCACAGAACAAAAAGATTAGATATTGTTTGGAAATTAATGACGTACATAACAAAGGAATATCAGCCTTGATTGGAGTACATTACTGCATTTAAATTTTTAATAAAAACGAAACAATTATTGATGTTATGACCACTATGAAGAATTTAAAAAAACAATATATAGGGATAATTATAGTTTTCATTTTGTTATGTTTAGTCTGTTCATGTTGCATTATTTTTATGACAAAGATGATGGTTAATCGTAGGTTTGTTGCCCAAATGTACCGTTACAACCTGATTAATGTTGAGAATGACGAACTCAAACTGGACACTAAAACGTAAAAACACATGGACTTCTTGCCCCTGTCCACACACGTGCACACACACACACACCATACACGAAGATCCGGGAGGTAAGGACGGCTGTCCTCTCCTACAACGAGGCAAGGGCCTCCACCAAGTCACCCCAGGGACAAGTTTTATTCCCTGATGGTCATCAAATTATGAGGATCTCATTCTACGCCGGAAGGGAGGAGGGGAATTTTTCCCTAATGTGAGGTTTTCGCTCCTCCACTGATGATCACACTGTTGTATGATTTCATTATGATGATCTGTCTTAAAGCCGTAAGGACATGATTTTTAAATCCACAACAGGGGGGAAATGTAAGATGGGCTGAGGATAGGTAATCAGTTTGTGTATTCATAATCATGTTTTTATACACTCATTAATGTTTAACACACACAGAGACACTTACTTGTTATTTTAACACACACACACACAGACACCGTATCCTGAAGATGTGTTTAGTTAAACTGACCTTGGGTTATGATTTTCTGCCTGCTGGAGTCCCTGGTGATTAGTTATTGATGCTTTAGTTAAACTGACCTTTATACCGTGAGTTATTGATGTTTTCTGTCTCTTGGTGATTAGTTGTTGATGCTTTTCTGTCTTCTGGTGATTAGTTATTGATGAGTTAGTTTCAATAAAAAGGCAGAACGGAGGGTGAGAGTCAGAGGGTGTGCGGGATTGAACTGGCAAGACGGCTGTTTCGCCTCCTGGCTCCCTCTCCCATTCTGAATGGCACAAAACGAAAACTTTAGTAAGTTATTTCAGTCTAAAAAAGGCGTCAGGGCATTTTTAAACCGGACAGTAAGTCGTCACTGTCTTGGTTCCTTTTTGTGCCTTGACCCATCCCGGAATTATTGAAAGGATGCAGTCCTATTTACAGGCCCCAGTGACACCCCAGGTTTCTGTTGTTTGTACGAGGGCGCTTAATAGGTACTGCTATTCACAATCGTCTTAGGCTGTTTCTTTGCAGAAGTTTATGGACAATGTGTAGTGCTGTAGGATGCAGTCTAGAGCATTCTTGACATTGAAGCTTTTGTTTCCAGCAACTGCTAATGCGACCGTGCATCAAACATGCAAAACACAGACCCTTGCTCCTCAAGAAGTCAATCTTATCCTTGTGATGCTTTCTCCTAAATTCCTTACAAATTGTGAGACTGTTGCTCTCCATTACAATTAGCACATGGTTTGGCAATAGCATCCACTGAAACAGGTTCTGCCTTTGGCGTGGTGGTTTTGTTGTTTTCCATCTTGGCGGGCACAATGACTGTTGTGAAGACTTTCTTTGATTTTGGTGTTTCTGTGTGTTGTGATTTTGTTTTCTGTTTTATAGAATCTTTCGTGCTTGTCAACAAAGTCAACAAAATCCTTAAACTTCACTCTTCTATTTGTTCTTTCTTGGAGATTGCAGGCAAATTTTCTCCAAGATTCTATAAGTCTGTATGGAAGTTTGTTTGCCAATGCCTTTATATTAGCCATGTTGTCCAAGTCCTCCATGTAATTAACATCTGCCATTATGTTCAAACAGCCCATAAGGAATAATGTGAAAGACTGAAGTGCAACACCATCTTCAGACTTGATTGTTGGCCAATCCATGGCTTCCTTTAAATATGCTTCTGCTATCATGAAGTCATCACCATAAAACTCCTTCAAGATTTGTTTTGCTTTGGTATATCCTGTCAGAGGTTCCATATGGATGCAGCTCTTCACCAACTCATGTGGTTGTTCACTAGTATACTGCAGCTAAAATTGAAGATGATCACGGTTATCACTTGTACGGCCTTCAATCCCATGTTCAATGGCACCTATACAGGTTTTATAATGCAGAGGGTCGCCTTTAAACGTAGGAATGGAAAGTTCGGGAAGTAGCGATGCTTTTTGACTCTTTGCTAAGTATTCTGCGACACTGGCTTGCTGTGAGATTGCTTGGCAAAGGCCATCAAGCACATGTCCCTGTTGTTCTCTACTTTCTGTCTGATGTGGAAATCTAGCCATTGGAATAGTCGAAGTGGGAGCATTTCAGGTCAACACTGCTTGTTGCTCTGATAGGCTGTGATGGTAATTGAATGTTTTTCCTTGTTTAAATTGTAACACACTCATCAGGAATGTGGATACCATCCTCCTGGGTATTTTCATATCTTCTCAAGACATCCAATTTAGCATCAGACTCAGGGAGTGCCGTTTGCATTGCATGCATTTGCTTCTTTGCCTTAATTGCAGCTTCTTCTTGCTCAAGTGCCAACCTTTGTTGTAAATCAGCAGCCTTTGCCTTTAAACATGCTCGTTCCATTTGAGCCTTTAATTTAATTGAAGACGTTGACAGAAGTGAGCTTCTGTCTGTTAGATTCTTTACTTCTACTTCTATGGGTGTAGTTAGTTGATGCAGATCTACTATCATCAGGTGATATTTGTTTATTGCATCCTTCCTCTGCACGTTTCAAAACGTCCTTCTTCCATTGCTCACATTTCCATTAATTACATTTTTTGGATCAAACCAGTTATTTTGGTCATCGGCAAAATCCTCTTCAGTCTTTAAATTTTGCACACCGGAATTGAGGTCCACAAATTCTTGCTCCATGCCGCTAAAGCAAACACGAAGCTCAGTTTTTTACAGCGTCAACATTTGCATCATCCTCCATCAATTGTTCAATTTGACGTTGCATGGAGGTCAATTGAGCAAATTTGCACCTGCGTGCCTGCATCCGTTTAGGCTTGTGATCTTCTACAGCTTTTCTCCGTCATTTTTAATGTCCGCTTTCCACTGTCTTGTTCCTCCATGTCAATCCACAATCAAGCAAACAAAAACGTCAAACTGACTGTAGCGTCTCAATTTGTAGGTCAGCTGAATGACGATCAAAGTTTTAAGCAGTTTACTCACGCACCTGTTACGTGCACGTCCTTGTTAACTCGCGATGCTTGTCAAGTATGGACGCATGCTAACAGCTAGCAGCTCATTGTCCCGACTGGAAAGTTGCTCCTTAGCTGTGATGTGCCTAGGGTTACACTATCTATCATTAACAAACACAGCCAGCCCTCCTCTTTCCTCTTTCCAGTGTCCTGTCCGCAAGTAGTATTTGGAAGCCGTCAAATTCCACGACGGTGTCCGGCGTTAGGTCTGTTAGCCATGAATCCGTGAACATCAGCAAGCTAGCTCATTGGAAGTTCCTCTCGTGCCGCGTCCATTTTCTTGGGAAGGTATCTAACATTTCCCATAAAAACGGACAGGAGGACGGGGTGGTCACGCCTCCTCTTTGCCTGGCGTTTCGCCCCCGCGCGACATCCCCCGTCTCTTCCTCCTCAACTCGTGGGGGATATCGGGTCTCGCTCCGGGAGTCGGCACGGGGTTAGCACGAAGTGCTAACAGCTGATCTCTTGTGTAAACGATTGATCCGTAGCTCCCAGTGACATCTCCGGACACGATCACGCAAAAAACAGCCCCCAGCAGCAATAAAACCACCGCAATTTGGATGTCCATTGCTGCGATGAGGTAAAATAAATAAAACTGGGTAAAGGAAAAAACACGCGAAAAAGGCTCAAATAGTGAGCCGTGCTGCTTTAGCAGGTAGCCACTCGCGTGGTGACGGAACCGTAAAAACAAATGTGGTCCCATCAAAATCTGATGGGATATTTAAAAATAAAAGCGTGAAAATTTGCTTATTTGTCTGTCGTCACCAATGATTAAAAAAATTAAAATCATTACAAAATCCTCAAGCTATCGTGATACCAGACAAGTTCTGCGGGACACCAGACCACCCCAGTTGTCCACAAAAAGTGGTCACTTCAAAATTTGATGTGGCATTTAAAAATAAAAAAATCACCTGAAATATGCACTGTGATCAACACTGATTTAAAAGAAAAATCTTTAAAAAATATCCTCAAACTATCGTGATACCAAACCAGGATTGGGGATACTAGACCACACCAGCTGTCCACCAAAAGTGGTCACATCAAAATGTGATGTGGCACTTCAAAATAAAAGTAGCCTGAAATTCGCTTATTTCACGGTCATCACCACTGAGTTAAAAAAAAAATAGCTCGAGCTATCGTGATACCAGACCAGTTTTGTGGGACACGAGACTACCCCAGCTGTCCATAAAAAGTGGTCCCATCGAAATCTAATTTGTAATTTCAAACTAAAAGTTGCCTGAAATCTGCACATTTCACTGTCATCATGCCTGACTTTAAAATTTCATTAAAAAATATCCTCTAGCTATGGTAATACCAAACCAGGTTTGGAGGACACAAGACAACACAGCTTTCCACCAAAAGTAGTCCCATCAAAATGTAAGGAGGCATTTTAAAATAAAAGAGCTGGAGCTGTCGTAATACCAGACTAGTTTTGTTGGACACTAGACGACCCCAGCTGTTCATCAAAAATGGTCCCATCAAAATCTGATGTGTAATTTCACAATAAAAAAAAACCCACCTGAAATATGCACATTTCATTGTCATCAACACTGATTTTAAAATAATCATTTCAAAATACCCTCGAGCTATCGTGATATCAGACCCATTTTGGGGAACACTAGACAACCCCAGTTGTCCATCAAATGCGGTCCCACCAAAATGTGATACGGCATTTCAAAATAAAAGTAGCCTTAAATCAGCATACATCACTGTTATCAGGCCTGACTAAAATATCATGACAAAATATCCTCCAGCTATCATGATACCAGACAAGACATATTTCACTGTCATCACCATTGATTTAAAAAAATTAATTAAAAACTAGAGCTGCGAGCAGCTATAAAGGGCCCTCGCCACCCGGACAACGTTGGGGTACTGGCACGTTGGAAATGTGAAATATTTCCGAGAAATAACGTGAGGAATCTTCAAGAGGAATTTGCTTGTAGTTAAAGTTAGAGCAGCTTTTGTTTTCAAAGCCTCGTCAATGTTTGAAGTAAATTTGTTGGCAGGCACTACAGGTGCATCAAATCAAAGACTAATAGACTGAAAAACATTTTCTTTCCGAGAGCCATCACCATTCTGAACTCTCACACACATGCACACACACACGACCACCCTTACCTTGCTGAACAGCGACGTATTGTGTTGTATTTCTCCAATTTCATACTATTTTCCATCACAATATTTATTCTCTTATTTATCTAATTTATATATTTGATTAAATTATTGTTGTATTGCACTGGAGAGGGGAGCTCCCTAATCTTGTTGCACACTGTACAATGACAATAAAAGGATTTCGGATTCTGATAAATTTAGAATGGCCGACTTCCTGTTCAATTTAGCATACGGCTCCATGAGACTTTTTATTAGGTCTTGGCTTTGTACACATCAAATTTTCAGTTTGGTGAAACAGAGATATGGGGCTGTTTTTTTTTGTTGTTTTTTTTTCTAGGGGGCGATAGCGAGCCATTTTTAAACAACTGTACGACAAAATAATAAAATATTGTGAATATTGAATCAACTCCCGGTTGAGTGGACGCTGGCACGTTTGGCTGCCACTGCTCACCGGTAACTCTCAGAAATTTTTTGGATCCGCTTGTTGTACCTGCTTTAGCAGTTTACAATCCCTCCAGTTACAGTGATTTTATTTATTATTATCTGTATGTTGAGCGATCCCGATTCTCATGAATGCCACCCACCGATTGCATAGTCGCTGACGCGTCTACTGTGGCTAAAGTTTAGCTTACCTATCAAAGTTAGCACCTGTCTGCCATGTGGACCCGCAGGCCAGTCTGCTTCTCGCACTTCTGCCTGTTCCTGTCATGTCATCAACCTGTGTCAGGACAACTTCAATCCACTGCCGCTGAACTCCGCTGGATTTACCGACACATGCCCGAGGGAAACGCACCACCACCACTGCTCCTCCTCCCGAACATCGCTCGTCGACCCTTGAAGGATTGTATGGCAATTACCGGCATTTTAAACATTTATGGGACAGAATGTCAATTATTTAATTTAGCAGGTTTATATTTACTGAATATGCTATGATCGCAAAATTCCGGACGAACTCGCGAGGCTGCCCGGCTCACCGTGGCTTGTCATCGGGACCGGGAGGCGGCGCAGGCGACGCAGAGAGAGGAAGCAGAAGCGGGGCTGCAGGTCCGGTGTCTTGCAACGGCTGCGACGGCAGCCCCATAGGCAACCACTGCCGAGTCTGTACCTCACCAACGCCAGATCCGTGGTCCACAAAATCGACGACCTGGGATTACAAATCCTGGGAAACCGCTATGTGCGAGACAGCAGTGTGATCGTCGTCACGGAATCCTGGCTGCACGCAGACGTCCCCGATGCTAGCATCCAGCTGGCCGGGCGCTCGCTACATCGCGCGGATCGGACAAGGGACACCGGTAAGAGACGGGGCGGGGTGGCTCTGTGTTTACGTGCATGAGAACTGGTGCGGCGATAGCACGATCGTCGAGAAGCACTCTTCCCCCGACATCGAGTTCATGTCCGTTAAATGCCGGCCTTATTTTCTCCCGAGGGAGCTAACGGTCGTGATTGTCACAGCTGTTTACATCCCTCCCGACGCTAGCACTAGCACGGCGCTCTCGCTACTCGCGTGCATCATCAATAAACATCAGCGGGCCCACCCTGATGGCGTTCACGTAGTAGCGGGAGACTTTAATAAGGCCAATTTAAAGACTGTACTCCCAGAGTTTCACCAGCATGTCAAGTGCCCAACGAGGGGAGACAACACTCTCGACCATGTGTACTCGAACATCAAGCACGCATACAGGGCCCTCCCACTCGCCCCCCTCGGCCAGTCAGACCACCTGTCCTTGCAGCTCGCACCTGCATACATCCCTCTCAGGCGCAGATTCAGGCCCACCACAAAGACTGTGAAAACCTGGCGTGACGGCGCCATGAGTGAATTACAGGACTGCTTTCAAGACACAAACTGGGGCCTCTTTGATCATCAGGACCTTGATGTCTACACACATTGTGTAGTGGACTACATCAAGTTCTGCATGGAAACTGTGTCCCTACACAGGACTATACGGACCTTCCCAAATGCGAAGCCCTGGATGTCCAGCAGGGTTCGCTCTCTCCTCAAGGCCCGTGACGCTGCCTTCAGGTCAGGCGACAAAGCCCAGTACAGGGTGGCTCGTGCTGACCTGAGCAAAGGCATCAAGCTAGCCAAGGCAACCTACAAGGGGAGGCTGGAGGCCCACCTTGCCAGTAACAGACCACGGGAGGTGTGGCAGGGTCTACGGAGCATCACCAACTTCCGTGGCAGCAGCACGACCTCTGCAGACCCGAGTGCATCGCTGGCAGAGGAGCTTAACTGCTTCTTTGCTCGCTTTGACTCGCCCCAACCGTCACACCCCCGCACTTCATGCTCCAACTCCCCCACACTCACCGTAGAGGAACACGATGTGAGGCGCGCGCTCCTGGCTGTTAACCCCAGGAAAGCTACTGGACCCGACGGAATACCAGGCAAGGTCCTCAAAACATGTGCCCACCAACTGTCACATGTATTCTGCAGGATCTTCAACCGCTCCCTGGCTCAAGCAGTCATCCCCTCCTGCTTGAAAACTTCCACCATTATTCCTGTCCCCAAAAAGTCACCAGCCGTCCACCTGAATGACTACCGTCCTGTTGCTCTCACACCAGTCATCATGAAGTGCTTCGAGAGGCTGGTTCTCCAGCACATCAGGGACTGCCTTCCTCCCACTCTGGACCCCTACCAGTTTGCATACTGGGCTAACAGATCCACTGAGGACGCCATCAACACTGCTCTGCATGTTGTGCTGGGCCACCTGGAACAACAGCAGAGCTATGCAAGGATGCTCTTTGTGGACTACAGCTTGGCATTCAACACAATCATCCCAGACATCCACGTCGCCAAACTTGACATTCTCGGCCTCCCTGCCCTCACACGCATCTGGATTAAGGACTTTCTGACCAACAGACCCCAGACTGTGTTGCTCGGCCCCTACACGTCCTCCACCTGCATGCTGAGCACCGGTTCCCCTCAAGGATGCGTGCTGAGCCCTCTCCTATACGCCCTCTACACCTACGACTGCAGCCCGGCCCATGGCAACAACACCATCGTCAAGTTTGCTGACGACGCGACAGTGGTCGGTCTGATCTCGGAAGGTGACGAGACAGCCTACAGAGAGGAGGTAAAGAGACTGACAGCTTGGTGCAAGGACAACAGACTGCACCTTAACACTGCAAAAACAAAGGAGATTGTCGTCGGAGGAACAAGACGGTGCCGCCCCCCCTCTGCATCGAAGGCGTGTGTGTGGAGAGGGTCTACACGTTCAAGTTCCTGGGAGTACAGATCTCCGACGACCTTTCTTGGACTCACAACACCACAGCAGTGGTAAAGAAGGTCCACCAGCGTCTGCACTTCCTGAGAGTCCTCAGGAAATTCAACCTGGACAGGAAGCTGCTGCTAGCCTTCTACCACTCGTCCATTGAGAGCCTGTTGACGTACTGTGTCTCCACCTGGTACAGCGGCTGCACTGAGGCCGACAGAGTGAGGCTCCAGAGGACAGTAAAAACAGCGCAAAGGATTATTGGCTGCCCTCTCCCCTCACTGTCGGACATCTACACCGCCCGGTGCCTCAGAAGGGCTCTCAACATCGTCAAAGACAATACCCACCCAAACTCACACCTGTTCGACCTGTTGCCCTCTGGCAGGCGCTACAGATGCATCAAATCGAGGACCAATAGACTGAGAAACAGTTGCTTTCCGAGAGCCATCTCCATTCTGAACTCTCACACACACACGAGAACACCCTTACCTTGCAGAACAGCATCGTGATGTGTTTTTATATACCCTATTCTGTACTAAATTCCATTGCACTCTCTTATTTATTAATCTAATTTATATATTTGTCTGTCTTATTGTTGTATTGCACTGGAGAGGGGAGCCTTCTAATCTCGTTGCACACTTGAGTACAATGACAATAAAGGGATTTCTAATTCTAATTCTAATTCTACTACGCATAGGAATGACTGATTGTAGTCATGGTCTTTACTGATTTATGATATTATTTTCACATGCTAAAGTTATATTACTTAGTTTATAAATGTGTGAACATAGTATTTTCATGACCTACACTCACATTCACATCATACATATTCAGTCTGCACATTACAAACTGATGACAAGCCAGACAGCACTTCATGGACAAATATGACAAAGCACATTCTCCACATAGGACATAGAGATGCAAACATACCAAATTGGGCACTGGATTTAGTTTTAAAATCGCTGCATTGGCTCCCCGTGTGTTTCAGGATTGATTTTAAGGTTCTTCAATTAGTTTTTAAATGCCTTAACGGTCTTGGGCCATCCTCGCGGACCCTGAGGTCCTCTGGCACCGGCCTGTTAATTATTCCTCGGGTGAGGACTGGAACACATGGCGAGGCTGCATTCAGCCATTCTGGTCCTCGTCTATGGAATAGCCTGCCGGAGGACATCAGGTCCGCAGAGACTGTTGATATTTTTAAAAGGAGGCTCAAGACCAGACCTGGGCATTGCACGGCCCGCGGGCCACATCCGGCCCGCCGGGTGGCACTGACTGGCCCGTTTGACAGACCTGGGCATTGTATGGCCCGGGCCACATACCTTTGGTTGACTCTGACCGCGAGTGTAAGGTTAATTGGAAATTTCAAAATAAACATACTTTTTAATTTCACCTCATTCATGGGCGAAAGCTGCACTGCTTTTATTCTGAAATTGTTTTTTTTTTTTATTCCCGCACAATGTGCGTCGCACATAATGACGTAATGCGTTTATCAAGACATGCGCGCGATTGAACCACAACAAGACAACGTTCGTCCTCAAAAATGTCCGCTCAGGCTACAAAAAGAAAGGTAGATGCCGAATGTAGAATTTTCAACAAAAATTGGACAGCGAAGTATTTATTTACTGAAGTTAGAGGTAAAGCTGTGTGTTTAGTTTGCGGGGAGCAGATCGCCGTGTTGAAGGACTACAATTTGAGTCGGCATTACCAGACGAAACATGCAGAGAAATATAAAAACGGCACCAGATAACAATGAACTGGGACACTTTTTCTCAAAATCACAGTTCAGTGACAGTCAATATGTTGTATCATGCTTAATGTTTGGTGCAAAAAGACAATATTGTGATGTCTTTAAAATGCTCAGAACCTTTACACAACTATCCAACAGTATATGGAACTCAAAATGTGTTTTGAAGTGAATGTGACAGAATATGTTTACTAATATGAGTCACAAATAGTAAAAAATGTTAATATTTTGTCTACCATTGTGTTGAGAAATTTGAATGAATACATTTTTGTAAGGCAACCTCATTTTTTCAGTTTATTTGGTATTTAGTTTCATTGCTTAACTTTAATGCCAGCTTGTCAAAACAGTGCTATTTACTGCTTTTTAAAAAAGAAATACAATTAATATTATGCAGAATTGAGTTCAGCCTTTTGGCCCGGCCCTCCACAATATTTAATGTTTCTTATGTGGCCCCATGGAAAAAATAATTGCCCACCCCTGCTCAAGACTCACCTTTTTTGTTTGGCTTTTAAATAATTTATCTTAGTCTTTTAATTCAGGATTGTCATTTTATATATTATCATTGTCTTTAATTTTTTTTAGCTTCTTTGTCTTTTAGTATCATCATTTTTCTTATATATTTTAGCTGCGTCGTTTTATATTATTGTCTTTTAATTTTTAGCTTCTTCTCTGTCTTTTAGTATCATAATTTTTCTTATATATTTTAGCTTCGTCTTTTTATATTATTGTCCTTTAATTTTTAGCTTCTTTTTTGTTTAGCATTATCATTTTCTTTTATATATTTTAGCTCCAGTGTTTCCTCAAGGGGGGCCTCCGCGCTGGGAGGTGTGGCTGGCCTTCTCACAGGGGGCTTCATCCCGGAGGCTCCTTAGGCCCGGCGGACCGGGGCCCTCTGCACTATGTGTAGGGTCTACCCCGGTCAGTCTGGGCTAGGGGTCTGTGTGTTGGCGCAGCTCCCTGTGGGCGTGAGCCGTCATCCCTCTCAGCGCGGATGACCTACCCTGGGTACATTTTCTCATATGGTTTCTCTGTGCCTTACCCTGTCTTTCTACTAAGATGGTTTATTAAGTTGTGTGAATGCGAGTGTTCTGTGTGTGTGCGAGTTCAGGCGTGTATGTGGATGTGTCTTGTGTTTATGTTGAGTGGGTGGAATGGGTTTTAGTTTTTCGTTGTAATTTGGATGTTTTTATTGTACAGCACTTTGAGCCGCATTTTATGTATGAAAAGTGCTCTTATAAATAAAATTTGATTGATTGATTGGAGGGTTCAAGGGGACGCCATTGCAAAAACACATTCTGAAAGACATAATTTGATTTTGGAGCACACATACATGCACACTGACAAGATTACAGGGGAATACCAGCAGGAGAGACGGAGAGACTGCCCGCCGGAGAAGGCCAGCCGTGGAATACCAGTCTTGGGGACCAGCTGGGAATCAACCATCCAGACAATGATTAATCTGGAGAGGACCTTCCCTTGGACGTAGACCCGTGCCGGGGGAAGAATGTGAGGCTGGGCTGAGATAACGCACGACTCTTTTCGACTGTGCTTGCCCAAGTACATTTTCTCATGAGATTAAGAAAAAGCCGCTCAGTACTATTTCCTGAACCTCCGGCCTATTTCCTACCTACCATTCATTTCAAAAGTCCTAGATAATGTAGTCGCCACTCAACTCCACTCTCATCTCACCTGCAATAACCCTTTCAGTCCGGTTTCCGTGCACTTCACAGCACTGAATCAACTCTACTCAAGGTCACCTCTGCTCTCCTCATTGCAGCTGACTCAGATTCATTCTCCATTGTCATCCTTCTTAACCTGACTGCGGCCTTTGACACCATCTCACACACCATCCTTCTCAAAAGACTTTCTTCCATCGGCATCACCCACACCGCCCTCAACTGGTTCCATTCATACTTCAAAGACCGCACTCAGTTCATCCAGCTTAAATATTTCTCATCAAAGTCCCTCCCAGTCACCTCAGGTTTGCCCCAAGGCTCGGTCCTGGCCCCCCTATTATTTATCATATACCTCCTTCCCCTTGGCAGCATTTTCCGAAAATTCAATATCGCTTTCCATTGCTTCGCGGATGACACCCAGCTCTAGTTCTCCTGCAAACCCAGCATATCACTCCCTCCCACCTCCGTCACCTCCTGTCTATCTGAAATCAATGACTGGTTTTCTAATAATTTCATGAGGCTTAACAGCGACAAAACAGAAGTTATTCTTTTCAGTACAAAATCAATACAATCCAAAGTTGGCAGTTTTCCCATTCCTGTTGGCCCCTCCATTGTTTTCCCATCCCCTCAGGTCAAGAGTCTGGGTGTCATCCTTGACAGCACTCTATCTTTCCATAAGCATAATAACACAACCCGGTCAGCCTACTTCCATCTGCACAATATCAGTCAACACCGCCCCTCCCTTTTTCCCTCATCCACTTCTATTCTGGTCCAAGTCGAGTCAAGTCAATTTTATGTGTATAGCCCTTAATCACAGACAGTCTCAAAGGGCTTTACATAACCACAATCAACATCCACTGATCTTAACCCCCAGGAGGGCAAGGAAAAACTCAAAACCCCATTGGGGGAAAAGTGAGAAAACTTGAGAAGGGACCACAGATGGGGGGGAAACCCCCTTCCAGGATGACCAGGCTGCTTTGGATGCCAAGTGGGCAACATTTGACACATACAATGATGCTATACAATGTTAGATGAGATAATGTGAGAGTCAATTAAATGAAGTGCTGCAGGAAGATGACTTTAGTGGAGTGGGTCCTCATCCAGGACCGTAATCGCCATGGCAGCATATCCGAGGTTGAGCCTTTGATCTTGAAATAGTCAGTTTGGGGTAAATTCAGAACAGCCACTTCCAAGTGAATCACCATCACCTAATTCCCAAGCCGTGGAATTGGGAACAGAAAAAAAAGAACAGAAATAGTAAACAGGCCAACAAGTAGTTCAACGAAGTGCTGAAATATAGGGAAATCAGAAGAGGTGCTGCATGAAGACGACTTCGGCAGAGAAGGTCCCTCCCCGGTTGGTCAGTGCCGTAATCTTCATAGCAGGTCACCATCACCTAATTCCCAAGCAGGGGAAGAGGGGGCAGAAAAGAGGAGAAGCGGCAGTAAACAGGCCAACAAATAATTAAATTAGATGCTAAAGTATATAAATAAATGTCGCGCTGCAGGAAGACGACATCACTGGAACAGGTGCATGCCCAGTTTGTCAATGCCTTAAATTTCCTAGTGGGTCACCGTCACCTAATCCCCCAGCCGGGGAAAAGGGGGCAGAAAAGAGAAGATAAGAGAAAAAGCGGCAGTAAACAGGCCAACAAATAGTTCAACTAAATGCACAAGAGTATAAATGCGTCTTTAATAGTGTTTTGAACATTTCTACTGAGGTGGCGCCTCTAATACCTGAGGGTAGTACATTCCAAAGCATTGGTGCCCGAATAGAGAACGCTCTAGAACCTGTGGACTTCTTTTTGGCTCGCGGGATCACTAAAAGACCAGCATTTTGTGAGCGAAGGTTTCGGGACGGAACATATGGTACCACGAGGTCAACGAGATAGGAAGGTGCTAAGCCATGCAATATTTTATAGGCAAGTAGCAGAACTTTAAAATCACATCTCAAGTGGACCGGAAGCCAATTCAAATTGGCAAGTATCGGGGTAATATGATCAAACTTTCTCGTTCTAGTCAAGAGTCTAGCTGCTGCATTTTGAACTAACTTTTAATACTAGACATGGGGAGACCCGAGAGCAAAACGTTACAATAGTCGAGGCGAGACGTAACAAACGCATGGATTAAGATTTTTGCATCACAAGTTGATAGAATTGGGCGAATTTTAGCAATGTTACGCAGATGAACAAATGCAGTTCTAGTAATATTTTTAATGTGCATTTGAAACGACATAGTTGTGTCAAATATAAGACCGAGATTTTTTATTGAATCCTTTTGGGCAATTTATCGATACTCATAGTGGTGTCTTTGAAAAAGGTACAGATGACGCGCTGGTCCAATGATCAGCATCTCGGTTTTATCTGAGTTAAGACGCAAAAAATTGAAAGACATTCATAGTTTAATTTCGGCAAGGCATGCCTCTAATTTATAGCAATCACACGGATTCGTTATATCCAACGGCATGTATAATTGCGTATCATCAGCATAACAATGAAAACTAATGTGATATTTCCGTATAATATCACCAAGCGGTAGCATCTAGTACCAATCCCTGCGGAACTCCGCGTGTGATCTTACAAAGATCAGAAGACGCATTGCCATGAATTACACGGTGCGTCGTCTCCGACAGATACGAATTAATCCAAGAAAGCGCTGAACCTGAAATGCCAACACAAGTTTCAAGGCGTTTTAATAATATGTTATGATCAAGTGTCAAAAGCGGCGCCAAGATCGAGTAAGAGTAATACAGTGAACCCTCGGTTATCGCGGTTAATGGGGACCTCGTAGCGGTCGCTGCTCGGGCCCTAATAATAATTTCTACAAAAACAATAGGGACCTCGCCGCCGTCGCAGCTCGGGCCCTAATAACAATTTCTAGAAAAACAATAGGGACATCGCAGCGGCCACTGCTCGGGCCCTAATAATAATAATAAAAATAATAATGATTTCCACAAAAACAATGGGGACCTCGTAGCGGTCGCTGCTCGGGCCCTAATAATAATTTCTACAAAAACAATAGGGACCTTGCCGCGGTCGCTGCTCGGGCCCCAATAATAATTTCTACACAAAGTCCATTGTGGTGACCCGCCCCCTTTTAAGTAAATTCAAAGTGGCCGACTTCCTGTAAAACCTAGCTCATTGCTCCAAGAGACTTTTTTGTAGGTCTTGGTCTTATACATACAGTGAACCCTCGCTACTTCGCGGTTCACCTTTCGTGGGTTCAGTGCTTCGCGGGTCTAAAAAATATTCGGGGGCATTGTAGTTTCGCCGAGCGGCACGACAGGGCGCTGGAGCGGTTAGACGGCCGGCGTGCGCCGAAGAAGAGCGTGGGCGAAGAGGAGAGTGGACGAAGAAGAGCACGTTCCCCCGGACACGATCGGTGGCGACGTTTCGCGCGGTTCGGACCGTACCAGAGCTCCGGCCGGCGTGCGTGGCAGTTAAGCCGTAGAGGAGCACCTTCCTGTTAAGGATGTTTCTATCAAAACAAGCCTGAACAAATGAATCAACCAGCCAAGATTGTCTGTCATTTACGCGTGGGGCAGCCCTCGAACTCCGAGGCGAAGCCAGCATGTTCGACTGCACACATGGTTTTTATTTGCATCAGCATAAGCAATTTGAATATGCAATACATACAGAATGGAAAACTTGACATTTGACTCCATCCCACTTGCCCACCCTCTTCCTGCCTATTCTAACGGTTTCAGCTTACAAGACACCTTTTGTTCATACTTCTGCTTATTCTAACAGCAAAAGTTCACTCTGAACTTCATTTGACCTGTGTAGTGTATTTTCACAAGGCTTAACGTGTTGAACTTATTTTATGGCCATGACGATATTGTTGCTTTAGAAATACCAAGCCTTGTGTTGGACCTCCCTAAATGCAGAAGTTACAGCCTTAAGAGGCCTCGGGCCCCAACATTATCTACGAAGGGTTAAAGAGGTCATCAACACCCCAAGGGAGGTGTTTACAGAAAAGGGTTCTGGCGTTGGGGAGTCACATTCGCGAGGAGGCCGTACCTGGCACCCGTAGCTGTCGAAAGTTTAATTAGAGGCCAGAAAGATACGAATGCATGTGCAACAAAGGGGGCCTGTAAGATTAGTTATAGTTTGAAACTTGCTAAGATGACAAACTAAACAACAAAACTAACAGATGAACATACAAACTTAAATTTCTTTAACATATCCCTCCTGTTTATCAAGTTTCAAATCTCATCATCAAAGGCTGTCGCTTGAGGGGGGAGAAAAACTACCCAAAAACTCAAAAATTCTTGGAGAAAAGGGT
This sequence comes from Idiotropiscis lumnitzeri, assembly GCF_059441095.1. Lineage (NCBI taxonomy): Eukaryota > Metazoa > Chordata > Actinopteri > Syngnathiformes > Syngnathidae > Idiotropiscis > Idiotropiscis lumnitzeri. Next base: position 3,897,213 of record NW_028283562.1, on the reverse strand, counting down.
AGAAACCCATGCCCCGAACGAGAAGCCCAAAAAAATAATAACAATTAAAAGATAATAAAGCAAAGCTAATGCAGTTTTTGGTCCAATACATGTATGTACAAAATAAACCCGGAACATCAAACATTCACAACTGCAACTCTTTTCTGTGATGCAAGTTACATGAATCAGTGACCTTGAGCGTTTTTTCAGAGGCTGCAGGTTTTATTTGATGTGCGTGTAGTCAGCAGTCTGCGCCTGTGCAACTCGTCTGCGTTTGACGTTGTCCTGGTCTCGAGGTTGTGCGCTGACCAGGCACAGCCCTGCAAGGAAGTAGATGATGCATCTGGTCGACAGGGCAGTGCCCAGTTGCTGTTCGGCGGCTTGCTCCATCCTTCCGAGAGGGGTGTGTTTGCCACGGAAAACCCTCTTTCCAACTGTGGTCTTTTGTTGGTACATTGGAGTGTACGTGGTGGAGATCCTCTCCAAGGGACTTGCGTCGCTCAGCCTTCAGCAGGGACCGGAGAAGCTTGCACTGCGACTGATGGTTCCAGCCGCCACGCCCCTCGACCTTTGCTGCCGTCGGGGTCACTGCAATCACCTGATGAGGGCCGTCCCAGCGTTCACTGTCCCAACGAGGTCGTTTCAGCACCTTGAGGAAGAGTTGGTCTCCCACATGGACGTGGTTTATCTGTGGATCAAAACACACTGGCCAGTAATTGTGGTCAAACATGTCTTTCATGTGGACTGGGACAGATGTGCCAGTTGCTGGTGGTTCTGATGAACCTGAGAGTCTATGTGTGAGGCCATATAGGATAAAAAGGGGATAGTGTCCTTCCTTCGGCTGGCACTATCCTCATTGCTGTGATTGAAACACAGTCTGGCCATTGTCTCTTTTTTTTTTCTCTTTGTCTTGATAAGTCAGTTCCATTCGTGCGTTCCACAAGTCCTGCAGACTGTATGCAAAATGACGCTTTGAGTCAATTTTGCAACAACTGTCCCACTTGTTACAAACATTATTCACAAAATGCATCATTTTCACTTTAAATCACTCTTGAAATTCCAAATGTCAGGATAATTCGATTACACAACACTTTTTCCAACTGTTTTAACATCATCATGTGTTGTTGGAAACAACGTAATCCATTTTGAAAACACATTAATTATAACCAAACAATATTGCAACCCAAACAACTAACACTTTGTCTAAAAAAAAGTTTTTTGTTGAAAAGTCTATATGTGGGAACAATTTCATATCATACTTCCCCCTGTTGACACACATGTGTCACTCATGTTACTCCTCTACTCCTCAGCAATGTTTGCACCTTTTTTCTCCCAATGTGTGCATTCAATTAGTGGTGTATTTTTCCCTGGCGTGAGATCAAATTGTCAAGTTGATTTGCTGCGTGTGTGTGTGTGTGTGTGTGTGCATTACCCCTTGCTGCATTGTCAGCGAGGCAGTATTCAATTGTAATCGTTTCATTTTCTGTTCAGAAAATTTTGCATTTACAAATACTTATTTAGACGTGCTTTATGCACAACTTTTCTTTCATCTTTTGTGATTTTTTAAAACGCCGTTTGCCCAATGTCGACAGAACACATAAACATATATCTTGGCAGTCAGTCCAAATTGTAAAATGTTTTTTAGAAAACATCTTACAATTCTGGATCAGCACAGAAGTTTCTGCTGCTTGTCCTGCACATACAGATTTTAATATCCCTTGAAACAAAATGCTTTGTTAAAAAAAAAATTCCCACCCCTTTGCGGCCGTCAAAAAACTGTCTCTCCAGTCGGGAGAAAGGTGTCCAAGAGGTCAGGTCGCTGTTTGGTGGTAATTTGGACTCGGCTTCCACAGTCGTGTGGTGTGCCTTCTACTGGTGCGGGAAAAAGTGACGCTGGGCTGAGCGCACCTTATCAGTGTAATGTGACAATTAGGTCGCCGTGCAATGTGAATGTGGTGGGTGAAGGCTGCTTGATCCAATTGTTGTGACTAATATGCAAGTGATTTCATGAGCCCTGCGCGTCTGCAGCCACACAAGGTCATGAAACCATTTTTTGCAGTCACTGTTTGCTCAAATGGCTCATAGTAATTTGGTAGTGCTAATACATCTTAATCAATGAGTTCACACTTGACAAGTTCAAAAGCTTGTCAACCTCAAGTGTTCAAACATTTTTTTTTTCCTCAAATGTCATTGGCTTGTCATAAATGATGTCCAGCAATAGTCGTGTGATTTCTAAGTACTTTGCAATCCATGCCTGGCAATAATTGCGTACACCTATAAGGGACATCATTTACTTCTTTGTTATTGGTTTTAGGGCTCGGGCAACGCCTTCTTTTTGCTTGTCACCAAAAATGCGCCCCTTTTCAGTCAAAATGCGGCCTAAATATGTGACTTCCTTTTTTAACAGCTGCATCTCATCGGTTCAGTTTGATGACGCATTAAGTAATTCTCGAGGTCAAACATATGTTTAATATCTTCCTCAATGTCCTCACTGTTGTCACTGTCAGAGGGGGAATCCAGAGGTTTGGACATCAACTCGCAGTCCGAAGCCCCACTGGGGTCCCGGCCTAGTCATTCATTTTCCCAATCGTACACTTCCTTAAAACAAGTTCTCAAACCCTTCATTCATTATGTAAATTACTCGTCTTCTCCTTGGCCGCCCTCGTGTGCAAGCCTATCCTAGACGCTCACAGCAGAAAAAGAAGGGAGGGGGGGGGCCTCACTGTTCATACGCCAATCACGCGGTCCCCAGGCAACCAAGCTGCCAGGGGTTACGCCCCCTACCAAAGGCTCCAGTTTACTGGCCACTCCTCCCTGCCAATTTACGAGCAGGCAATCTCAAGCCAATGGCAACAGCTCCTTCCCCCTAAACTTTCCGCTCGTTCCAATTCACTTACGCTTTCCTTCTGGCATCTGCCCAACCTACTTTACCTCTCAGTCATCTCCAACCCCCTCTTAACTTTCCGCACATCCTATTTCACTTACGCTTTTCCTTCTCAACCTACCTTGCCTCTCAGTTAGAGAACCAAATTCTGCCCCCGCACCTCAGGTTTGACACCACTTAAAATTCAAAATCAGGAAACACCTATGCTTTTGCAAAGATTCCTCATGTTCACTTTCAAAACCTTCATTCCATCTTTCATAACACCTACTTCTCTCTTTCAATTCATGCAACCAACTCAGTGTCTTACATCCCTCAACCACATAGGTTCTCATTCTGTTACTCTATACAGTTTTCCACTTGCAAATCTGCCTATGACACCTTTCTCACTTGCCCTATCATTTGGACTTCATCAATCCTTTCTATGGAACATTAATTGTTCCTTTCCCTTTTCTACACATTCTTTTTCTTTCTTTACACATTCCTTTTCTTTTCTTATTAACTTCCAATCTCTACACTGCAAAGTTTCCCTGGACTTTACTATACTACCCAATACCCCAATTTTAGAAAATTGGACCAGTTTGTCAACACCTAGGGTGTTCTAAAAACTGGTTTCTCATCAGTAGGACAGCAACTCAATTTTCCTGTTGTGGCAATTCTCACTTCAACTTTTTCAGGTGGAGATTTCTTGTCTATTACATCCACAACAGTCTGCTGTTTATAATCCTACTGTATTACATGGGATAAAATACCAAGTGGTATTAGTAATCCCCAATCGCACACACTCCAGCTCACTGACTCAACCCCCACCCTTTCTCTTCTTTGTTCTCACACACACACATAGTCAGACTCAGACATATACACGGGCCCACAAAACAACACACACAGTTCTCAACATTGAACAGCTACAAACGAGAAGCTAATCAATATTTTTCAATTTCAACTAACCTACATTTTTCCTTTATTTCAAATTCGGAAAGTTGACAGTTAACTTCCTTCATCAATTCTGCCGCCATTTCTGACAGTCTTAATTGTTATGGTGTCTAGTTATGGTTCCTCAGTGTTGAGAAAAATTCAAATTGCCTGACTTTGGGTTGAATACCAAGCTTCTACTCCCAATTTGGAGCGGGTATTCCTGGGTGTTTTTACTCACAACCCTCGGTCAGTTTTAGATTTCTCAAACGTTGGACATTCATACAATACACATACACACTCACAGATTGATCAGTTCTGTGTCTGTGAAAATAGATAAACTATTTTCGTCTTCTATAAATAACAAACGTTGTACTATCACTTCCAAATATAGTAATAATTACATCTGTACTCTACCAGAAATAAGGACCCCTAAATCTGTCTTCCAGAAAAAACAACAGTTAATTCTGTACTATCCGAGCAGATATAATCAACTACACTTGTACTCTCTACCAGACAAGGAATGCCTTAATCTGCCTTCCAGAATAAACAACAGTTAATTCTGTACTGTCCGAGTCTTCCAACAAGTCTTCCAAAATAGCAAAGTTAAATCTGTATTTCTTCCAGAAAATAGCTAAGCTAAGATGTACTATCTCTTCGGGTAAAGGAACTCCCTGAAACCCTACTATCCTTCAAAAACCCAAAAAAGTTTTTTACTATCTGTTGTATACAACCACTGACCTGTGACAATCTCTCCGCTGGTCGAGACACTCGCGGTTCATGGATGAAGTCTGTGTTCTCTCCGGTGGAGGATGGCCGAGGACCGGCCTCCTGGAAGAGAGGACTTTTCACGATGGCGCCGTTTTCAGTCGTCGTCAATCGTCCACCGCAGATCACACGTTTTCATCCGGCATTCGAAGGACCAAGTAATGTTAAGGATGTTTCTATCAAAACAAGCCTGAACAAATGAATCAACCAGCCAAGATTGTCTGTCATTTCCGCGCGGGGCAGCCCTCGAACTCCGAGGCGAAGCCAGCGTGTTCGACTGCACACATGGTTTTTATTTGCATCAGCATAAGCAATTTGAATATGCAATACATACAGAATGGAAAACTTGACATTTGACTCCATCCCACTTGCCCACCCTCTTCCTGCCTATTCTAACGGTTTCAGCTTACAAGACACCTTTTGTTCATACTTCTGCTTATTCTAACAGCAAAAGGGAGCATGTTCACTCTGAACTTCATTTGACCTGTGTAGTGTATTTTCACAAGGCTTAACATGTTGAACTTATTTTATGGCCATGACGATATTGTTGCTTTAGAAATACCAAGCCTTGTGTTGGACCTCCCTAAATGCATAAGTTACAGCCTTAAGAGGCCTCGGGCCCCAACATTATCTACGAAGGGTTAAAGAGGTCATCAACACCCCAAGGGAGGTGTTTACAGAAAAGGGTTCTGGCGTTGGGGAGTCACATTCGCGATGAGGCCGTACCTGGCACCCGTAGCTGTCGAAAGTTTAATTAGAGGCCAGAAAGATACGAATGCATGTGCAACAAAGGGGGCCTGTAAGATTAGTTATAGTTTGAAACTTGCTAAGATGACAAACTAAACAACAAAACTAACAGATGAACATACAAACTTAAATTTCTTTAACACTTCCCCGGGCACGGGCGGTGCCAAGCGGCCCCTAAGTTTAACCAAATGGAAGCTCCGGAGGAGGAGGGCATGCTCGCGTCACAGTAAGCCGAAGAGGAGCACCTTCCCCTGGCACGGGCGGTTCCAAGCGGCCCCTAAGTTTAACCGAATGGAAGCTCCGGAGGAGGAGGGCATGCTCGCGTCACAGTAAGCCGAAGAGGAGCACCTTCCCCGGGCACGGGCGGTTCCAAGCGGCCCCTACGTTTAACTGAATGGAAGCTCCGGAGGAGGAGGGCATGCTCGCGTCACAGTAAGCCGAAGAGGAGCACCTTCCCCGGGCACGGGCGGTGCCAAGCGGCCCCTAAGTTTAACCGAATGGAAGTTCCGGGGGAGGAGGTCGGGCGTGTGTCACAGTTAAGCCGAATTGGAGCACCTCTTCCGCCCGGGCACGAGCGGAGCGCGAGGCTGTCCGTTATGAAAGAATAAATAAATAAAGAATGCCACCTTTTTTTCACAGGGCACACCGGACGGCGTACCATCAGGTTAAAGTCGGAGTAATTAAATAAATACAAAAAGAATGGCTGGGGAATAAAAAAATAATAAGTTTTAATAATAATTTGGTTTTTTTGTTATAACATGAATTTCACTCTCTCTCTCTCTCTCTCTCCCCGTATATATATATATATATATAAATATAAATATTTATATATTTATTATATATATTGTGTATTTTTTTTAAGCATTTTTGAAGGTGCGCCGCTACTTCGCGGATTTTCAGTTTTCGCGGGTGGTCTCGGTCCCCATTAACCGCGATAACCGAGGGTTCACTGTACTCCATAAAATTTACAAAAAGCGAGGTGAAACACTCAACCAGGGCTGCTTTTTTGAACATTTCTCGAGGGCCATGGCGAGCCATTTAAAAAAAGCTGCACAACTAACGTATAAAATATTGATAAATTTTCTCTGCCTGATGTGTGTGTCAAGTTTCACGAGTTGTCGTTCATATTTAGAACCTCATAATCAGCGTTGTTTTATTGCCGAACCGTGCAATGCCACTCCCACAACTTTTCACGAAAAAGGATGAATTTCGTATTGTGACATCCTCATGGCCGAAACAGTCCTCCGAGCATATATGAGGGCGACCTTGTTGAGTTGCACGGAGAAAAACATCCAAGAAAATAACTTGTATTAGCTTTTACCAGTTGGTGGCGCTACTACTACGATGAAAAATAAGTTGGTAGATGTCTTCAGGGCTGAAGTATCCTCAAATGTGTACAACTTCGAGAAGATAGGATCATCTGAGTCATGTTGCCGGAGCTTTTGTTGCCACAGAGTACAATCGGACTTTTCAGCACCGTAATAGCCACGCCTTTTGCCAAAACGTCACAAACTCGGCAGAGAGTAAGATCATTGTCTTGAGTCTTTTCTGACTAATTTTCAGTCGGATTCGTCAAAAGGGCACCGTGCAGTACGTGAAAATTAAAATAAAAACAAATTTTTGATTCCACTTGGCGGCGCTGTGTGTATAACAAAATAATAACATTAAGATGTCTTCAGGTCGGGACATTTTATTTACAGGTGAAGGTTTGGATTTTTAGGAGCATGTGCAGGGGAGTTATTAAGCATTCATTTATTTGTATTAGGTTCATTTTGTCTTCTTATTATTGATATTTGACTGATTCATTAAAAGCAGACAATTATGTTTTAGGTTAATTTTTTACCTGACATGTTTCGGCGAGTCTTTCGCCTTCTTCAGAGTGTCGCATGATGGTGTCTTGAGACCCGTCTTTATCAGCTGATGTTCCATGAGGGTGTGACTTACCTGTCAAAAAAATTAAAAATCAGAGCAGTAAAAGAATAAGCACAACATGAACATTACAAATCAGCAATCACTGACCACTGCAAAAGGGAAAACCACATCATGGACCGGGAGAAGGGCAGGGTCATCCGCACCGAAGAGAACAAACAACAGCGCTGGATCAGAGAGGCCATTGAGATCTGCAAGCGAGGCATAAAAACCATGAACAGAGACAAGGGAGCCTTCATCCTCTCTACCACCTGGAGCAGCATCTTGGCGGAGTGAACGGACAGCGGGGGGTGTGACTTGCCTTCATTCTTGTGACAGGTAAGTCACGCCTCATTGAACATCAGCTGATAAAGACGGGTCACAATACACCATCATGTGACACTCTGAAGAAGGCGAAAGACTTTCGTATTGTGACATCCTCAAGGCCTAAACACTCATCCGAGCAAATATAAGGTAGATTTTGTGAACCTGCCCGGAGAAAAACATCAACGAAAATAATTTGTATTTGTTTTAACCAGTTGGTGGCGCTACCACTGCGATCAAAAATAAGTTGGCAGCCGTCTTCAGGGCCTGAATATCCTCAAATGTGAAAAATTTCGAGAAGATGGATCATCTGAATCATTTTGCAGGAACTTTTGTTGCCACGGAGAATAATCAGACTCTGCGGCACCGCAATAGCCACGCCCTTCGAAGGAAAGTCACAAAAATAGGGATAGCGTAAGATCAATGTCTTGAGTCTTTTCTAGCCAATTTTCAATCGGATTCGTTAAAAGGGCACCGTGCAGTACGTCAAAATGTAAAAAATGATATTGATTGGCGCAAGGTGTATAACAGAATATAAACATATAGATGTCTTCAGGTACCGACTCTTTATGTACATGTGAAGTTTTGGATTTTTAGCAGCATGTGCATGAGAGTTATTAAGCATTTTGTCCATTGCGGCGAAGGAAATCTTAAGTGAAAACTTCGAAGCCCCGCCCCCGTCATATAGTATTTCGGAAACAAAAGATTTTAGCCCCAGTGTTTGTCCCAGGTCTTAAGATGCTACAGACAGAATTTTAAGGCAATCAGATGAAGCCTTTAGGATCAGGGTGCAAAAGAATGACCCATGTAAACATGCAAAAAAGGGCAAAAGTCGGACTTTCAAAAATTCATAACTCACTTCCTGTTCATATTAGACGTTAAAATATCAAATTTTTCGCCATGCCCGATGAGACTGCCAAGTTTGGTGAGTTTTTGTGCATGTTTCGGGGGTCAAAAATGCGATCGAACAATCGGAAAAATAATAATAATAATAATTTCTACAAAAACAAGAGGGACTTCGCAGCGGTCGCTGCTCAGGCCCTAATAATAATAATAATAATAAGAGAAGATAAGATAAGATGTCCTTTATTAGTCCCACAATGGGGAAATTTGAAAGTAATAATATTTTCTACAAAAACAATAGGGACCTCGCAGCCGTCGCAGCTCGGGCCCTAATAACAATAGGGACCTCGCAGCGGTCACTGCTCGGGCCCTAATAATATTAATAATAATAATTTCCACAAAAACAATGGGGACCTCGTAGCGGTCGCTGCTCGGGCCCTAATAATAATTTCTACATAAACAATAGGGACCTCGCCGCGGTCGCTGCTCGGGCCCCAATAATAATTTCTACACAAAGTCCATTGTGGTGACCCGCCCCCTTTTAAGTAAATTCAAAATGGCCGACTTCCTGTAAAACCTAGCTCATTGCTCCAAGAGACTTTTTTGTAGGTCTTGGTCTTATACATACAGTGAACCCTCGCTACTTCGCGGTTCACCTTTCGCGGGTTCAGTGCTTCGCGGGTATAAAAAATATTCGGGGGCATTGTAGTTTCGCCGAGCGGCACGACGGGGCGCTGGAGCGGTTAGACGGCCGGCGTGCGCCGAAGAAGAGCGTGGGCGAAGAGGAGAGTGGACGAAGAAGAGCACGTTCCCCCGGACACGATCGGTGGCGACGTTTCGCGCGGTTCGGACCGTACCAGAGCTCCGGCCGGCGTGCGTGGCAGTTAAGCCGTAGAGGAGCACCTTCCCCGGGCACGGGCGGTGCCAAGCGGCCCCTAAGTTTAATGGAATGGAAGCTCCGGAGGAGGAGGAGGGCATGCTCGCGTCACAGTAAGCCGAAGAGGAGCACCTTCCCCGGGCACGGGCGGTTCCAAGCGGCCCCTAAGTTTAACCAAATGGAAGCTCCGGAGGAGGAGGGCATGCTCGCGACACAGTAAGCCGAAGAGGAGCACCTTCCCCGGGCACGGGCGGTGCCAAGCGGCCCCTAAGTTTAACCGAATGGAAGCTCCGGGGGAGGAGGGTGGGCGTGTGTCACAGTTAAGCCGAATTGGAGCACCTCTTCCGCCCGGGCACGAGCGGAGCGCGAAGCTGTCAGTTATGAATGAATAAATGAATAAATAAATAAATAAATAAAGAATGGCACCTTTCATTGCACAGGGCACACCGGACGGCGTACCAGCAGGTAAAAGTCGGAGTAATTAAATAAATACAAAAAGAATGGCTGGGGAATAAAAAAATAATACGTTTTAATAATAATTTGTTTTTTTTGTTATAACATGAATTTCACTCTCTCTCTCCCCGTATATATATATATATATATATATATATATTGTATTTTTTTTTTAAGCATTTTTGAAGGTGCGCCGCTACTTCTGGATTTTCAGTTTTCGCGGGTGGTCTCGGTCCCCATTAACCGCGATAACCGAGGGTTCACTGTACTCCATAAAATTTACAAAAAGCGAGGTGAAACACTCAACCAGGGCTGCTCTGCATGTTGTGCTGGGCCACCTGGAACAACAGCGGAGCTATGCAAGGATGCTCTTTGTGGACTACAGCTCGGCATTCAACACGATCATCCCAGACATCCTCGTCGCCAAACTGGACACTCTCGGCCTCCCTGCCCTCACACACATCTGGATTAAGGACTTTCTGACCAACAGACCCCAGACTGTGTTGCTCGGCCCCTACACGTCCTCCACCCTCATGGTGAGCACCGGTTCCCCCCCAAGGATGCGTGCTGAGCCCTCTCCTGTACGCCCTCTACACCTACGACTGCAGCCCGGCCCACGGCAACAACACCATCGTCAAGTTTGCTGACGACACGACAGTGGTCGGTCTGATCTCGGAAGGTGACGAGACAGCCTACAGAGAGGAGGTAGGGAGACTGACAACTTGGTGCAAGGACAACAGACTGCACCTTAACTCTGCTAAAACAAAGGAGATTGTCGTCGACTTCAGGAGGAACAAGACGCTGCCGCCCCCCCTCTGCATCGAAGGCGTGTGTGTGGAGAGGGTCCACACGTTCAAGTTCCTGGGAGTACAGATCTCCGATGACCTTTCTTGGAGTCACAACACCACAGCAGTGGTAAAGAAGGTCCGCCAACGTCTGCACTTCCTGAGAGTCCTCAGGAAATTCAACCTGGACAGGAAGCTGCTGCTGGCCTTCTACCACTCGTCCATCGAGAGCCTGCTGACGTACTGTGTCTCCACCTGGTACAGCGGCTGCACTGAGGCGGACAGAGTGAGGCTCCAGAGGACAGTCAAAACAGCGCAAAGGATTATTGGCTGCCCTCTCCCCTCGCTGTCGGACATCTACACCGCCCGGTGCCTCAGAAGGGCTCTCAACATCGTCAAAGACAATACCCACCCAAACTCACACCTGTTCGACCGGTTGCCCTCTGGCAGGCGCTACAGATGCATCAAATCAAGGACCAATAGACTGAGAAACAGTTTCTTCCCGAGAGCCATCTCCATACTGAACTCTCACACACACACAAGACCACCCTAACCTTGCAAAACAGCATTGTGATGTGTTTCTATATGCCCTATTCAGTACTGAATTCCATTGCACTGTCTTATTTATTTATCTAATTTATATATTGTCTGTATTATTGTTGTATTGCACTGGAGAGGGGAGCCCTCTAATCTCGTTGCACACTTGGGTACAATGACAATAAAGGGATTTCTATTTCTATTCTATTCTTTTTTTAACTTTTCTCGAGGGCCATGGCGAGCCATTTCAAAAAAGCTGCACAACTAACGTATAAAATATTGATAAATTTGCTCTGCCTGATGTGTGTGTAAAGTTTCACGAGTTGTCGTTCATATTTAGAACCTCATAATCAGCGTTGTTTTATTGCCGAACAGTGCAATGCCACTCCCACAACTTTTCACGAAAAAGGATGAATTTCGTATTGTGACATCCTCATGGCCGAAACAGTCATCCGAGCATATATGAGGGCGACCTTGTTGAGTTGCACGGAGAAAAACATCCAAGAAAATAACTTGTATTAGCTTTTACCAGTTGGTGGCGCTACTACTACGATGAAAAATAAGTTGGTAGATGTCTTCAGGGCTGAAGTATCCTCAAATGTGTACAACTTCGAGAAGATAGGATCATCTGAGTCATGTTGCCGGAGCTTTTGTTGCCACAAAGTACAATCGGACTTTTCAGCACCGTAATAGCCACGCCTTTTGCCAAAACGTCACAAAATTCGGCAGAGAGTAAGATCATTGTCTTGAGTCTTTTCTGACTAATTTTCAGTCGGATTCGTCAAAAGGGCACCATGCAGTACGTGAAAATTAAAATAAAAACACATTTTTGATTCCACTTGGCGGCGCTGTGTGTATAACAAAATAATAACATTAAGATGTCTTCAGGTCGGGACGTTTTATTTACAGGTGAAGGTTTGGATTTTTAGGAGCATGTGCAGGGGCGTTATTAAGCATTCATTTATTTGTATTAGGTTCATTTTGTCTTCTTATTATTGATATTTGACTGATTCATTAAAAGCAGACAATTATGTTTTAGGTTAATTTTTTACCTGACATGTTTCGGCGAGTCTTTCGCCTTCTTCAGAGTGTCGCATGATGGTGTCTTGAGACCCGTCTTTATCAGCTGATGTTCCATGTGGGTGTGACTTACCTGTCAAAAAAATGAAAAATCAGAGCAGTAAAAGAACAAGCACTGTCAGGACTCGCCGGTCGGCGAGGAGGAGGTGGACCCAAAAGGCGAGGAGGCAGAGAGGTCAGTAACGTGAAGGGAATTTATTAACTGAAACAACCAGGGCAAACAATGTGGCAGGGTGAAAAATAACAAAAGACAAACTTAACGTGACCAGACTGGGAGGCAGGGCGAGGAACAACACTGAAAGACGGGAACGAAGAGGGGAACCAGAGCATGAACATGAACAAGGAGCAGAACGTGAACAAAGGTGGTCGTGGCTGTCCGTGATTTTCGGCAATGACCCGACACTGGGTTGAGAGCATGGAAGGCTTAAGTAGTCCGGTAATCAGGGGAGCAGATGGGGAGCAGGTGTGTGATCGTTGATGAGGAGCAGGTGCGTGGCTGGTGAGGGCGAGGTGCTGAGGGGAAACGCCCCTGCTCAGCTGATCAAAACAGACAGGAAAAGGCACATGGCAGGAAGGAGGGGAGAAAATAACAACAAAAACAATAACAAAAACCGCATGCATATGAAAACAATAACAAAAGGCTGTCATGCCCGACGCGGATCATGATAGTACCCCCCCCTCAAGGGACGGATTCCAGACGTCCCAAAAAAAAGGAAAAGAAAAGAAAAGGAAAACCATGTCTAAGAACGAGGGTGGGCGGAAGGGGTCGGGAGGTGGGTCAACGACCCGTGATCGAGACCGGTCTGGCGGATTCCCGGGAGGCCAGACCAGCGAGTCTTTTCGTGACCCTTCAGGGGGCCGTGAGGGTGGCCAGGCCAGTGCGTCCCATTGGGGCCATTCAGGCGGACGTCCGGAACGACCCGAACGCCACATGAAGTCCGCTGATGGAGCTGGGGCGAGGAGCGGCGGCAGGCCATGGAACGTCGCCGAGTCAGGAACGTGGCGCGGCGGCTGGTCGTTGAACCCTGCCGAGACAGGAACGTGGAGCGGCGGCAGATTGTCGAGCCCCGCCGAGACAGGAACGTGGAGCGGCGGCTGGTCGTCGAGCCCCGCCGAGACAGGAACGCGGAGCGGCGGCTGGTCGTCGAGCCCCGCCGAGACAGGAACGCGGAGCGGCGGCTGGTCGTCGAGCCCCGCCGAGACAGGAACGCGGAGCGGCGGCTGGTCGTCGAGCCCCGCCGAGACAGGAATGCGGAGCGGCGGCTGGTCGTCGAGCCCCGCCGAGTCAGGAACGCGGAGCGGCGGCTGGTCGTCGAGCCCCGCCGAGTCAGGAACGTGGAGCGGCGGCTGGTCGTCGAACCCCGCCGAGTCAGGAACGCGGAGCGGCGGCTGGTCGTCGAGCGTCGCCGAGACAGGAACGTGGAGCGGCGGCTGGTCGTCGAGCCCCGCCGAGGCGGGAGCGTGGAGCGGCGGCTGGTCGTCGAGCGTCGCCGAGACCGGAACGTGGAGCGACGGCTGGTCGTCGAACCCCGCCGCGTCAGGAACGTGGAGCGGCGGCTGGTCGTCGAACACCGCCGAGACCGGAACGTGGGGCGGCGGCCCATCGTTGAACCCCGCCGACACAGGAACGCGGAGCGACGGCTGGTCGTCGATCCCTGCCGAGACAAGAACATGGAGCGGCGGTGGGTCGTCGTCCACCGCCGAGGCAGGAACCAAGAGCGGCCGCGGGCCGTCGAGCGCCGCCGGGGCCAAGGCGAGCAGTGGCGACGGGTCGTCGGATGCTGCCGCGGCCAGAGCGGGGCGCGGTGGTGGGTCCTCGTGCGTCGCCGAGACTGAGGCGTGACGCGGCGGCGGACCGTCGTCCATCGCGGGCACCGGAACCGGGAGCGGCGGCTGGTCGTCGACCCCTGCCGAGACAAGAATGTGGAGCGGCGGTGGGTCGCCGTCCACCGCCGAGGCAGAAACCAGGAGCGGCCGTGGGTCGTCGAGCGCTGCCGGAGCCAAGGCGAGCAGTGGCGACGGGTCGTAGGATGCTGCCGAGGCCAGAGCGGGGTGCGATGGTGGGTCGTCGTGCGTCGCCGAGGCTGAGGCGTGACTCGGCGGCGGACCGTCGTCCATCGCAGGCACCGGGACCGGGAGCGGCGGCGCTTCATCAGGCGCCGCTGGGACCGATACGGCAGGCGACTGCTCGTCGTCCACCACGGGTGCAGGGACCGGGAGTGACGGCTGCGGGCCGTGTTCTGCCAAAACGTGAGCTTGGAGCGGAGGCAAGGCGTGCCCCACCGGAACATGGGCTTGGGACGGACGCACAACGTGCTCCGCCGGAACGTGAGCTTGGGACGGACGCGCAGCGTGCTCCTCCTGAACGTGAACCTGGGTCGGAAGCAGGGTGTGCTTCCCCTGAACGTGGACTTGGGACGGACGCACAACGTGCTCCGCCTGAACGTGAGCTTGGGACGGACGCACAGCGTGCTCCGCGTGAACGTGAACTTGGGTCGGGGGCAGGATGTGCTCCGCCTGAACGTGAACTTGGTTCGGGCGCACAGCGTGCTCCGCTGGATCGGGAGCTGGGATCGCCATTGGGGCCCCGGGACGGGGCTCGGCCGCTGACGGGGAGCCGGGACACGGCTCAGCAGCTGGCGGGGAGCCGGGACTGGGCTCAGCAGCTGGCGGGGAGCCGGGACTGGGCTCAGCAGCTGGCGGGGAGCCGGGACTGGGCTCAGCAGCTGGCGGGGAGCCGGGACTGGGCTCAGCAGCTGGCGGGGAGCCGGGACAGGGCTCAGCAGCTGGCGGGGAGCCGGGACAGGGCTCAGCAGCTGGCGGGGAGCCGGAACGGGGCTCGGCCGCCTTCGAGGAGTCGGCACGGGACTCTGGAGGCTGCGGCTCGCATGGAGGCGGCGGGGTCCGTGCAGCGGGAGCTGCATTGGTCACTGCTGCAGGCGTGGAGGCGACAGCGGGCCGGGCGCAGCAGTCGATCCGGGCACAGCCGAACCGGGGGCCCTGATCCCTGTCAGCCTGCCGCCATAGGGAATCAGGAAAACGGGAGACCTGAGGGACCGTGACTGCGGGGGCTGGTGAACGCGAGCTAGGAGACGCCAGGGGAGCGTGATCCGGTGCTGAAACTGATGGTGAACGATGTGCGCGACGTGACCGTGACTTCCGGGATTTGGGACGTGAAGCGCGCGAGGGGGAGTGGGAGGTGGTCGCGAAAAACTCAAATGGCTCGGGGGGAGGAAGGTGACGGCTCAAAAATAACTCCGCGTTGCGCTGAGCGACTAAGAGAGTGGCAATATATTCAAAATCATAGTCGTGATCTGGATCGGAAAAAATGTGAGGGGCAAGGTGCTCAAAATCAAACTCGTGACCGGACTTACTCGAACCGTGAGGGGGTGAAAGGGCTTGGTGCTCAAAATCGTCCTCGTAATCCGAATCTATGATCAGGTGAGGGGGTATGACAGGCTGGTAATCGGTGCTGTAATCGGGGGGCAAAAGGGGAGAAACAGACGTCGAGCGGAAAATGGAACCTACTTGAAGGACACGGGGTTGGTCGGCAGGCTGAGGGGGGTTGTCCGTCCGGCGGCGTCATGGACAACAACATGAACATTACAAATCAGCAATCACTGACCACTGCAAAAGGGAAAACCACATCATGGACCGGGAGAAGGGCAGGGTCATCCGCACCGAAGAGAACAAACAACAGCGCTGGATCAGAGAGGCCATTGAGATCTGCAAGCGAGGCATAAAAACCATGAACAGAGACAAGGGAGCCTTCATCCTCTCTACCACCTAGAGCAGCATCTTGGCGGAGTGAACGGACAGCGGGGGGCGTGACTTGCCTTCATTCTTGTGACAGGTAAGTCACGCCCTCATGGAACATCAGCTGATAAAGACGGGTCACAAGACACCATCATGTGACACTCTGAAGAAGGCGAAAGACTTTCGTATTGTGACATCCTCAAGGCCTAAACACTCATCCGAGCAAATATAAGGTAGATTTTGTGAACCTGCCCGGAGAAAAACATCAACGAAAATAATTTGTATTTGTTTTAACCAGTTGGTGGCGCTACCACTGCGATCAAAAATAAGTTGGCAGCCGTCTTCAGGGCCTGAATATCCATGACGCCGCCGTGAGCCTCTCGCTGGGTCCTTCTTTGGTCGGGTCATTCTGTCAGGACTCGCCGGTCGGCGAGGAGGAGGTGGACCCAAAAGGCGAGGAGGCAGAGAGGTCAGTAACGTGAAGGGAATTTATTAACTGAAACAACCAGGGCAAACAATGTGGCAGCGGTCGCTGCTCAGGCCCTAATAATAATAATAATAATAATAATAAAAGTAATAATATTTTCTACAAAAACAATAGGGACCTCGCAGCCGTCGCAGCTCGGGCCCTAATAACAATTTCTAGAAAAACAATAGGGACCTCGCAGCGGTCACTGCTCGGGCCCTAATAATAATAATAATAATAATTTCCACAAAAACAATGGGGACCTCGTAGCGGTCGCTGCTCGGGCCCTAATAATAATTTCTACATAAACAATAGGGACCTCGCCGCGGTCGCTGCTCGGGCCCCAATAATAATTTCTACACAAAGTCCATTGTGGTGACCCGCCCCCTTTTAATAAATTCAAAATGGCCGACTTCCTGTAAAACCTAGCTCATTGCTCCAAGAGACTTTTTTGTAGGTCTTGGTCTTATACATACAGTGAACCCTCGCTACTTCGCGGTTCACCTTTCGCGGGTTCAGTGCTTCGCGGGTATAAAAAATATTCGGGGCATTGTAGTTTCGCCGAGCGGCACGACGGGGCGCTGGAGCGGTTAGACGGCCGGCGTGCGCCGAAGAAGAGCGTGGGCGAAGAGAAGAGTGGACGAAGAAGAGCACGTTCCCCCGGACACGATCGGTGGCGACGTTTCGCGCGGTTCGGACCGTACCAGAGCTCCGGCCGGCGTGCGTGGCAGTTAAGCCGTAGAGGAGCACCTTCCCCGGGCACGGGCGGTGCCAAGCGGCCCCTAAGTTTAACCGAATGGAAGCTCCGGAGGAGGAGGGCATGCTCGCGTCACAGTAAGCCGAAGAGGAGCACCTTCCCCGGGCACGGGCGGTTCCAAGCGGCCCCTAAGTTTAACCGAATGGAAGCTCCGGAGGAGGAGGGCATGCTCGCGACACAGTAAGCCGAAGAGGAGCACCTTCCCCGGGCACGGGCGGTGCCAAGCGGCCCCTAAGTTTAACCGAATGGAAGCTCCGGGGGAGGAGGGTGGGCGTGTGTCACAGTTAAGCCGAATTGGAGCACCTCTTCCGCCCGGGCACGAGCGGAGCGCGAAGCTGTCAGTTATGAATGAATAAATGAATAAATAAATAAATAAATAAAGAATGGCACCTTTCATTTCACAGGGCACACCAGACGGCGTACCAGCAGGTAAAAGTCTGAGTAATTAAATAAATACAAAAAGAATGGCTGGGGAATAAAAAAATAATACGTTTTAATAATAATTAGTTTTTTTTGTTATAACATGAATTTCACTCTCTCTCTCCCCGTATATATATATATATATGTATATATATATATATATATTTATTATATATATTGTATTTTTTTTTTAAGCATTTTTGAAGGTGCGCCGCTACTTCGCGGATTTTCAGTTTTCGCGGGTGGTCTCAGTCCCCATTAACCGCGATAACCGAGGGTTCACTGTACTCCATAAAATTTACAAAAAGCGAGGTGAAACACTCAACCAGGGCTGCTCTGCATGTTGTGCTGGGCCACCTGGAACAACAGCGGAGCTATGCAAGGATGCTCTTTGTGGACTACAGCTCGGCATTCAACACGATCATCCCAGACATCCTCGTCGCCAAACTGGACACTCTCGGCCTCCCTGCCCTCACACGCATCTGGATTAAGGACTTTCTGACCAACAGACCCCAGACTGTGTTGCTCGGCCCCTACACGTCCTCCACCCTCATGCTGAGCACCGGTTCCCCCCAAGGATGCGTGCTGAGCCCTCTCCTGTACGCCCTCTACACCTACGACTGCAGCCCGGCCCACGGCAACAACACCATCGTCAAGTTTGCTGACGACACGACAGTGGTCGGTCTGATCTCGGAAGGTGACGAGACAGCCTACAGAGAGGAGGTAGGGAGACTGACAACTTGGTGCAAGGACAACAGACTGCACCTTAACTCTGCTAAAACAAAGGAGATTGTCGTCGACTTCAGGAGGAACAAGACGCTGCCGCCCCCCCTCTGCATCGAAGGCGTGTGTGTGGAGAGGGTCCACACGTTCAAGTTCCTGGGAGTACAGATCTCCGATGACCTTTCTTGGAGTCACAACACCACAGCAGTGGTAAAGAAGGTCCGCCAACGTCTGCACTTCCTGAGAGTCCTCAGGAAATTCAACCTGGACAGGAAGCTGCTGCTGGCCTTCTACCACTCGTCCATCGAGAGCCTGCTGACGTACTGTGTCTCCACCTGGTACAGCGGCTGCACTGAGGCGGACAGAGTGAGGCTCCAGAGGACAGTCAAAACAGCGCAAAGGATTATTGGCTGCCCTCTCCCCTCGCTGTCGGACATCTACACCGCCCGGTGCCTCAGAAGGGCTCTCAACATCGTCAAAGACAATACCCACCCAAACTCACACCTGTTCGACTTGTTGCCCTCTGGCAGGCGCTACAGATGCATCAAATCAAGGACCAATAGACTGAGAAACAGTTTCTTTCCGAGAGCCATCTCCATACTGAACTCTCACACACACACGAGACCACCCTAACCTTGCAAAACAGCATTGTGATGTGTTTCTATATGCCCTATTCAGTACTGAATTCCATTGCACTGTCTTATTTATTTATCTAATTTATATATTGTCTGTATTATTGTTGTATTGCACTGGAGAGGGGAGCCCTCTAATCTCGTTGCACACTTGAGTACAATGACAATAAAGGGATTTCTATTTCTATTCTATTCTTTTTTTAACTTTTCTCGAGGGCCATGGCGAGCCATTTCAAAAAAGCTGCACAACTAACGTATAAAATATTGATAAATTTGCTCTGCCTGATGTGTGTGTAAAGTTTCACGAGTTGTCGTTCATATTTAGAACCTCATAATCAGCGTTGTTTTATTGCCGAACAGTGCAATGCCACTCCCACAACTTTTCACGAAAAAGGATGAATTTCGTATTGTGACATCCTCATGGCCGAAACAGTCATCCGAGCATATATGAGGGCGACCTTGTTGAGTTGCACGGAGAAAAACATCCAAGAAAATAACTTGTATTAGCTTTTACCAGTTGGTGGCGCTACTACTACGATGAAAAATAAGTTGGTAGATGTCTTCAGGGCTGAAGTATCCTCAAATGTGTACAACTTCGAGAAGATAGGATCATCTGAGTCATGTTGCCGGAGCTTTTGTTGCCACAAAGTACAATCGGATTTTTCAGCACCGTAATAGCCACGCCTTTTGCCAAAACGTCACAAAATTCGGCACAGAGTAAGATCATTGTCTTGAGTCTTTTCTGACTAATTTTCAGTCGGATTCGTCAAAAGGGCACCGTGCAGTACGTGAAAATTAAAATAAAAACAAATTTTTGATTCCACTTGGCGGCGCTGTGTGTATAACAAAATAATAACATTAAGATGTCTTCAGGTCGGGATGTTTTATTTACAGGTGAAGGTTTGGATTTTTAGGAGCATGTGCAGGGGCGTTATTAAGCATTCATTTATTTGTATTAGGTTCATTTTGTCTTCTTATTATTGATATTTGACTGATTCATTAAAAGCAGACAATTATGTTTTAGGTTAATTTTTTACCTGACATGTTTCGGCGAGTCTTTCGCCTTCTTCAGAGTGTCGCATGATGGTGTCTTGAGACCCGTCTTTATCAGCTGATGTTCCATGAGGGTGTGACTTACCTGTCAAAAAAATGAAAAATCAGAGCAGTAAAAGAACAAGCACAACATGAACATTACAAATCAGCAATCACTGACCACTGCAAAAGGGAAAACCACATCATGGACCGGGAGAAGGGCAGGGTCATCCGCACCGAAGAGAACAAACAACAGCGCTGGATCAGAGAGGCCATTGAGATCTGCAAGCGAGGCATAAAAACCATGAACAGAGACAAGGGAGCCTTCATCCTCTCTACCACCTGGAGCAGCATCTTGGCGGAGTGAACGGACAGCGGGGGGCGTGACTTGCCTTCATTCTTGTGACAGGTAAGTCACGCCCTCATGGAACATCAGCTGATAAAGACGGGCCACAAGACACCATCATGTGACACTCTGAAGAAGGCGAAAGACTTTCGTATTGTGACATCCTCAAGGCCTAAACACTCATCCGATCAAAAATAAGTTGGCAGCCGTCTTCAGGGCCTGAATATCCTCAAATGTGAAAAATTTCGAGAAGATGGATCATCGGAATCATTTTGCAGGAACTTTTGTTGCCACGGAGAATAATCAGACTCTGCGGCACCGTAATAGCCACGCCCTTCGAAGGAAAGTCACAAAAATAGGGAAAGAGTAAGATCAATGTCTTGAGTCTTTTCTAGCCAATTTTCAATCGGATTCGTTAAAAGGGCACCGTGCAGGACGTCAAAATGTAAAAAATGATATTGATTGGCGCAAGGTGTATAACAGAATATAAACATATAGATGTCTTCAGGTACCGACTCTTGATGTACATCATGTGAAGTTTTGGATTTTTAGCAGCATGTGCAAGAGAGTTATTAAGCATTTTGTCCATTGCGGCGAAGGAAATCTTAAGTGAAAACTTCGAAGCCCCGCCCCCGTCATATAGTATTTCGGAAACAAAAAATTTTAGCCCCAGTGTTTGTCCCAGGTCTTAAGATGCTACAGACAGAATTTTAAGGCAATCAGATGAAGCCTTTAGGATCAGGGTGCAAAAGAATGACCCCTGTAAACATGCAAAAAAGGGCAAAAGTCGGACTTTCAAAAATTCATAACTCACTTCCTGTTCATATTAGACGTTAAAATATCAAATTTTTCGCCATGCCCGATGAGACTGCCAAGTTTGGTGAATTTTTGTGCATGTTTCGGGGGTCAAAAATGCAATCGAACAATCGGAAAAATAATAATAATAATAATTTCTACAAAAACAACAGGGACTTCGCAGCGGTCGCTGCTCAGGCCCTAATAATAATAATAATAATAATAATAAAAGTATTAATATTTTCTACAAAAACAATAGGGACCTCGCAGCCGTCGCAGCTCGGGCCCTAATAACAATTTCTAGAAAAACAATAGGGACCTCGCAGCGGTCACTGCTCGGGCCCTAATAATAATAATAATAATAATTTCCACAAAAACAATGGGGACCTCGTAGCGGTCGCTGCTCGGGCCCTAATAATAATTTCTACATAAACAATAGGGACCTCGCCGCGGTCGCTGCTCGGGCCCCAATAATAATTTCTACACAAAGTCCATTGTGGTGACCCGCCCCTTTTAAGTAAATTCAAAATGGCCGACTTCCTGTAAAACCTAGCTCATTGCTCCAAGAGACTTTTTTTGTAGGTCTTGGTCTTATACATACAGTGAACCCTCGCTACTTCGCGGTTCACCTTTCGCGGGTTCAGTGCTTCGCGGGTATAAAAAATATTCGGGGGCATTGTAGTTTCGCCGAGCGGCACGACGGGCGCTGGAGCGGTTAGACGGCCGGCGTGCGCCGAAGAAGAGCGTGGGCGAAGAGGAGAGTGGACGAAGAAGAGCACGTTCCCCCGGACACGATCGGTGGCGACGTTTCGCGCGGTTCGGACCGTACCAGAGCTCCGGCCGGCGTGCGTGGCAGTTAAGCCGTAGAGGAGCACCTTCCCCGGGCACGGGCGGTGCCAAGCGGCCCCTAAGTTTAACCGAATGGAAGCTCCGGAGGAGGAGGGCATGCTCGCGTCACAGTAAGCCGAAGAGGAGCACCTTCCCCGGGCACGGGCGGTTCCAAGCGGCCCCTAAGTTTAACCAAATGGAAGCTCCGGAGGAGGAGGGCATGCTCGCGTCACAGTAAGCCGAAGAGGAGCACCTTCGCCGGGCACGGGCGGTTCCAAGCGGCCCCTAAGTTTAACCGAATGGAAGCTCCGGAGGAGGCGGGCATGCTCGCGTCACAGTAAGCCGAAGAGGAGCACCTTCCCCGGGCACGGGCGGTGCCAAGCGGCCCCTAAGTTTAACCGAATGGAAGCTCCGGGGGAGGAGGGCGGGCGTGTGTCACAGTTCAGCCGAATTGGAACACCTCTTCCGCCCGGGCACGAACGGAGCGCGAAGCTGTCAGTTATGAATGAATAAATGAATAAATAAATAAATAAATAAAGAATGCCACCTTTCATTTCACAGGGAACACCGGACGGCGTACCAGCAGGTAAAAGTCGGAGTAATTGTCACGATCGTGCCTTTGTGTTGCAGCCGAGTGGGCGTGTCGGATTATTGACCTACTTGCTCTCGCCTTGTGCCTTGCTACAGTCTTTGCCAACTTTGCTCCGTGTATTTGTCGTGTATGTTGTTACCTTGTTTATTTCTACAGCTACGTTTCGGCTCGCTTTGTGTTTTTTCGATGATTGGATTTAACCTTACCCTTTGGAGGAAGGACATTCTTGTTTTCGGTTTTCTTGCATTGCAAGCTCCTTTTGTTACTCGTTTTGCTTTTCCTGGGGGAAGATTGTTCCCCCAGCGTTTCCCGTTCACGTCTCCCGACGTCTGTAAGTATAGACCCTCTATTATTATTGATAGCAACCCTCCTTGCCTATCGCCTGCCAATTGTTTTTTGCCGGCCACAATAAATATTGTTCCTACCGTATTTTCCCTTGTCTGCGCTTTAAGGATCCACCCACACCGCTTCCCAGCCCCGGCTGGGGAGCGATCCTCACAGAATAATCCGACCATGGATTCTGCAGACAAGGAGAAAATTTTTCATGCCTTGACCAGCCAAGGACGCCTAGTGGGCCAACAGGCGACCGAGCTCGCGACCCTGCGCGTCGCGGTCGGCCAACTGGTCCAGCAACTCATGAGCCTAGGGGCCCGACTGAGTACCCCAGTTCACCCTGCCTCGCCGGTTCCCAACCCGGTCGATCCCCCTTCCGGGGCTCCGCCCCCAGGTTACCCGGTTAAGGAGCCTAACCTGGCTCATCCCGACCGCTACGGCGGAGAGCCTGGCCTTTGCGGCCCATTTATTCATCATTGTAGGCTGATTTTTGACCAGCAGCCCCGAACCTATGCGCTAGACAGCTCAAAAGTAGCATTTATGATGAGCCTCCTGACTGGTCAAGCGAGTGCATGGGCCATGGCCGTGAGCAACACGCGTCCCGAGATCAGCTCCTCGTTCCCCGCCTTTCTGAACGAGTTCCAGCGAGTGTTCCACCACCCGATCCGCGGGAAGGAGGCCGGAGCGGAATTACTGGACTGTATCCAGGGGGCACGGTCAGTTGCCGAGTACTCGATCACCTTCCGCACCCGAGCAGCGGAGAGTGGATTCGACGACTGCGCCCTGAGGTCCGTTTTCCGGAGGGGTCTGAACCCGGCCCTCAAGGACGAGCTGGCAGCCCGCGACGACGCCGAGACGCTGGAGGAGCTGATCACCCTGGCGATTCGTCTGGACAACCGCCTTCGAGAGCGTCGTCGAGAGCGAGGGGTGGAGCAGCGCCACGCCGAGCCGCCACGATTCCGGTTACCCGAACCTGCGCCCGCCGACGAGCCCATGCAGATGGGGGCCAGCCGCCTGGCGTCGCGGGAGCCCCCTCGAGAGCAGGCGAGGGAGCAGCGCCGCTCGACCCATCCTCACACTCGGTCTCCCGGGTGGCCGCCCGTCGACGAGCCCAGGGGGGCGCCTCCGCGCCGTCCGGACCTACGAGAGAGGCAGCGCCGGCGCAGCACAGGGGCGTGCTTCTACTGCGGTCAACAGGGACACAGAGTAGCAGAGTGCGCGGAGATGGCCGACCGCCTAGAGTCATCCCCTCGTCGCCCCGCTCACTGCGAGTCCGCGGGGCGCACCTCCGCGGCTCCAGGTCCCCGGCAAGAACAGCCCGCCAGCGCGGCGGAGGGACAGGACAGTGCCGGGACCACCCTGAGACTTGAGATGGACGGAGAAATCACAGGGCTTAACGGGAGTGTTAAAGTTTGCGCGCTGATTGACTCCGGGGCCGATGACTGCTTTATAGATGCGGGTTTAGTGGCCCAACTCGGTTGTGAGGTCACCGAGCTCCACATATCGGAGAAACTTTATGACCTCGATGGTCGCGTGCTGGCCGACATCCGACGGCTAACCGAACCTCTTACGCTGAAGTTGTCAGGCAACCACATCGAAAGGCGTTCGTTTTTTGTCATGCCCGCCAGGTCCGCCCCAGTCGTATTGGGAATCCCATGGCTAACCGCACACAACCCGGTCATCGACTGGAGCCGGCTCTCCCTCCAGAATTGGAGCCCTTTTTGCTACGCGCACTGCCTACGGTCAGCCGGAGAGGGCGTGCGGCCCCGGGCGGCCCCCGAGGTAGAAATCGAGCTTGAAAACGTGCCTAGCGTTTACCACGACCTCCGCGCCGTTTTTAGCAAAGAAAAAGCCAAATCACTTCCGCCGCACCGCCCATACGACTGCGCGATCGACCTAGTGCCCGACCCCGTCCTGCCGTCGGTACGGTTGTACAAGGTCTCGCAACCCGAGCAGGCGGCGATGAAGGATTACATAACGGAATCCCTCGCGGCGGGATTGATACGACCATCCACGTCTCCGGTAGGAGCCGGGCTCTTCTTTGTAGAAAAGAAAGATAAATCCCTCCGCCCCTGCGTCGATTACAAGGAACTAAACGCGATCACTGTTAAAAATCGCTACCCACTGCCCCTCCTGGACTCGGCCTTCGCTCCTCTGCAATCCGCGACAGTCTTTTCAAAATTAGACCTCCGCAGCGCGTACCACCTGGTCCGCATTAGAGAAGGGGATGAGTGGAAGACCGCGTTTAAAACCCCACTGGGACATTTTGAGTACCTGGTCATGCCCTTTGGGTTATCAAATGCACCCGCGGTGTTCCAAGCTCTCATTAATGACGTCCTCAGGGATATGCTCAATGTTTGTTGTTTTGTCTACCTGGACGATATCCTTATTTTCTCTCGGTCCCTAAAAGAACACCACCTCCACGTGCGATCCATTTTACAACGACTCCTAGAAAACAAATTATACGTTAAGGCAGAAAAATGTGAATTCCACAAAACCTCGGTTTCGTTCCTAGGATTCATAGTAGAAAACGGGCAATTAAAGGCCGACCCGGCCAAGACGCGCGCCGTCGTGGAGTGGCCGGTGCCCACTACACGCAAACAGCTGCAGAGATTCCTAGGGTTCGCGAATTTCTATCGCCGCTTCATCAAAGACTATAGCCGCCGGGCGCTGCCGCTCACTCGCCTCACCTCGACGAAGATTCGTTTCGCCTGGGACAGGGAAGCCGAGGGGGCGTTCGCGGATTTAAAAAAGGCATTCACAAACCCTCCCGTATTGCACCACCCTAACACCGATCTTCCTTTTGTTGTAGAGGTGGACGCCTCTGATTCGGGAGTGGGGGCCGTCCTGTCGCAGCGGTCCCCGGTCGACCAACGTCTGCACCCCTGCGCCTTTTTCTCTCGCTGCCTCTCCCCAGCGGAGGCCAACTACGATGTGGGCAACCGAGAACTCCTGGCCGTGATCCTGGCCCTGCAGGAATGGCGGCACTGGCTGGAGGGCACCCAGGAGCCATTCATCATTTTTACGGACCACAAGAACCTGTCATACATCCGCCACATGAAAAGACTGAACCCCCGGCTGGCGCGGTGGGCCTTGATCCTCAGCCGCTTCAATTATACCATGACTTACCGGCCGGGGGCACGCAACACCAAACCCGACGCACTGTCACGCATCCACGACGCCTGGGAAGACGAAGAGGGGCCGGCGAGCGTGGTGCCCAGTCATCGCTTGGTGGGGGGCCTGCAATGGGAGATCGAGCGGCGAATCCAAGAAGCCCAGGAGGAAAGTGGGGCGCCAACGGAGTGTCCTCCCGGGCGCCTGTTCGTGCCGACTCGAGACCGGGCGGAGGTGATCCAGTGGGGCCATGCCTCCAAGTTGGCCTGCCACCCGGGCATACGCCGCACCCTGGGCCTGATCGCCCAACGCTTTTGGTGGCCGTCGCTCAAAAGAGACGTGACGGCGTACATACAAGCCTGTCCACAATGCGCTGCCAGCAAGGCATCGCACCAGCCCCCGGCGGGCCTACTGCACCCGCTTCCCGTTCCGGCGCGCCCCTGGTCCAACATTTCACTGGACTTTGTCACTGGCCTGCCCGTTTCCCGCGGGCAAACGGTCGTCTTGACCATAGTGGACCGCTTCTCCAAGGCCGCCCATTTCGTTGCGCTACCCAAGCTCCCGACAGCCCTCGAAACAGCCAACCTGCTGGTCCAACACGTGGTTCGACTCCATGGCATCCCGGACGACTTGGTGTCCGACCGAGGCCCGCAGTTCGTCTCCCAGGTATGGAAGAAATTCTGCCAGTGCCTCGGGGCTACATCCAGTCTCTCCTCAGGCTACCACCCGCAGACCAACGGGCAATCGGAGCGCGCCAATCAGGACCTTGAGTCCGCGCTCCGCTGCGTCTGCATGGACCAGCCGGCCACCTGGGTCGATCATCTGCCATGGATCGAGTACGCTCACAATACTCTGATCTCCTCAGCCACAGGTCAATCACCATTCCAGACCGCCTACGGGTACCAACCTCCGCTGTTTCCGTCCCAACCCGGTTCTGAAGAGGTACCCTCGGTCCAGCAGCACCTAAAGCGAGCCCACCGGGCATGGAAAGAGGCTCGGGCCGCCCTGTCACGCACCACGCAGCGGAACCGGCGCATCGCTGACCGTCGCCGCCGTCCAGCCCCGGGCTACAAGATCGGCGACAAGGTATGGCTGTCCACACGAGACCTTAATCTGGCTGGATCATCCCGCAAGCTAGGGCCACGTTACGTGGGCCCGTTCGAAGTCGCAGCCATCATCAACCCGGTCTCGGTCCGCCTCAAATTACCCCCCACCATGAAGATACACCCCGTGTTCCACGTGTCTTTCATCAAGCCGGCCCCTACCTGCCCGCTGGTGCCGCCCGCCGCCCCGCCACCGCCTCCTAGGATCATTGACGGCGACCCAGTCTACACGGTAAAGGAGATCTTGGACTCCAGGCGCAGGGGAAGGGGGACTCAGTACCTGGTCGACTGGGAGGGCTATGGCCCAGAAGAACGGCAATGGATCCCTCGCTCCTGGATCATGTGTCCATCTCTACTACGAGATTACCACAACGCCCACCCAACGAAACCAGGTAGTACGCCAAGGGGCGTCCGTTAAGGGGGGGGTACTGTCACGATCGTGCCTTTGTGTTGCAGCCGAGTGGGCGTGGTCGACGGCGCGTTGCTCGGCAACGCGGCCACGAGCGGACGCGTTCGCGAGACGGCCCAGCTGCAACCCATCATGCCTTGATTACGGACTATTTAAGCCTCCGACACGCAAACCTGCGTGTCGGATTATTGACCTACTTGCTCTCGCCTTGTGCCTTGCTACAGTCTTTGCCAACTTTGCTCCGTGTATTTGTCGTGTATGTTGTTACCTTGTTTATTTCTACAGCTACGTTTCGGCTCGCTTTGTGTTTTTTCGATGATTGGATTTAACCTTACCCTTTGGAGGAAGGACATTCTTGTTTTCGGTTTTCTTGCATTGCAAGCTCCTTTTGTTACTCGTTTTGCTTTTCCTGGGGGAAGATTGTTCCCCCAGCGTTTTCCGTTCACGTCTCCCGACGTCTGTAAGTATAGACCCTCTATTATTATTGATAGCAACCCTCCTTGCCTATCGCCTGCCAATTGTTTTTTGCCGGCCAC
This sequence comes from Idiotropiscis lumnitzeri, assembly GCF_059441095.1. Taxonomy (NCBI): domain Eukaryota; kingdom Metazoa; phylum Chordata; class Actinopteri; order Syngnathiformes; family Syngnathidae; genus Idiotropiscis; species Idiotropiscis lumnitzeri. The sequence goes on along the minus strand of NW_028283562.1, from coordinate 3,869,277 downwards.
AATAAATATTGTTCCTACCAAATTTTCCCTTGTCTGCGCTTTAAGGATCCACCCACACCGCTTCCCAGCCCCGGCTGGGGAGCGATCCTCACAGTAATTAAATAAATACAAAAAGAATGGCTGGGGAATAAAAAAATAATACGTTTTAATAATAATTTGTTTTTTTTGTTATAACATGAATTTCACTCTCTCTCTCTCTCTCTCTCTCCCCGTATATATATATATATATACATATATATATACATATATATATATATATATACATATATATATATATATATATATATATATATATTTATTTATTATATATATTGTATTTTCTTTTAAGCATTTTTGAAGGTGCGCCGCTACTTCGCGGATTTTCAGTTTCCGCGGGTGGTCTCGGTCCCCATTAACCGCGATAACCGAGGGTTCACTGTACTCCATAAAATTTACAAAAAGCGAGGTGAAACACTCAACCAGGGCTGCTTTTTTGAACATTTCTCGAGGGCCATGGCGAGCCATTTCAAAAAAGCTGCACAACTAACGTATAAAATATTTATAAATTTGCTCTGCCTGATGTGTGTGTCAAGTTTCACGAGTTGTCGTTCATATTTAGAACCTCATAATCAGCGTTGTTTTATTGCCAAACAGTGCAATGCCACTCCCACAACTTTTCACGAAAAAGGATGAATTTCGTATTGTGACATCCTCATGGCCGAAACAGTCCTCCGAGCATATATGAGGGCGACCTTGTTGAGTTGCACGGAGAAAAACATCCAAGAAAATAACTTGTATTAGCTTTTACCAGTTGGTGGCGCTACTACTACGATGAAAAATAAGTTGGTAGATGTCTTCAGGGCTGAAGTATCCTCAAATGTGTACAACTTCGAGAAGATAGGATCATCTGAGTCATGTTGCCGGAGCTTTTGTTGCCACAAAGTACAATCGGACTTTTCAGCACCGTAATAGCCACGCCTTTTGCCAAAACGTCACAAAACTCGGCAGAGAGTAAGATCATTGTCTTGAGTCTTTTCTGACTAATTTTCAGTCGGATTCGTCAAAAGGGCACGTTGCAGTACGTGAAAATTAAAATAAAAACAAATTTTTGATTCCACTTGGCGGCGCTGTGTGTATAACAAAATAATAACATTAAGATGTCTTCAGGTCGGGACATTTTATTTACAGGTGAAGGTTTGGATTTTTAGGAGCATGTGCAGGGGAGTTATTAAGCATTCATTTATTTGTATTAGGTTCATTTTGTCTTCTTATTATTGATATTTGACAGATTCATTAAAAGCAGACAATTATGTTTTCGGTAAATTTTTTACCTGACATGTTTCGGCGAGTCTTTCGCCTTCTTCAGAGTGTCGCATGATGGTGTCTTGAGACCCGTCTTTATCAGCTGATGTTCCATGAGGGTGTGACTTACCTGTCAAAAAAATGAAAAATCAGAGCAGTAAAAGAACAAGCACAACATGAACATTACAAATCAGCAATCACTGACCACTGCAAAAGGGAAAACCACATCATGGACCGGGAGAAGGGCAGGGTCATCCGCACAGAAGAGAACAAACAACAGCGCTGGATCAGAGAGGCCATTGAGATCTGCAAGCGAGGCATAAAAACCATGAACAGAGACAAGGTTGCCTTCATCCTCTCTACCACCTGGACCAGCATCTTGGCGGAGTTAACGGACAGCGGGGGGCGTGACTTGCCTTCATTCTTGTGACAGGTAAGTCACGCCCTCATGGAACATCAGCTGATAAAGACGGGCCACAAGACACCATCATGTGACACTCTGAAGAAGGCGAAAGACTTTCGTATTGTGACATCCTCAAGGCCTAAACACTCATCCGAGCAAATATAAGGTAGATTTTGTGAACCTGCCCGGAGAAAAACATCAACGAAAATAATTTGTATTTGTTTTAACCAGTTGGTGGCGCTACCACTGCGATCAAAAATAAGTTGGCAGCCGTCTTCAGGGCCTGAATATCCTCAAATGTGAAAAATTTCGAGAAGATGGATCATCTGAATCATTTTGCAGGAACTTTTGTTGCCACGGAGAATAATCAGACTCTGCGGCACCGCAATAGCCACGCCCTTCGAAGGAAAGTCACAAAAATAGGGATAGCGTAAGATCAATGTCTTGAGTCTTTTCTAGCCAATTTTCAATCGGATTCGTTAAAAGGGCACCGTGCAGTACGTCAAAATGTAAAAAATGATATTGATTGGCGCAAGGTGTATAACAGAATATAAACATATAGATGTCTTCAGGTACCGACTCTTTATGTACATGTGAAGTTTTGGATTTTTAGCAGCATGTGCATGAGAGTTATTAAGCATTTTGTCCATTGCGGCGAAGGAAATCTTAAGTGAAAACTTTGAAGCCCCGCCCCCGTCATATAGTATTTCGGAAACAAAAGATTTTAGCCCCAGTGTTTGTCCCAGGTCTTAAGATGCTACAGACAGAATTTTAAGGCAATCAGATGAAGCCTTTAGGATCAGGGTGCAAAAGAATGACCCCTGTAAACATGCAAAAAAGGGCAAAAGTCGGACTTTCAAAAATTCATAACTCACTTCCTGTTCATATTAGACGTTAAAATATCAAATTTTTCACCATGCCCGATGAGACTGCCAAGTTTGGTGAGTTTTTGTGCATGTTTCGAGGGTCAAAAATGCGATCGAACAATCGGAAAAATAATAATAATAATAATTTCAACAAAAACAATAGCGACTTCGCAGCGGTCGCTGCTCAGGCCCTAATAATAATAATAATAATAATAATTTCCACAAAAACAATGGGGACCTCGTAGCGGTCGCTGCTCGGGCCCTAATAATAATTTCTACATAAACAATAGGGACCTCGCCGCGGTCGCTGCTCGGGCCCCAATAATAATTTCTACACAAAGTCCATTGTGGTGACCCGCCCCCTTTTAAGTAAATTCAAAATGGCCGACTTCCTGTAAAACCTAGCTTATTGCTCCAAGAGACTTTTTTGTAGGTCTTGGTCTTATACATACAGTGAACCCTCGCTACTTCGCGGTTCACCTTTCGCGGGTTCAGTGCTTCGCGGGTATAAAAAATATTCGGGGGCATTGTAGTTTCGCCGAGCGGCACGACGGGCGCTGGAGCGGTTAGACGGCCGGCGTGCGCCGAAGAAGAGCGTGGGCGAAGAGGAGAGTGGACGAAGAAGAGCACGTTCCCCCGGACACGATCGGTGGCGACGTTTCGCGCGGTTCGGACCGTACCAGGGCTCCGGCCGGCGTGCGTGGCAGTTAAGCCGTAGAGGAGCACCGTCCCCGGGCACGGGCGGTGCCAAGCGGCCCCTAAGTTTAACCGAATGGAAGCTCTGGAGGAGGAGGGCATGCTCGCGTCACAGTAAGCCGAAGAGGAGCACCTTCCCCGGGCACGGGCGGTTCCAAGCGGCCCCTAAGTTTAACCAAATGGAAGCTCCGGAGGAGGAGGGCATGCTCGCGTCACAGTAAGCCGAAGAGGAGCACCTTCGCCGGGCACGGGCGGTTCCAAGCGGCCCCTAAGTTTAACCGAATGGAAGCTCCGGAGGAGGCGGGCATGCTCGCGTCACAGTAAGCCGAAGAGGAGCACCTTCCCCGGGCACGGGCGGTGCCAAGCGGCCCCTAAGTTTAACCGAATGGAAGCTCCGGGGGAGGAGGGCGGGCGTGTGTCACAGTTCAGCCGAATTGGAACACCTCTTCCGCCCGGGCACGAACGGAGCGCGAAGCTGTCAGTTATGAATGAATAAATGAATAAATAAATAAATAAATAAAGAATGCCACCTTTCATTTCACAGGGAACACCGGACGGCGTACCAGCAGGTAAAAGTCGGAGTAATTGTCACGATCGTGCCTTTGTGTTGCAGCCGAGTGGGCGTGGTCGACGGCGCGTTGCTCGGCAACGCGGCCACGAGCGGACGCGTTCGCGAGACGGCCCAGCTGCAACCCATCATGCCTTGATTACGGACTATTTAAGCCTCCGACACGCAAACCTGCGTGTCGGATTATTGACCTACTTGCTCTCGCCTTGTGCCTTGCTACAGTCTTTGCCAACTTTGCTCCGTGTATTTGTCGTGTATGTTGTTACCTTGTTTATTTCTACAGCTACGTTTCGGCTCGCTTTGTGTTTTTTCGATGATTGGATTTAACCTTACCCTTTGGAGGAAGGACATTCTTGTTTTCGGTTTTCTTGCATTGCAAGCTCCTTTTGTTACTCGTTTTGCTTTTCCTGGGGGAAGATTGTTCCCCCAGCGTTTCCCGTTCACGTCTCCCGACGTCTGTAAGTATAGACCCTCTATTATTATTGATAGCAACCCTCCTTGCCTATCGCCTGCCAATTGTTTTTTGCCGGCCACAATAAATATTGTTCCTACCAAATTTTCCCTTGTCTGCGCTTTAAGGATCCACCCACACCGCTTCCCAGCCCCGGCTGGGGAGCGATCCTCACAGAATAATCCGACCATGGATTCTGCAGACAAGGAGAAAATTTTTCATGCCTTGACCAGCCAAGGACGCCTAGTGGGCCAACAGGCGACCGAGCTCGCGACCCTGCGCGTCGCGGTCGGCCAACTGGTCCAGCAACTCATGAGCCTAGGGGCCCGACTGAGTACCCCAGTTCACCCTGCCTCGCCGGTTCCCAACCCGGTCGATCCCCCTTCCGGGGCTCCGCCCCCAGGTTACCCGGTTAAGGAGCCTAACCTGGCTCATCCCGACCGCTACGGCGGAGAGCCTGGCCTTTGCGGCCCATTTATTCATCATTGTAGGCTGATTTTTGACCAGCAGCCCCGAACCTATGCGCTAGACAGCTCAAAAGTAGCATTTATGATGAGCCTCCTGACTGGTCAAGCGAGTGCATGGGCCATGGCCGTGAGCAACACGCGTCCCGAGATCAGCTCCTCGTTCCCCGCCTTTCTGAACGAGTTCCAGCGAGTGTTCCACCACCCGATCCGCGGGAAGGAGGCCGGAGCGGAATTACTGGACTGTATCCAGGGGGCACGGTCAGTTGCCGAGTACTCGATCACCTTCCGCACCCGAGCAGCGGAGAGTGGATTCGACGACTGCGCCCTGAGGTCCGTTTTCCGGAGGGGTCTGAACCCGGCCCTCAAGGACGAGCTGGCAGCCCGCGACGACGCCGAGACGCTGGAGGAGCTGATCACCCTGGCGATTCGTCTGGACAACCGCCTTCGAGAGCGTCGTCGAGAGCGAGGGGTGGAGCAGCGCCACGCCGAGCCGCCACGATTCCGGTTACCCGAACCTGCGCCCGCCGACGAGCCCATGCAGATGGGGGCCAGCCGCCTGGCGTCGCGGGAGCACCCTCGAGAGCAGGCGAGGGAGCAGCGCCGCTCGACCCATCCTCACACTCGGTCTCCCGGGTGGCCGCCCGTCGACGAGCCCAGGGGGGCGCCTCCGCGCCGTCCGGACCTACTAGAGAGGCAGCGCCGGCGCAGCACAGGGGCGTGCTTCTACTGCGGTCAACAGGGACACAGAGTAGCAGAGTGCGCGGAGATGGCCGACCGCCTAGAGTCATCCCCTCGTCGCCCCGCTCACTGCGAGTCCGCGGGGCGCACCTCCGCGGCTCCAGGTCCCCGGCAAGAACAGCCCGCCAGCGCGGCGGAGGGACAGGACAGTGCCGGGACCACCCTGAGACTTGAGATGGACGGAGAAATCACAGGGCTTAACGGGAGTGTTAAAGTTTGCGCGCTGATTGACTCCGGGGCCGATGACTGCTTTATAGACGCGGGTTTAGTGGCCCAACTCGGTTGTGAGGTCACCGAGCTCCACAAATCGGAGAAACTTTATGACCTCGATGGTCGCGTGCTGGCCGACATCCGACGGCTAACCGAACCTCTTACGCTGAAGTTGTCAGGCAACCACATCGAAAGGCGTTCGTTTTTTGTCATGCCCGCCAGGTCCGCCCCAGTCGTATTGGGAATCCCATGGCTAACCGCACACAACCCGGTCATCAATTGGAGCCCTTTTTGCTACGCGCACTGCCTACGGTCAGCCGGAGAGGGCGTGCGGCCCCCGAGGTAGAAATCGAGCTTGAAAACGTGCCTAGCGTTTACCACGACCTCCGCGCCGTTTTTAGCAAAGAAAAAGCCAAATCACTTCCGCCGCACCGCCCATACGACTGCGCGATCGACCTAGTGCCCGACCCCGTCCTGCCGTCGGTACGGTTGTACAAGGTCTCGCAACCCGAGCAGGCGGCGATGAAGGATTACATAACGGAATCCCTCGCGGCGGGATTGATACGACCCTCCGCCCCTGCGTCGATTACAAGGAACTAAACGCGATCACTGTTAAAAATCGCTACCCACTGCCCCTCCTGGACTCGGCCTTCGCTCCTCTGCAATCCGCGACAGTCTTTTCAAAATTAGACCTCCGCAGCGCGTACCACCTGGTCCGCATTAGAGAAGGGGATGAGTGGAAGACCGCGTTTAAAACCCCACTGGGACATTTTGAGTACCTGGTCATGCCCTTTGGGTTATCAAATGCACCCGCGGTGTTCCAAGCTCTCATTAATGACGTCCTCAGGGATATGCTCAATGTTTGTTGTTTTGTCTACCTGGACGATATCCTTATTTTCTCTCGGTCCCTAAAAGAACACCACCTCCACGTGCGATCCATTTTACAACGACTCCTAGAAAACAAATTATACGTTAAGGCAGAAAAATGTGAATTCCACAAAACCTCGGTTTCGTTCCTAGGATTCATAGTAGAAAACGGGCAATTAAAGGCCGACCCGGCCAAGACGCGCGCCGTCGTGGAGTGGCCGGGGCCCACTACACGCAAACAGCTGCAGAGATTCCTAGGGTTCGCGAATTTCTATCGCCGCTTCATCAAAGACTATAGCCGCCGGGCGCTGCCGCTCACTCGCCTCACCTCGACGAAGATTCGTTTCGCCTGGGACAGGGAAGCCGAGGGGGCGTTCGCGGATTTAAAAAAGGCATTCACAAACCCTCCCGTATTGCACCACCCTAACACCGATCTTCCTTTTGTTGTAGAGGTGGACGCCTCTGATTCGGGAGTGGGGGCCGTCCTGTCGCAGCGGTCCCCGGTCGACCAACGTCTGCACCCCTGCGCCTTTTTCTCTCGCTGCCTCTCCCCAGCGGAGGCCAACTACGATGTGGGCAACCGAGAACTCCTGGCCGTGATCCTGGCCCTGCAGGAATGGCGGCACTGGCTGGAGGGCACCCAGGAGCCATTCATCATTTTTACGGACCACAAGAACCTGTCATACATCCGCCACATGAAAAGACTGAACCCCCGGCTGGCGCGGTGGGCCTTGATCCTCAGCCGCTTCAATTATACCATGACTTACCGGCCGGGGGCACGCAACACCAAACCCGACGCACTGTCACGCATCCACGACGCCTGGGAAGACGAAGAGGGGCCGGCGAGCGTGGTGCCCAGTCATCGCTTGGTGGGGGGCCTGCAATGGGAGATCGAGCGGCGAATCCGAGAAGCCCAGGAGGAAAGTGGGGCGCCAACGGAGTGTCCTCCCGGGCGCCTGTTCGTGCCGACTCGAGACCGGGCGGAGGTGATCCAGTGGGGCCATGCCTCCAAGTTGGCCTGCCACCCGGGCATACGCCGCACCCTGGGCCTGATCGCCCAACGCTTTTGGTGGCCGTCGCTCAAAAGAGACGTGACGGCGTACATACAAGCCTGTCCACAATGCGCTGCCAGCAAGGCATCGCACCAGCCCCCGGCGGGCCTACTGCACCCGCTTCCCGTTCCGGCGCGCCCCTGGTCCAACATTTCACTGGACTTTGTCACTGGCCTGCCCGTTTCCCGCGGGCAAACGGTCGTCTTGACCATAGTGGACCGCTTCTCCAAGGCCGCCCATTTCGTTGCGCTACCCAAGCTCCCGACAGCCCTCGAAACAGCCAACCTGCTGGTCCAACACGTGGTTCGACTCCATGGCATCCCGGACGACTTGGTGTCCGACCGAGGCCCGCAGTTCGTCTCCCAGGTATGGAAGAAATTCTGCCAGTGCCTCGGGGCTACATCCAGTCTCTCCTCAGGCTACCACCCGCAGACCAACGGGCAATCGGAGCGCGCCAATCAGGACCTTGAGTCCGCGCTCCGCTGCGTCTGCATGGACCAGCCGGCCACCTGGGTCGATCATCTGCCATGGATCGAGTACGCTCACAATACTCTGATCTCCTCAGCCACAGGTCAATCACCATTCCAGACCGCCTACGGGTACCAACCTCCGCTGTTCCCGTCCCAACCCGGTTCTGAAGAGGTACCCTCGGTCCAGCAGCACCTAAAGCGAGCCCACCGGGCATGGAAAGAGGCTCGGGCCGCCCTGTCACGCACCACGCAGCGGAACCGGCGCATCGCTGACCGTCGCCGCCGTCCAGCCCCGGGCTACAAGATCGGCGACAAGGTATGGCTGTCCACACGAGACCTTAATCTGGCTGGATCATCCCGCAAGCTAGGGCCACGTTACGTGGGCCCGTTCGAAGTCGCAGCCATCATCAACCCGGTCTCGGTCCGCCTCAAATTACCCCCCACCATGAAGATACACCCCGTGTTCCACGTGTCTTTCATCAAGCCGGCCCCTACCTGCCCGCTGGTTCCGCCCGCCGCCCCGCCACCGCCTCCTAGGATCATTGACGGCGACCCAGTCTACACGGTAAAGGAGATCTTGGACTCCAGGCGCAGGGGAAGGGGGACTCAGTACCTGGTCGACTGGGAGGGCTATGGCCCAGAAGAACGGCAATGGATCCCTCGCTCCTGGATCATGTGTCCATCTCTACTACGAGATTACCACAACGCCCACCCAACGAAACCAGGTAGTACGCCAAGGGGCGTCCGTTAAGGGGGGGGGTACTGTCACGATCGTGCCTTTGTGTTGCAGCCGAGTGGGCGTGGTCGACGGCGCGTTGCTCGGCAACGCGGCCACGAGCGGACGCGTTCGCGAGACGGCCCAGCTGCAACCCATCATGCCTTGATTACGGACTATTTAAGCCTCCGACACGCAAACCTGCGTGTCGGATTATTGACCTACTTGCTCTCGCCTTGTGCCTTGCTACAGTCTTTGCCAACTTTGCTCCGTGTATTTGTCGTGTATGTTGTTACCTTGTTTATTTCTACAGCTACGTTTCGGCTCGCTTTGTGTTTTTTCGATGATTGGATTTAACCTTACCCTTTGGAGGAAGGACATTCTTGTTTTCGGTTTTCTTGCATTGCAAGCTCCTTTTGTTACTCGTTTTGCTTTTCCTGGGGGAAGATTGTTCCCCCAGCGTTTTCCGTTCACGTCTCCCGACGTCTGTAAGTATAGACCCTCTATTATTATTGATAGCAACCCTCCTTGCCTATCGCCTGCCAATTGTTTTTTGCCGGCCACAATAAATATTGTTCCTACCAAATTTTCCCTTGTCTGCGCTTTAAGGATCCACCCACACCGCTTCCCAGCCCCGGCTGGGGAGCGATCCTCACAGTAATTAAATAAATACAAAAAGAATGGCTGGGGAATAAAAAAATAATACGTTTTAATAATAATTTGTTTTTTTTGTTATAACATGAATTTCACTCTCTCTCTCTCTCTCTCTCCCCGTATATATATATATACATATATATATATATATATGTACATATATATATATATATATATACATATATATATATATATATATATATATATATTTATTATATATATTGTATTTTCTTTTAAGCATTTTTGAAGGTGCGCCGCTACTTCGCGGATTTTCAGTTTCCGCGGGTGGTCTCTGTCCCCATTAACCGCGATAACCGAGGATTCACTGTACTCCATAAAATTTACAAAAAGCGAGGTGAAACACTCAACCAGGGCTGCTTTTTTGAACATTTCTCGAGGGCCATGGCGAGCCATTTCAAAAAAGCTGCACAACTAACGTATAAAATATTGATAAATTTGCTCTGCCTGATGTGTGTGTCAAGTTTCACGAGTTGTCGTTCATATTTAGAACCTCATAATCAGCGTTGTTTTATTGCCAAAAAGTGCAATGCCACTCCCACAACTTTTCACGAAAAAGGATGAATTTCGTATTGTGACATCCTCATGGCCGAAACAGTCCTCCGAGCATATATGAGGGCGACCTTGTTGAGTTGCACGGAGAAAAACATCCAAGAAAATAACTTGTATTAGCTTTTACCAGTTGGTGGCGATACTACTACGATGAAAAATAAGTTGGTAGATGTCTTCAGGGCTGAAGTATCCTCAAATGTGTACAACTTCGAGAAGATAGGATCATCTGAGTCATGTTGCCGGAGCTTTTGTTGCCACAAAGTACAATCGGACTTTTCAGCACCGTAATTGCCACGCCTTTTGCCAAAACGTCACAAAACTCGGCAGAGAGTAAGATCATTGTCTTGAGTCTTTTCTGACTAATTTTCAGTCGGATTCGTCAAAAGGGCACCGTGCAGTACGTGAAAATTAAAATAAAAACAAATTTTTGATTCCACTTGGCGGCGCTGTGTGTATAACAAAATAATAACATTAAGATGTCTTCAGGTCGGGACATTTTATTTACAGGTGAATGTTTGGATTTTTAGGAGCATGTGCAGGGGAGTTATTAAGCATTCATTTATTTGTATTAGGTTCATTTTGTCTTCTTATTATTGATATTTGACAGATTCATTAAAAGCAGACAATTATGTTTTCGGTAAAATTTTTTACCTGACATGTTTCGGCGAGTCTTTCGCCTTCTTCAGAGTGTCGCATGATGGTGTCTTGAGACCCGTCTTTATCAGCTGATGTTCCTTGAGGGTGTGACTTACCTGTCAAAAAAATGAAAAATCAGAGCAGTAAAAGAACAAGCACAACATGAATATTACAAATCAGCAATCACTGACCACTGCAAAAGGGAAAACCACATCATGGACCGGGAGAAGGGCAGGGTCATCGGCACCGAAGAGAACAAACAACAGCGCTGGATCAGAGAGGCCATTGAGATTTGCAAGCGAGGCATAAAAACCATGAACAGAGACAAGGGAGCCTTCATCCTCTCTACCACCTGGAGCAGCATCTTGGCGGAGTTAACGGACAGCGGGGGGCGTGACTTGCCTTCATTCTTGTGACAGGTAAGTCACGCCCTCATGGAACATCAGCTGATAAAGACGGGCCACAAGACACCATCATGTGACACTCTGAAGAAGGCGAAAGACTTTCGTATTGTGACATCCTCAAGGCCTAAACACTCATCCGAGCAAATATAAGGTAGATTTTGTTAACCTGCCCGGAGAAAAACATCAACGAAAATAATTTGTATTTGTTTTAACCAGTTGGTGGCGCTACCACTGCGATCAAAAATAAGTTGGCAGCCGTCTTCAGGGCCTGAATATCCTCAAATGTGAAAAATTTCGAGAAGATGGATCATCTGAATCATTTTGCAGGAACTTTTGTTGCCACGGAGAATAATCAGACTCTGCGGCACCGTAATAGCCACGCCCTTCGAAGGAAAGTCACAAAAATAGGGATAGAGTAAGATCAATGTCTTGAGTCTTTTCTAGCCAATTTTCAATCGGATTCGTTAAAAGGGCACCGTGCAGTACGTCAAAATGTAAAAAATGATATTGATTGGCGCAAGGTGTATAACTGAATATAAACATATAGATGTCTTCAGGTACCGACTCTTTATGTACATGTGAAGTTTTGGATTTTTAGCAGCATGTGCAAGAGAGTTATTAAGCATTTTGTCCATTGCGGCGAAGGAAATCTTAAGTGAAAACTTCGAAGCCCCGCCCCCGTCATATAGTATTTCGGAAACAAAAAATTTTAGCCCCAGTGTTTGTCCCAGGTCTTAAGATGCTACAGACAGAATTTTAAGGCAATCAGATGAAGCCTTTAGGATCAGGGTGCAAAAGAATGACCCCTGGAAACATGCAAAAAAGGGCAAAAGTCGGACTTTCAAAAATTCATAACTCACTTCCTGTTCATATTAGACGTTAAAATATCAAATTTTTCGCCATGCCCGATGAGACTGCCAAGTTTGGTGAATTTTTGTGCATGTTTCGGGGGTCAAAAATGCAATCGAACAATCGGAAAAATAATAATAATAATAATTTCTACAAAAACAATAGGGACTTCGCAGCGGTCGCTGCTCAGGCCCTAATAATAATAATAATAATAATAATAATAAAAGTAATAATATTTTCTACAAAAACAGTAGGGACCTCGCAGCCGTCGCAGCTTGGGCCCTAATAACAATTTCTAGAAAAACAATAGGGACCTCGCAGCGGTCACTGCTCGGGCCCTAATAATAATAATAATAAAAATAATAATAATTTCCACAAAAACAATGGGGACCTCGTAGCGGTCGCTGCTCGGGCCCTAATAATAATTTCTACATAAACAATAGGGACCTCGCCGCGGTCGCTGCTCGGGCCCCAATAATAATTTCTACACAAAGTCCATTGTGGTGACCCGCCCCTTTTAAGTAAATTCAAAATGGCCGACTTCCTGTAAAACCTAGCTCATTGCTCCAAGAGACTTTTTTGTAGGTCTTGGTCTTATACATACAGTGAACCCTCGCTACTTCGCGGTTCACCTTTCGCGGGTTCAGTGCTTCGCGGGTATAAAAAATATTCGGGGGCATTGTAGTTTCGCCGAGCGGCACGACGGGCGCTGGAGCGGTTAGACGGCCGGCGTGCGCCGAAGAAGAGCGTGGGCGAAGAGGAGAGTGGACGAAGAAGAGCACGTTCCCCCGGACACGATCGGTGGCGACGTTTCGCGCGGTTCGGACCGTACCAGAGCTCCGGCCGGCGTGCGTGGCAGTTAAGCCGTAGAGGAGCACCTTCCCCGGGCACGGGCGGTGCCAAGCGGCCCCTAAGTTTAACCGAATGGAAGCTCCGGAGGAGGAGGGCATGCTCGCGTCACAGTAAGCCAAAGAGGAGCACCTTCCCCGGGCACGGGCGGTTCCAAGCGGCCCCTAAGTTTAACCGAATGGAAGCTCCGGAGGAGGCGGGCATGCTCGCGTCACAGTAAGCCGAAGAGGAGCACCTTCCCCGGGCACGGGCGGTGCCAAGCGGCCCCTAAGTTTAACCGAATGGAAGCTCCGGGGCAGGAGGGCGGGCGTGTGTCACAGTAAAGCCGAATTGGAACACCTCTTCCGCCCGGGCACGAACGGAGCGCGAAGCTGTCAGTTATGAATGAATAAATGAATAAATAAATAAATAAATAAAGAATGCCACCTTTCATTTCACAGGGCACACCGGACGGCGTACCAGCAGGTAAAAGTCGGAGTAATTAAATAAATACAAAAAGAATGGCTGGGGAATAAAAAAATAATACGTTTTAATAATAATTTGGTTTTTTTGTTATAACATGAATTTCACTCTCTCTCTCTGTCTATATATACATATATATATATATATATATATATATATATATATATATATATTTATTATATATATTGTATTTTTTTTTAAGCATTTTTGAAGGTGCGCCGCTACTTCGCGGATTTTCAGTTTTCGCGGGTGGTTTCTGTCCCCATTAACCGCGATAACCGAGGGTTCACTGTACTCCATAAAATTTACAAAAAGCAAGGTGAAACACTCAACCAGGGCTGCTTTTTTTAACATTTCTCGAGGGCCATGGCGAGCCATTTCAAAAAAGCTGCACAACTAACGTATAAAATATTGATAAATTTGCTCTGCCTGATGTGTGTGTAAAGTTTCACGAGTTGTCGTTCATATTTAGAACCTCATAATCAGCGTTGTTTTATTGCCGAACAGTGCAATGCCACTCCCACAACTTTTCACGAAAAAGGATGAATTTCGTATTGTGACATCCTCATGGCCGAAACAGTCCTCCGAGCATATATGAGGGCGACCTTGTTGAGTTGCACGGAGAAAAACATCCAAGAAAATAACTTGTATTAGCTTTTACCAGTTGGTGGCGCTACTACTACGATGAAAAATAAGTTGGTAGATGTCTTCAGGGCTGAAGTATCCTCAAATGTGTACAACTTCGAGAAGATAGGATCATCTGAGTCATGTTGCCGGAGCTTTTGTTGCCACAGAGTACAATCTGACTTTTCAGCACCGTAATAGCCACGCCTTTTGCCAAAACGTCACAAAATTCGGCAGAGAGTAAGATCATTGTCTTGAGTCTTTTCTGACTAATTTTCAGTCGGATTCGTCAAAAGGGCACCGTGCAGTATGTGAAAATTAAAATAAAAACACATTTTTGATTCCACTTGGCGGCGCTGTGTGTATAACAAAATAATAACATTAAGATGTCTTCAGGTCGGGACGTTTTATTTACAGGTGAAGGTTTGGATTTTTAGGAGCATGTGCAGGGGAGTTATTAAGCATTCATTTATTTGTATTAGGTTCATTTTGTCTTCTTATTATTGATATTTGACAGATTCATTAAAAGCAGACAATTATGTTTTAGGTTAATTTTTTACCTGACATGTTTCGGCGAGTCTTTCGCCTTCTTCAGAGTGTCGCATGATGGTGTCTTGAGACCCGTCTTTATCAGCTGATGTTCCATGAGGGTGTGACTTACCTGTCAAAAAAATTAAAAATCAGAGCAGTAAAAGAACAAGCACAACATGAACATTACAAATCAGCAATCACTGACCACTGCAAAAGGGAAAACCACATCATGGACCGGGAGAAGGGCAGGGTCATCCGCACCGAAGAGAACAAACAACAGCGCTGGATCAGAGAGGCCATTGAGATCTGCAAGCGAGGCATAAAAACCATGAACAGAGACAAGGGAGCCTTCATCCTCTCTACCACCTGGAGCAGCATCTTGGCAGAGTGAACGGACAGCGGGGGGCGTGACTTGCCTTCATTCTTGTGACAGGTAAGTCACGCCCTCATGGAACATCAGCTGATAAAGACGGGTCACAAGACACCATCATGTGACACTCTGAAGAAGGCGAAAGACTTTCGTATTGTGACATCCTCAAGGCCTAAACACTCATCCGAGCAAATATAAGGTAGATTTTGTTAACCTGCCCGGAGAAAAACATAAACGAAAATAATTTGTATTTGTTTTAACCAGTTGGTGGCGCTACCACTGCGATCAAAAATAAGTTGGCAGCCGTCTTCAGGGCCTGAATATCCTCAAATGTGAAAAATTTCGAGAAGATGGATCATCTGAATCATTTTGCAGGAACTTTTGTTGCCACGGAGATTAATCAGACTCTGCGGCACCGTAATAGCCACGCCCTTCGAAGGAAAGTCACAAAAATAGGGATAGAGTAAGATCAATGTCTTGAGTCTTTTCTAGCCAATTTTCAATCGGATTCGTTAAAAGGGCACCGTGCAGTACGTCAAAATGTAAAAAATTATATTGATTGGCGCAAGGTGTATAACTGAATATAAACATATAGATGTCTTCAGGTACCGACTCTTTATGTACATGTGAAGTTTTGGATTTTTAGCTGCATGTGCAGGAGAGTTATTAAGCAATTTGTCCATTGCGGCGAAGGAAATCTTAAGTGAAAACTTCGAAGCCCCGCCCCCGTTCATATAGTATTTCGGAAACAAAAAATTTTAGCCCCAGTGTTTGTCCCAGGTCTTAAGATGCTACAGACAGAATTTTAAGGCAATCAGATGAAGCCTTTAGGATCAGGGTGCAAAAGAATGACCCCTGTAAACATGCAAAAAAGGGCAAAAGTCGGACTTTCAAAAATTCATAACTCACTTCCTGTTCATATTAGACGTTAAAATATCAAATTTTTTGCCATGCCCGATGAGACTGCCAAGTTTGGTGAATTTTTGTGCATGTTTCGGGGGTCAAAAATGCGATCGAACAATCGGAAAAATAATAATAAGAATAATTTCTACAAAAACAACAGGGACTTCGCAGTGGTCGCTGCTCAGGCCCTAATAATAATAATAATAATAATAATAAAAGTAATAATATTTTCTACAAAAACAATAGGGACCTCGCAGCCGTCGCAGCTCGGGCCCTAATAACAATTTCTAGAAAAACAATAGGGACCTCGCAGCGGTCACTGCTCGGGCCCTAATAATAATTTCTACATAAACAATAGGGACCTCGCCGCGGTCGCTGCTCGGGCCCCAATAATAATTTCTACACAAAGTCCATTGTGGTGACCCGCCCCCTTTTAATAAATTCAAAATGGCCGACTTCCTGTAAAACCTAGCTCATTGCTCCAAGAGACTTTTTTTGTAGGTCTTGGTCTTATACATACAGTGAACCCTCGCTACTTCGCGGTTCACCTTTCGCGGGTTCAGTGCTTCGCGGGTATAAAAAATATTCGGGGGCATTGTAGTTTCGCCGAGCGGCACGACGGGGCGCTGGAGCGGTTAGACGGCCGGCGTGCGCCGAAGAAGAGCGTGGGCGAAGAGGAGAGTGGACGAAGAAGAGCACGTTCCCCTGGACACGATCGGTGGCGACGTTTCGCGCGGTTCGGACCGTACCAGAGCTCCGGCCGGCGTGCGTGGCAGTTAAGCCGTAGAGGAGCACCTTCCCCGGGCACGGGCGGTGCCAAGCGGCCCCTAAGTTTAACCGAATGGAAGCTCCGGAGGAGGAGGGCATGCTCGCGTCACAGTAAGCCGAAGAGGAGCACCTTCCCCGGGCACGGGCGGTACCAAGCGGCCCCTAAGTTTAACCGAATGGAAGCTCCCGGAGGAGGAGGGCATGCTCGCGACACAGTAAGCCGAAGAGGAGCACCTTCCCCGGGCACGGGCGGTGCCAAGCGGCCCCTAAGTTTAACCGAATGGAAGCTCCGGGGGAGGAGGGTGGGCGTGTGTCACAGTTAAGCCGAATTGGAGCACCTCTTCCGCCCGGGCACGAGCGGAGCGCGAAGCTGTCAGTTATGAATGAATAAATGAATAAATAAATAAATAAATAAAGAATGGCACCTTTCATTTCACAGGGCACACCAGACGGCGTACCAGCAGGTAAAAGTCTGAGTAATTAAATAAATACAAAAAGAATGGCTGGGGAATAAAAAAATAATATGTTTTAATAATAATTTGTTTTTTTTGTTATAACATGAATTTCACTCTCTCTCTCCCCGTATATATATATATATATATATATATATATATATATATATATATATATATATATATATATATATATATATATATATATATATATATATATATATATATATATATTGTATTTTTTTTAAAAGCATTTTTGAAGGTGCGCCGCTACTTCGCGGATTTTCAGTTTTCGCGGGTGGTCTCGGTCCCCATTAACCGCGATAACCGAGGGTTCACTGTACTCCATAAAATTTACAAAAAGCGAGGTGAAATACTCAACCAGGGCTGCTCTGCATGTTGTGCTGGGCCACCTGGAACAACAGCGGAGCTATGCAAGGATGCTCTTTGTGGACTACAGCTCGGCATTCAACACGATCATCCCAGACATCCTCGTCGCCAAACTGGACACTCTCGGCCTCCCTGCCCTCACACGCATCTGGATTAAGGACTTTCTGACCAACAGACCCCAGACTGTGTTGCTCGGCCCCTACACGTCCTCCACCCTCATGCTGAGCACCGGTTCCCCCCAAGGATGCGTGCTGAGCCCTCTCCTGTACGCCCTCTACACCTACGACTGCAGCCCGGCCCACGGCAACAACACCATCGTCAAGTTTGCTGACGACACGACAGTGGTCGGTCTGATCTCGGAAGGTGACGAGACAGCCTACAGAGAGGAGGTAGGGAGACTGACAACTTGGTGCAAGGACAACAGACTGCACCTTAACTCTGCTAAAACAAAGGAGATTGTCGTCGACTTCAGGAGGAACAAGACGCTGCCGCCCCGCCCCTGCATCGAAGGCGTGTGTGTGGAGAGGGTCCACACGTTCAAGTTCCTGGGAGTACAGATCTCCGATGACCTTTCTTGGAGTCACAACACCACAGCAGTGGTAAAGAAGGTCCGCCAACGTCTGCACTTCCTGAGAGTCCTCAGGAAATTCAACCTGGACAGGAAGCTGCTGCTGGCCTTCTACCACTCGTCCATCGAGAGCCTGCTGACGTACTGTGTCTCCACCTGGTACAGCGGCTGCACTGAGGCGGACAGAGTGAGGCTCCAGAGGACAGTCAAAACAGCGCAAAGGATTATTGGCTGCCCTCTCCCCTCGCTGTCGGACATCTACACCGCCCGGTGCCTCAGAAGGGCTCTCAACATCGTCAAAGACAATACCCACCCAAACTCACACCTGTTCGACCTGTTGCCCTCTGGCAGGCGCTACAGATGCATCAAATCAAGGACCAATAGACTGAGAAACAGTTTCTTTCCGAGAGCCATCTCCATACTGAACTCTCACACACACACGAGACCACCCTAACCTTGCAAAACAGCATTGTGATGTGTTTCTATATGCCCTATTCAGTACTGAATTCCATTGCACTGTCTTATTTATTTATCTAATTTATATATTGTCTGTATTATTGTTGTATTGCACTGGAGAGGGGAGCCCTCTAATCTCGTTGCACACTTGAGTACAATGACAATAAAGGGATTTCTATTTCTATTCTATTCTTTTTTTAACTTTTCTCGAGGGCCATGGCGAGCCATTTCAAAATAGCTGCACAACTAACGTATAAAATATTGATAAATTTGCTCTGCCTGATGTGTGTGTAAAGTTTCACGAGTTGTCGTTCATATTTAGAACCTCATAATCAGCGTTGTTTTATTGCCGAACAGTGCAATGCCACTCCCACAACTTTTCACGAAAAAGGATGAATTTCGTATTGTGACATCCTCATGGCCGAAACAGTCATCCGAGCATATATGAGGGCGACCTTGTTGAGTTGCACGGAGAAAAACATCCAAGAAAATAACTTGTATTAGCTTTTACCAGTTGGTGGCGCTACTACTACGATGAAAAATAAGTTGGTAGATGTCTTCAGGGCTGAGGTATCCTCAAATGTGTACAACTTCGAGAAGATAGGATCATCTGAGTCATGTTGCCGGAGCTTTTGTTGCCACAAAGTACAATCGGATTTTTCAGCACCGTAATAGCCACGCCTTTTGCCAAAACGTCACAAAATTCGGCAGAGAGTAAGATCATTGTCTTGAGTCTTTTCTGACTAATTTTCAGTCGGATTCGTCAAAAGGGCACCGTGCAGTACGTGAAAATTAAAATAAAAACAAATTTTTGATTCCACTTGGCGGCGCTGTGTGTATAACAAAATAATAACATTAAGATGTCTTCAGGTCGGGACGTTTTATTTACAGGTGAAGGTTTGGATTTTTAGGAGCATGTGCAGGGGCGTTATTAAGCATTCATTTATTTGTATTAGGTTCATTTTGTCTTCTTATTATTGATATTTGACTGATTCATTAAAAGCAGACAATTATGTTTTAGGTTAATTTTTTACCTGACATGTTTCGGCGAGTCTTTCGCCTTCTTCAGAGTGTCGCATGATGGTGTCTTGAGACCCGTCTTTATCAGCTGATGTTCCATGAGGGTGTGACTTACCTGTCAAAAAAATGAAAAATCAGAGCAGTAAAAGAACAAGCACAACATGAACATTACAAATCAGCAATCACTGACCACTGCAAAAGGGAAAACCACATCATGGACCGGGAGAAGGGCAGGGTCATCCGCACCGAAGAGAACAAACAACAGCGCTGGATCAGAGAGGCCATTGAGATCTGCAAGCGAGGCATAAAAACCATGAACAGAGACAAGGGAGCCTTCATCCTCTCTACCACCTGGAGCAGCATCTTGGCGGAGTGAACGGACAGCGGGGGGCGTGACTTGCCTTCATTCTTGTGACAGGTAAGTCACGCCCTCATGGAACATCAGCTGATAAAGACGGGCCACAAGACACCATCATGTGACACTCTGAAGAAGGCGAAAGACTTTCGTATTGTGACATCCTCAAGGCCTAAACACTCATCCGATCAAAAATAAGTTGGCAGCCGTCTTCAGGGCCTGAATATCCTCAAATGTGAAAAATTTCGAGAAGATGGATCATCTGAATCATTTTGCAGGAACTTTTGTTGCCACGGAGATTAATCAGACTCTGCGGCACCGTAATAGCCACGCCCTTCGAAGGAAAGTCACAAAAATAGGGATAGAGTAAGATCAATGTCTTGAGTCTTTTCTAGCCAATTTTCAATCGGATTCGTTAAAAGGGCACCGTGCAGTACGTCAAAATGTAAAAAATGATATTGATTGGCGCAAGGTGTATAACTGAATATAAACATATAGATGTCTTCAGGTACCGACTCTTTATGTACATGTGAAGTTTTGGATTTTTAGCAGCATGTGCAGGAGAGTTATTAAGCATTTTGTCCATTGCGGCGAAGGAAATCTTAAGTGAAAACTTCGAAGCCCCGCCGCCGTTCATATAGTATTTCGGAAACAAAAAATTTTAGCCCCAGTGTTTGTCCCAGGTCTTAAGATGCTACAGACAGAATTTTAAGGCAATCAGATGAAGCCTTTAGGATCAGGGTGCAAAAGAATGACCCCTGTAAACATGCAAAAAAGGGCAAAAGTCGGACTTTCAAAAATTCATAACTCACTTCCTGTTCATATTAGACGTTAAAATATCAAATTTTTCGCCATGCCCGATGAGACTGCCAAGTTTGGTGAATTTTTGTGCATGTTTCGGGGGTCAAAAATGCGATCGAACAATCGGAAAAATAATAATAATAATAATTTCTACAAAAACAATAGGGACTTCGCAGCGGTCGCTGCTCAGGCCCTAATAATAATAATAATAATAAAAGTAATAATATTTTCTACAAAAACAATAGGGACCTCGCAGCCGTCGCAGCTCGGGCCCTAATAACAATTTCTAGAAAAACAATAGGGACCTCGCAGCGGTCACTGCTCGGGCCCTAATAATAATAATAATAATAATTTCCACAAAAACAATGGGGACCTCGTAGCGGTCGCTGCTCGGGCCCTAATAATAATTTCTACAAAAACAATAGGGACCTCTCCGCGGTCGCTGCTCGGGCCCCAATAATAATTTCTACACAAAGTCCATTGTGGTGACCCGCCCCCTTTTAAGTAAATTCAAAATGGCCGACTTCCAATAAAACCTAGCTCATTGCTCCAAGAGACTTTTTTGTAGGTCTTGGTCTTATACATACAGTGAACCCTCGCTACTTGGCGGTTCATCTTTCGCGGGTTCAGTGTTTCGCGGGTCTAAAAAATATTCGGGGGCATTGTAGTTTCGCCGAGCGGCACGACGGGGTGCTGGAGCGGTTAGACGGCCGGCGTGCGCCGAAGAAGAGCGTGGGCGAAGAGGAGAGTGGACGAAGAAGAGCACGTTCCCCCGGACACGATGGGTGGCGACGTTTCGCGCGGTTCGGACAGTACCAGAGCTCCGGCCGGCGTGCGTGGCAGTTAAGCCGTAGAGGAGCACCTTCCCCGGGCACGGGCGGTGCCAAGCGGCCCCTAAGTTTAACCGAATGGAAGCTCCGGAGGAGGAGGGCATGCTCGCGTCACAGTAAGCCGAAGAGGAGCACCTTCCCCGGGCACGGGCGGTTCCAAGCGGCCCCTAAGTTTAACCGAATGGAAGCTCCGGAGGAGGAGGGCATGCTCGCGTCACAGTAAGCCGAAGAGGAGCACCTTCCCCGGGCACGGGCGGTTCCAAGCGGCCCCTAAGTTTAACCGAATGGAAGCTCCGGAGGAGGAGGGCATGCTCGCGTCACAGTAAGCCGAAGAGGAGCACCTTCCCCGGGCACGGGCGGTGCCAAGCGGCCCCTAAGTTTAACCGAATGGAAGCTCCGGGGGAGGAGGGCGGGTGTGTGTCACAGTTAAGCCGAATTGGAGCACCTCTTCCGCCCGGGCACGAGCGGAGCGCGAAGCTGTCAGTTATGAATGTATAAAAGAATAAATAAATAAATACATAAAGAATGCCACCTTTCATTTCACAGGGCACACCAGACGGCGTACCAGCAGGTAAAAGTCGGAGTAATTAAATAAATACAAAAAGAATGGCTGGGGAATAAAAAAATAATACATTTTAATAATAATTTGTTTTTTTTGTTATAACATGAATTTCACTCTCTCTCTCCCCGTATATATATATATATATATATATATATATATATATATATTTATTATATATATTGTATATTTTTTTAAGCATTTTTGAAGGTGCGCCGCTACTTCGCGGATTTTCAGTTTTCGCGGGTGGTCTCTGTCCCCATTAACCGCGATAACCGAGGATTCACTGTACTCCATAAAATTTACAAAAAGCGAGGTGAAACACTCAACCAGGGCTGCTTTTTTTAACATTTCTCGAGGGCCATGGCGAGCCATTTCAAAAAAGCTGCACAACTAACGTATAAAATATTGATAAATTTGCTCGGCCTGATGTGTGTGTAAAGTTTCACGAGTTGTCGTTCATATTTAGAACCTCATAATCAGCGTTGTTTTATTGCCGAACAGTGCAATGCCACTCCCACAACTTTACAAGAAAAAGGACGAATTTCGTATTGTGACATCCTCATGGCCGAAACAGTCATCCGAGCATATATGAGGGCGACCTTGTTGAGTTGCACGGAGAAAAACATCCAAGAAAATAACTTGTATTAGCTTTTACCAGTTGGTGGCGCTACTACTACGATAAAAAATAAGTTGGTAGATGTCTTCAGGGCTGAAGTATCCTCAAATGTGTACAACTTCGAGAAGATAGGATCATCTGAGTCATGTTGCCGGAGCTTTTATTGCCACAGAGTACAATCTGACTTTTCAGCACCGTTATAGCCACGCCTTTTGCCAAAACGTCACAAAATTCGGCAGAGAGTAAGATCATTGTCTTGAGTCTTTTCTGACTAATTTTCAGTCGGATTCGTCAAAAGGGCACCGTGCATAATGTGAAAATTTAAATAAAAACAAATTTTTGATTCCACTTGGCGGCGCTGTGTGTATAACAAAATAATAACATTAAGATGTCTTCAGGTCGGGACGTTTTATTTACAGGTGAAGGTTTGGATTTTTAGGAGCATGTGCAGGGGAGTTATTAAGCATTCGTTTATTTGTATTAGGTTCATTTTGTCTTCTTATTATTGATATTTGACTGATTCATTAAAAGCAGACAATTATGTTTTAGGTTAATTTTTTACCTGACATGTTTCGGCGAGTCTTTCGCCTTCTTCAGAGTGTCGCATGATGGTGTCTTGAGACCCGTCTTTATCAGCTGATGTTCCATGAGGGTGTGACTTACCTGTCAAAAAAATGAAAAATCAGAGCAGTAAAAGAACAAGCACAACATGAACATTACAAATCAGCAATCACTGACCACTGCAAAAGGGAAAACCACATCATGGACCGGGAGAAGGGCAGGGTCATCCGCACCGAAGAGAACAAACAACAGCGCTGGATCAGAGAGGCCATTGAGATCTGCAAGCGAGGCATAAAAACCATGAACAGAGACAAGGGAGCCTTCATCCTCTCTACCACCTGGAGCAGCATCTTGGCGGAGTGAACGGACAGCGGGGGGCGTGACTTGCCTTCATTCTTGTGAATGGTAAGTCACGCCCTCATGGAACATCAGCTGATAAAGACGGGCCACAAGACACCATCATGTGACACTCTGAAGAAGACGAAAGACTTTCGTATTGTGACATCCTCAAGGCTTAAACACTCATCCGAGCAAATTTAAGGTAGATTTTGTGAACCTGCCCGGAGAAAAACATCAACGAAAATAATTTGTATTTGTTTTAACCAGTTGGTGGCGCTACCACTGCGATCAAAAATAAGTTGGCAGCCGTCTTCAGGGCCTGAATATCCTCAAATGTGAAAAATTTCAAGAAGATGGATCATCTGAATCATTTTGCAGGAACTTTTGTTGCCACGGAGAATAATCAGACTCTGCGGCACCGTAATAGCCACGCCCTTCGAAGGAAAGTCACAAAAATAGGGATAGAGTAAGATCAATGTCTTGAGTCTTTTCTAGCCAATTTTCAATCGGATTCGTTAAAAGGGCACCGTGCAGTACGTCAAAATGTAAAAAATGATATTGATTGGCGCAAGGTGTATAACTGAATATAAACATATAGATGTTTTCAGGTACCGACTCTTTATGTACATGTGAAGTTTTGGATTTTTAGCAGCATGTGCAAGAGAGTTATTAAGCATTTTGTCCATTGCGGCGAAGGAAATCTTAAGTGAAAACTTCGAAGCCCCGCCCCCGTCATATAGTATTTCGGAAACAAAAAATTTTAGCCCCAGTGTTTGTCCCAGGTCTTAAGATGCTACAGACAGAATTTTAAGGCAATCAGATGAAGCCTTTAGGATCAGGGTGCAAAAGAATGACCCCAGTAAACATGCAAAAAAGGGCAAAAGTCGGACTTTCAAAAATTCATAACTCACTTCCTATTCATATTAGACATTAAAATATCACATTTTTCGCCATGCCCGATGAGACTGCCAAGTTTGGTGAATTTTTGTGCATGTTTCGGGGGTCAAAAATGCAATCGAACAATCGGAAAAATAATAATAATAATAATTTCTACAAAAACAATAGGGACTTCGCAGCGGTCGCTGCTCAGGCCCTAATAATAATAATAATAATAAGAGAAGATAAGATAAGATGTCCTTTATTAGTCCCACAATGGGGAAATTTGAAAGTAATAATATTTTCTACAAAAACAATAGGGACCTCGCAGCCGTCGCAGCTCGGGCCCTAATAACAATTTCTAGAAAAACAATAGGGACCTCGCAGCGGTCACTGCTCGGGCCCTAATAATAATAATAATAATAATTTCCACAAAAACAATGGGGACCTCGTAGCGGTCGCTGCTCGGGCCCTAATAATAATTTCTACATAAACAATAGGGACCTCGCCGCGGTCGCTGCTCGGGCCCCAATAATAATTTCTACACAAAGTCCATTGTGGTGACCCGCCCCCTTTTAATAAATTCAAAATGGCCGACTTCCTGTAAAACCTAGCTCATTGCTCCAAGAGACTTTTTTGTAGGTCTTGGTCTTATACATACAGTGAACCCTCGCTACTTCGCGGTTCACCTTTCGCGGGTTCAGTGCTTCGCGGGTATAAAAAATATTCGGGGGCATTGTAGTTTCGCCGAGCGGCACGACGGGGCGCTGGAGCGGTTAGACGGCCGGCGTGCGCCGAAGAAGAGCGTGGGCGAAGAGGAGAGTGGACGAAGAAGAGCACGTTCCCCCGGACACGATCGGTGGCGACGTTTCGCGCGGTTCGGACCGTACCAGAGCTCCGGCCGGCGTGCGTGGCAGTTAAGCCGTAGAGGAGCACCTTCCCCGGGCACGGGCGGTGCCAAGCGGCCCCTAAGTTTAACCGAATGGAAGCTCCGGAGGAGGAGGGCATGCTCGCGTCACAGTAAGCCGAAGAGGAGCACCTTCCCCGGGCACGGGCGGTTCCAAGCGGCCCCTAAGTTTAACCGAATGGAAGCTCCGGAGGAGGAGGGCATGCTCGCGACACAGTAAGCCGAAGAGGAGCACCTTCCCCGGGCACGGGCGGTGCCAAGCGGCCCCTAAGTTTAACCGAATGGAAGCTCCGGGGGAGGAGGGTGGGCGTGTGTCACAGTTAAGCCGAATTGGAGCACCTCTTCCGCCCGGGCACGAGCGGAGCGCGAAGCTGTCAGTTATGAATGAATAAATGAATAAATAAATAAATAAATAAAGAATGGCACCTTTCATTTCACAGGGCACACCAGACGGCGTACCAGCAGGTAAAAGTCTGAGTAATTAAATAAATACAAAAAGAATGGCTGGGGAATAAAAAAATAATACGTTTTAATAATAATTTGTTTTTTTTGTTATAACATGAATTTCACTCTCTCTCTCCCCGTATATATATATATATATATATATATATATATATTGTATTTTTTTTTAAGCATTTTTGAAGGTGCGCCGCTACTTCGCGGATTTTCAGTTTTCGCGGGTGGTCTCGGTCCCCATTAACCGCGATAACCGAGGGTTCACTGTACTCCATAAAATTTACAAAAAGCGAGGTGAAACACTCAACCAGGGCTGCTCTGCATGTTGTGCTGGGCCACCTGGAACAACAGCGGAGCTATGCAAGGATGCTCTTTGTGGACTACAGCTCGGCATTCAACACGATCATCCCAGACATCCTCGTCGCCAAACTGGACACTCTCGGCCTCCCTGCCCTCACACGCATCTGGATTAAGGACTTTCTGACCAACAGACCCCAGACTGTGTTGCTCGGCCCCTACACGTCCTCCACCCTCATGCTGAGCACCGGTTCCCCCCAAGGATGCGTGCTGAGCCCTCTCCTGTACGCCCTCTACACCTACGACTGCAGCCCGGCCCACGGCAACAACACCATCGTCAAGTTTGCTGACGACACGACAGTGGTCGGTCTGATCTCGGAAGGTGACGAGACAGCCTACAGAGAGGAGGTAGGGAGACTGACAACTTGGTGCAAGGAGAACAGACTGCACCTTAACTCTGCTAAAACAAAGGAGATTGTCGTCGACTTCAGGAGGAACAAGACGCTGCCGCCCCCCCTCTGCATCGAAGGCGTGTGTGTGGAGAGGGTCCACACGTTCAAGTTCCTGGGAGTACAGATCTCCGATGACCTTTCTTGGAGTCACAACACCACAGCAGTGGTAAAGAAGGTCCGCCAACGTCTGCACTTCCTGAGAGTCCTCAGGAAATTCAACCTGGACAGGAAGCTGCTGCTGGCCTTCTACCACTCGTCCATCGAGAGCCTGCTGACGTACTGTGTCTCCACCTGGTACAGCGGCTGCACTGAGGCGGACAGAGTGAGGCTCCAGAGGACAGTCAAAACAGCGCAAAGGATTATTGGCTGCCCTCTCCCCTCGCTGTCGGACATCTACACCGCCCGGTGCCTCAGAAGGGCTCTCAACATCGTCAAAGACAACACCCACCCAAACTCACACCTGTTCGACCTGTTGCCCTCTGGCAGGCGCTACAGATGCATCAAATCAAGGACCAATAGACTGAGAAACAGTTTCTTTCCGAGAGCCATCTCCATACTGAACTCTCACACACACACGAGACCACCCTAACCTTGCAAAACAGCATTGTGATGTGTTTCTATATGCCCTATTCAGTACTGAATTCCATTGCACTGTCTTATTTATTTATCTAATTTATATATTGTCTGTATTATTGTTGTATTGCACTGGAGAGGGGAGCCCTCTAATCTCGTTGCACACTTGAGTACAATGACAATAAAGGGATTTCTATTTCTATTCTATTCTTTTTTTAACTTTTCTCGAGGGCCATGGCGAGCCATTTCAAAATAGCTGCACTACTAACGTATAAAATATTGATAAATTTGCTCTGCCTGATGTGTGTGTAAAGTTTCACGAGTTGTCGTTCATATTTAGAACCTCATAATCAGCGTTGTTTTATTGCCGAACAGTGCAATGCCACTCCCACAACTTTTCACGAAAAAGGATGAATTTCGTATTGTGACATCCTCATGGCCGAAACAGTCATCCGAGCATATATGAGGGCGACCTTGTTGAGTTGCACGGAGAAAAACATCCAAGAAAATAACTTGTATTAGCTTTTACCAGTTGGTGGCGCTACTACTACGATGAAAAATAAGTTGGTAGATGTCTTCAGGGCTGAGGTATCCTCAAATGTGTACAACTTCGAGAAGATAGGATCATCTGAGTCATGTTGCCGGAGCTTTTGTTGCCACAAAGTACAATCGGATTTTTCAGCACCGTAATAGCCACGCCTTTTGCCAAAACGTCACAAAATTCGGCAGAGAGTAAGATCATTGTCTTGAGTCTTTTCTGACTAATTTTCAGTCGGATTCGTCAAAAGGGCACCGTGCAGTACGTGAAAATTAAAATAAAAACAAATTTTTGATTCCACTTGGCGGCGCTGTGTGTATAACAAAATAATAACATTAAGATGTCTTCAGGTCGGGACGTTTTATTTACAGGTGAAGGTTTGGATTTTTAGGAGCATGTGCAGGGGCGTTATTAAGCATTCATTTATTTGTATTAGGTTCATTTTGTCTTCTTATTATTGATATTTGACTGATTCATTAAAAGCAGACAATTATGTTTTAGGTTAATTTTTTACCTGACATGTTTCGGCGAGTCTTTCGCCTTCTTCAGAGTGTCGCATGATGGTGTCTTGAGACCCGTCTTTATCAGCTGATGTTCCATGAGGGTGTGACTTACCTGTCAAAAAAATGAAAAATCAGAGCAGTAAAAGAACAAGCACAACATGAACATTACAAATCAGCAATCACTGACCACTGCAAAAGGGAAAACCACATCATGGACCGGGAGAAGGGCAGGGTCATCCGCACCGAAGAGAACAAACAACAGCGCTGGATCAGAGAGGCCATTGAGATCTGCAAGCGAGGCATAAAAACCATGAACAGAGACAAGGGAGCCTTCATCCTCTCTACCACCTGGAGCAGCATCTTGGCGGAGTGAACGGACAGCGGGGGGCGTGACTTGCCTTCATTCTTGTGACAGGTAAGTCACGCCCTCATGGAACATCAGCTGATAAAGACGGGCCACAAGACACCATCATGTGACACTCTGAAGAAGGCGAAAGACTTTCGTATTGTGACATCCTCAAGGCCTAAACACTCATCCGATCAAAAATAAGTTGGCAGCCGTCTTCAGGGCCTGAATATCCTCAAATGTGAAAAATTTCGAGAAGATGGATCATCTGAATCATTTTGCAGGAACTTTTGTTGCCACGGAGATTAATCAGACTCTGCGGCACCGTAATAGCCACGCCCTTCGAAGGAAAGTCACAAAAATAGGGATAGAGTAAGATCAATGTCTTGAGTCTTTTCTAGCCAATTTTCAATCGGATTCGTTAAAAGGGCACCGTGCAGTACGTCAAAATGTAAAAAATGATATTGATTGGCGCAAGGTGTATAACTGAATATAAACATATAGATGTCTTCAGGTACCGACTCTTTATGTACATGTGAAGTTTTGGATTTTTAGCAGCATGTGCAGGAGAGTTATTAAGCATTTTGTCCATTGCGGCGAAGGAAATCTTAAGTGAAAACTTCGAAGCCCCGCCCCCGTTCATATAGTATTTCGGAAACAAAAAATTTTAGCCCCAGTGTTTGTCCCAGGTCTTAAGATGCTACAGACAGAATTTTAAGGCAATCAGATGAAGCCTTTAGGATCAGGGTGCAAAAGAATGACCCCTGTAAACATGCAAAAAAGGGCAAAAGTCGGACTTTCAAAAATTCATAACTCACTTCCTGTTCATATTAGACGTTAAAATATCAAATTTTTCGCCATGCCCGATGAGACTGCCAAGTTTGGTGAATTTTTGTGCATGTTTCGGGGGTCAAAAATGCGATCGAACAATCGGAAAAATAATAATAATAATAATTTCTACAAAAACAATAGGGACTTCGCAGCGGTCGCTGCTCAGGCCCTAATAATAATAATAATAATAAAAGTAATAATATTTTCTACAAAAACAATAGGGACCTCGCAGCCGTCGCAGCTCGGGCCCTAATAACAATTTCTAGAAAAACAATAGGGACCTCGCAGCGGTCACTGCTCGGGCCCTAATAATAATAATATTAATAATTTCCACAAAAACAATGGGGACCTCGTAGCGGTCGCTGCTCGGGCCCCAATAATAATTTCTACACAAAGTCCATTGTGGTCACCCGCCCCCTTTTAAGTAAATTCAAAATGGCCGGCTTCCTGTAAAACCTAGCTCATTGCTCCAAGAGACTTTTTTGTAGGTCTTGGTCTTATACATACAGTGAACCCTCGCTACTTGGCGGTTCACCTTTCGCGGGTTCAGTGTTTCGCGGGTC
The DNA here is from genome assembly GCF_059441095.1 of Idiotropiscis lumnitzeri. NCBI lineage: Eukaryota > Metazoa > Chordata > Actinopteri > Syngnathiformes > Syngnathidae > Idiotropiscis > Idiotropiscis lumnitzeri. The sequence continues at coordinate 3,839,581 of NW_028283562.1, read as the reverse complement.
TAAAAAATATTCGGGGGCATTGTAGTTTCGCCGAGCGGCACGACGGGGTGCTGGAGCGGTTAGACGGCCGGCGTGCGCCGAAGAAGAGCGTGGGCGAAGAGGAGAGTGGACGAAGAAGAGCACGTTCCCCCGGACACGATGGGTGGCGACGTTTCGCGCGGTTCGGACAGTACCAGAGCTCCGGCCGGCGTGCGTGGCAGTTAAGCCGTAGAGGAGCACCTTCCCCGGGCACGGGCGGTGCCAAGCGGCCCCTAAGGTTAACCGAATGGAAGCTCCGGAGGAGGAGGGCATGCTCGCGTCACAGTAAGCCGAAGAGGAGCACCTTCCCCGGGCACGGGCGGTTCCAAGCGGCCCCTAAGTTTAACCGAATGGAAGCTCCGGAGGAGGAGGGCATGCTCGCGTCACAGTAAGCCGAAGAGGAGCACCTTCCCCGGGCACGGGCGGTTCCAAGCGGCCCCTAAGTTTAACCGAATGGAAGCTCCGGAGGAGGAGGGCATGCTCGCGTCACAGTAAGCCGAAGAGGAGCACCTTCCCCGGGCACGGGCGGTGCCAAGCGGCCCCTAAGTTTAACCGAATGGAAGCTCCGGGGGAGGAGGGCGGGTGTGTGTCACAGTTAAGCCGAATTGGAGCACCTCTTCCGCCCGGGCACGAGCGGAGCGCGAAGCTGTCAGTTATGAATGTATAAAAGAATAAATAAATAAATACATAAAGAATGCCACCTTTCATTTCACAGGGCACACCGGACGGCGTACCAGCAGGTAAAAGTCGGAGTAATTAAATAAATACAAAAAGAATGGCTGGGGAATAAAAAAATAATACGTTTTAATAATAATTTGTTTTTTTTGTTATAACATGAATTTCACTCTCTCTCTCCCCGTATATATATATATATATATATATATATATATATTTATTATATATATTGTATATTTTTTTTAAGCATTTTTGAAGGTGCGCCGCTACTTCGCGGATTTTCAGTTTTCGCGGGTGGTCTCTGTCCCCATTAACCGCGATAACCGAGGATTCACTGTACTCCATAAAATTTACAAAAAGCGAGGTGAAACACTCAACCAGGGCTGCTTTTTTTTAACATTTCTCGAGGGCCATGGCGAGCCATTTCAAAAAAGCTGCACAACTAACGTATAAAATATTGATAAATTTGCTCGGCCTGATGTGTGTGTAAAGTTTCACGAGTTGTCGTTCATATTTAGAACCTCGTAATCAGCGTTGTTTTATTGCCGAACAGTGCAATGCCACTCCCACAACTTTACAAGAAAAAGGACGAATTTCGTATTGTGACATCCTCATGGCCGAAACAGTCATCCGAGCATATATGAGGGCGACCTTGTTGAGTTGCACGGTGAAAAACATCCAAGAAAATAACTTGTATTAGCTTTTACCAGTTGGTGGCGCTACTACTACGATAAAAAATAAGTTGGTAGATGTCTTCAGGGCTGAAGTATCCTCAAATGTGTACAACTTCGAGAAGATAGGATCATCCGAGTCATGTTGCCGGAGCTTTTATTGCCACAGAGTACAATCTGACTTTTCAGCACCGTAATAGCCACGCCTTTTGCCAAAACGTCACAAAATTCGGCAGAGAGTAAGATCATTGTCTTGAGTCTTTTCTGACTAATTTTCAGTCGGATTCGTCAAAAGGGCACCGTGCATAATGTGAAAATTTAAATAAAAACAAATTTTTGATTCCACTTGGCGGCGCTGTGTGTATAACAAAATAATAACATTAAGATGTCTTCAGGTCGGGACGTTTTATTTACAGGTGAAGGTTTGGATTTTTAGGAGCATGTGCAGGGGAGTTATTAAGCATTCGTTTATTTGTATTAGGTTCATTTTGTCTTCTTATTATTGATATTTGACTGATTCATTAAAAGCAGACAATTATGTTTTAGGTTAATTTTTTACCTGACATGTTTCGGCGAGTCTTTCGCCTTCTTCAGAGTGTCGCATGATGGTGTCTTGAGACCCGTCTTTATCAGCTGATGTTCCATGAGGGTGTGACTTACCTGTCAAAAAAATGAAAAATCAGAGCAGTAAAAGAACAAGCACAACATGAACATTACAAATCAGCAATCACTGACCGCTGCAAAAGGGAAAACCACATCATGGACCGGGAGAAGGGCAGGGTCATCCGCACCGAAGAGAACAAACAACAGCGCTGGATCAGAGAGGCCATTGAGATCTGCAAGCGAGGCATAAAAACCATGAACAGAGACAAGGGAGCCTTCATCCTCTCTACCACCTGGAGCAGCATCTTGGCGGAGTGAACGGACAGCGGGGGGCGTGACTTGCCTTCATTCTTGTGAATGGTAAGTCACGCCCTCATGGAACATCAGCTGATAAAGACGGGCCACAAGACACCATCATGTGACACTCTGAAGAAGACGAAAGACTTTCGTATTGTGACATCCTCAAGGCTTAAACACTCATCCGAGCAAATTTAAGGTAGATTTTGTGAACCTGCCCGGAGAAAAACATCAACGAAAATAATTTGTATTTGTTTTAACCAGTTGGTGGCGCTACCACTGCGATCAAAAATAAGTTGGCAGCCGTCTTCAGGGCCTGAATATCCTCAAATGTGAAAAATTTCGAGAAGATGGATCATCTGAATCATTTTGCAGGAACTTTTGTTGCCACGGAGAATAATCAGACTCTGCGGCACCGTAATAGCCACGCCCTTCGAAGGAAAGTCACAAAAATAGGGATAGAGTAAGATCAATGTCTTGAGTCTTTTCTAGCCAATTTTCAATCGGATTCGTGAAAAGGGCACCGTGCAGGACGTCAAAATGTAAAAAATTATATTGATTGGCGCAAGGTGTATAACAGAATATAAACATATAGATGTCTTCAGGTACCGACTCTTTATGTACATGTGAAGTTTTGGATTTTTAGCAGCATGTGCAAGAGAGTTATTAAGCATTTTGTCCATTGCGGCGAAGGAAATCTTAAGTGAAAACTTCGAAGCCCCGCCCCCGTCATATAGTATTTTGGAAACAAAAAATTTTAGCCCCAGTGTTTGTACCAGGTCTTAAGATGCTACAGACAGAATTTTAAGGCAATCAGATGAAGCCTTTAGGATCAGGGTGCAAAAGAATGACCCCTGTAAACATGCAAAAAAGGGCAAAAGTCGGACTTTCAAAAATTCATAACTCACTTCCTGTTCATATTAGACGTTTAAAATATCAAATTTCTCGCCATGCCCGATGAGACTGCCAAGTTTGGTGAGTTTTTGTGCATGTTTCGGGGGTCAAAAATGCAATCGAACAATCGGAAAAATAATAATAATAATAATTTCTACAAAAACAACAGGGACTTCGCAGTGGTCGCTGCTCAGGCCCTAATAATAATAATAATAATAATAATAATAAAAGTAATAATATTTTCTACAAAAACAATAGGGACCTCGCAGCCGTCGCAGCTCGGGCCCTAATAACAATTTCTAGAAAAACAATAGGGACCTCGCAGCGGTCACTGCTCGGGCCCTAATAATAATAATAATAATAATTTCCACAAAAACAATGGGGACCTCGTAGCGGTCGCTGCTCGGGCCCTAATAATAATTTCTACAAAAACAATAGGGACATCGCCGCGGTCGCTGCTCGGGCCCCAATAATAATTTCTACACAAAGTCCATTGTGGTGACCCGCCCCCTTTTAAGTAAATTCAAAATGGCCGACTTCCTGTAAAACCTAGCTCATTGCTCCAAGAGACTTTTTTGTAGGTCTTGGTCTTATACATACAGTGAACCCTCGCTACTTGGCGGTTCACCTTTCGCGGGTTCAGTGCTTCGCAGGTCTAAAAAATATTCGGGGGCATTATAGTTTCGCCGAGCGGCACGACGGGGCGCTGGAGCGGTTAGACGGCCGGTGTGCGCCGAAGAAGAGCGTGGGCGAAGAGGAGAGTGGACGAAGAAGAGCACGTTCCCCCGGACACGATCGGTGGCGACGTTTCGCGCGGTTCGGACAGTACCAGAGCTCCGGCCGGCGTGCGTGGCAGTTAAGCCGTAGAGGAGAACCTTCCCAGGGCACGGGCGGTGCCAAGCGGCCCCTAAGTTTAACCGAATGGAAGCTCCGGAGGAGGAGGGCATGCTCGCGTCACAGTAAGCCGAAGAGGAGCACCTTCCCCGGGCACGGGCGGTTCCAAGCGGCCCCTAAGTTTAACCGAATGGAAGCTCCGGAGGAGGAGGGCATGCTCGCGTCACAGTAAGCCGAAGAGGAGCACCTTCCCCGGGCACGGGCGGTGCCAAGCGGCCCCTAAGTTTAACCGAATGGAAGCTCCGGGGGAGGAGGGCGGGTGTGTGTCACAGTTAAGCCGAATTGGAGCACCTCTTCCGCCCGGGCACGAGCGGAGCGCGAAGCTGTCAGTTATGAATGTATAGAAGAATAAATAAATAAAGAATGCCACCTTTCATTTCACAGGGCACACCGGACGGCGTACCAGCAGGTAAAAGTCGGAGTAATTAAATAAATACAAAAAGAATGGCTGGGGAATAAAAAAATAATACGTTTTAATAATAATTTGGTTTTTTTGTTATAACATGAATTTCACTCTCTCTCTCTCTCTCTCTCTCCCCCCGTATATATATATATATATATATATATATATATATATATATATATATATATATATATATATATATATATATATATATATATATTATATATATTGTATTTTCTTTTAAGCATTTTTGAAGGTGCGCCGCTACTCCGCGGATTTTCAGTTTCCGCGGGTGGTCTCGGTCCCCATTAACCGCGATAACCGAGGGTTCACTGTACTCCATAAAATTTACAAAAAGCGAGGTGAAACACTCAACCAGGGCTGCTTTTTTGAACATTTCTCGAGGGCCATGGCGAGCCATTTCAAAAAAGCTGCACAACTAACGTATAAAATATTTATAAATTTGCTCTGCCTGATGTGTGTGTCAAGTTTCACGAGTTGTCGTTCATATTTAGAACCTCATAATCAGCGTTGTTTTATTGCCAAACAGTGCAATGCCACTCCCACAACTTTTCACGAAAAAGGATGAATTTCGTATTGTGACATCCTCATGGCCGAAACAGTCCTCCGAGCATATATGAGGGCGACCTTGTTGAGTTGCACGGAGAAAAACATCCAAGAAAATAACTTGTATTAGCTTTTACCAGTTGGTGGCGCTACTACTACGATGAAAAATAAGTTGGTAGATGTCTTCAGGGCTGAAGTATCCTCAAATGTGTACAACTTCGAGAAGATAGGATCATCTGAGTCATGTTGCCGGAGCTTTTGTTGCCACAAAGTACAATCGGACTTTTCAGCACCGTAATAGCCACGCCTTTTGCCAAAACGTCACAAAACTCGGCAGAGAGTAAGATCATTGTCTTGAGTCTTTTCTGACTAATTTTCAGTCGGATTCGTCAAAAGGGCACGTTGCAGTACGTGAAAATTAAAATAAAAACAAATTTTTGATTCCACTTGGCGGCGCTGTGTGTATAACAAAATAATAACATTAAGATGTCTTCAGGTCGGGACATTTTATTTACAGGTGAAGGTTTGGATTTTTAGGAGCATGTGCAGGGGAGTTATTAAGCATTCATTTATTTGTATTAGGTTCATTTTGTCTTCTTATTATTGATATTTGACAGATTCATTAAAAGCAGACAATTATGTTTTCGGTAAATTTTTTACCTGACATGTTTCGGCGAGTCTTTCGCCTTCTTCAGAGTGTCGCATGATGGTGTCTTGAGACCCGTCTTTATCAGCTGATGTTCCATGAGGGTGTGACTTACCTGTCAAAAAAATGAAAAATCAGAGCAGTAAAAGAACAAGCACAACATGAACATTACAAATCAGCAATCACTGACCACTGCAAAAGGGAAAACCACATCATGGACCGGGAGAAGGGCAGGGTCATCCGCACAGAAGAGAACAAACAACAGCGCTGGATCAGAGAGGCCATTGAGATCTGCAAGCGAGGCATAAAAACCATGAACAGAGACAAGGTTGCCTTCATCCTCTCTACCACCTGGACCAGCATCTTGGCGGAGTTAACGGACAGCGGGGGGCGTGACTTGCCTTCATTCTTGTGACAGGTAAGTCACGCCCTCATGGAACATCAGCTGATAAAGACGGGCCACAAGACACCATCATGTGACACTCTGAAGAAGGCGAAAGACTTTCGTATTGTGACATCCTCAAGGCCTAAACACTCATCCGAGCAAATATAAGGTAGATTTTGTGAACCTGCCCGGAGAAAAACATCAACGAAAATAATTTGTATTTGTTTTAACCAGTTGGTGGCGCTACCACTGCGATCAAAAATAAGTTGGCAGCCGTCTTCAGGGCCTGAATATCCTCAAATGTGAAAAATTTCGAGAAGATGGATCATCTGAATCATTTTGCAGGAACTTTTGTTGCCACGGAGAATAATCAGACTCTGCGGCACCGCAATAGCCACGCCCTTCGAAGGAAAGTCACAAAAATAGGGATAGCGTAAGATCAATGTCTTGAGTCTTTTCTAGCCAATTTTCAATCGGATTCGTTAAAAGGGCACCGTGCAGTACGTCAAAATGTAAAAAATGATATTGATTGGCGCAAGGTGTATAACAGAATATAAACATATAGATGTCTTCAGGTACCGACTCTTTATGTACATGTGAAGTTTTGGATTTTTAGCAGCATGTGCATGAGAGTTATTAAGCATTTTGTCCATTGCGGCGAAGGAAATCTTAAGTGAAAACTTTGAAGCCCCGCCCCCGTCATATAGTATTTCGGAAACAAAAGATTTTAGCCCCAGTGTTTGTCCCAGGTCTTAAGATGCTACAGACAGAATTTTAAGGCAATCAGATGAAGCCTTTAGGATCAGGGTGCAAAAGAATGACCCCTGTAAACATGCAAAAAAGGGCAAAAGTCGGACTTTCAAAAATTCATAACTCACTTCCTGTTCATATTAGACGTTAAAATATCAAATTTTTCACCATGCCCGATGAGACTGCCAAGTTTGGTGAGTTTTTGTGCATGTTTCGGGGGTCAAAAATGCGATCGAACAATCGGAAAAATAATAATAATAATAATTTCAACAAAAACAATAGCGACTTCGCAGCGGTCGCTGCTCAGGCCCTAATAATAATAATAATAATAATAATAATAAAAGTAATAATATTTTCTACAAAAACAATAGGGACCTCGCAGCCGTCGCAGCTCGGGCCCTAATAACAATTTCTAGAAAAACGATAGGGACCTCGCAGCGGTCACTGCTCGGGCCCTAATAATAATAATAATAATAATAATTTCCACAAAAACAATGGGGACCTCGTAGCGGTCGCTGCTCGGGCCCTAATAATAATTTCTACATAAACAATAGGGACCTCGCCGCGGTCGCTGCTCGGGCCCCAATAATAATTTCTACACAAAGTCCATTGTGGTGACCCGCCCCTTTTAAGTAAATTCAAAATGGCCGACTTCCTGTAAAACCTAGCTCATTGCTCCAAGAGACTTTTTTGTAGGTCTTGGTCTTATACATACGGTGAACCCTCGCTACTTCGCGGTTCACCTTTCGCGGGTTCAGTGCTTCGCGGGTATAAAAAATATTCGGGGGCATTGTAGTTTCGCCGAGCGGCACGACGGGCGCTGGAGCGGTTAGACGGCCGGCGTGCGCCGAAGAAGAGCGTGGGCGAAGAGGAGAGTGGACGAAGAAGAGCACGTTCCCCCGGACACGATCGGTAGCGACGTTTCGCGCGGTTCGGACCGTACCAGGGCTCCGGCCGGCGTGCGTGGCAGTTAAGCCGTAGAGGAGCACCATCCCCGGGCACGGGCGGTGCCAAGCGGCCCCTAAGTTTAACCGAATGGAAGCTCTGGAGGAGGAGGGCATGCTCGCGTCACAGTAAGCCGAAGAGGAGCACCTTCCCCGGGCACGGGCGGTTCCAAGCGGCCCCTAAGTTTAACCAAATGGAAGCTCCGGAGGAGGAGGGCATGCTCGCGTCACAGTAAGCCGAAGAGGAGCAACTTCGCCGGGCACGGGCGGTTCCAAGCGGCCCCTAAGTTTAACCGAATGGAAGCTCCGGAGGAGGCGGGCATGCTCGCGTCACAGTAAGCCGAAGAGGAGCACCTTCCCCGGGCACGGGCGGTGCCAAGCGGCCCCTAAGTTTAACCGAATGGAAGCTCCGGGGGAGGAGGGCGGGCGTGTGTCACAGTTAAGCCGAATTGGAACACCTCTTCCGCCCGGGCACGAACGGAGCGCGAAGCTGTCAGTTATGAATGAATAAATGAATAAATAAATAAATAAATAAAGAATGCCACCTTTCATTTCACAGGGAACACCGGACGGCGTACCAGCAGGTAAAAGTCGGAGTAATTAAATAAATACAAAAAGAATGGCTGGGGAATAAAAAAATAATACTTTTTAATAATAATTTGTTTTTTTTGTTATAACATGAATTTCACTCCCTCTCTCTCTCTCTCTCCCCGTATATATATATATACATATATATATATACATATATATATATACATATATATATATACATATATATATATACATATATATATATACATATATATATATACATATATATATATACATATATATATATACATATATATATATACATATATATATATACATATATATATATATTTATTATATATATTGTATTTTCTTTTAAGCATTTTTGAAGGTGCGCCGCTACTTCGCGGATTTTCAGTTTCCGCGGGTGGTCTCGGTCCCCATTAACCGCGATAACTGAGGGTTCACTGTACTCCATAAAATTTACAAAAAGCGAGGTGAAACACTCAACCAGGGCTGCTTTTTTGAACATTTCTCGAGGGCCATGGCGAGCCATTTCAAAAAAGCTGCACAACTAACGTATAAAATATTGATAAATTTGCTCTGCCTGATGTGTGTCTCAAGTTTCACGAGTTGTCGTTCATATTTAGAACCTCATAATCAGCGTTGTTTTATTGCCAAAAAGTGCAATGCCACTCCCACAACTTTTCACGAAAAAGGATGAATTTCGTATTGTGACATCCTCATGGCCGAAACAGTCATCCGAGCATATATGAGGGCGACCTTGTTGAGTTGCACGGAGAAAAACATCCAAGAAAATAACTTGTATTAGCTTTTACCAGTTGGTGGCGCTACTACTACGATGAAAAATAAGTTGGTAGATGTCTTCAGGGCTGAAGTATCCTCAAATGTGTACAACTTCGAGAAGATAGGATCATCTGAGTCATGTTGCCGGAGCTTTTGTTGCCACAAAGTACAATCGGAATTTTCAGCACCGTAATTGCCACGCCTTTTGCCAAAACGTCACAAAACTCGGCAGAGAGTAAGATCATTGTCTTGAGTCTTTTCTGACTAATTTTCAGTCGGATTCGTCAAAAGGGCACCGTGCAGTACGTGAAAATTAAAATAAAAACAAATTTTTGATTCCACTTGGCGGCGCTGTGTGTATAACAAAATAATAACATTAAGATGTCTTCAGGTCGGGACATTTTATTTACAGGTGAATGTTTGGATTTTTAGGAGCATGTGCAGGGGAGTTATTAAGCATTCATTTATTTGTATTAGGTTCATTTTGTCTTCTTATTATTGATATTTGACAGATTCATTAAAAGCAGACAATTATGTTTTCGGTAAAATTTTTTACCTGACATGTTTCGGCGAGTCTTTCGCCTTCTTCAGAGTGTCGCATGATGGTGTCTTGAGACCCGTCTTTATCAGCTGATGTTCCATGAGGGTGTGACTTACCTGTCAAAAAAATGAAAAATCAGAGCAGTAAAAGAACAAGCACAACATGAACATTACAAATCAGCAATCACTGACCACTGCAAAAGGGAAAACCACATCATGGACCGGGAGAAGGGCAGGGTCATCGGCACCGAAGAGAACAAACAACAGCGCTGGATCAGAGAGGCCATTGAGATCTGCAAGCGAGGCATAAAAACCATGAACAAAGACAAGGGAGCCTTCATCCTCTCTACCACCTGGAGCAGCATCTTGGCGGAGTTAACGGACAGCGGGGGGCGTGACTTGCCTTCATTCTTGTGACAGGTAAGTCACGCCCTCATGGAACATCAGCTGATAAAGACGGGCCACAAGACACCATCATGTGACACTCTGAAGAAGGCGAAAGACTTTCGTATTGTGACATCCTCAAGGCCTAAACACTCATCCGAGCAAATATAAGGTAGATTTTGTTAACCTGCCCGGAGAAAAACATCAACGAAAATAATTTGTATTTGTTTTAACCAGTTGGTGGCGCTACCACTGCGATCAAAAATAAGTTGGCAGCCGTCTTCAGGGCCTGAATATCCTCAAATGTGAAAAATTTCGAGAAGATGGATCATCTGAATCATTTTGCAGGAACTTTTGTTGCCACGGAGAATAATCAGACTCTGCGGCACCGTAATAGCCACGCCCTTCGAAGGAAAGTCACAAAAATAGGGATAGAGTAAGATCAATGTCTTGAGTCTTTTCTAGCCAATTTTCAATCGGATTCGTTAAAAGGGCACCGTGCAGTACGTCAAAATGTAAAAAATTATATTGATTGGCGCAAGGTGTATAACTGAATATAAACATATAGATGTCTTCAGGTACCGACTCTTTATGTACATGTGAAGTTTTGGATTTTTAGCAGCATGTGCAAGAGAGTTATTAAGCATTTTGTCCATTGCGGCGAAGGAAATCTTAAGTGAAAACTTCGAAGCCCCGCCCCCGTCATATAGTATTTCGGAAACAAAAAATTTTAGTCCCAGTGTTTGTCCCAGGTCTTAAGATGCTACAGACAGAATTTTAAGGCAATCAGATGAAGCCTTTAGGATCAGGGTGCAAAAGAATGACCCCTGTAAACATGCAAAAAAGGGCAAAAGTCGGACTTTCAAAAATTCATAACTCACTTCCTGTTCATATTAGACGTTAAAATATCAAATTTTTCGCCATGCCCGATGAGACTGCCAAGTTTGGTGAATTTTTGTGCATGTTTCGGGGGACAAAAATGCAATCGAACAATCGGAAAAATAATAATAATAATAATTTCTACAAAAACAATAGGGACTTCGCAGCGGTCGCTGCTCAGGCCCTAATAATAATAATAATAATAATAATAATAAAAGTAATAATATTTTCTACAAAAACAGTAGGGACCTCGCAGCCGTCGCAGCTTGGGCCCTAATAACAATTTCTAGAAAAACAATAGGGACCTCGCAGCGGTCACTGCTCGGGCCCTAATAATAATAATAATAAAAATAATAATAATTTCCACAAAAACAATGGGGACCTCGTAGCGGTCGCTGCTCGGGCCCTAATAATAATTTCTACATAAACAATAGGGACCTCGCCGCGGTCGCTGCTCGGGCCCCAATAATAATTTCTACACAAAGTCCATTGTGGTGACCCGCCCCTTTTAAGTAAATTCAAAATGGCCGACTTCCTGTAAAACCTAGCTCATTGCTCCAAGAGACTTTTTTGTAGGTCTTGGTCTTATACATACGGTGAACCCTCGCTACTTCGCGGTTCACCTTTCGCGGGTTCAGTGCTTCGCGGGTATAAAAAATATTCGGGGGCATTGTAGTTTCGCCGAGCGGCACGACGGGCGCTGGAGCGGTTAGACGGCCGGCGTGCGCCGAAGAAGAGCGTGGGCGAAGAGGAGAGTGGACGAAGAAGAGCACGTTCCCCCGGACACGATCGGTGGCGACGTTTCGCGCGGTTCGGACCGTACCAGAGCTCCGGCCGGCGTGCGTGGCAGTTAAGCCGTAGAGGAGCACCTTCCCCGGGCACGGGCGGTGCCAAGCGGCCCCTAAGTTTAACCGAATGGAAGCTCCGGAGGAGGAGGGCATGCTCGCGTCACAGTAAGCCAAAGAGGAGCACCTTCCCCGGGCACGGGCGGTTCCAAGCGGCCCCTAAGTTTAACCGAATGGAAGCTCCGGAGGAGGCGGGCATGCTCGCGTCACAGTAAGCCGAAGAGGAGCACCTTCCCCGGGCACGGGCGGTGCCAAGCGGCCCCTAAGTTTAACCGAATGGAAGCTCCGGGGCAGGAGGGCGGGCGTGTGTCACAGTAAAGCCGAATTGGAACACCTCTTCCGCCCGGGCACGAACGGAGCGCGAAGCTGTCAGTTATGAATGAATAAATGAATAAATAAATAAATAAATAAAGAATGCCACCTTTCATTTCACAGGGCACACCGGACGGCGTACCAGCAGGTAAAAGTCGGAGTAATTAAATAAATACAAAAAGAATGGCTGGGGAATAAAAAAATAATACGTTTTAATAATAATTTGGTTTTTTTGTTATAACATGAATTTCACTCTCTCTCTCTGTCTATATATATATATATATATATATATATATATATATATATATATATATATATATATATATATATATATATTATTATATATATTGTATTTTTTTTTAAGCATTTTTGAAGGTGCGCCGCTACTTCGCGGATTTTCAGTTTTCGCGGGTGGTCTCTGTCCCCATTAACCGCGATAACCGAGGGTTCACTGTACTCCATAAAATTTACAAAAAGCAAGGTGAAACACTCAACCAGGGCTGCTTTTTTTAACATTTCTCGAGGGCCATGGCGAGCCATTTCAAAAAAGCTGCACAACTAACGTATAAAATATTGATAAATTTGCTCTGCCTGATGTGTGTGTAAAGTTTCACGAGTTGTCGTTCATATTTAGAACCTCATAATCAGCGTTGTTTTATTGCCGAACAGTGCAATGCCACTCCCACAACTTTTCACGAAAAAGGATGAATTTCGTATTGTGACATCCTCATGGCCGAAACAGTCATCCGAGCATATATGAGGGCGACCTTGTTGAGTTGCACGGAGAAAAACATCCAAGAAAATAACTTGTATTAGCTTTTACCAGTTGGTGGCGCTACTACTACGATGAAAAATAAGTTGGTAGATGTCTTCAGGGCTGAAGTATCCTCAAATGTGTACAACTTCGAGAAGATAGGATCATCTGAGTCATGTTGCCGGAGCTTTTGTTGCCACAAAGTACAATCGGATTTTCAGCACCGTAATAGCCACGCCTTTTGCCAAAACGTCACAAAATTCGGCAGAGAGTAAGATCATTGTCTTGAGTCTTTTCTGACTAATTTTCAGTCGGATTCGTCAAAAGGGCACCGTGCAGTACGTGAAAATTAAAATAAAAACACATTTTTGATTCCACTTGGCGGCGCTGTGTGTATAACAAAATAATAACATTAAGATGTCTTCAGGTCGGGACGTTTTATTTACAGGTGAAGGTTTGGATTTTTAGGAGCATGTGCAGGGGCGTTATTAAGCATTCATTTATTTGTATTAGGTTCATTTTGTCTTCTTATTATTGATATTTGACTGATTCATTAAAAGCAGACAATTATGTTTTAGGTTAATTTTTTACCTGACATGTTTCGGCGAGTCTTTCGCCTTCTTCAGAGTGTCGCATGATGGTGTCTTGAGACCCGTCTTTATCAGCTGATGTTCCATGAGGGTGTGACTTACCTGTCAAAAAAATGGAAAATCAGAGCAGTAAAAGAACAAGCACAACATGAACATTACAAATCAGCAATCACTGACCACTGCAAAAGGGAAAACCACATCATGGACCGGGAGAAGGGCAGGGTCATCCGCACCGAAGAGAACAAACAACAGCGCTGGATCAGAGAGGCCATTGAGATCTGCAAGCGAGGCATAAAAACCATGAACAGAGACAAGGGAGCCTTCATCCTCTCTACCACCTGGAGCAGCATCTTGGCGGAGTGAACGGACAGCGGGGGGCGTGACTTGCCTTCATTCTTGTGACAGGTAAGTCACGCCCTCATGGAACATCAGCTGATAAAGACGGGCCCACAAGACACCATCATGTGACACTCTGAAGAAGGCGAAAGACTTTCGTATTGTGACATCCTCAAGGCCTAAACACTCATCCGATCAAAAATAAGTTGGCAGCCGTCTTCAGGGCCTGAATATCCTCAAATGTGAAAAATTTCGAGAAGATGGATCATCTGAATCATTTTGCAGGAACTTTTGTTGCCACGGAGAATAATCAGACTCTGCGGCACCGTAATAGCCACGCCCTTCGAAGGAAAGTCACAAAAATAGGGATAGAGTAAGATCAATGTCTTGAGTCTTTTCTAGCCAATTTTCAATCGGATTCGTTAAAAGGGCACCGTGCAGTACGTCAAAATGTAAAAAATTATATTGATTGGCGCAAGGTGTATAACTGAATATAAACATATAGATGTCTTCAGGTACCGACTCTTTATGTACATGTGAAGTTTTGGATTTTTAGCAGCATGTGCAGGAGAGTTATTAAGCATTTTGTCCATTGCGGCGAAGGAAATCTTAAGTGAAAACTTCGAAGCCCCGCCCCCGTTCATATAGTATTTCGGAAACAAAAAATTTTAGCCCCAGTGTTTGTCCCAGGTCTTAAGATGCTACAGACAGAATTTTAAGGCAATCAGATGAAGCCTTTAGGATCAGGGTGCAAAAGAATGACCCCTGTAAACATGCAAAAAAGGGCAAAAGTCGGACTTTCAAAAATTCATAACTCACTTCCTGTTCATATTAGACGTTAAAATATCAAATTTTTCGCCATGCCCGATGAGACTGCCAAGTTTGGTGAATTTTTGTGCATGTTTCGGGGGTCAAAAATGCGATCGAACAATCGGAAAAATAATGATAATAATAATTTCTACAAAAACAATAGGGACTTCGCAGCGGTCGCTGCTCAGGCCCTAATAATAATAATAATAATAAAAGTAATAATATTTTCTACAAAAACAATAGGGACCTCGCAGCCGTCGCAGCTCGGGCCCTAATAACAATTTCTAGAAAAACAATAGGGACCTCGCAGCGGTCACTGCTCGGGCCCTAATAATAATAATAATAATAATTTCCACAAAAACAATGGGGACCTCGTAGCGGTCGCTGCTCGGGCCCTAATAATAATTTCTACAAAAACAATAGGGACCTCGCCGCGGTCGCTGCTCGGGCCCCAATAATAATTTCTACACAAAGTCCATTGTGGTGACCCGCCCCCTTTTAAGTAAATTCAAAATGGCCGACTTCCTGTAAAACCTAGCTCATTGCTCCAAGAGACTTTTTTGTAGGTCTTGGTCTTATACATACAGTGAACCCTCGCTACTTGGCGGTTCACCTTTCGCGGGTTCAGTGCTTCGCGGGTCTAAAAAATATTCGGGGGCATTGTAGTTTCGCCGAGCGGCACGACGGGGCGCTGGAGCGGTTAGACGGCCGGTGTGCGCCGAAGAAGAGCGTGGGCGAAGAGGAGAGTGGACGAAGAAGAGCACGTTCCCCCGGACACGATCGGTGGCGACGTTTCGCGCGGTTCGGACAGTACCAGAGCTCCGGCCGGCGTGCGTGGCAGTTAAGCCGTAGAGGAGAACCTTCCCCGGGCACGGGCGGTGCCAAGCGGCCCCTAAGTTTAACCGAATGGAAGCTCCGGAGGAGGAGGGCATGCTCGCGTCACAGTAAGCCGAAGAGGAGCACCTTCCCCGGGCACGGGCGGTTCCAAGCGGCCCCTAAGTTTAACCGAATGGAAGCTCCGGAGGAGGAGGGCATGCTCGCGTCACAGTAAGCCGAAGAGGAGCACCTTCCCCGGGCACGGGCGGTGCCAAGCGGCCCCTAAGTTTAACCGAATGGAAGCTCCGGGGGAGGAGGGCGAGTGTGTGTCACAGTTAAGCCGAATTGGAGCACCTCTTCCGCCCGGGCACGAGCGGAGCGCGAAGCTGTCAGTTATGAATGTATAAAAGAATAAATAAATAAAGAATGCCACCTTTCATTTCACAGGGCACACCGGACGGCGTACCAGCAGGTAAAAGTCGGAGTAATTAAATAAATACAAAAAGAATGGCTGGGGAATAAAAAAATAATACGTTTTAATAATAATTTGGTTTTTTTGTTATAACATGAATTTCACTCTCTCTCTCCCCGTATATATGTGTATATATATATATATATATATATATATATATATATATATATATATATATATATATATATATATATATATATTTCTATATTTATTATATATATTGTATATTTTTTTAAGCATTTTTGAAGGTGCGCCGCTACTTCGCGGATTTTCAGTTTTCGCGGGTGGTCTCTGTCCCCATTAACCGCGATAACCGAGGGTTCACTGTACTCCATAAAATTTACAAAAAGCGAGGTGAAACACTCAACCAGGGCTGCTTTTTTTAACATTTCTCGAGGGCCATGGCGAGCCATTTCAAAAAAGCTGCACAACTAACGTATAAAATATTGATAAATTTGCTCGGCCTGATGTGTGTGTAAAGTTTCACGAGTTGTCGTTCATATTTAGAACCTCATAATCAGCGTTGTTTTATTGCCGAACAGTGCAATGCCACTCTCACAACTTTACACGAAAAAGGACGAATTTCGTATTGTGACATCCTCATGGCCGAAACAGTCATCCGAGCATATATGAGGGCGACCTTGTTGAGTTGCACGGAGAAAAACATCCAAGAAAATAACTTGTATTAGCTTTTACCAGTTGGTGGCGGTACTACTACGATGAAAAATAAGTTGGTAGATGTCTTCAGGGCTGAAGTATCCTCAAATGTGTACGACTTCGAGAAGATAGGATCATCTGAGTCATGTTGCCGGAGCTTTTGTTGCCACAGAGTACAATCTGACTTTTCAGCACCGTAATAGCCACGCCTTTTGCCAAAACGTCACAAAATTCGGCAGAGAGTAAGATCATTGTCTTGAGTCTTTTCTGACTAATTTTCAGTCGGATTTGTCAAAAGGGCACCGTGCAGGATGTGAAAATTAAAATAAAAACACATTTTTGATTCCACTTGGCGGCGCTGTGTGTATAACAAAATAATAACATTAAGATGTCTTCAGGTCGGGACGTTTTATTTACAGGTGAAGGTTTGGATTTTTAGGAGCATGTGCAGGGGAGTTATTAAGCATTCATTTATTTGTATTAGGTTCATTTTGTCTTCTTATGATTGATATTTGACAGATTCATTAAAAGCAGACAATTATGTTTTCGGTAAATTTTTTACCTGACATGTTTCGGCGAGTCTTTCGCCTTCTTCAGAGTGTCGCATGATGGTGTCTTGAGACCCGTCTTTATCAGCTGATGTTCCATGAGGGTGTGACTTACCTGTCAAAAAAATGAAAAATCAGAGCAGTAAAAGAACAAGCACAACATGAACATTACAAATCAGCAATCACTGACCACTGCAAAAGGGAAAACCACATCATGGACCGGGAGAAGGGCAGGGTCATCCGCACAGAAGAGAACAAACAACAGCGCTGGATCAGAGAGGCCATTGAGATCTGCAAGCGAGGCATAAAAACCATGAACAGAGACAAGGGAGCCTTCATCCTCTCTACCACCTGGACCAGCATCTTGGCGGAGTTAACGGACAGCGGGGGGCGTGACTTGCCTTCATTCTTGTGACAGGTAAGTCACGCCCTCATGGAACATCAGCTGATAAAGACGGGCCACAAGACACCATCATGTGACACTCTGAAGAAGGCGAAAGACTTTCGTATTGTGACATCCTCAAGGCTGAAACACTCATCCGAGCAAATATAAGGTAGATTTTGTTCACCTGCCCGGAGAAAAACATCAACGAAAATAATTTGTATTTGTTTTAACCAGTTGGTGGCGCTACCACTGCGATCAAAAATAAGTTGGCAGCCGTCTTCAGGGCCTGAATATCCTCAAATGTGAAAAATTTCGAGAAGATGGATCATCTGAATCATTTTGCAGGAACTTTTGTTGCCACGGAGAATAATCAGACTCTGCGGCACCGTAATAGCCACGCCCTTCGAAGGAAAGTCACAAAAATAGGGATAGAGTAAGATCAATGTCTTGAGTCTTTTCTAGCCAATTTTCAATCGGATTCGTTAAAAGGGCACCGTGCAGTTCGTCAAAATGTAAAAAATGATATTGATTGGCGCAAGGTGTATAACTGAATATAAACATATAGATGTCTTCAGGTACCGACTCTTTATGTACATGTGAAGTTTTGGATTTTTAGCAGCATGTGCAAGAGAGTTATTAAGCATTTTGTCCATTGCGGCGAAGGAAATCTTAAGTGAAAACTTCGAAGCCCCGCCCCCGTCATATAGTATTTCGGAAACAAAAAGTTTTAGCCCCAGTGTTTGTCCCAGGTCTTAAGATGCTACAGACAGAATTTTAAGGCAATCAGATGAAGCCTTTAGGACCAGGGTGCAAAAGAATGACCCCTGTAAACATGCAAAAAAGGGCAAAAGTCGGACTTTCAAAAATTCATAACTCACTTCCTGTTCATATTAGACGTTAAAATATAAAATTTTTCGCCATGCCCGATGAGACTGCCAAGTTTGGTGAATTTTTGTGCATGTTTCGGGGGTCAAAAATGCAATCGAACAATCGGAAAAATAATAATAATAATAATTTCTACAAAAACAATAGGGACTTCGCAGCGGTCGCTGCTCAGGCCCTAATAATAATAATAATAATAATAAAAGTAATAATATTTTCTACAAAAACAATAGGGACCTCGCAGCCGTCGCAGCTTGGGCCCTAATAACAATTTCTAGAAAAACAATAGGGACCTCGCAGCGGTCACTGCTCGGGCCCTAATAATAATAATAATAAAAATAATAATAATTTCTACAAAAACAATGGGGACCTCGTAGCGGTCGCTGCTCGGGCCCTAATAATAATTTCTACAAAAACAATAGGGACCTCGCCGCGGTCGCTGCTCGGGCCCCAATAATAACTTCTACACAAAGTCCATTGTGGTGACCCGCCCCCTTTTAAGTAAATTCAAAATGGCCGACTTCCTGTAAAACCTAGCTCATTGCTCCAAGAGACTTTTTTGTAGGTCTTGGTCTTATACATACAGTGAACCCTCGCTACTTGGCGGTTCACCTTTCGCGGGTTCAGTGTTTCGCGGGTCTAAAAAATATTCGGGGGCATTGTAGTTTCGCCGAGCGGCACGACGGGGTGCTGGAGCGGTTAGACGGCCGGCGTGCGCCGAAGAAGAGCGTGGGCGAAGAGGAGAGTGGACGAAGAAGAGCACGTTCCCCCGGACACGATCGGTGGCGACGTTTCGCGCGGTTCGGACAGTACCAGAGCTCCGGCCGGCGTGCGTGGCAGTTAAGCCGTAGAGGAGCACCTTCCCCGGGCACGGGCGGTGCCAAGCGGCCCCTAAGTTTAACCGAATGGAAGCTCCGGAGGAGGAGGGCATGCTCGCGTCACAGTAAGCCGAAGAGGAGCACCTTCCCCGGGCACGGGCGGTTCCAAGCGGCCCCTAAGTTTAACCGAATGGAAGCTCCAGAGGAGGAGGGCATGCTCGCGTCACAGTAAGCCGAAGAGGAGCACCTTCCCCGGGCACGGGCGGTGCCAAGCGGCCCCTAAGTTTAACCGAATGGAAGCTCCGGGGGAGGAGGGCGGGTGTGTGTCACAGTTAAGCCGAATTGGAGCACCTCTTCCGCCCGGGCACGAGCGGAGCGCGAAGCTGTCAGTTATGAATGTATAAAAGAATAAATAAATAAAGAATGCCACCTTTCATTTCACAGGGCACACCGGACGGCGTACCAGCAGGTAAAAGTCGGAGTAATTAAATAAATACAAAAAGAATGGCTGGGGAATAAAAAAATAATACGTTTTAATAATAATTTGGTTTTTTTGTTATAACATGAATTTCACTCTCTCTCTCCCCGTATATATGTATATATATATATATATATCTATATATA
The DNA here is from genome assembly GCF_059441095.1 of Idiotropiscis lumnitzeri. Taxonomy (NCBI): domain Eukaryota; kingdom Metazoa; phylum Chordata; class Actinopteri; order Syngnathiformes; family Syngnathidae; genus Idiotropiscis; species Idiotropiscis lumnitzeri. The sequence goes on along the minus strand of NW_028283562.1, from coordinate 3,819,844 downwards.
TATATATATATATATATATATATATATATATATATATATTTCTATATTTATTATATATATTGTATATTTTTTTAAGCATTTTTGAAGGTGCGCCGCTACTTCGCGGATTTTCAGTTTTCGCGGGTGGTCTCTGTCCCCATTAACCGCGATAACCGAGGGTTCACTGTACTCCATAAAATTTACAAAAAGCGAGGTGAAACACTCAACCAGGGCTGCTTTTTTTAACATTTCTCGAGGGCCATGGCGAGCCATTTCAAAAAAGCTGCACAACTAACGTATAAAATATTGATAAATTTGCTCGGCCTGATGTGTGTGTAAAGTTTCACGAGTTGTCGTTCATATTTAGAACCTCATAATCAGCGTTGTTTTATTGCCGAACAGTGCAATGCCACTCCCACAACTTTACACGAAAAAGGACGAATTTCGTATTGTGACATCCTCATGGCCGAAACAGTCATCCGAGCATATATGAGGGCGACCTTGTTGAGTTGCACGGAGAAAAACATCCAAGAAAATAACTTGTATTAGCTTTTACCAGTTGGTGGCGGTACTACTACGATGAAAAATAAGTTGGTAGATGTCTTCAGGGCTGAAGTATCCTCAAATGTGTACGACTTCGAGAAGATAGGATCATCTGAGTCATGTTGCCGGAGCTTTTGTTGCCACAGAGTACAATCTGACTTTTCAGCACCGTAATAGCCACGCCTTTTGCCAAAACGTCACAAAATTCGGCAGAGAGTAAGATCATTGTCTTGAGTCTTTTCTGACTAATTTTCAGTCGGATTTGTCAAAAGGGCACCGTGCAGGATGTGAAAATTAAAATAAAAACACATTTTTGATTCCACTTGGCGGCGCTGTGTGTATAACAAAATAATAACATTAAGATGTCTTCAGGTCGGGACGTTTTATTTACAGGTGAAGGTTTGGATTTTTAGGAGCATGTGCAGGGGAGTTATTAAGCATTCATTTATTTGTATTAGGTTCATTTTGTCTTCTTATTATTGATATTTGACTGATTCATTAAAAGCAGACAATTATGTTTTAGGTTAATTTTTTACCTGACATGTTTCGGCGAGTCTTTCGCCTTCTTCAGAGTGTCGCATGATGGTGTCTTGAGACCCGTCTTTATCAGCTGATGTTCCATGAGGGTGTGACTTACCTGTCAAAAAAATGAAAAATCAGAGCAGGAAAAGAACAAGCACAACATGAACATTACAAATCAGCAATCACTGACCACTGCAAAAGGGAAAACCACATCATGGACCGGGAGAAGGGCAGGGTCATCCGCACCGAAGAGAACAAACAACAGCGCTGGATCAGAGAGGCCATTGAGATCTGCAAGCGAGGCATAAAAACCATGAACAGAGACAAGGGAGCCTTCATCCTCTCTACCACCTAGAGCAGCATCTTGGCGGAGTGAACGGACAGCGGGGGGTGTGACTTGCCTTCATTCTTGTGACAGGTAAGTCACGCCCTCATGGAACATCAGCTGATAAAGACGGGTCACAAGACACCATCATGTGACACTCTGAAGAAGGTGAAAGACTTTCGTATTGTGACATCCTCAAGGCCTAAACACTCATCCGAGCAAATATAAGGTAGATTTTGTGAACCTGCCCGGAGAAAAACATCAACGAAAATAATTTGTATTTGTTTTAACCAGTTGGTGGCGCTACCACTGCGATCAAAAATAAGTTGGCAGCCGTCTTCAGGGCCTAAATATCCTCAAATGTGAAAAATTTTGAGAAGATGGATCATCTGAATCATTTTGCAGGAACTTTTGTTGCCACGGAGAATAATTAGACTCTGCGGCACCGCAATAGCCACGCCCTTCGAAGGAAAGTCACAAAAATAGGGATAGAGTAAGATCAATGTCTTGAGTCTTTTCTAGCCAATTTTCAATCGGATTCGTTAAAAGGGCACCGTGCAGTACGTCAAAATGTAAAAAATTATATTGATTGGCGCAAGGTGTATAACAGAATATAAACATATAGATGTCTTCAGGTACCGACTCTTTATGTACATGTGAAGTTTTGGATTTTTAGCAGCATGTGCAGGAGAGTTATTAAGCATTTTGTCCACTGCGGCGAAGGAAATCTTAAGTGAAAACTTTGAAGCCCCGCCCCCGTCATATAGTATTTCGGAAACAAAAGATTTTAGCCCCAGTGTTTGTCCCAGGTCTTAAGATGCTACAGACAGAATTTTAAGGCAATCAGATGAAGCCTTTAGGATCAGGGTGCAAAAGAATGACCCCCGTAAACATGCAAAAAAGGGCAAAAGTCGGACTTTCAAAAATTCATAACTCACTTCCTGTTCATATTAGACGTTTAAAATATCAAATTTCTCGCTATGCCCGATGAGACTGCCAAGTTTGGTGAGTTTTTGTGCATGTTTCGGGGGTCAAAAATGCGATCGTACAATCGGAAAAATAATAATAATAATAATTTCTACAAAAACAACAGGGACTTCGCAGCGGTCGCTGCTCAGGCCCTAATAATAATAATAATAATAATAAAAGTAATAATATTTTCTAGAAAAACAATAGGGACCTCGCAGCCGTCGCAGCTCGGGCCCTAATAACAATTTCTAGAAAAACAATAGGGACCTCGCAGCGGTCACTGCTCGGGCCCTAATAATAATAATAATAATAATTGCCACAAAAACAATGGGGACCTCGTAGCGGTCGCTGCTCGGGCCCTAATAATAATTTCTACATAAACAATAGGAACCTCGCCGCGGTCGCTGCTCGAGCCCCAATAATAATTTCTACACAAAGTCCATTGTGGTGACCCGCCCCTTTTAAGTAAATTCAAAATGGCCGACTTCCTGTAAAACCTAGCTCATTGCTCCAAGAGACTTTTTTGTAGGTCTTGGTCTTATACATACAGTGAACCCTCGCTACTTCGCGGTTCACCTTTCGCGGGTTCAGTGCTTCGCGGGTATAAAAAATATTCGGGGGCATTGTAGTTTCGCCGAGCGGCACGACGGGGCGCTGGAGCGGTTAGACGGCCGGCGTGCGCCGAAGAAGAGCGTGGGCGAAGAGGAGAGTGGACGAAGAAGAGCACGTTCCCCCGGACACGATCGGTGGCGACGTTTCGCGCGGTTCGGACCGTACCAGGGCTCCGGCCGGCGTGCGTGGCAGTTAAGCCGTAGAGGAGCACCGTCCCCGGGCACGGGCGGTGCCAAGCGGCCCCTAAGTTTAACCGAATGGAAGCTCCGGAGGAGGAGGGCATGCTCGCGTCACAGTAAGCCGAAGAGGAGCACCTTCCCCGGGCACGGGCGGTTCCAAGCGGCCCCTAAGTTTAACCAAATGGAAGCTCCGGAGGAGGAGGGCATGCTCGCGTCACAGTAAGCCGAAGAGGAGCACCTTTGCCGGGCACGGGCGGTTCCAAGCGGCCCCTAAGTTTAACCGAATGGAAGCTCCGGAGGAGGCGGGCATGCTCGCGTCACAGTAAGCCGAAGAGGAGCACCTTCCCCGGGCACGGGCGGTGCCAAGCGGCCCCTAAGTTTAACCGAATGGAAGCTCCGGGGGAGGAGGGCGGGCGTGTGTCACAGTTAAGCCGAATTGGAACACCTCTTCCGCCCGGGCACGAACGGAGCGCGAAGCTGTCAGTTATGAATGAATAAATGAATAAATAAATAAATAATTAAAGAATGCCACCTTTCATTTCACAGGGAACACCGGACGGCGTACCAGCAGGTAAAAGTCGGAGTAATTAAATAAATACAAAAAGAATGGCTGGGGAATAAAAAAATAATACGTTTTAATAATAATTTGTTTTTTTTGTTATAACATGAATTTCACTCTCTCTCTCTCTCTCTCTCTCTCTCCCCGTATATATATATATATATATATATATATATATTTATTATATATATTGTATTTTCTTTTAAGCATTTTTGAAGGTGCGCCGCTACTTCGCGGATTTTCAGTTTCCGCGGGTGGTCTCGGTCCCCATTAACCGCGATAACCGAGGGTTCACTGTACTCCATAAAATTTACAAAAAGCGAGGTGAAACACTCAACCAGGGCTGCTTTTTTGAATATTTCTCGAGGGCCATGGCGAGCCATTTCAAAAAAGCTGCACAACTAACGTATAAAATATTGATAAATTTGCTCTGCCTGATGTGTGTGTCAAGTTTCACGAGTTGTCGTTCATATTTAGAACCTCATAATCAGCGTTGTTTTATTGCCAAACAGTGCAATGCCACTCCCACAACTTTTCACGAAAAAGGATGAATTTCGTATTGTGACATCCTCATGGCCGAAACAGTCCTCCGAGCATATATGAGGGCGACCTTGTTGAGTTGCACGGAGAAAAACATCCAAGAAAATAACTTGTATTAGCTTTTACCAGTTGGTGGCGCTACTACTACGATGAAAAATAAGTTGGTAGATGTCTTCAGGGCTGAAGTATCCTCAAATGTGTACAACTTCGAGAAGATAGGATCATCTGAGTCATGTTGGCGGAGCTTTTGTTGCCACAAAGTACAATCGGACTTTTCAGCACCGTAATAGCCACGCCTTTTGCCAAAACGTCACAAAACTCGGCAGAGAGTAAGATCATTGTCTTGAGTCTTTTCTGACTAATTTTCAGTCGGATTCGTCAAAAGGGCACGGTGCAGTACGTGAAAATTAAAATAAAAACAAATTTTTGATTCCACTTGGCGGCGCTGTGTGTATAACAAAATAATAACATTAAGATGTCTTCAGGTCGGGACATTTTATTTACAGGTGAAGGTTTGGATTTTTAGGAGCATGTGCAGGGGAGTTATTAAGCATTCATTTATTTGTATTAGGTTCATTTTGTCTTCTTATGATTGATATTTGACAGATTCATTAAAAGCAGACAATTATGTTTTCGGTAAATTTTTTACCTGACATGTTTCGGCGAGTCTTTCGCCTTCTTCAGAGTGTCGCATGATGGTGTCTTGAGACCCGTCTTTATCAGCTGATGTTCCATGAGGGTGTGACTTACCTGTCAAAAAAATGAAAAATCAGAGCAGTAAAAGAACAAGCACAACATGAACATTACAAATCAGCAATCACTGACCACTGCAAAAGGGAAAACCACATCATGGACCGGGAGAAGGGCAGGGTCATCCGCACAGAAGAGAACAAACAACAGCGCTGGATCAGAGAGGCCATTGAGATCTGCAAGCGAGGCATAAAAACCATGAACAGAGACAAGGGAGCCTTCATCCTCTCTACCACCTGGACCAGCATCTTGGCGGAGTTAACGGACAGCGGGGGGCGTGACTTGCCTTCATTCTTGTGACAGGTAAGTCACGCCCTCATGGAACATCAGCTGATAAAGACGGGCCACAAGACACCATCATGTGACACTCTGAAGAAGGCGAAAGACTTTCGTATTGTGACATCCTCAAGGCTGAAACACTCATCCGAGCAAATATAAGGTAGATTTTGTTAACCTGCCCGGAGAAAAACATCAACGAAAATAATTTGTATTTGTTTTAACCAGTTGGTGGCGCTACCACTGCGATCAAAAATAAGTTGGCAGCCGTCTTCAGGGCCTGAATATCCTCAAATGTGAAAAATTTCGAGAAGATGGATCATCTGAATCATTTTGCAGGAACTTTTGTTGCCACGGAGAATAATCAGACTCTGCGGCACCGTAATAGCCACGCCCTTCGAAGGAAAGTCACAAAAATAGGGATAGAGTAAGATCAATGTCTTGAGTCTTTTCTAGCCAATTTTCAATCGGATTCGTTAAAAGGGCACCGTGCAGTTCGTCAAAATGTAAAAAATGATATTGATTGGCGCAAGGTGTATAACTGAATATAAACATATAGATGTCTTCAGGTACCGACTCTTTATGTACATGTGAAGTTTTGGATTTTTAGCAGCATGTGCAAGAGAGTTATTAAGCATTTTGTCCATTGCGGCGAAGGAAATCTTAAGTGAAAACTTCGAAGCCCCGCCCCCGTCATATAGTATTTCGGAAACAAAAAGTTTTAGCCCCAGTGTTTGTCCCAGGTCTTAAGATGCTACAGACAGAATTTTAAGGCAATCAGATGAAGCCTTTAGGATCAGGGTGCAAAAGAATGACCCCTGTAAACATGCAAAAAAGGGCAAAAGTCGGACTTTCAAAAATTCATAACTCACTTCCTGTTCATATTAGACGTTAAAATATAAAATTTTTCGCCATGCCCGATGAGACTGCCAAGTTTGGTGAATTTTTGTGCATGTTTCGGGGGTCAAAAATGCAATCGAACAATCGGAAAAATAATAATAATAATAATTTCTACAAAAACAATAGGGACTTCGCAGCGGTCGCTGCTCAGGCCCTAATCATAATAATAATAATAATAAAAGTAATAATATTTTCTACAAAAACAATAGGGACCTCGCAGCCGTCGCAGCTTGGGCCCTAATAACAATTTCTAGAAAAACAATAGGGACCTCGCAGCGGTCACTGCTCGGGCCCTAATAATAATAATAATAAAAATAATAATAATTTCTACAAAAACAATGGGGACCTCGTAGCGGTCGCTGCTCGGGCCCTAATAATAATTTCTACAAAAACAATAGGGACCTCGCCGCGGTCGCTGCTCGGGCCCCAATAATAATTTCTACACAAAGTCCATTGTGGTGACCCGCCCCCTTTTAAGTAAATTCAAAATGGCCGACTTCCTGTAAAACCTAGCTCATTGCTCCAAGAGACTTTTTTGTAGGTCTTGGTCTTATACATACAGTGAACCCTCGCTACTTGGCGGTTCACCTTTCGCGGGTTCAGTGTTTCGCGGGTCTAAAAAATATTCGGGGGCATTGTAGTTTCGCCGAGCGGCACGACGGGGTGCTGGAGCGGTTAGACGGCCGGCGTGCGCCGAAGAAGAGCGTGGGCGAAGAGGAGAGTGGACGAAGAAGAGCACGTTCCCCCGGACACGATCGGTGGCGACGTTTCGCGCGGTTCGGACAGTACCAGAGCTCCGGCCGGCGTGCGTGGCAGTTAAGCCGTAGAGGAGCACCTTCCCCGGGCACGGGCGGTGCCAAGCGGCCCCTAAGTTTAACCGAATGGAAGCTCCGGAGGAGGAGGGCATGCTCGCGTCACAGTAAGCCAAAGAGGAGCACCTTCCCCGGGCACGGGCGGTTCCAAGCGGCCCCTAAGTTTAACCGAATGGAAGCTCCAGAGGAGGAGGGCATGCTCGCGTCACAGTAAGCCGAAGAGGAGCACCTTCCCCGGGCACGGGCGGTGCCAAGCGGCCCCTAAGTTTAACCAAATGGAAGCTCCGGGGCAGGAGGGCGGGCGTGTGTCACAGTAAAGCCGAATTGGAACACCTCTTCCGCCCGGGCACGAACGGAGCGCGAAGCTGTCAGTTATGAATGAATAAATGAATAAATAAATAAATAAATAAAGAATGCCACCTTTCATTTCACAGGGCACACCGGACGGCGTACCAGCAGGTAAAAGTCGGAGTAATTAAATAAATACAAAAAGAATGGCTGGGGAATAAAAAAATAATACGTTTTAATAATAATTTGGTTTTTTTGTTATAACATGAATTTCACTCTCTCTCTCTGTCTATATATATATATATATATATATATATATATATATATATTTATTATATATATTGTATTTTTTTTTAAGCATTTTTGAAGGTGCGCCGCTACTTCGCGGATTTTCAGTTTTCGCGGGTGGTCTCTGTCCCCATTAACCGCGATAACCGAGGGTTCACTGTACTCCATAAAATTTACAAAAAGCAAGGTGAAACACTCAACCAGGGCTGCTTTTTTGAACATTTCTCGAGGGCCATGGCGAGCCATTTCAAAAAAGCTGCACAACTAACGTATAAAATATTGATAAATTTGCTCTGCCTGATGTGTGTGTAAAGTTTCACGAGTTGTCGTTCATATTTAGAACCTCATAATCAGCGTTGTTTTATTGCCGAACAGTGCAATGCCACTCCCACAACTTTTCACGAAAAAGGATGAATTTCGTATTGTGACATCCTCATGGCCGAAACAGTCATCCGAGCATATATGAGGGCGACCTTGTTGAGTTGCACGGAGAAAAACATCCAAGAAAATAACTTGTATTAGCTTTTACCAGTTGGTGGCGCTACTACTACGATGTAAAATAAGTTGGTAGATGTCTTCTGGGCTGAAGTATCCTCAAATGTGTACAACTTCGAGAAGATAGGATCATCTGAGTCATGTTGCCGGAGCTTTTGTTGCCACAAAGTACAATCGGATTTTCAGCACCGTAATAGCCACGCCTTTTGCCAAAACGTCACAAAATTCGGCAGAGAGTAAGATCATTGTCTTGAGTCTTTTCTGACTAATTTTCAGTCGGATTCGTCAAAAGGGCACCGTGCAGTACGTGAAAATTAAAATAAAAACACATTTTTGATTCCACTTGGCGGCGCTGTGTGTATAACAAAATAATAACATTAAGATGTCTTCAGGTCGGGACGTTTTATTTACAGGTGAAGGTTTGGATTTTTAGGAGCATGTGCAGGGGCGTTATTAAGCATTCATTTATTTGTATTAGGTTCATTTTGTCTTCTTATTATTGATATTTGACTGATTCATTAAAAGCAGACAATTATGTTTTAGGTTAATTTTTTACCTGACATGTTTCGGCGAGTCTTTCGCCTTCTTCAGAGTGTCGCATGATGGTGTCTTGAGACCCGTCTTTATCAGCTGATGTTCCATGAGGGTGTGACTTACCTGTCAAAAAAATGAAAAATCAGAGCAGTAAAAGAACAAGCACAACATGAACATTACAAATCAGCAATCACTGACCACTGCAAAAGGGAAAACCACATCATGGACCGGGAGAAGGGCAGGGTCATCCGCACCGAAGAGAACAAACAACAGCGCTGGATCAGAGAGGCCATTGAGATCTGCAAGCGAGGCATAAAAACCATGAACAGAGACAAGGGAGCCTTCATCCTCTCTACCACCTGGACCAGCATCTTGGCGGAGTTAACGGACAGCGGGGGGCGTGACTTGCCTTCATTCTTGTGACAGGTAAGTCACGCCCTCATGGAACATCAGCTGATAAAGACGGGCCACAAGACACCATCATGTGACACTCTGAAGAAGGCGAAAGACTTTCGTATTGTGACATCCTCAAGGCCTAAACACTCATCCGATCAAAAATAAGTTGGCAGCCGTCTTCAGGGCCTGAATATCCTCAAATGTGAAAAATTTCGAGAAGATGGATCATCTGAATCATTTTGCAGGAACTTTTGTTGCCACGGAGAATAATCAGACTCTGCGGCACCGTAATAGCCACGCCCTTCGAAGGAAAGTCACAAAAATAGGGATAGAGTAAGATCAATGTCTTGAGTCTTTTCTAGCCAATTTTCAATCGGATTCGTTAAAAGGGCACCGTGCAGTACGTCAAAATGTAAAAAATGATATTGATTGGCGCAAGGTGTATAACTGAATATAAACATATAGATGTCTTCAGGTACCGACTCTTTATGTACATGTGAAGTTTTGGATTTTTAGCAGCATGTGCAGGAGAGTTATTAAGCATTTTGTCCATTGCGGCGAAGGAAATCTTAAGTGAAAACTTCGAAGCCCCGCCCCCGTTCATATAGTATTTCGGAAACAAAAAATTTTAGCCCCAGTGTTTGTCCCAGGTCTTAAGATGCTACAGACAGAATTTTAAGGCAATCAGATGAAGCCTTTAGGATCAGGGTGCAAAAGAATGACCCCTGTAAACATGCAAAAAAGGGCAAAAGTCGGACTTTCAAAAATTCATAACTCACTTCCTGTTCATATTAGACGTTAAAATATCAAATTTTTCGCCATGCCCGATGAGACTGCCAAGTTTGGTGAATTTTTGTGCATGTTTCGGGGGTCAAAAATGCGATCGAACAATCGGAAAAATAATGATAATAATAATTTCTACAAAAACAATAGGGACTTCGCAGCGGTCGCTGCTCAGGCCCTAATAATAATAATAATAATAAAAGTAATAATATTTTCTACAAAAACAATAGGGACCTCGCAGCCGTCGCAGCTCGGGCCCTAATAACAATTTCTAGAAAAACAATAGGGACCTCGCAGCGGTCACTGCTCGGGCCCTAATAATAATAATAATAATAATTTCCACAAAAACAATGGGGACCTCGTAGCGGTCGCTGCTCGGGCCCTAATAATAATTTCTACAAAAACAATAGGGACCTCGCCGCGGTCGCTGCTCGGGCCCCAATAATAATTTCTACACAAAGTCCATTGTGGTGACCCGCCCCCTTTTAAGTAAATTCAAAATGGCCGACTTCCTGTAAAACCTAGCTCATTGCTCCAAGAGACTTTTTTGTAGGTCTTGGTCTTATACATACAGTGAACCCTCGCTACTTGGCGGTTCACCTTTCGCGGGTTCAGTGCTTCGCGGGTCTAAAAAATATTCGGGGGCATTGTAGTTTCGCCGAGCGGCACGACGGGGCGCTGGAGCGGTTAGACGGCCGGTGTGCGCCGAAGAAGAGCGTGGGCGAAGAGGAGAGTGGACGAAGAAGAGCACGTTCCCCCGGACACGATCGGTGGCGACGTTTCGCGCGGTTCGGACAGTACCAGAGCTCCGGCCGGCGTGCGTGGCAGTTAAGCCGTAGAGGAGAACCTTCCCCGGGCACGGGCGGTGCCAAGCGGCCCCTAAGTTTAACCGAATGGAAGCTCCGGAGGAGGAGGGCATGCTCGCGTCACAGTAAGCCGAAGAGGAGCACCTTCCCCGGGCACGGGCGGTTCCAAGCGGCCCCTAAGTTTAACCGAATGGAAGCTCCGGAGGAGGAGGGCATGCTCGCGTCACAGTAAGCCGAAGAGGAGCACCTTCCCCGGGCACGGGCGGTGCCAAGCGGCCCCTAAGTTTAACCGAATGGAAGCTCCGGGGGAGGAGGGCGAGTGTGTGTCACAGTTAAGCCGAATTGGAGCACCTCTTCCGCCCGGGCACGAGCGGAGCGCGAAGCTGTCAGTTATGAATGTATAAAAGAATAAATAAATAAAGAATGCCACCTTTCATTTCACAGGGCACACCGGACGGCGTACCAGCAGGTAAAAGTCGGAGTAATTAAATAAATACAAAAAGAATGGCTGGGGAATAAAAAAATAATACGTTTTAATAATAATTTGGTTTTTTTGTTATAACATGAATTTCACTCTCTCTCTCCCCGTATATATGTGTGTGTATATATATATATATATATATATATATATATATATATATATATATATATATATATATATATATATATATATATATATATATATATATATATATATATATATATATATATATATATATATATATTTCTATATTTATTATATATATTGTATATTTTTTTAAGCATTTTTGAAGGTGCGCCGCTACTTCGCGGATTTTCAGTTTTCGCGGGTGGTCTCTGTCCCCATTAACCGCGATAACCGAGGGTTCACTGTACTCCATAAAATTTACAAAAAGCGAGGTGAAACACTCAACCAGGGCTGCTTTTTTTAACATTTCTCGAGGGCCATGGCGAGCCATTTCAAAAAAGCTGCACAACTAACGTATAAAATATTGATAAATTTGCTCGGCCTGATGTGTGTGTAAAGTTTCACGAGTTGTCGTTCATATTTAGAACCTCATAATCAGCGTTGTTTTATTGCCGAACAGTGCAATGCCACTCTCACAACTTTACACGAAAAAGGACGAATTTCGTATTGTGACATCCTCATGGCCGAAACAGTCATCCGAGCATATATGAGGGCGACCTTGTTGAGTTGCACGGAGAAAAACATCCAAGAAAATAACTTGTATTAGCTTTTACCAGTTGGTGGCGGTACTACTACGATGAAAAATAAGTTGGTAGATGTCTTCAGGGCTGAAGTATCCTCAAATGTGTACGACTTCGAGAAGATAGGATCATCTGAGTCATGTTGCCGGAGCTTTTGTTGCCACAGAGTACAATCTGACTTTTCAGCACCGTAATAGCCACGCCTTTTGCCAAAACGTCACAAAATTCGGCAGAGAGTAAGATCATTGTCTTGAGTCTTTTCTGACTAATTTTCAGTCGGATTTGTCAAAAGGGCACCGTGCAGGATGTGAAAATTAAAATAAAAACACATTTTTGATTCCACTTGGCGGCGCTGTGTGTATAACAAAATAATAACATTAAGATGTCTTCAGGTCGGGACGTTTTATTTACAGGTGAAGGTTTGGATTTTTAGGAGCATGTGCAGGGGAGTTATTAAGCATTCATTTATTTGTATTAGGTTCATTTTGTCTTCTTATTATTGATATTTGACTGATTCATTAAAAGCAGACAATTATGTTTTAGGTTAATTTTTTACCTGACATGTTTCGGCGAGTCTTTCGCCTTCTTCAGAGTGTCGCATGATGGTGTCTTGAGACCCGTCTTTATCAGCTGATGTTCCATGAGGGTGTGACTTACCTGTCAAAAAAATGAAAAATCAGAGCAGGAAAAGAACAAGCACAACATGAACATTACAAATCAGCAATCACTGACCACTGCAAAAGGGAAAACCACATCATGGACCGGGAGAAGGGCAGGGTCATCCGCACCGAAGAGAACAAACAACAGCGCTGGATCAGAGAGGCCATTGAGATCTGCAAGCGAGGCATAAAAACCATGAACAGAGACAAGGGAGCCTTCATCCTCTCTACCACCTAGAGCAGCATCTTGGCGGAGTGAACGGACAGCGGGGGGTGTGACTTGCCTTCATTCTTGTGACAGGTTAAGTCACGCCCTCATGGAACATCAGCTGATAAAGACGGGTCACAAGACACCATCATGTGACACTCTGAAGAAGGCGAAAGACTTTCGTATTGTGACATCCTCAAGGCCTAAACACTCATCCGAGCAAATATAAGGTAGATTTTGTGAACCTGCCCGGAGAAAAACATCAACGAAAATAATTTGTATTTGTTTTAACCAGTTGGTGGCGCTACCACTGCGATCAAAAATAAGTTGGCAGCCGTCTTCAGGGCCTGAATATCCTCAAATGTGAAAAATTTCGAGAAGATGGATCATCTGAATCATTTTGCAGGAACTTTTGTTGCCACGGAGAATAATCAGACTCTGCGGCACCGCAATAGCCACGCCCTTCGAAGGAAAGTCACAAAAATAGGGATAGAGTAAGATCAATGTCTTGAGTCTTTTCTAGCCAATTTTCAATCGGATTCGTTAAAAGGGCACCGTGCAGTACGTCAAAATGTAAAAAATTATATTGATTGGCGCAAGGTGTATAACAGAATATAAACATATAGATGTCTTCAGGTACCGACTCTTTATGTACATGTGAAGTTTTGGATTTTTAGCAGCATGTGCAGGAGAGTTATTAAGCATTTTGTCCACTGCGGCGAAGGAAATCTTAAGTGAAAACTTTGAAGCCCCGCCCCCGTCATATAGTATTTCGGAAACAAAAGATTTTAGCCCCAGTGTTTGTCCCAGGTCTTAAGATGCTACAGACAGAATTTTAAGGCAATCAGATGAAGCCTTTAGGATCAGGGTGCAAAAGAATGACCCCTGTAAACATGCAAAAAAGGGCAAAAGTCGGACTTTCAAAAATTCATAACTCACTTCCTGTTCATATTAGACGTTTAAAATATCAAATTTCTCGCTATGCCCGATGAGACTGCCAAGTTTGGTGAGTTTTTGTGCATGTTTCGGGGGTCAAAAATGCGATCGTACAATCGGAAATATAATAATAATAATAATTTCTACAAAAACAACAGGGACTTCGCAGCGGTCGCTGCTCAGGCCCTAATAATAATAATAATAATAATAATAATAATAAAAGTAATAATATTTTCTACAAAAACAATAGGGACCTCGCAGCCGTCGCAGCTCGGGCCCTAATAACAATTTCTAGAAAAACAATAGGGACCTCGCAGCGGTCACTGCTCGGGCCCTAATAATAATAATAATAATAATTTCCACAAAAACAATGGGGACCTCGTAGCGGTCGCTGCTCGGGCCCTAATAATAATTTCTACATAAACAATAGGAACCTCGCCGCGGTCGCTGCTCGGGCCCCAATAATAATTTCTACACAAAGTCCATTGTGGTGACCCGCCCCTTTTAAGTAAATTCAAAATGGCCGACTTCCTGTAAAACCTAGCTCATTGCTCCAAGAGACTTTTTTGTAGGTCTTGGTCTTATACATACAGTGAACCCTCGCTACTTCGCGGTTCACCTTTCGCGGGTTCAGTGCTTCGCGGGTATAAAAAATATTCGGGGGCATTGTAGTTTCGCCGAGCGGCACGACGGGGCGCTGGAGCGGTTAGACGGCCGGCGTGCGCCGAAGAAGAGCGTGGGCGAAGAGGAGAGTGGACGAAGAAGAGCACGTTCTCCCGGACACGATCGGTGGCGACGTTTCGCGCGGTTCGGACCGTACCAGGGCTCCGGCCGGCGTGCGTGGCAGTTAAGCCGTAGAGGAGCACCGTCCCCGGGCACGGGCGGTGCCAAGCGGCCCCTAAGTTTAACCGAATGGAAGCTCCGGAGGAGGAGGGCATGCTCGCGTCACAGTAAGCCGAAGAGGAGCACCTTCCCCGGGCACGGGCGGTTCCAAGCGGCCCCTAAGTTTAACCAAATGGAAGCTCCGGAGGAGGAGGGCATGCTCGCGTCACAGTAAGCCGAAGAGGAGCACCTTTGCCGGGCACGGGCGGTTCCAAGCGGCCCCTAAGTTTAACCGAATGGAAGCTCCGGAGGAGGCGGGCATGCTCACGTCACAGTAAGCCGAAGAGGAGCACCTTCCCCGGGCACGGGCGGTGCCAAGCGGCCCCTAAGTTTAACCGAATGGAAGCTCCGGGGGAGGAGGGCGGGCGTGTGTCACAGTTAAGCCGAATTGGAACACCTCTTCCGCCCGGGCACGAACGGAGCGCGAAGCTGTCATTTATGAATGAATAAATGAATAAATAAATAAATAATTAAAGAATGCCACCTTTCATTTCACAGGGAACACCGGACGGCGTACCAGCAGGTAAAAGTCGGAGTAATTAAATAAATACAAAAAGAATGGCTGGGGAATAAAAAAATAATACGTTTTAATAAAAATTTGTTTTTTTTGTTATAACATGAATTTCACTCTCTCTCTCTCTCTCTCTCCCCGTATATATATATATATATATATATATATATATATATATATATATACATATATATATATACATATATATATATACATATATATATATACATATATATATATACATATATATATACATATATATATATACATATATATATATACATATATATATACATATATATATATACATATCTATATATACATATCTATATATACATATCTATATATACATATCTATATATACATATCTATATATACATATCTATATATACAGATATATATATACAGATATATATATACAGATATATATATACAGATATATATATACATATATATATATATACATATATATATATATACATATATATATATATACATATATATATACATACATATATATATACATACATATATATATACATATATATATACATATATATATATACATATATATATACATATATATATATATATATATATATATATATTTATTATATATATTGTATTTTCTTTTAAGCATTTTTGAAGGTGCGCCGCTACTTCGCGGATTTTCAGTTTCCGCGGGTGGTCTCGGTCCCCATTAACCGCGATAACTGAGGGTTCACTGTACTCCATAAAATTTACAAAAAGCGAGGTGAAACACTCAACCAGGGCTGCTTTTTTGAACATTTCTCGAGGGCCATGGCGAGCCATTTCAAAAAAGCTGCACAACTAACGTATAAAATATTGATAAATTTGCTCTGCCTGATGTGTGTCTCAAGTTTCACGAGTTGTCGTTCATATTTAGAACCTCATAATCAGCGTTGTTTTATTGCCAAAAAGTGCAATGCCACTCCCACAACTTTTCACGAAAAAGGATGAATTTCGTATTGTGACATCCTCATGGCCGAAACAGTCCTCCGAGCATATATGAGGGCGACCTTGTTGAGTTGCACGGAGAAAAACATCCAAGAAAATAACTTGTATTAGCTTTTACCAGTTGGTGGCGCTACTACTACGATGAAAAATAAGTTGGTAGATGTCTTCAGGGCTGAAGTATCCTCAAATGTGTACAACTTCGAGAAGATAGGATCATCTGAGTCATGTTGCCGGAGCTTTTGTTGCCACAAAGTACAATCGGACTTTTCAGCACCGTAATTGCCACGCCTTTTGCCAAAACGTCACAAAACTCGGCAGAGAGTAAGATCATTGTCTTGAGTCTTTTCTGACTAATTTTCAGTCGGATTCGTCAAAAGGGCACCGTGCAGTACGTGAAAATTAAAATAAAAACAAATTTTTGATTCCACTTGGCGGCGCTGTGTGTATAACAAAATAATAACATTAAGATGTCTTCAGGTCGGGACATTTTATTTACAGGTGAATGTTTGGATTTTTAGGAGCATGTGCAGGGGAGTTATTAAGCATTCATTTATTTGTATTAGGTTCATTTTGTCTTCTTATTATTGATATTTGACAGATTCATTAAAAGCAGACAATTATGTTTTCGGTAAAATTTTTTACCTGACATGTTTCGGCGAGTCTTTCGCCTTCTTCAGAGTGTCGCATGATGGTGTCTTGAGACCCGTCTTTATCAGCTGATGTTCCATGAGGGTGTGACTTACCTGTCAAAAAAATGAAAAATCAGAGCAGTAAAAGAACAAGCACAACATGAACATTACAAATCAGCAATCACTGACCACTGCAAAAGGGAAAACCACATCATGGACCGGGAGAAGGGCAGGGTCATCGGCACCGAAGAGAACAAACAACAGCGCTGGATCAGAGAGGCCATTGAGATCTGCAAGCGAGGCATAAAAACCATGAACAGAGACAAGGGAGCCTTCATCCTCTCTACCACCTGGAGCAGCATCTTGGCGGAGTTAACGGACAGCGGGGGGCGTGACTTGCCTTCATTCTTGTGACAGGTAAGTCACGCCCTCATGGAACATCAGCTGATAAAGACGGGCCACAAGACACCATCATGTGACACTCTGAAGAAGGCGAAAGACTTTCGTATTGTGACATCCTCAAGGCCTAAACACTCATCCGAGCAAATATAAGGTAGATTTTGTTAACCTGCCCGGAGAAAAACATCAACGAAAATAATTTGTATTTGTTTTAACCAGTTGGTGGCGCTACCACTGCGATCAAAAATAAGTTGGCAGCCGTCTTCAGGGCCTGAATATCCTCAAATGTGAAAAATTTCGAGAAGATGGATCATCTGAATCATTTTGCAGGAACTTTTGTTGCCACGGAGAATAATCAGACTCTGCGGCACCGTAATAGCCACGCCCTTCGAAGGAAAGTCACAAAAATAGGGATAGAGTAAGATCAATGTCTTGAGTCTTTTCTAGCCAATTTTCAATCGGATTCGTTAAAAGGGCACCGTGCAGTACGTCAAAATGTAAAAAATGATATTGATTGGCGCAAGGTGTATAACTGAATATAAACATATAGATGTCTTCAGGTACCGACTCTTTATGTACATGTGAAGTTTTGGATTTTTAGCAGCATGTGCAAGAGAGTTATTAAGCATTTTGTCCATTGCGGCGAAGGAAATCTTAAGTGAAAACTTCGAAGCCCCGTCCCCGTCATAAAGTATTTCGGAAACAAAAAATTTTAGTCCCAGTGTTTGTCCCAGGTCTTAAGATGCTACAGACAGAATTTTAAGGCAATCAGATGAAGCCTTTAGGATCAGGGTGCAAAAGAATGACCCCTGTAAACATGCAAAAAAGGGCAAAAGTCGGACTTTCAAAAATTCATAACTCACTTCCTGTTCATATTAGACGTTAAAATATCAAATTTTTCGCCATGCCCGATGAGACTGCCAAATTTGGTGAATTTTTGTGCATGTTTCGGGGGACAAAAATGCAATCGAACAATCGGAAAAATAATAATAATAATAATTTCTACAAAAACAATAGGGACTTCGCAGCGGTTGCTGCTCAGGCCCTAATAATAATAATAATAATAAAAGTAATAATATTTTCTACAAAAACAGTAGGGACCTCGCAGCCGTCGCAGCTTGGGCCCTAATAACAATTTCTAGAAAAACAATAGGGACCTCGCAGCGGTCACTGCTCGGGCCCTAATAATAATAATAATAAAAATAATAATAATTTCCACAAAAACAATGGGGACCTCGTAGCGGTAGCTGCTCGGGCCCTAATAATAATTTCTACATAAACAATAGGGACCTCGCCGCGGTCGCTGCTCGGGCCCCAATAATAATTTCTACACAAAGTCCATTGTGGTGACCCGCCCCTTTTAAGTAAATTCAAAATGGCCGACTTCCTGTAAAACCTAGCTCATTGCTCCAAGAGACTTTTTTGTAGGTCTTGGTCTTATACATACGGTGAACCCTCGCTACTTCGCGGTTCACCTTTCGCGGGTTCAGTGCTTCGCGGGTATAAAAAATATTCGGGGGCATTGTAGTTTCGCCGAGCGGCACGACGGGCGCTGGAGCGGTTAGACGGCCGGCGTGCGCCGAAGAAGAGCGTGGGCGAAGAGGAGAGTGGACGAAGAAGAGCACGTTCCCCCGGACACGATCGGTGGCGACGTTTCGCGCGGTTCGGACCGTACCAGAGCTCCGGCCGGCGTGCGTGGCAGTTAAGCCGTAGAGGAGCACCTTCCCCGGGCACGGGCGGTGCCAAGCGGCCCCTAAGTTTAACCGAATGGAAGCTCCGGAGGAGGAGGGCATGCTCGCGTCACAGTAAGCCAAAGAGGAGCACCTTCCCCGGGCACGGGCGGTTCCAAGCGGCCCCTAAGTTTAACCGAATGGAAGCTCCGGAGGAGGCGGGCATGCTCGCGTCACAGTAAGCCGAAGAGGAGCACCTTCCCCGGGCACGGGCGGTGCCAAGCGGCCCCTAAGTTTAACCGAATGGAAGCTCCGGGGCAGGAGGGCGGGCGTGTGTCACAGTAAAGCCGAATTGGAACACCTCTTCCGCCCGGGCACGAACGGAGCGCGAAGCTGTCAGTTATGAATGAATAAATGAATAAATAAATAAATAAATAAAGAATGCCACCTTTCATTTCACAGGGCACACCGGACGGCGTACCAGCAGGTAAAAGTCGGAGTAATTAAATAAATACAAAAAGAATGGCTGGGGAATAAAAAAATAATACGTTTTAATAATAATTTGGTTTTTTTGTTATAACATGAATTTCACTCTCTCTCTCTGTCTATATATATATATATATATATATATATATATATATATATATTTATTATATATATTGTATTTTTTTTTAAGCATTTTTGAAGGTGCGCCGCTACTTCGCGGATTTTCAGTTTTCGCGGGTGGTCTCTGTCCCCATTAACCGCGATAACCGAGGGTTCACTGTACTCCATAAAATTTACAAAAAGCAAGGTGAAACACTCAACCAGGGCTGCTTTTTTTAACATTTCTCGAGGGCCATGGCGAGCCATTTCAAAAAAGCTGCACAACTAACGTATAAAATATTGATAAATTTGCTCTGCCTGATGTGTGTGTAAAGTTTCACGAGTTGTCGTTCATATTTAGAACCTCATAATCAGCGTTGTTTTATTGCCGAACAGTGCAATGCCACTCCCACAACTTTTCACGAAAAAGGATGAATTTCGTATTGTGACATCCTCATGGCCGAAACAGTCATCCGAGCATATATGAGGGCGACCTTGTTGAGTTGCACGGAGAAAAACATCCAAGAAAATAACTTGTATTAGCTTTTACCAGTTGGTGGCGCTACTACTACGATGAAAAATAAGTTGGTAGATGTCTTCAGGGCTGAAGTATCCTCAAATGTGTACAACTTCGAGAAGATAGGATCATCTGAGTCATGTTGCCGGAGCTTTTGTTGCCACAAAGTACAATCGGATTTTCAGCACCGTAATAGCCACGCCTTTTGCCAAAACGTCACAAAATTCGGCAGAGAGTAAGATCATTGTCTTGAGTCTTTTCTGACTAATTTTCAGTCGGATTCGTCAAAAGGGCACCGTGCAGTACGTGAAAATTAAAATAAAAACACATTTTTGATTCCACTTGGCGGCGCTGTGTGTATAAC
Source organism: Idiotropiscis lumnitzeri (assembly GCF_059441095.1). Classification (NCBI taxonomy): domain Eukaryota; kingdom Metazoa; phylum Chordata; class Actinopteri; order Syngnathiformes; family Syngnathidae; genus Idiotropiscis; species Idiotropiscis lumnitzeri. The sequence goes on along the minus strand of NW_028283562.1, from coordinate 3,799,762 downwards.
AAAATAATAACATTAAGATGTCTTCAGGTCGGGACGTTTTATTTACAGGTGAAGGTTTGGATTTTTAGGAGCATGTGCAGGGGCGTTATTAAGCATTCATTTATTTGTATTAGGTTCATTTTGTCTTCTTATTATTGATATTTGACTGATTCATTAAAAGCAGACAATTATGTTTTAGGTTAATTTTTTACCTGACATGTTTCGGCGAGTCTTTCGCCTTCTTCAGAGTGTCGCATGATGGTGTCTTGAGACCCGTCTTTATCAGCTGATGTTCCATGAGGGTGTGACTTACCTGTCAAAAAAATGGAAAATCAGAGCAGTAAAAGAACAAGCACAACATGAACATTACAAATCAGCAATCACTGACCACTGCAAAAGGGAAAACCACATCATGGACCGGGAGAAGGGCAGGGTCATCCGCACCGAAGAGAACAAACAACAGCGCTGGATCAGAGAGGCCATTGAGATCTGCAAGCGAGGCATAAAAACCATGAACAGAGACAAGGGAGCCTTCATCCTCTCTACCACCTGGAGCAGCATCTTGGCGGAGTGAACGGACAGCGGGGGGCGTGACTTGCCTTCATTCTTGTGACAGGTAAGTCACGCCCTCATGGAACATCAGCTGATAAAGACGGGCCCACAAGACACCATCATGTGACACTCTGAAGAAGGCGAAAGACTTTCGTATTGTGACATCCTCAAGGCCTAAACACTCATCCGATCAAAAATAAGTTGGCAGCCGTCTTCAGGGCCTGAATATCCTCAAATGTGAAAAATTTCGAGAAGATGGATCATCTGAATCATTTTGCAGGAACTTTTGTTGCCACGGAGAATAATCAGACTCTGCGGCACCGCAATAGCCACGCCCTTCGAAGGAAAGTCACAAAAATAGGGATAGAGTAAGATCAATGTCTTGAGTCTTTTCTAGCCAATTTTCAATCGGATTCGTTAAAAGGGCACCGTGCAGTACGTCAAAATGTAAAAAATTATATTGATTGGCGCAAGGTGTATAACAGAATATAAACATATAGATGTCTTCAGGTACCGACTCTTTATGTACATGTGAAGTTTTGGATTTTTAGCAGCATGTGCAGGAGAGTTATTAAGCATTTTGTCCACTGCGGCGAAGGAAATCTTAAGTGAAAACTTTGAAGCCCCGCCCCCGTCATATAGTATTTCGGAAACAAAAGATTTTAGCCCCAGTGTTTGTCCCAGGTCTTAAGATGCTACAGACAGAATTTTAAGGCAATCAGATGAAGCCTTTAGGATCAGGGTGCAAAAGAATGACCCCTGTAAACATGCAAAAAAGGGCAAAAGTCGGACTTTCAAAAATTCATAACTCACTTCCTGTTCATATTAGACGTTTAAAATATCAAATTTCTCGCTATGCCCGATGAGACTGCCAAGTTTGGTGAGTTTTTGTGCATGTTTCGGGGGTCAAAAATGCGATCGTACAATCGGAAATATAATAATAATAATAATTTCTACAAAAACAACAGGGACTTCGCAGCGGTCGCTGCTCAGGCCCTAATAATAATAATAATAATAATAATAATAATAAAAGTAATAATATTTTCTACAAAAACAATAGGGACCTCGCAGCCGTCGCAGCTCGGGCCCTAATAACAATTTCTAGAAAAACAATAGGGACCTCGCAGCGGTCACTGCTCGGGCCCTAATAATAATAATAATAATAATTTCCACAAAAACAATGGGGACCTCGTAGCGGTCGCTGCTCGGGCCCTAATAATAATTTCTACATAAACAATAGGAACCTCGCCGCGGTCGCTGCTCGGGCCCCAATAATAATTTCTACACAAAGTCCATTGTGGTGACCCGCCCCTTTTAAGTAAATTCAAAATGGCCGACTTCCTGTAAAACCTAGCTCATTGCTCCAAGAGACTTTTTTGTAGGTCTTGGTCTTATACATACAGTGAACCCTCGCTACTTCGCGGTTCACCTTTCGCGGGTTCAGTGCTTCGCGGGTATAAAAAATATTCGGGGGCATTGTAGTTTCGCCGAGCGGCACGACGGGGCGCTGGAGCGGTTAGACGGCCGGCGTGCGCCGAAGAAGAGCGTGGGCGAAGAGGAGAGTGGACGAAGAAGAGCACGTTCTCCCGGACACGATCGGTGGCGACGTTTCGCGCGGTTCGGACCGTACCAGGGCTCCGGCCGGCGTGCGTGGCAGTTAAGCCGTAGAGGAGCACCGTCCCCGGGCACGGGCGGTGCCAAGCGGCCCCTAAGTTTAACCGAATGGAAGCTCCGGAGGAGGAGGGCATGCTCGCGTCACAGTAAGCCGAAGAGGAGCACCTTCCCCGGGCACGGGCGGTTCCAAGCGGCCCCTAAGTTTAACCAAATGGAAGCTCCGGAGGAGGAGGGCATGCTCGCGTCACAGTAAGCCGAAGAGGAGCACCTTTGCCGGGCACGGGCGGTTCCAAGCGGCCCCTAAGTTTAACCGAATGGAAGCTCCGGAGGAGGCGGGCATGCTCGCGTCACAGTAAGCCGAAGAGGAGCACCTTCCCCGGGCACGGGCGGTGCCAAGCGGCCCCTAAGTTTAACCGAATGGAAGCTCCGGGGCAGGAGGGCGGGCGTGTGTCACAGTTAAGCCGAATTGGAACACCTCTTCCGCCCGGGCACGAACGGAGCGCGAAGCTGTCAGTTATGAATGAATAAATGAATAAATAAATAAATAATTAAAGAATGCCACCTTTCATTTCACAGGGAACACCGGACGGCGTACCAGCAGGTAAAAGTCGGAGTAATTAAATAAATACAAAAAGAATGGCTGGGGAATAAAAAAATAATACGTTTTAATAATAATTTGTTTTTTTTGTTATAACATGAATTTCACTCTCTCTCTCTCTCTCTCTCTCTCTCCCCGTATATATATATATATATATATATATATATATTTATTATATATATTGTATTTTCTTTTAAGCATTTTTGAAGGTGCGCCGCTACTTCGCGGATTTTCAGTTTCCGCGGGTGGTCTCGGTCCCCATTAACCGCGATAACCGAGGGTTCACTGTACTCCATAAAATTTACAAAAAGCGAGGTGAAACACTCAACCAGGGCTGCTTTTTTGAATATTTCTCGAGGGCCATGGCGAGCCATTTCAAAAAAGCTGCACAACTAACGTATAAAATATTGATAAATTTGCTCTGCCTGATGTGTGTGTCAAGTTTCACGAGTTGTCGTTCATATTTAGAACCTCATAATCAGCGTTGTTTTATTGCCAAACAGTGCAATGCCACTCCCACAACTTTTCACGAAAAAGGATGAATTTCGTATTGTGACATCCTCATGGCCGAAACAGTCCTCCGAGCATATATGAGGGCGACCTTGTTGAGTTGCACGGAGAAAAACATCCAAGAAAATAACTTGTATTAGCTTTTACCAGTTGGTGGCGCTACTACTACGATGAAAAATAAGTTGGTAGATGTCTTCAGGGCTGAAGTATCCTCAAATGTGTACAACTTCGAGAAGATAGAATCATCTGAGTCATGTTGGCGGAGCTTTTGTTGCCACAAAGTACAATCGGACTTTTCAGCACCGTAATAGCCACGCCTTTTGCCAAAACGTCACAAAACTCGGCAGAGAGTAAGATCATTGTCTTGAGTCTTTTCTGACTAATTTTCAGTCGGATTCGTCAAAAGGGCACGGTGCAGTACGTGAAAATTAAAATAAAAACAAATTTTTGATTCCACTTGGCGGCGCTGTGTGTATAACAAAATAATAACATTAAGATGTCTTCAGGTCGGGACATTTTATTTACAGGTGAAGGTTTGGATTTTTAGGAGCATGTGCAGGGGAGTTATTAAGCATTCATTTATTTGTATTAGGTTCATTTTGTCTTCTTATGATTGATATTTGACAGATTCATTAAAAGCAGACAATTATGTTTTCGGTAAATTTTTTACCTGACATGTTTCGGCGAGTCTTTCGCCTTCTTCAGAGTGTCGCATGATGGTGTCTTGAGACCCGTCTTTATCAGCTGATGTTCCATGAGGGTGTGACTTACCTGTCAAAAAAATGAAAAATCAGAGCAGTAAAAGAACAAGCACAACATGAACATTACAAATCAGCAATCACTGACCACTGCAAAAGGGAAAACCACATCATGGACCGGGAGAAGGGCAGGGTCATCCGCACAGAAGAGAACAAACAACAGCGCTGGATCAGAGAGGCCATTGAGATCTGCAAGCGAGGCATAAAAACCATGAACAGAGACAAGGGAGCCTTCATCCTCTCTACCACCTGGACCAGCATCTTGGCGGAGTTAACGGACAGCGGGGGGCGTGACTTGCCTTCATTCTTGTGACAGGTAAGTCACGCCCTCATGGAACATCAGCTGATAAAGACGGGCCACAAGACACCATCATGTGACACTCTGAAGAAGGCGAAAGACTTTCGTATTGTGACATCCTCAAGGCTGAAACACTCATCCGAGCAAATATAAGGTAGATTTTGTTAACCTGCCCGGAGAAAAACATCAACGAAAATAATTTGTATTTGTTTTAACCAGTTGGTGGCGCTACCACTGCGATCAAAAATAAGTTGGCAGCCGTCTTCAGGGCCTGAATATCCTCAAATGTGAAAAATTTCGAGAAGATGGATCATCTGAATCATTTTGCAGGAACTTTTGTTGCCACGGAGAATAATCAGACTCTGCGGCACCGTAATAGCCACGCCCTTCGAAGGAAAGTCACAAAAATAGGGATAGAGTAAGATCAATGTCTTGAGTCTTTTCTAGCCAATTTTCAATCGGATTCGTTAAAAGGGCACCGTGCAGTTCGTCAAAATGTAAAAAATGATATTGATTGGCGCAAGGTGTATAACTGAATATAAACATATAGATGTCTTCAGGTACCGACTCTTTATGTACATGTGAAGTTTTGGATTTTTAGCAGCATGTGCAAGAGAGTTATTAAGCATTTTGTCCATTGCGGCGAAGGAAATCTTAAGTGAAAACTTCGAAGCCCCGCCCCCGTCATATAGTATTTCGGAAACAAAAAGTTTTAGCCCCAGTGTTTGTCCCAGGTCTTAAGATGCTACAGACAGAATTTTAAGGCAATCAGATGAAGCCTTTAGGATCAGGGTGCAAAAGAATGACCCCTGTAAACATGCAAAAAAGGGCAAAAGTCGGACTTTCAAAAATTCATAACTCACTTCCTGTTCATATTAGACGTTAAAATATAAAATTTTTCGCCATGCCCGATGAGACTGCCAAGTTTGGTGAATTTTTGTGCATGTTTCGGGGGTCAAAAATGCAATCGAACAATCGGAAAAATAATAATAATAATAATTTCTACAAAAACAATAGGGACTTCGCAGCGGTCGCTGCTCAGGCCCTAATAATAATAATAATAATAATAAAAGTAATAATATTTTCTACAAAAACAATAGGGACCTCGCAGCCGTCGCAGCTTGGGCCCTAATAACAATTTCTAGAAAAACAATAGGGACCTCGCAGCGGTCACTGCTCGGGCCCTAATAATAATAATAATAAAAATAATAATAATTTCTACAAAAACAATGGGGACCTCGTAGCGGTCGCTGCTCGGGCCCTAATAATAATTTCTACAAAAACAATAGGGACCTCGCCGCGGTCGCTGCTCGGGCCCCAATAATAATTTCTACACAAAGTCCATTGTGGTGACCCGCCCCCTTTTAAGTAAATTCAAAATGGCCGACTTCCTGTAAAACCTAGCTCATTGCTCCAAGAGACTTTTTTGTAGGTCTTGGTCTTATACATACAGTGAACCCTCGCTACTTGGCGGTTCACCTTTCGCGGGTTCAGTGTTTCGCGGGTCTAAAAAATATTCGGGGGCATTGTAGTTTCGCCGAGCGGCACGACGGGGTGCTGGAGCGGTTAGACGGCCGGCGTGCGCCGAAGAAGAGCGTGGGCGAAGAGGAGAGTGGACGAAGAAGAGCACGTTCCCCCGGACACGATCGGTGGCGACGTTTCGCGCGGTTCGGACAGTACCAGAGCTCCGGCCGGCGTGCGTGGCAGTTAAGCCGTAGAGGAGCACCTTCCCCGGGCACGGGCGGTGCCAAGCGGCCCCTAAGTTTAACCGAATGGAAGCTCCGGAGGAGGAGGGCATGCTCGCGTCACAGTAAGCCGAAGAGGAGCACCTTCCCCGGGCACGGGCGGTTCCAAGCGGCCCCTAAGTTTAACCGAATGGAAGCTCCAGAGGAGGAGGGCATGCTCGCGTCACAGTAAGCCGAAGAGGAGCACCTTCCCCGGGCACGGGCGGTGCCAAGCGGCCCCTAAGTTTAACCGAATGGAAGCTCCGGGGCAGGAGGGCGGGCGTGTGTCACAGTAAAGCCGAATTGGAACACCTCTTCCGCCCGGGCACGAACGGAGCGCGAAGCTGTCAGTTATGAATGAATAAATGAATAAATAAATAAATAAATAAAGAATGCCACCTTTCATTTCACAGGGCACACCGGACGGCGTACCAGCAGGTAAAAGTCGGAGTAATTAAATAAATACAAAAAGAATGGCTGGGGAATAAAAAAATAATACGTTTTAATAATAATTTGGTTTTTTTGTTATAACATGAATTTCACTCTCTCTCTCTGTCTATATATATATATATATATATATATATATATATATATATTTATTATATATATTGTATTTTTTTTTAAGCATTTTTGAAGGTGCGCCGCTACTTCGCGGATTTTCAGTTTTCGCGGGTGGTCTCTGTCCCCATTAACCGCGATAACCGAGGGTTCACTGTACTCCATAAAATTTACAAAAAGCAAGGTGAAACACTCAACCAGGGCTGCTTTTTTTAACATTTCTCGAGGGCCATGGCGAGCCATTTCAAAAAAGCTGCACAACTAACGTATAAAATATTGATAAATTTGCTCTGCCTGATGTGTGTGTAAAGTTTCACGAGTTGTCGTTCATATTTAGAACCTCATAATCAGCGTTGTTTTATTGCCGAACAGTGCAATGCCACTCCCACAACTTTTCACGAAAAAGGATGAATTTCGTATTGTGACATCCTCATGGCCGAAACAGTCATCCGAGCATATATGAGGGCGACCTTGTTGAGTTGCACGGAGAAAAACATCCAAGAAAATAACTTGTATTAGCTTTTACCAGTTGGTGGCGCTACTACTACGATGAAAAATAAGTTGGTAGATGTCTTCAGGGCTGAAGTATCCTCAAATGTGTACAACTTCGAGAAGATAGGATCATCTGAGTCATGTTGCCGGAGCTTTTGTTGCCACAAAGTACAATCGGATTTTCAGCACCGTAATAGCCACGCCTTTTGCCAAAACGTCACAAAATTCGGCAGAGAGTAAGATCATTGTCTTGAGTCTTTTCTGACTAATTTTCAGTCGGATTCGTCAAAAGGGCACCGTGCAGTACGTGAAAATTAAAATAAAAACACATTTTTGATTCCACTTGGCGGCGCTGTGTGTATAACAAAATAATAACATTAAGATGTCTTCAGGTCGGGACGTTTTATTTACAGGTGAAGGTTTGGATTTTTAGGAGCATGTGCAGGGGAGTTATTAAGCATTCATTTATTTGTATTAGGTTCATTTTGTCTTCTTATTATTGATATTTGACTGATTCATTAAAAGCAGACAATTATGTTTTAGGTTAATTTTTTACCTGACATGTTTCGGCGAGTCTTTCGCCTTCTTCAGAGTGTCGCATGATGGTGTCTTGAGACCCGTCTTTATCAGCTGATGTTCCATGAGGGTGTGACTTACCTGTCAAAAAAATGAAAAATCAGAGCAGGAAAAGAACAAGCACAACATGAACATTACAAATCAGCAATCACTGACCACTGCAAAAGGGAAAACCACATCATGGACCGGGAGAAGGGCAGGGTCATCCGCACCGAAGAGAACAAACAACAGCGCTGGATCAGAGAGGCCATTGAGATCTGCAAGCGAGGCATAAAAACCATGAACAGAGACAAGGGAGCCTTCATCCTCTCTACCACCTAGAGCAGCATCTTGGCGGAGTGAACGGACAGCGGGGGGTGTGACTTGCCTTCATTCTTGTGACAGGTTAAGTCACGCCCTCATGGAACATCAGCTGATAAAGACGGGTCACAAGACACCATCATGTGACACTCTGAAGAAGGCGAAAGACTTTCGTATTGTGACATCCTCAAGGCCTAAACACTCATCCGAGCAAATATAAGGTAGATTTTGTGAACCTGCCCGGAGAAAAACATCAACGAAAATAATTTGTATTTGTTTTAACCAGTTGGTGGCGCTACCACTGCGATCAAAAATAAGTTGGCAGCCGTCTTCAGGGCCTGAATATCCTCAAATGTGAAAAATTTCGAGAAGATGGATCATCTGAATCATTTTGCAGGAACTTTTGTTGCCACGGAGAATAATCAGACTCTGCGGCACCGCAATAGCCACGCCCTTCGAAGGAAAGTCACAAAAATAGGGATAGAGTAAGATCAATGTCTTGAGTCTTTTCTAGCCAATTTTCAATCGGATTCGTTAAAAGGGCACCGTGCAGTACGTCAAAATGTAAAAAATTATATTGATTGGCGCAAGGTGTATAACAGAATATAAACATATAGATGTCTTCAGGTACCGACTCTTTATGTACATGTGAAGTTTTGGATTTTTAGCAGCATGTGCAGGAGAGTTATTAAGCATTTTGTCCACTGCGGCGAAGGAAATCTTAAGTGAAAACTTTGAAGCCCCGCCCCCGTCATATAGTATTTCGGAAACAAAAGATTTTAGCCCCAGTGTTTGTCCCAGGTCTTAAGATGCTACAGACAGAATTTTAAGGCAATCAGATGAAGCCTTTAGGATCAGGGTGCAAAAGAATGACCCCTGTAAACATGCAAAAAAGGGCAAAAGTCGGACTTTCAAAAATTCATAACTCACTTCCTGTTCATATTAGACGTTTAAAATATCAAATTTCTCGCTATGCCCGATGAGACTGCCAAGTTTGGTGAGTTTTTGTGCATGTTTCGGGGGTCAAAAATGCGATCGTACAATCGGAAATATAATAATAATAATAATTTCTACAAAAACAACAGGGACTTCGCAGCGGTCGCTGCTCAGGCCCTAATAATAATAATAATAATAATAATAATAATAAAAGTAATAATATTTTCTACAAAAACAATAGGGACCTCGCAGCCGTCGCAGCTCGGGCCCTAATAACAATTTCTAGAAAAACAATAGGGACCTCGCAGCGGTCACTGCTCGGGCCCTAATAATAATAATAATAATAATTTCCACAAAAACAATGGGGACCTCGTAGCGGTCGCTGCTCGGGCCCTAATAATAATTTCTACATAAACAATAGGAACCTCGCCGCGGTCGCTGCTCGGGCCCCAATAATAATTTCTACACAAAGTCCATTGTGGTGACCCGCCCCTTTTAAGTAAATTCAAAATGGCCGACTTCCTGTAAAACCTAGCTCATTGCTCCAAGAGACTTTTTTGTAGGTCTTGGTCTTATACATACAGTGAACCCTCGCTACTTCGCGGTTCACCTTTCGCGGGTTCAGTGCTTCGCGGGTATAAAAAATATTCGGGGGCATTGTAGTTTCGCCGAGCGGCACGACGGGGCGCTGGAGCGGTTAGACGGCCGGCGTGCGCCGAAGAAGAGCGTGGGCGAAGAGGAGAGTGGACGAAGAAGAGCACGTTCTCCCGGACACGATCGGTGGCGACGTTTCGCGCGGTTCGGACCGTACCAGGGCTCCGGCCGGCGTGCGTGGCAGTTAAGCCGTAGAGGAGCACCGTCCCCGGGCACGGGCGGTGCCAAGCGGCCCCTAAGTTTAACCGAATGGAAGCTCCGGAGGAGGAGGGCATGCTCGCGTCACAGTAAGCCGAAGAGGAGCACCTTCCCCGGGCACGGGCGGTTCCAAGCGGCCCCTAAGTTTAACCAAATGGAAGCTCCGGAGGAGGAGGGCATGCTCGCGTCACAGTAAGCCGAAGAGGAGCACCTTTGCCGGGCACGGGCGGTTCCAAGCGGCCCCTAAGTTTAACCGAATGGAAGCTCCGGAGGAGGCGGGCATGCTCACGTCACAGTAAGCCGAAGAGGAGCACCTTCCCCGGGCACGGGCGGTGCCAAGCGGCCCCTAAGTTTAACCGAATGGAAGCTCCGGGGGAGGAGGGCGGGCGTGTGTCACAGTTAAGCCGAATTGGAACACCTCTTCCGCCCGGGCACGAACGGAGCGCGAAGCTGTCAGTTATGAATGAATAAATGAATAAATAAATAAATAATTAAAGAATGCCACCTTTCATTTCACAGGGAACACCGGACGGCGTACCAGCAGGTAAAAGTCGGAGTAATTAAATAAATACAAAAAGAATGGCTGGGGAATAAAAAAATAATACGTTTTAATAAAAATTTGTTTTTTTTGTTATAACATGAATTTCACTCTCTCTCTCTCTCTCTCTCCCCGTATATATATATATATATATATATATATATATATATATATATATATACATATATATATATACATATATATATATACATATATATATATACATATATATATATACATATATATATACATATATATATATACATATATATATATACATATATATATACATATATATATATACATATCTATATATACATATCTATATATACATATCTATATATACATATCTATATATACATATCTATATATACATATCTATATATACATATCTATATATACAGATATATATATACAGATATATATATACAGATATATATATACATATATATATATACATATATATATATATACATATATATATATATACATATATATATATATACATATATATATACATACATATATATATACATATATATATACATATATATATATACATATATATATACATATATATATATATATATATATATATATATTTATTATATATATTGTATTTTCTTTTAAGCATTTTTGAAGGTGCGCCGCTACTTCGCGGATTTTCAGTTTCCGCGGGTGGTCTCGGTCCCCATTAACCGCGATAACTGAGGGTTCACTGTACTCCATAAAATTTACAAAAAGCGAGGTGAAACACTCAACCAGGGCTGCTTTTTTGAACATTTCTCGAGGGCCATGGCGAGCCATTTCAAAAAAGCTGCACAACTAACGTATAAAATATTGATAAATTTGCTCTGCCTGATGTGTGTCTCAAGTTTCACGAGTTGTCGTTCATATTTAGAACCTCATAATCAGCGTTGTTTTATTGCCAAAAAGTGCAATGCCACTCCCACAACTTTTCACGAAAAAGGATGAATTTCGTATTGTGACATCCTCATGGCCGAAACAGTCCTCCGAGCATATATGAGGGCGACCTTGTTGAGTTGCACGGAGAAAAACATCCAAGAAAATAACTTGTATTAGCTTTTACCAGTTGGTGGCGCTACTACTACGATGAAAAATAAGTTGGTAGATGTCTTCAGGGCTGAAGTATCCTCAAATGTGTACAACTTCGAGAAGATAGGATCATCTGAGTCATGTTGCCGGAGCTTTTGTTGCCACAAAGTACAATCGGACTTTTCAGCACCGTAATTGCCACGCCTTTTGCCAAAACGTCACAAAACTCGGCAGAGAGTAAGATCATTGTCTTGAGTCTTTTCTGACTAATTTTCAGTCGGATTCGTCAAAAGGGCACCGTGCAGTACGTGAAAATTAAAATAAAAACAAATTTTTGATTCCACTTGGCGGCGCTGTGTGTATAACAAAATAATAACATTAAGATGTCTTCAGGTCGGGACATTTTATTTACAGGTGAATGTTTGGATTTTTAGGAGCATGTGCAGGGGAGTTATTAAGCATTCATTTATTTGTATTAGGTTCATTTTGTCTTCTTATTATTGATATTTGACAGATTCATTAAAAGCAGACAATTATGTTTTCGGTAAAATTTTTTACCTGACATGTTTCGGCGAGTCTTTCGCCTTCTTCAGAGTGTCGCATGATGGTGTCTTGAGACCCGTCTTTATCAGCTGATGTTCCATGAGGGTGTGACTTACCTGTCAAAAAAATGAAAAATCAGAGCAGTAAAAGAACAAGCACAACATGAACATTACAAATCAGCAATCACTGACCACTGCAAAAGGGAAAACCACATCATGGACCGGGAGAAGGGCAGGGTCATCGGCACCGAAGAGAACAAACAACAGCGCTGGATCAGAGAGGCCATTGAGATCTGCAAGCGAGGCATAAAAACCATGAACAGAGACAAGGGAGCCTTCATCCTCTCTACCACCTGGAGCAGCATCTTGGCGGAGTTAACGGACAGCGGGGGGCGTGACTTGCCTTCATTCTTGTGACAGGTAAGTCACGCCCTCATGGAACATCAGCTGATAAAGACGGGCCACAAGACACCATCATGTGACACTCTGAAGAAGGCGAAAGACTTTCGTATTGTGACATCCTCAAGGCCTAAACACTCATCCGAGCAAATATAAGGTAGATTTTGTTAACCTGCCCGGAGAAAAACATCAACGAAAATAATTTGTATTTGTTTTAACCAGTTGGTGGCGCTACCACTGCGATCAAAAATAAGTTGGCAGCCGTCTTCAGGGCCTGAATATCCTCAAATGTGAAAAATTTCGAGAAGATGGATCATCTGAATCATTTTGCAGGAACTTTTGTTGCCACGGAGAATAATCAGACTCTGCGGCACCGTAATAGCCACGCCCTTCGAAGGAAAGTCACAAAAATAGGGATAGAGTAAGATCAATGTCTTGAGTCTTTTCTAGCCAATTTTCAATCGGATTCGTTAAAAGGGCACCGTGCAGTACGTCAAAATGTAAAAAATGATATTGATTGGCGCAAGGTGTATAACTGAATATAAACATATAGATGTCTTCAGGTACCGACTCTTTATGTACATGTGAAGTTTTGGATTTTTAGCAGCATGTGCAAGAGAGTTATTAAGCATTTTGTCCATTGCGGCGAAGGAAATCTTAAGTGAAAACTTCGAAGCCCCGTCCCCGTCATAAAGTATTTCGGAAACAAAAAATTTTAGTCCCAGTGTTTGTCCCAGGTCTTAAGATGCTACAGACAGAATTTTAAGGCAATCAGATGAAGCCTTTAGGATCAGGGTGCAAAAGAATGACCCCTGTAAACATGCAAAAAAGGGCAAAAGTCGGACTTTCAAAAATTCATAACTCACTTCCTGTTCATATTAGACGTTAAAATATCAAATTTTTCGCCATGCCCGATGAGACTGCCAAATTTGGTGAATTTTTGTGCATGTTTCGGGGGACAAAAATGCAATCGAACAATCGGAAAAATAATAATAATAATAATTTCTACAAAAACAATAGGGACTTCGCAGCGGTTGCTGCTCAGGCCCTAATAATAATAATAATAATAAAAGTAATAATATTTTCTACAAAAACAGTAGGGACCTCGCAGCCGTCGCAGCTTGGGCCCTAATAACAATTTCTAGAAAAACAATAGGGACCTCGCAGCGGTCACTGCTCGGGCCCTAATAATAATAATAATAAAAATAATAATAATTTCCACAAAAACAATGGGGACCTCGTAGCGGTAGCTGCTCGGGCCCTAATAATAATTTCTACATAAACAATAGGGACCTCGCCGCGGTCGCTGCTCGGGCCCCAATAATAATTTCTACACAAAGTCCATTGTGGTGACCCGCCCCTTTTAAGTAAATTCAAAATGGCCGACTTCCTGTAAAACCTAGCTCATTGCTCCAAGAGACTTTTTTGTAGGTCTTGGTCTTATACATACGGTGAACCCTCGCTACTTCGCGGTTCACCTTTCGCGGGTTCAGTGCTTCGCGGGTATAAAAAATATTCGGGGGCATTGTAGTTTCGCCGAGCGGCACGACGGGCGCTGGAGCGGTTAGACGGCCGGCGTGCGCCGAAGAAGAGCGTGGGCGAAGAGGAGAGTGGACGAAGAAGAGCACGTTCCCCCGGACACGATCGGTGGCGACGTTTCGCGCGGTTCGGACCGTACCAGAGCTCCGGCCGGCGTGCGTGGCAGTTAAGCCGTAGAGGAGCACCTTCCCCGGGCACGGGCGGTGCCAAGCGGCCCCTAAGTTTAACCGAATGGAAGCTCCGGAGGAGGAGGGCATGCTCGCGTCACAGTAAGCCAAAGAGGAGCACCTTCCCCGGGCACGGGCGGTTCCAAGCGGCCCCTAAGTTTAACCGAATGGAAGCTCCGGAGGAGGCGGGCATGCTCGCGTCACAGTAAGCCGAAGAGGAGCACCTTCCCCGGGCACGGGCGGTGCCAAGCGGCCCCTAAGTTTAACCGAATGGAAGCTCCGGGGCAGGAGGGCGGGCGTGTGTCACAGTAAAGCCGAATTGGAACACCTCTTCCGCCCGGGCACGAACGGAGCGCGAAGCTGTCAGTTATGAATGAATAAATGAATAAATAAATAAATAAATAAAGAATGCCACCTTTCATTTCACAGGGCACACCGGACGGCGTACCAGCAGGTAAAAGTCGGAGTAATTAAATAAATACAAAAAGAATGGCTGGGGAATAAAAAAATAATACGTTTTAATAATAATTTGGTTTTTTTGTTATAACATGAATTTCACTCTCTCTCTCTGTCTATATATATATATATATATATATATATATATATATATATATTTATTATATATATTGTATTTTTTTTTAAGCATTTTTGAAGGTGCGCCGCTACTTCGCGGATTTTCAGTTTTCGCGGGTGGTCTCTGTCCCCATTAACCGCGATAACCGAGGGTTCACTGTACTCCATAAAATTTACAAAAAGCAAGGTGAAACACTCAACCAGGGCTGCTTTTTTTAACATTTCTCGAGGGCCATGGCGAGCCATTTCAAAAAAGCTGCACAACTAACGTATAAAATATTGATAAATTTGCTCTGCCTGATGTGTGTGTAAAGTTTCACGAGTTGTCGTTCATATTTAGAACCTCATAATCAGCGTTGTTTTATTGCCGAACAGTGCAATGCCACTCCCACAACTTTTCACGAAAAAGGATGAATTTCGTATTGTGACATCCTCATGGCCGAAACAGTCATCCGAGCATATATGAGGGCGACCTTGTTGAGTTGCACGGAGAAAAACATCCAAGAAAATAACTTGTATTAGCTTTTACCAGTTGGTGGCGCTACTACTACGATGAAAAATAAGTTGGTAGATGTCTTCAGGGCTGAAGTATCCTCAAATGTGTACAACTTCGAGAAGATAGGATCATCTGAGTCATGTTGCCGGAGCTTTTGTTGCCACAAAGTACAATCGGATTTTCAGCACCGTAATAGCCACGCCTTTTGCCAAAACGTCACAAAATTCGGCAGAGAGTAAGATCATTGTCTTGAGTCTTTTCTGACTAATTTTCAGTCGGATTCGTCAAAAGGGCACCGTGCAGTACGTGAAAATTAAAATAAAAACACATTTTTGATTCCACTTGGCGGCGCTGTGTGTATAACAAAATAATAACATTAAGATGTCTTCAGGTCGGGACGTTTTATTTACAGGTGAAGGTTTGGATTTTTAGGAGCATGTGCAGGGGCGTTATTAAGCATTCATTTATTTGTATTAGGTTCATTTTGTCTTCTTATTATTGATATTTGACTGATTCATTAAAAGCAGACAATTATGTTTTAGGTTAATTTTTTACCTGACATGTTTCGGCGAGTCTTTCGCCTTCTTCAGAGTGTCGCATGATGGTGTCTTGAGACCCGTCTTTATCAGCTGATGTTCCATGAGGGTGTGACTTACCTGTCAAAAAAATGGAAAATCAGAGCAGTAAAAGAACAAGCACAACATGAACATTACAAATCAGCAATCACTGACCACTGCAAAAGGGAAAACCACATCATGGACCGGGAGAAGGGCAGGGTCATCCGCACCGAAGAGAACAAACAACAGCGCTGGATCAGAGAGGCCATTGAGATCTGCAAGCGAGGCATAAAAACCATGAACAGAGACAAGGGAGCCTTCATCCTCTCTACCACCTGGAGCAGCATCTTGGCGGAGTGAACGGACAGCGGGGGGCGTGACTTGCCTTCATTCTTGTGACAGGTAAGTCACGCCCTCATGGAACATCAGCTGATAAAGACGGGCCCACAAGACACCATCATGTGACACTCTGAAGAAGGCGAAAGACTTTCGTATTGTGACATCCTCAAGGCCTAAACACTCATCCGATCAAAAATAAGTTGGCAGCCGTCTTCAGGGCCTGAATATCCTCAAATGTGAAAAATTTCGAGAAGATGGATCATCTGAATCATTTTGCAGGAACTTTTGTTGCCACGGAGAATAATCAGACTCTGCGGCACCGCAATAGCCACGCCCTTCGAAGGAAAGTCACAAAAATAGGGATAGAGTAAGATCAATGTCTTGAGTCTTTTCTAGCCAATTTTCAATCGGATTCGTTAAAAGGGCACCGTGCAGTACGTCAAAATGTAAAAAATTATATTGATTGGCGCAAGGTGTATAACAGAATATAAACATATAGATGTCTTCAGGTACCGACTCTTTATGTACATGTGAAGTTTTGGATTTTTAGCAGCATGTGCAGGAGAGTTATTAAGCATTTTGTCCACTGCGGCGAAGGAAATCTTAAGTGAAAACTTTGAAGCCCCGCCCCCGTCATATAGTATTTCGGAAACAAAAGATTTTAGCCCCAGTGTTTGTCCCAGGTCTTAAGATGCTACAGACAGAATTTTAAGGCAATCAGATGAAGCCTTTAGGATCAGGGTGCAAAAGAATGACCCCTGTAAACATGCAAAAAAGGGCAAAAGTCGGACTTTCAAAAATTCATAACTCACTTCCTGTTCATATTAGACGTTTAAAATATCAAATTTCTCGCTATGCCCGATGAGACTGCCAAGTTTGGTGAGTTTTTGTGCATGTTTCGGGGGTCAAAAATGCGATCGTACAATCGGAAATATAATAATAATAATAATTTCTACAAAAACAACAGGGACTTCGCAGCGGTCGCTGCTCAGGCCCTAATAATAATAATAATAATAATAATAATAATAAAAGTAATAATATTTTCTACAAAAACAATAGGGACCTCGCAGCCGTCGCAGCTCGGGCCCTAATAACAATTTCTAGAAAAACAATAGGGACCTCGCAGCGGTCACTGCTCGGGCCCTAATAATAATAATAATAATAATTTCCACAAAAACAATGGGGACCTCGTAGCGGTCGCTGCTCGGGCCCTAATAATAATTTCTACATAAACAATAGGAACCTCGCCGCGGTCGCTGCTCGGGCCCCAATAATAATTTCTACACAAAGTCCATTGTGGTGACCCGCCCCTTTTAAGTAAATTCAAAATGGCCGACTTCCTGTAAAACCTAGCTCATTGCTCCAAGAGACTTTTTTGTAGGTCTTGGTCTTATACATACAGTGAACCCTCGCTACTTCGCGGTTCACCTTTCGCGGGTTCAGTGCTTCGCGGGTATAAAAAATATTCGGGGGCATTGTAGTTTCGCCGAGCGGCACGACGGGGCGCTGGAGCGGTTAGACGGCCGGCGTGCGCCGAAGAAGAGCGTGGGCGAAGAGGAGAGTGGACGAAGAAGAGCACGTTCTCCCGGACACGATCGGTGGCGACGTTTCGCGCGGTTCGGACCGTACCAGGGCTCCGGCCGGCGTGCGTGGCAGTTAAGCCGTAGAGGAGCACCGTCCCCGGGCACGGGCGGTGCCAAGCGGCCCCTAAGTTTAACCGAATGGAAGCTCCGGAGGAGGAGGGCATGCTCGCGTCACAGTAAGCCGAAGAGGAGCACCTTCCCCGGGCACGGGCGGTTCCAAGCGGCCCCTAAGTTTAACCAAATGGAAGCTCCGGAGGAGGAGGGCATGCTCGCGTCACAGTAAGCCGAAGAGGAGCACCTTTGCCGGGCACGGGCGGTTCCAAGCGGCCCCTAAGTTTAACCGAATGGAAGCTCCGGAGGAGGCGGGCATGCTCGCGTCACAGTAAGCCGAAGAGGAGCACCTTCCCCGGGCACGGGCGGTGCCAAGCGGCCCCTAAGTTTAACCGAATGGAAGCTCCGGGGCAGGAGGGCGGGCGTGTGTCACAGTTAAGCCGAATTGGAACACCTCTTCCGCCCGGGCACGAACGGAGCGCGAAGCTGTCAGTTATGAATGAATAAATGAATAAATAAATAAATAATTAAAGAATGCCACCTTTCATTTCACAGGGAACACCGGACGGCGTACCAGCAGGTAAAAGTCGGAGTAATTAAATAAATACAAAAAGAATGGCTGGGGAATAAAAAAATAATACGTTTTAATAATAATTTGTTTTTTTTGTTATAACATGAATTTCACTCTCTCTCTCTCTCTCTCTCTCTCTCCCCGTATATATATATATATATATATATATATATATTTATTATATATATTGTATTTTCTTTTAAGCATTTTTGAAGGTGCGCCGCTACTTCGCGGATTTTCAGTTTCCGCGGGTGGTCTCGGTCCCCATTAACCGCGATAACCGAGGGTTCACTGTACTCCATAAAATTTACAAAAAGCGAGGTGAAACACTCAACCAGGGCTGCTTTTTTGAATATTTCTCGAGGGCCATGGCGAGCCATTTCAAAAAAGCTGCACAACTAACGTATAAAATATTGATAAATTTGCTCTGCCTGATGTGTGTGTCAAGTTTCACGAGTTGTCGTTCATATTTAGAACCTCATAATCAGCGTTGTTTTATTGCCAAACAGTGCAATGCCACTCCCACAACTTTTCACGAAAAAGGATGAATTTCGTATTGTGACATCCTCATGGCCGAAACAGTCCTCCGAGCATATATGAGGGCGACCTTGTTGAGTTGCACGGAGAAAAACATCCAAGAAAATAACTTGTATTAGCTTTTACCAGTTGGTGGCGCTACTACTACGATGAAAAATAAGTTGGTAGATGTCTTCAGGGCTGAAGTATCCTCAAATGTGTACAACTTCGAGAAGATAGAATCATCTGAGTCATGTTGGCGGAGCTTTTGTTGCCACAAAGTACAATCGGACTTTTCAGCACCGTAATAGCCACGCCTTTTGCCAAAACGTCACAAAACTCGGCAGAGAGTAAGATCATTGTCTTGAGTCTTTTCTGACTAATTTTCAGTCGGATTCGTCAAAAGGGCACGGTGCAGTACGTGAAAATTAAAATAAAAACAAATTTTTGATTCCACTTGGCGGCGCTGTGTGTATAACAAAATAATAACATTAAGATGTCTTCAGGTCGGGACATTTTATTTACAGGTGAAGGTTTGGATTTTTAGGAGCATGTGCAGGGGAGTTATTAAGCATTCATTTATTTGTATTAGGTTCATTTTGTCTTCTTATGATTGATATTTGACAGATTCATTAAAAGCAGACAATTATGTTTTCGGTAAATTTTTTACCTGACATGTTTCGGCGAGTCTTTCGCCTTCTTCAGAGTGTCGCATGATGGTGTCTTGAGACCCGTCTTTATCAGCTGATGTTCCATGAGGGTGTGACTTACCTGTCAAAAAAATGAAAAATCAGAGCAGTAAAAGAACAAGCACAACATGAACATTACAAATCAGCAATCACTGACCACTGCAAAAGGGAAAACCACATCATGGACCGGGAGAAGGGCAGGGTCATCCGCACAGAAGAGAACAAACAACAGCGCTGGATCAGAGAGGCCATTGAGATCTGCAAGCGAGGCATAAAAACCATGAACAGAGACAAGGGAGCCTTCATCCTCTCTACCACCTGGACCAGCATCTTGGCGGAGTTAACGGACAGCGGGGGGCGTGACTTGCCTTCATTCTTGTGACAGGTAAGTCACGCCCTCATGGAACATCAGCTGATAAAGACGGGCCACAAGACACCATCATGTGACACTCTGAAGAAGGCGAAAGACTTTCGTATTGTGACATCCTCAAGGCTGAAACACTCATCCGAGCAAATATAAGGTAGATTTTGTTAACCTGCCCGGAGAAAAACATCAACGAAAATAATTTGTATTTGTTTTAACCAGTTGGTGGCGCTACCACTGCGATCAAAAATAAGTTGGCAGCCGTCTTCAGGGCCTGAATATCCTCAAATGTGAAAAATTTCGAGAAGATGGATCATCTGAATCATTTTGCAGGAACTTTTGTTGCCACGGAGAATAATCAGACTCTGCGGCACCGTAATAGCCACGCCCTTCGAAGGAAAGTCACAAAAATAGGGATAGAGTAAGATCAATGTCTTGAGTCTTTTCTAGCCAATTTTCAATCGGATTCGTTAAAAGGGCACCGTGCAGTTCGTCAAAATGTAAAAAATGATATTGATTGGCGCAAGGTGTATAACTGAATATAAACATATAGATGTCTTCAGGTACCGACTCTTTATGTACATGTGAAGTTTTGGATTTTTAGCAGCATGTGCAAGAGAGTTATTAAGCATTTTGTCCATTGCGGCGAAGGAAATCTTAAGTGAAAACTTCGAAGCCCCGCCCCCGTCATATAGTATTTCGGAAACAAAAAGTTTTAGCCCCAGTGTTTGTCCCAGGTCTTAAGATGCTACAGACAGAATTTTAAGGCAATCAGATGAAGCCTTTAGGATCAGGGTGCAAAAGAATGACCCCTGTAAACATGCAAAAAAGGGCAAAAGTCGGACTTTCAAAAATTCATAACTCACTTCCTGTTCATATTAGACGTTAAAATATAAAATTTTTCGCCATGCCCGATGAGACTGCCAAGTTTGGTGAATTTTTGTGCATGTTTCGGGGGTCAAAAATGCAATCGAACAATCGGAAAAATAATAATAATAATAATTTCTACAAAAACAATAGGGACTTCGCAGCGGTCGCTGCTCAGGCCCTAATAATAATAATAATAATAATAAAAGTAATAATATTTTCTACAAAAACAATAGGGACCTCGCAGCCGTCGCAGCTTGGGCCCTAATAACAATTTCTAGAAAAACAATAGGGACCTCGCAGCGGTCACTGCTCGGGCCCTAATAATAATAATAATAAAAATAATAATAATTTCTACAAAAACAATGGGGACCTCGTAGCGGTCGCTGCTCGGGCCCTAATAATAATTTCTACAAAAACAATAGGGACCTCGCCGCGGTCGCTGCTCGGGCCCCAATAATAATTTCTACACAAAGTCCATTGTGGTGACCCGCCCCCTTTTAAGTAAATTCAAAATGGCCGACTTCCTGTAAAACCTAGCTCATTGCTCCAAGAGACTTTTTTGTAGGTCTTGGTCTTATACATACAGTGAACCCTCGCTACTTGGCGGTTCACCTTTCGCGGGTTCAGTGTTTCGCGGGTCTAAAAAATATTCGGGGGCATTGTAGTTTCGCCGAGCGGCACGACGGGGTGCTGGAGCGGTTAGACGGCCGGCGTGCGCCGAAGAAGAGCGTGGGCGAAGAGGAGAGTGGACGAAGAAGAGCACGTTCCCCCGGACACGATCGGTGGCGACGTTTCGCGCGGTTCGGACAGTACCAGAGCTCCGGCCGGCGTGCGTGGCAGTTAAGCCGTAGAGGAGCACCTTCCCCGGGCACGGGCGGTGCCAAGCGGCCCCTAAGTTTAACCGAATGGAAGCTCCGGAGGAGGAGGGCATGCTCGCGTCACAGTAAGCCGAAGAGGAGCACCTTCCCCGGGCACGGGCGGTTCCAAGCGGCCCCTAAGTTTAACCGAATGGAAGCTCCAGAGGAGGAGGGCATGCTCGCGTCACAGTAAGCCGAAGAGGAGCACCTTCCCCGGGCACGGGCGGTGCCAAGCGGCCCCTAAGTTTAACCGAATGGAAGCTCCGGGGCAGGAGGGCGGGCGTGTGTCACAGTAAAGCCGAATTGGAACACCTCTTCCGCCCGGGCACGAACGGAGCGCGAAGCTGTCAGTTATGAATGAATAAATGAATAAATAAATAAATAAATAAAGAATGCCACCTTTCATTTCACAGGGCACACCGGACGGCGTACCAGCAGGTAAAAGTCGGAGTAATTAAATAAATACAAAAAGAATGGCTGGGGAATAAAAAAATAATACGTTTTAATAATAATTTGGTTTTTTTGTTATAACATGAATTTCACTCTCTCTCTCTGTCTATATATATATATATATATATATATATATATATATATATTTATTATATATATTGTATTTTTTTTTAAGCATTTTTGAAGGTGCGCCGCTACTTCGCGGATTTTCAGTTTTCGCGGGTGGTCTCTGTCCCCATTAACCGCGATAACCGAGGGTTCACTGTACTCCATAAAATTTACAAAAAGCAAGGTGAAACACTCAACCAGGGCTGCTTTTTTTAACATTTCTCGAGGGCCATGGCGAGCCATTTCAAAAAAGCTGCACAACTAACGTATAAAATATTGATAAATTTGCTCTGCCTGATGTGTGTGTAAAGTTTCACGAGTTGTCGTTCATATTTAGAACCTCATAATCAGCGTTGTTTTATTGCCGAACAGTGCAATGCCACTCCCACAACTTTTCACGAAAAAGGATGAATTTCGTATTGTGACATCCTCATGGCCGAAACAGTCATCCGAGCATATATGAGGGCGACCTTGTTGAGTTGCACGGAGAAAAACATCCAAGAAAATAACTTGTATTAGCTTTTACCAGTTGGTGGCGCTACTACTACGATGAAAAATAAGTTGGTAGATGTCTTCAGGGCTGAAGTATCCTCAAATGTGTACAACTTCGAGAAGATAGGATCATCTGAGTCATGTTGCCGGAGCTTTTGTTGCCACAAAGTACAATCGGATTTTCAGCACCGTAATAGCCACGCCTTTTGCCAAAACGTCACAAAATTCGGCAGAGAGTAAGATCATTGTCTTGAGTCTTTTCTGACTAATTTTCAGTCGGATTCGTCAAAAGGGCACCGTGCAGTACGTGAAAATTAAAATAAAAACACATTTTTGATTCCACTTGGCGGCGCTGTGTGTATAACAAAATAATAACATTAAGATGTCTTCAGGTCGGGACGTTTTATTTACAGGTGAAGGTTTGGATTTTTAGGAGCATGTGCAGGGGCGTTATTAAGCATTCATTTATTTGTATTAGGTTCATTTTGTCTTCTTATTATTGATATTTGACTGATTCATTAAAAGCAGACAATTATGTTTTAGGTTAATTTTTTACCTGACATGTTTCGGCGAGTCTTTCGCCTTCTTCAGAGTGTCGCATGATGGTGTCTTGAGACCCGTCTTTATCAGCTGATGTTCCATGAGGGTGTGACTTACCTGTCAAAAAAATGAAAAATCAGAGCAGTAAAAGAACAAGCACAACATGAACATTACAAATCAGCAATCACTGACCACTGCAAAAGGGAAAACCACATCATGGACCGGGAGAAGGGCAGGGTCATCCGCACCGAAGAGAACAAACAACAGCGCTGGATCAGAGAGGCCATTGAGATCTGCAAGCGAGGCATAAAAACCATGAACAGAGACAAGGGAGCCTTCATCCTCTCTACCACCTGGAGCAGCATCTTGGCGGAGTGAACGGACAGCGGGGGGCGTGACTTGCCTTCATTCTTGTGACAGGTAAGTCACGCCCTCATGGAACATCAGCTGATAAAGACGGGCCCACAAGACACCATCATGTGACACTCTGAAGAAGGCGAAAGACTTTCGTATTGTGACATCCTCAAGGCCTAAACACTCATCCGATCAAAAATAAGTTGGCAGCCGTCTTCAGGGCCTGAATATCCTCAAATGTGAAAAATTTCGAGAAGATGGATCATCTGAATCATTTTGCAGGAACTTTTGTTGCCACGGAGAATAATCAGACTCTGCGGCACCGTAATAGCCACGCCCTTCGAAGGAAAGTCACAAAAATAGGGATAGAGTAAGATCAATGTCTTGAGTCTTTTCTAGCCAATTTTCAATCGGATTCGTTAAAAGGGCACCGTGCAGTACGTCAAAATGTAAAAAATGATATTGATTGGCGCAAGGTGTATAACTGAATATAAACATATAGATGTCTTCAGGTACCGACTCTTTATGTACATGTGAAGTTTTGGATTTTTAGCAGCATGTGCAGGAGAGTTATTAAGCATTTTGTCCATTGCGGCGAAGGAAATCTTAAGTGAAAACTTCGAAGCCCCGCCCCCGTTCATATAGTATTTCGGAAACAAAAAATTTTAGCCCCAGTGTTTGTCCCAGGTCTTAAGATGCTACAGACAGAATTTTAAGGCAATCAGATGAAGCCTTTAGGATCAGGGTGCAAAAGAATGACCCCTGTAAACATGCAAAAAAGGGCAAAAGTCGGACTTTCAAAAATTCATAACTCACTTCCTGTTCATATTAGACGTTAAAATATCAAATTTTTCGCCATGCCCGATGAGACTGCCAAGTTTGGTGAATTTTTGTGCATGTTTCGGGGGTCAAAAATGCGATCGAACAATCGGAAAAATAATGATAATAATAATTTCTACAAAAACAATAGGGACTTCGCAGCGGTCGCTGCTCAGGCCCTAATAATAATAATAATAATAAAAGTAATAATATTTTCTACAAAAACAATAGGGACCTCGCAGCCGTCGCAGCTCGGGCCCTAATAACAATTTCTAGAAAAACAATAGGGACCTCGCAGCAGTCACTGCTCGGGCCCTAATAATAATAATAATAATAATTTCCACAAAAACAATGGGGACCTCGTAGCGGTCGCTGCTCGGGCCCTAATAATAATTTCTACAAAAACAATAGGGACCTCGCCGCGGTCGCTGCTCGGGCCCCAATAATAATTTCTACACAAAGTCCATTGTGGTGACCCGCCCCCTTTTAAGTAAATTCAAAATGGCCGACTTCCTGTAAAACCTAGCTCATTGCTCCAAGAGACTTTTTTGTAGGTCTTGGTCTTATACATACAGTGAACCCTCGCTACTTGGCGGTTCACCTTTCGCGGGTTCAGTGCTTCGCGGGTCTAAAAAATATTCGGGGGCATTGTAGTTTCGCCGAGCGGCACGACGGGGCGCTGGAGCGGTTAGACGGCCGGTGTGCGCCGAAGAAGAGCGTGGGCGAAGAGGAGAGTGGACGAAGAAGAGCACGTTCCCCCGGACACGATCGGTGGCGACGTTTCGCGCGGTTCGGACAGTACCAGAGCTCCGGCCGGCGTGCGTGGCAGTTAAGCCGTAGAGGAGAACCTTCCCCGGGCACGGGCGGTGCCAAGCGGCCCCTAAGTTTAACCGAATGGAAGCTCCGGAGGAGGAGGGCATGCTCGCGTCACAGTAAGCCGAAGAGGAGCACCTTCCCCGGGCACGGGCGGTTCCAAGCGGCCCCTAAGTTTAACCGAATGGAAGCTCCGGAGGAGGAGGGCATGCTCGCGTCACAGTAAGCCGAAGAGGAGCACCTTCCCCGGGCACGGGCGGTGCCAAGCGGCCCCTAAGTTTAACCGAATGGAAGCTCCGGGGGAGGAGGGCGAGTGTGTGTCACAGTTAAGCCGAATTGGAGCACCTCTTCCGCCCGGGCACGAGCGGAGCGCGAAGCTGTCAGTTATGAATGTATAAAAGAATAAATAAATAAAGAATGCCACCTTTCATTTCACAGGGCACACCGGACGGCGTACCAGCAGGTAAAAGTCGGAGTAATTAAATAAATACAAAAAGAATGGCTGGGGAATAAAAAAATAATACGTTTTAATAATAATTTGGTTTTTTTGTTATAACATGAATTTCACTCTCTCTCTCCCCGTATATATGTGTGTGTATATATATATATATATATATATATATATATATATATTTCTATATTTATTATATATATTGTATATTTTTTTAAGCATTTTTGAAGGTGCGCCGCTACTTCGCGGATTTTCAGTTTTCGCGGGTGGTCTCTGTCCCCATTAACCGCGATAACCGAGGGTTCACTGTACTCCATAAAATTTACAAAAAGCGAGGTGAAACACTCAACCAGGGCTGCTTTTTTTAACATTTCTCGAGGGCCATGGCGAGCCATTTCAAAAAAGCTGCACAACTAACGTATAAAATATTGATAAATTTGCTCGGCCTGATGTGTGTGTAAAGTTTCACGAGTTGTCGTTCATATTTAGAACCTCATAATCAGCGTTGTTTTATTGCCGAACAGTGCAATGCCACTCTCACAACTTTACACGAAAAAGGACGAATTTCGTATTGTGACATCCTCATGGCCGAAACAGTCATCCGAGCATATATGAGGGCGACCTTGTTGAGTTGCACGGAGAAAAACATCCAAGAAAATAACTTGTATTAGCTTTTACCAGTTGGTGGCGGTACTACTACGATGAAAAATAAGTTGGTAGATGTCTTCAGGGCTGAAGTATCCTCAAATGTGTACGACTTCGAGAAGATAGGATCATCTGAGTCATGTTGCCGGAGCTTTTGTTGCCACAGAGTACAATCTGACTTTTCAGCACCGTAATAGCCACGCCTTTTGCCAAAACGTCACAAAATTCGGCAGAGAGTAAGATCATTGTCTTGAGTCTTTTCTGACTAATTTTCAGTCGGATTTGTCAAAAGGGCACCGTGCAGGATGTGAAAATTAAAATAAAAACACATTTTTGATTCCACTTGGCGGCGCTGTGTGTATAACAAAATAATAACATTAAGATGTCTTCAGGTCGGGACGTTTTATTTACAGGTGAAGGTTTGGATTTTTAGGAGCATGTGCAGGGGAGTTATTAAGCATTCATTTATTTGTATTAGGTTCATTTTGTCTTCTTATTATTGATATTTGACTGATTCATTAAAAGCAGACAATTATGTTTTAGGTTAATTTTTTACCTGACATGTTTCGGCGAGTCTTTCGCCTTCTTCAGAGTGTCGCATGATGGTGTCTTGAGACCCGTCTTTATCAGCTGATGTTCCATGAGGGTGTGACTTACCTGTCAAAAAAATGAAAAATCAGAGCAGGAAAAGAACAAGCACAACATGAACATTACAAATCAGCAATCACTGACCACTGCAAAAGGGAAAACCACATCATGGACCGGGAGAAGGGCAGGGTCATCCGCACCGAAGAGAACAAACAACAGCGCTGGATCAGAGAGGCCATTGAGATCTGCAAGCGAGGCATAAAAACCATGAACAGAGACAAGGGAGCCTTCATCCTCTCTACCACCTAGAGCAGCATCTTGGCGGAGTGAACGGACAGCGGGGGGTGTGACTTGCCTTCATTCTTGTGACAGGTTAAGTCACGCCCTCATGGAACATCAGCTGATAAAGACGGGTCACAAGACACCATCATGTGACACTCTGAAGAAGGCGAAAGACTTTCGTATTGTGACATCCTCAAGGCCTAAACACTCATCCGAGCAAATATAAGGTAGATTTTGTGAACCTGCCCGGAGAAAAACATCAACGAAAATAATTTGTATTTGTTTTAACCAGTTGGTGGCGCTACCACTGCGATCAAAAATAAGTTGGCAGCCGTCTTCAGGGCCTGAATATCCTCAAATGTGAAAAATTTCGAGAAGATGGATCATCTGAATCATTTTGCAGGAACTTTTGTTGCCACGGAGAATAATCAGACTCTGCGGCACCGCAATAGCCACGCCCTTCGAAGGAAAGTCACAAAAATAGGGATAGAGTAAGATCAATGTCTTGAGTCTTTTCTAGCCAATTTTCAATCGGATTCGTTAAAAGGGCACCGTGCAGTACGTCAAAATGTAAAAAATTATATTGATTGGCGCAAGGTGTATAACAGAATATAAACATATAGATGTCTTCAGGTACCGACTCTTTATGTACATGTGAAGTTTTGGATTTTTAGCAGCATGTGCAGGAGAGTTATTAAGCATTTTGTCCACTGCGGCGAAGGAAATCTTAAGTGAAAACTTTGAAGCCCCGCCCCCGTCATATAGTATTTCGGAAACAAAAGATTTTAGCCCCAGTGTTTGTCCCAGGTCTTAAGATGCTACAGACAGAATTTTAAGGCAATCAGATGAAGCCTTTAGGATCAGGGTGCAAAAGAATGACCCCTGTAAACATGCAAAAAAGGGCAAAAGTCGGACTTTCAAAAATTCATAACTCACTTCCTGTTCATATTAGACGTTTAAAATATCAAATTTCTCGCTATGCCCGATGAGACTGCCAAGTTTGGTGAGTTTTTGTGCATGTTTCGGGGGTCAAAAATGCGATCGTACAATCGGAAATATAATAATAATAATAATTTCTACAAAAACAACAGGGACTTCGCAGCGGTCGCTGCTCAGGCCCTAATAATAATAATAATAATAATAATAATAATAAAAGTAATAATATTTTCTACAAAAACAATAGGGACCTCGCAGCCGTCGCAGCTCGGGCCCTAATAACAATTTCTAGAAAAACAATAGGGACCTCGCAGCGGTCACTGCTCGGGCCCTAATAATAATAATAATAATAATTTCCACAAAAACAATGGGGACCTCGTAGCGGTCGCTGCTCGGGCCCTAATAATAATTTCTACATAAACAATAGGAACCTCGCCGCGGTCGCTGCTCGGGCCCCAATAATAATTTCTACACAAAGTCCATTGTGGTGACCCGCCCCTTTTAAGTAAATTCAAAATGGCCGACTTCCTGTAAAACCTAGCTCATTGCTCCAAGAGACTTTTTTGTAGGTCTTGGTCTTATACATACAGTGAACCCTCGCTACTTCGCGGTTCACCTTTCGCGGGTTCAGTGCTTCGCGGGTATAAAAAATATTCGGGGGCATTGTAGTTTCGCCGAGCGGCACGACGGGGCGCTGGAGCGGTTAGACGGCCGGCGTGCGCCGAAGAAGAGCGTGGGCGAAGAGGAGAGTGGACGAAGAAGAGCACGTTCTCCCGGACACGATCGGTGGCGACGTTTCGCGCGGTTCGGACCGTACCAGGGCTCCGGCCGGCGTGCGTGGCAGTTAAGCCGTAGAGGAGCACCGTCCCCGGGCACGGGCGGTGCCAAGCGGCCCCTAAGTTTAACCGAATGGAAGCTCCGGAGGAGGAGGGCATGCTCGCGTCACAGTAAGCCGAAGAGGAGCACCTTCCCCGGGCACGGGCGGTTCCAAGCGGCCCCTAAGTTTAACCAAATGGAAGCTCCGGAGGAGGAGGGCATGCTCGCGTCACAGTAAGCCGAAGAGGAGCACCTTTGCCGGGCACGGGCGGTTCCAAGCGGCCCCTAAGTTTAACCGAATGGAAGCTCCGGAGGAGGCGGGCATGCTCACGTCACAGTAAGCCGAAGAGGAGCACCTTCCCCGGGCACGGGCGGTGCCAAGCGGCCCCTAAGTTTAACCGAATGGAAGCTCCGGGGGAGGAGGGCGGGCGTGTGTCACAGTTAAGCCGAATTGGAACACCTCTTCCGCCCGGGCACGAACGGAGCGCGAAGCTGTCAGTTATGAATGAATAAATGAATAAATAAATAAATAATTAAAGAATGCCACCTTTCATTTCACAGGGAACACCGGACGGCGTACCAGCAGGTAAAAGTCGGAGTAATTAAATAAATACAAAAAGAATGGCTGGGGAATAAAAAAATAATACGTTTTAATAAAAATTTGTTTTTTTTGTTATAACATGAATTTCACTCTCTCTCTCTCTCTCTCTCTCTCTCTCTCTCTCCCCGTATATATATATATATATATATATATATATATATATATATATATATATATATATATATATATTTATTATATATATTGTATTTTCTTTTAAGCATTTTTGAAGGTGCGCCGCTACTTCACGGATTTTCAGTTTCCGCGGGTGGTCTCGGTCCCCATTAACCGCGATAACCGAGGGTTCACTGTACTCCATAAAATTTACAAAAAGCGAGGTGAAACACTCAACCAGGGCTGCTTTTTTGAATATTTCTCGAGGGCCATGGCGAGCCATTTAAAAAAAGCTGCACAACTAACGTATAAAATATTGATAAATTTGCTCTGCCTGATGTGTGTGTCAAGTTTCACGAGTTGTCGTTCATATTTAGAACCTCATAATCAGCGTTGTTTTATTGCCAAACAGTGCAATGCCACTCCCACAACTTTTCACGAAAAAGGATGAATTTCGTATTGTGACATCCTCATGGCCGAAACAGTCCTCCGAGCATATATGAGGGCGACCTTGTTGAGTTGCACGGAGAAAAACATCCAAGAAAATAACTTGTATTAGCTTTTACCAGTTGGTGGCGCTACTACTACGATGAAAAATAAGTTGGTAGATGTCTTCAGGGCTGAAGTATCCTCAAATGTGTACAACTTCGAGAAGATAGGATCATCTGAGTCATGTTGGCGGAGCTTTTGTTGCCACAAAGTACAATCGGACTTTTCAGCACCGTAATAGCCACGCCTTTTGCCAAAACGTCACAAAACTCGGCAGAGAGTAAGATCATTGTCTTCAGTCTTTTCTGACTAATTTTCAGTCGGATTCGTCAAAAGGGCACGGTGCAGTACGTGAAAATTAAAATAAAAACAAATTTTTGATTCCACTTGGCGGCGCTGTGTTTATAACAAAATAATAACATTAAGATGTCTTCAGGTCGGGACATTTTATTTACAGGTGAAGGTTTGGATTTTTAGGAGCATGTGCAGGGGAGTTATTAAGCATTCATTTATTTGTATTAGGTTCATTTTGTCTTCTTATGATTGATATTTGACAGATTCATTAAAAGCAGACAATTATGTTTTCGGTAAATTTTTTACCTGACATGTTTCGGCGAGTCTTTCGCCTTCTTCAGAGTGTCGCATGATGGTGTCTTGAGACCCGTCTTTATCAGCTGATGTTCCATGAGGGTGTGACTTACCTGTCAAAAAAATGAAAAATCAGAGCAGTAAAAGAACAAGCACAACATGAACATTACAAATCAGCAATCACTGACCACTGCAAAAGGGAAAACCACATCATGGACCGGGAGAAGGGCAGGGTCATCCGCACAGAAGAGAACAAACAACAGCGCTGGATCAGAGAGGCCATTGAGATCTGCAAGCGAGGCATAAAAACCATGAACAGAGACAAGGGAGCCTTCATCCTCTCTACCACCTGGACCAGCATCTTGGCGGAGTTAACGGACAGCAGGGGGCGTGACTTGCCTTCATTCTTGTGACAGGTAAGTCACGCCCTCATGGAACATCAGCTGATAAAGACGGGCCACAAGACACCATCATGTGACACTCTGAAGAAGGCGAAAGACTTTCGTATTGTGACATCCTCAAGGCTGAAACACTCATCCGAGCAAATATAAGGTAGATTTTGTTCACCTGCCCGGAGAAAAACATCAACGAAAATAATTTGTATTTGTTTTAACCAGTTGGTGGCGCTACCACTGCGATCAAAAATAAGTTGGCAGCCGTCTTCAGGGCCTGAATATCCTCAAATGTGAAAAATTTCGAGAAGATGGATCGTCTGAATCATTTTGCAGGAACTTTTGTTGCCACGGAGAATAATCAGACTCTGCGGCACCGTAATAGCCACGCCCTTCGAAGGAAAGTCACAAAAATAGGGATAGAGTAAGATCAATGTCTTGAGTCTTTTCTAGCCAATTTTCAATCGGATTCGTTAAAAGGGCACCGTGCAGTTCGTCAAAATGTAAAAAATGATATTGATTGGCGCAAGGTGTATAACTGAATATAAACATATAGATGTCTTCAGGTACCGACTCTTTATGTACATGTGAAGTTTTGGATTTTTAGCAGCATGTGCAAGAGAGTTATTAAGCATTTTGTCCATTGCGGCGAAGGAAATCTTAAGTGAAAACTTCGAAGCCCCGCCCCCGTCATATAGTATTTCGGAAACAAAAAGTTTTAGCCCCAGTGTTTGTCCCAGGTCTTAAGATGCTACAGACAGAATTTTAAGGCAATCAGATGAAGCCTTTAGGATCAGGGTGCAAAAGAATGACCCCTGTAAACATGCAAAAAAGGGCAAAAGTCGGACTTTCAAAAATTCATAACTCACTTCCTGTTCATATTAGACGTTAAAATATAAAATTTTTCGCCATGCCCGATGAGACTGCCAAGTTTGGTGAATTTTTGTGCATGTTTCGGGGGTCAAAAATGCAATCGAACAATCGGAAAAATAATAATAATAATAATTTCTACAAAAACAATAGGGACTTCGCAGCGGTCGCTGCTCAGGCCCTAATAATAATAATAATAATAATAAAAGTAATAATATTTTCTACAAAAACAATAGGGACCTCGCAGCCGTCGCAGCTTGGGCCCTAATAACAATTTCTAGAAAAACAATAGGGACCTCGCAGCGGTCACTGCTCGGGCCCTAATAATAATAATAATAAAAATAATAATAATTTCTACAAAAACAATGGGGACCTCGTAGCGGTCGCTGCTCGGGCCCTAATAATAATTTCTACAAAAACAATAGGGACCTCGCCGCGGTCGCTGCTCGGGCCCCAATAATAATTTCTACACAAAGTCCATTGTGGTGACCCGCCCCCTTTTAAGTAAATTCAAAATGGCCGACTTCCTGTAAAACCTAGCTCATTGCTCCAAGAGACTTTTTTGTAGGTCTTGGTCTTATACATACAGTGAACCCTCGCTACTTGGCGGTTCACCTTTCGCGGGTTCAGTGTTTCGCGGGTCTAAAAAATATTCGGGGGCATTGTAGTTTCGCCGAGCGGCACGACGGGGTGCTGGAGCGGTTAGACGGCCGGCGTGCGCCGAAGAAGAGCGTGGGCGAAGAGGAGAGTGGACGAAGAAGAGCACGTTCCCCCGGACACGATCGGTGGCGACGTTTCGCGCGGTTCGGACAGTACCAGAGCTCCGGCCGGCGTGCGTGGCAGTTAAGCCGTAGAGGAGCACCTTCCCCGGGCACGGGCGGTGCCAAGCGGCCCCTAAGTTTAACCGAATGGAAGCTCCGGAGGAGGAGGGCATGCTCGCGTCACAGTAAGCCGAAGAGGAGCACCTTCCCCGGGCACGGGCGGTTCCAAGCGGCCCCTAAGTTTAACCGAATGGAAGCTCCAGAGGAGGAGGGCATGCTCGCGTCACAGTAAGCCGAAGAGGAGCACCTTCCCCGGGCACGGGCGGTGCCAAGCGGCCCCTAAGTTTAACCGAATGGAAGCTCCGGGGGAGGAGGGCGGGTGTGTGTCACAGTTAAGCCGAATTGGAGCACCTCTTCCGCCCGGGCACGAGCGGAGCGCGAAGCTGTCAGTTATGAATGTATAAAAGAATAAATAAATAAAGAATGCCACCTTTCATTTCACAGGGCACACCGGACGGCGTACCAGCAGGTAAAAGTCGGAGTAATTAAATAAATACAAAAAGAATGGCTGGGGAATAAAAAAATAATACGTTTTAATAATAATTTGGTTTTTTTGTTATAACATGAATTTCACTCTCTCTCTCCCCGTATATATGTATATATATATATATATATATATATATATCTATATATATATATATATATATATATATATTTCTATATTTATTATATATATTGTATATTTTTTTAAGCATTTTTGAAGGTGCGCCGCTACTTCGCGGATTTTCAGTTTTCGCGGGTGGTCTCTGTCCCCATTAACCGCGATAACCGAGGGTTCACTGTACTCCATAAAATTTACAAAAAGCGAGGTGAAACACTCAACCAGGGCTGCTTTTTTTAACATTTCTCGAGGGCCATGGCGAGCCATTTCAAAAAAGCTGCACAACTAACGTATAAAATATTGATAAATTTGCTCGGCCTGATGTGTGTGTAAAGTTTCACGAGTTGTCGTTCATATTTAGAACCTCATAATCAGCGTTGTTTTATTGCCGAACAGTGCAATGCCACTCCCACAACTTTACACGAAAAAGGACGAATTTCGTATTGTGACATCCTCATGGCCGAAACAGTCATCCGAGCATATATGAGGGCGACCTTGTTGAGTTGCACGGAGAAAAACATCCAAGAAAATAACTTGTATTAGCTTTTACCAGTTGGTGGCGGTACTACTACGATGAAAAATAAGTTGGTAGATGTCTTCAGGGCTGAAGTATCCTCAAATGTGTACGACTTCGAGAAGATAGGATCATCTGAGTCATGTTGCCGGAGCTTTTGTTGCCACAGAGTACAATCTGACTTTTCAGCACCGTAATAGCCACGCCTTTTGCCAAAACGTCACAAAATTCGGCAGAGAGTAAGATCATTGTCTTGAGTCTTTTCTGACTAATTTTCAGTCGGATTTGTCAAAAGGGCACCGTGCAGGATGTGAAAATTAAAATAAAAACACATTTTTGATTCCACTTGGCGGCGCTGTGTGTATAACAAAATAATAACATTAAGATGTCTTCAGGTCGGGACGTTTTATTTACAGGTGAAGGTTTGGATTTTTAGGAGCATGTGCAGGGGAGTTATTAAGCATTCATTTATTTGTATTAGGTTCATTTTGTCTTCTTATTATTGATATTTGACTGATTCATTAAAAGCAGACAATTATGTTTTAGGTTAATTTTTTACCTGACATGTTTCGGCGAGTCTTTCGCCTTCTTCAGAGTGTCGCATGATGGTGTCTTGAGACCCGTCTTTATCAGCTGATGTTCCATGAGGGTGTGACTTACCTGTCAAAAAAATGAAAAATCAGAGCAGGAAAAGAACAAGCACAACATGAACATTACAAATCAGCAATCACTGACCACTGCAAAAGGGAAAACCACATCATGGACCGGGAGAAGGGCAGGGTCATCCGCACCGAAGAGAACAAACAACAGCGCTGGATCAGAGAGGCCATTGAGATCTGCAAGCGAGGCATAAAAACCATGAACAGAGACAAGGGAGCCTTCATCCTCTCTACCACCTAGAGCAGCATCTTGGCGGAGTGAACGGACAGCGGGGGGTGTGACTTGCCTTCATTCTTGTGACAGGTAAGTCACGCCCTCATGGAACATCAGCTGATAAAGACGGGTCACAAGACACCATCATGTGACACTCTGAAGAAGGTGAAAGACTTTCGTATTGTGACATCCTCAAGGCCTAAACACTCATCCGAGCAAATATAAGGTAGATTTTGTGAACCTGCCCGGAG
The DNA here is from genome assembly GCF_059441095.1 of Idiotropiscis lumnitzeri. Taxonomy (NCBI): domain Eukaryota; kingdom Metazoa; phylum Chordata; class Actinopteri; order Syngnathiformes; family Syngnathidae; genus Idiotropiscis; species Idiotropiscis lumnitzeri. The sequence continues at coordinate 3,764,903 of NW_028283562.1, read as the reverse complement.
AAAAACATCAACGAAAATAATTTGTATTTGTTTTAACCAGTTGGTGGCGCTACCACTGCGATCAAAAATAAGTTGGCAGCCGTCTTCAGGGCCTGAATATCCTCAAATGTGAAAAATTTTGAGAAGATGGATCATCTGAATCATTTTGCAGGAACTTTTGTTGCCACGGAGAATAATCAGACTCTGCGGCACCGCAATAGCCACGCCCTTCGAAGGAAAGTCACAAAAATAGGGATAGAGTAAGATCAATGTCTTGAGTCTTTTCTAGCCAATTTTCAATCGGATTCGTTAAAAGGGCACCGTGCAGTACGTCAAAATGTAAAAAATTAGATTGATTGGCGCAAGGTGTATAACAGAATATAAACATATAGATGTCTTCAGGTACCGACTCTTTATGTACATGTGAAGTTTTGGATTTTTAGCAGCATGTGCAGGAGAGTTATTAAGCATTTTGTCCACTGCGGCGAAGGAAATCTTAAGTGAAAACTTTGAAGCCCCGCCCCCGTCATATAGTATTTCGGAAACAAAAGATTTTAGCCCCAGTGTTTGTCCCAGGTCTTAAGATGCTACAGACAGAATTTTAAGGCAATCAGATGAAGCCTTTAGGATCAGGGTGCAAAAGAATGACCCCTGTAAACATGCAAAAAAGGGCAAAAGTCGGACTTTCAAAAATTCATAACTCACTTCCTGTTCATATTAGACGTTTAAAATATCAAATTTCTCGCTATGCCCGATGAGACTGCCAAGTTTGGTGAGTTTTTGTGCATGTTTCGGGGGTCAAAAATGCGATCGTACAATCGGAAAAATAATAATAATAATAATTTCTACAAAAACAACAGGGACTTCGCAGCGGTCGCTGCTCAGGCCCTAATAATAATAATAATAATAATAAAAGTAATAATATTTTCTAGAAAAACAATAGGGACCTCGCAGCCGTCGCAGCTCGGGCCCTAATAACAATTTCTAGAAAAACAATAGGGACCTCGCAGCGGTCACTGCTCGGGCCCTAATAATAATAATAATAATAATTGCCACAAAAACAATGGGGACCTCGTAGCGGTCGCTGCTCGGGCCCTAATAATAATTTCTACATAAACAATAGGAACCTCGCCGCGGTCGCTGCTCGGGCCCCAATAATAATTTCTACACAAAGTCCATTGTGGTGACCCGCCCCTTTTAAGTAAATTCAAAATGGCCGACTTCCTGTAAAACCTAGCTCATTGCTTCAAGAGACTTTTTTGTAGGTCTTGGTCTTATACATACAGTGAACCCTCGCTACTTCGCGGTTCACCTTTCGCGGGTTCAGTGCTACGCGGGTATAAAAAATATTCGGGGGCATTGTAGTTTCGCCGAGCGGCACGACGGGGCGCTGGAGCGGTTAGACGGCCGGCGTGCGCCGAAGAAGAGCGTGGGCGAAGAGGAGAGTGGACGAAGAAGAGCACGTTCCCCCGGACACGATCGGTGGCGACGTTTCGCGCGGTTCGGACCGTACCAGGGCTCCGGCCGGCGTGCGTGGCAGTTAAGCCGTAGAGGAGCACCGTCCCCGGGCACGGGCGGTGCCAAGCGGCCCCTAAGTTTAACCGAATGGAAGCTCCGGAGGAGGAGGGCATGCTCGCGTCACAGTAAGCCGAAGAGGAGCACCTTCCCCGGGCACGGGCGGTTCCAAGCGGCCCCTAAGTTTAACCAAATGGAAGCTCCGGAGGAGGAGGGCATGCTCGCGTCACAGTAAGCCGAAGAGGAGCACCTTTGCCGGGCACGGGCGGTTCCAAGCGGCCCCTAAGTTTAACCGAATGGAAGCTCCGGAGGAGGCGGGCATGCTCGCGTCACAGTAAGCCGAAGAGGAGCACCTTCCCCGGGCACGGGCGGTGCCAAGCGGCCCCTAAGTTTAACCGAATGGAAGCTCCGGGGGAGGAGGGCGGGCGTGTGTCACAGTTAAGCCGAATTGGAACACCTCTTCCGCCCGGGCACGAACGGAGCGCGAAGCTGTCAGTTATGAATGAATAAATGAATAAATAAATAAATAATTAAAGAATGCCACCTTTCATTTCACAGGGAACACCGGACGGCGTACCAGCAGGTAAAAGTCGGAGTAATTAAATAAATACAAAAAGAATGGCTGGGGAATAAAAAAATAATACGTTTTAATAATAATTTGTTTTTTTTGTTATAACATGAATTTCACTCTCTCTCTCTCTCTCTCTCTCTCTCCCCGTATATATATATATATATATATATATATATATATTTATTATATATATTGTATTTTCTTTTAAGCATTTTTGAAGGTGCGCCGCTACTTCGCGGATTTTCAGTTTCCGCGGGTGGTCTCGGTCCCCATTAACCGCGATAACCGAGGGTTCACTGTACTCCATAAAATTTACAAAAAGCGACGTGAAACACTCAACCAGGGCTGCTTTTTTGAATATTTCTCGAGGGCCATGGCGAGCCATTTAAAAAAAGCTGCACAACTAACGTATAAAATATTGATAAATTTGCTCTGCCTGATGTGTGTGTCAAGTTTCACGAGTTGTCGTTCATATTTAGAACCTCATAATCAGCGTTGTTTTATTGCCAAACAGTGCAATGCCACTCCCACAACTTTTCACGAAAAAGGATGAATTTCGTATTGTGACATCCTCATGGCCGAAACAGTCCTCCGAGCATATATGAGGGCGACCTTGTTGAGTTGCACGGAGAAAAACATCCAAGAAAATAACTTGTATTAGCTTTTACCAGTTGGTGGCGCTACTACTACGATGAAAAATAAGTTGGTAGATGTCTTCAGGGCTGAAGTATCCTCAAATGTGTACAACTTCGAGAAGATAGGATCATCTGAGTCATGTTGGCGGAGCTTTTGTTGCCACAAAGTACAATCGGACTTTTCAGCACCGTAATAGCCACGCCTTTTGCCAAAACGTCACAAAACTCGGCAGAGAGTAAGATCATTGTCTTGAGTCTTTTCTGACTAATTTTCAGTCGGATTCGTCAAAAGGGCACGGTGCAGTACGTGAAAATTAAAATAAAAACAAATTTTTGATTCCACTTGGCGGCGCTGTGTGTATAACAAAATAATAACATTAAGATGTCTTCAGGTCGGGACATTTTATTTACAGGTGAAGGTTTGGATTTTTAGGAGCATGTGCAGGGGAGTTATTAAGCATTCATTTATTTGTATTAGGTTCATTTTGTCTTCTTATGATTGATATTTGACAGATTCATTAAAAGCAGACAATTATGTTTTCGGTAAATTTTTTACCTGACATGTTTCGGCGAGTCTTTCGCCTTCTTCAGAGTGTCGCATGATGGTGTCTTGAGACCCGTCTTTATCAGCTGATGTTCCATGAGGGTGTGACTTACCTGTCAAAAAAATGAAAAATCAGAGCAGTAAAAGAACAAGCACAACATGAACATTACAAATCAGCAATCACTGACCACTGCAAAAGGGAAAACCACATCATGGACCGGGAGAAGGGCAGGGTCATCCGCACAGAAGAGAACAAACAACAGCGCTGGATCAGAGAGGCCATTGAGATCTGCAAGCGAGGCATAAAAACCATGAACAGAGACAAGGGAGCCTTCATCCTCTCTACCACCTGGACCAGCATCTTGGCGGAGTTAACGGACAGCGGGGGGCGTGACTTGCCTTCATTCTTGTGACAGGTAAGTCACGCCCTCATGGAACATCAGCTGATAAAGACGGGCCACAAGACACCATCATGTGACACTCTGAAGAAGGCGAAAGACTTTCGTATTGTGACATCCTCAAGGCTGAAACACTCATCCGAGCAAATATAAGGTAGATTTTGTTAACCTGCCCGGAGAAAAACATCAACGAAAATAATTTGTATTTGTTTTAACCAGTTGGTGGCGCTACCACTGCGATCAAAAATAAGTTGGCAGCCGTCTTCAGGGCCTGAATATCCTCAAATGTGAAAAATTTCGAGAAGATGGATCATCTGAATCATTTTGCAGGAACTTTTGTTGCCACGGAGAATAATCAGACTCTGCGGCACCGTAATAGCCACGCCCTTCGAAGGAAAGTCACAAAAATAGGGATAGAGTAAGATCAATGTCTTGAGTCTTTTCTAGCCAATTTTCAATCGGATTCGTTAAAAGGGCACCGTGCAGTTCGTCAAAATGTAAAAAATGATATTGATTGGCGCAAGGTGTATAACTGAATATAAACATATAGATGTCTTCAGGTACCGACTCTTTATGTACATGTGAAGTTTTGGATTTTTAGCAGCATGTGCAAGAGAGTTATTAAGCATTTTGTCCATTGCGGCGAAGGAAATCTTAAGTGAAAACTTCGAAGCCCCGCCCCCGTCATATAGTATTTCGGAAACAAAAAGTTTTAGCCCCAGTGTTTGTCCCAGGTCTTAAGATGCTACAGACAGAATTTTAAGGCAATCAGATGAAGCCTTTAGGATCAGGGTGCAAAAGAATGACCCCTGTAAACATGCAAAAAAGGGCAAAAGTCGGACTTTCAAAAATTCATAACTCACTTCCTGTTCATATTAGACGTTAAAATATAAAATTTTTCGCCATGCCCGATGAGACTGCCAAGTTTGGTGAATTTTTGTGCATGTTTCGGGGGTCAAAAATGCAATCGAACAATCGGAAAAATAATAATAATAATAATTTCTACAAAAACAATAGGGACTTCGCAGCGGTCGCTGCTCAGGCCCTAATAATAATAATAATAATAATAAAAGTAATAATATTTTCTACAAAAACAATAGGGACCTCGCAGCCGTCGCAGCTTGGGCCCTAATAACAATTTCTAGAAAAACAATAGGGACCTCGCAGCGGTCACTGCTCGGGCCCTAATAATAATAATAATAAAAATAATAATAATTTCTACAAAAACAATGGGGACCTCGTAGCGGTCGCTGCTCGGGCCCTAATAATAATTTCTACAAAAACAATAGGGACCTCGCCGCGGTCGCTGCTCGGGCCCCAATAATAATTTCTACACAAAGTCCATTGTGGTGACCCGCCCCCTTTTAAGTAAATTCAAAATGGCCGACTTCCTGTAAAACCTAGCTCATTGCTCCAAGAGACTTTTTTGTAGGTCTTGGTCTTATACATACAGTGAACCCTCGCTACTTGGCGGTTCACCTTTCGCGGGTTCAGTGTTTCGCGGGTCTAAAAAATATTCGGGGGCATTGTAGTTTCGCCGAGCGGCACGACGGGGTGCTGGAGCGGTTAGACGGCCGGCGTGCGCCGAAGAAGAGCGTGGGCGAAGAGGAGAGTGGACGAAGAAGAGCACGTTCCCCCGGACACGATCGGTGGCGACGTTTCGCGCGGTTCGGACAGTACCAGAGCTCCGGCCGGCGTGCGTGGCAGTTAAGCCGTAGAGGAGCACCTTCCCCGGGCACGGGCGGTGCCAAGCGGCCCCTAAGTTTAACCGAATGGAAGCTCCGGAGGAGGAGGGCATGCTCGCGTCACAGTAAGCCGAAGAGGAGCACCTTCCCCGGGCACGGGCGGTTCCAAGCGGCCCCTAAGTTTAACCGAATGGAAGCTCCAGAGGAGGAGGGCATGCTCGCGTCACAGTAAGCCGAAGAGGAGCACCTTCCCCGGGCACGGGCGGTGCCAAGCGGCCCCTAAGTTTAACCGAATGGAAGCTCCGGGGGAGGAGGGCGGGTGTGTGTCACAGTTAAGCCGAATTGGAGCACCTCTTCCGCCCGGGCACGAGCGGAGCGCGAAGCTGTCAGTTATGAATGTATAAAAGAATAAATAAATAAAGAATGCCACCTTTCATTTCACAGGGCACACCGGACGGCGTACCAGCAGGTAAAAGTCGGAGTAATTAAATAAATACAAAAAGAATGGCTGGGGAATAAAAAAATAATACGTTTTAATAATAATTTGGTTTTTTTGTTATAACATGAATTTCACTCTCTCTCTCCCCGTATATATGTATATATATCTATATATCTATATATCTATCTATATATATATATATATATATATATATATATATTTCTATATTTATTATATATATTGTATATTTTTTTAAGCATTTTTGAAGGTGCGCCGCTACTTCGCGGATTTTCAGTTTTCGCGGGTGGTCTCTGTCCCCATTAACCGCGATAACCGAGGGTTCACTGTACTCCATAAAATTTACAAAAAGCGAGGTGAAACACTCAACCAGGGCTGCTTTTTTTAACATTTCTCGAGGGCCATGGCGAGCCATTTCAAAAAAGCTGCACAACTAACGTATAAAATATTGATAAATTTGCTCGGCCTGATGTGTGTGTAAAGTTTCACGAGTTGTCGTTCATATTTAGAACCTCATAATCAGCGTTGTTTTATTGCCGAACAGTGCAATGCCACTCCCACAACTTTACACGAAAAAGGACGAATTTCGTATTGTGACATCCTCATGGCCGAAACAGTAATCCGAGCATATATGAGGGCGACCTTGTTGAGTTGCACGGAGAAAAACATCCAAGAAAATTGTTAGAATAATATTTGGAGGTTATTATACATTTGCCATGACGCAACTTTATTTCAATACATGGTGCACATATCATGTTGAAAAGAAGGGCGGTGGCACTTCTTCAGAAGTGAGTCTGAAGCAAGCAACATCGTGCTAGGTCCTGATAAGAGATGCTGACGTCAAAGTCAGCTGCGACCCACGACGACACACCAATGATGAACCGGACCAAACCAGCTTTTGAGAAGACGAACTGTACTACCCTTGAGTGTAATCTGATTCCCCGATGTTATAAAAGGGAATGTGTGAAAAGCATCGAGGAACAGAAGGAAGATGAAGTTGCCAAATAAACTTTGTTAACCTTTCTGTCTCCACTTGAGCTGTCTGTCTCTCCTTTTAGCTTTCGAACACGATATGTCAAATTGGCGAACCTGACATAAAATTGGTCCTTCAGAGCCGTGAACCCAACATACTGGAGGCGTCCAGGGGCGAAGCCGACGACCGGGGACAATCGTGGCCACGACAAGATGAGGATTCTTTCTTTTTTTGGACCTGGTCCTCGACTTTGCTACTGGATGCTGAAAGTTGAAGGGAGGCTGCGGAGAGAGACGTTCAGCTCATCTTGGGTGAGTGTGTGAAGTCCGAATGTGATGAATGAGTGTGATAAATGTGGGCATTTGAAGGGGTACGTAGTTAAATTCTGCGTTAACAGGAGGGCGGACTCCTCTGCAAGTAAGTAGTTAAATTCCGTGGGGATATTGTGGGGACTAGACAGAGTAAGTCTTTAAAACTGTGTAAAACCGTAAGAATACTAGTCAATGTTACGTGAAGAGACAGAGATAGTCTATAACACTGATAGGGGATAACAGGGGTATATCCTCCACGCGCGTTTGAAAGGGGAAAAAAAGAGAAATAAGGGGAAAAAAAGACGAGGGAAAAAAAAAATAAATAAAAAGGGAAAAATAGTGTGAATGAATAAGTGTGTATGGAGGCTTGCAACCTCATTTTGGAACAGGAAATTTAACCGACAACTGTCTGGGAAGCAGAAGCTTGGGAATTACCTAAAACAAAGTAATTGTCAGCCTGTTCAGGGATTGGAGAACAGTTTAGGAAAACATGGGGAAATCAAACAGTAAAAAAGCTAGCAAAAAGGATCCGAAACAACAATTGACGTGTAAGGACTAGAAATTTATAGAAAGCCAATGTCCGGAAAAAGTAAAACATTTAAACTCATGGATAACAAAATATGAATTCACTGGTCAGCTTAGTACACAAAAATACTTACAAAATAAAACGAAGAGAAGAGAGAGAAAAAAAAAAAAAAAAGAGGTGGAGAAGCAGCTACCAAGCCATTCATAGGTGTGGCTGTGTGTGCGCTGATAGATAACGTTCTGCGAGGCAACATCATTGCAGACATACAACAACAAAGTCTTATGCAAGAGAAAATCTATGGCTAGAAAAAGGAGCTACTTTGACTAATGGCATATATGTCAGTTCAGAGGGAAAAAAAAAAAACAAAAAAAAAAAAAAAAAAAAAACAATTCTTCCAAAAAATATTTTTCGCAATATTGACACATGTTGACACACATGTCAAACAGGAGGGATGGTATGGTAAGACAAACCAAACCAATTTTATACAACATATGGGTTTTAATTTTTTCTCAAAAGATTTTTTGAAGAGCCTGTATGATCTGTGCTCGACACAATTGTCAGGGAAACATAAGCCCAAAACGAGGACAGTTTCCCCAAGCAACATACACCTTGTGCATTGTAAAAAGTCATCTCAACCCTACCCTATTAGGGGTCTCTCGGTTGACATGATTTTCGCGTGGATAAAGAATTGAGATTTTGTGTTGTGTAGTTTTGGTTGCACTAAAAGCTGTGTTTCATGCATGTGTCCGAGACCATTACTATGAGTAATTCCAACAGCTCTTCCATCAACATGCCTTTTAGAAGTAATGATGAAATTAACACCTAATGCGGACTGCATTGCTTGGAATGATGTGTACGCTGCGATTAAGGCAACGAAAGATAAGCCTATCTTTTCTACCGATGTGGCAGTGGCTAACTTTACTTGTGTTAATCTCACAGGAACACAAGTGGTGTAAGACAACTGTACTCCAAGCAGGTACACTACTGCCACGCAGCGATGTGTGGTGGTGGTGCGGGGTACTAAATTATTTGATTCATTAAAGGACGCAGTTGGAACTTGTGCATTGGTGTCACTTCTCTTACCAGTGTCTATTTTTCCATCCACAGCAAGGGATATTCAAAGGGCAGTTGAAGCCGACGAATACCCCTATTATTACGCCAGGAAAAGACGAAGTGCTTCCTGGAGGGATGGTGATATGACTTATTTGGATGCAATTGGCCAACCAAGGGGCGTACCAGATGAGTATAAATTGGTAAATCAAATCGCAGCGGGGTTCGAGTCCATTCTCCTTTGGATTACACCGAATAAGAATGTGGATCGAATAAACTACATACACTATAACGTGCAAAGATTGGGGAACTTCACTGAAGAAGGATTTATAGCTATTAAAGAACAATTGGCAGCAACATCACTCATGGCATTTCAAAACCGCATCGCGGTGGACATGCTGTTGGCAGAGAGAGGAGGGGTTTGCGCCATGATTGGGGATCAATGGTTGTACTTTCATTCCTAACAACACTTCTCCGGAAGGGTCCCTCACAAGAGCCATTGCAGGCTTGCGCACCCTGAAGCATAAGCTGAAGGAACACTCAGGTGTGACTACCTCTGCATGGGATGAGTGGTGGAACAAAACGTTTGGTAAATATAAAAATATGGTATTTTCTGTAATGATTTCTATAACAATGTTCACCTCAATCCTTGTACTGTATGGATGTTGTTGTATTCCCTGCATTCGCGTTTTGCTTTTCCGACTTATCTCAACAGCTCTCGCTCCAGCAAATTCCAAACGACAGGAAATATATCCTTTGATTAATTACAGAAGTGCTGGTGATGGAGGAGACAGTGATGACCAAGTTGATGACGACGACTGAATTTACTTGGGAGATCCTATTCGTTAATCCAAAACGCTCAAATACATTAAAGTTAAACAAAGAAAAATAGAGGGGTTTACATTTGCTATCAAGCTAATGATTTGATGGAATTAAATCTTTGGAAATTCCATTGATGATAATATTTGGGGCAAATGTAGAATAAACAGGGGGGAATGTTAGAATAATATTTGGAGGTTATTATACATTTGCCATGACGCAACTTTATTTCAATACATGGTGCACATATCATGTTGAAAAGAAGGGCGGTGGCACTTCTTCAGAAGTGAGTCTGAAGCAAGCAACATCGTGCTAGGTCCTGATAAGAGATGCTGACGTCAAAGTCAGCTGCGACCCACGACGACACACCAATGATGAACCGGACCAAACCAGCTTTTGAGAAGACGAACTGTACTACCCTTGAGTGTAATCTGATTCCCCGATGTTATAAAAGGGAATGTGTGAAAAGCATCGAGGAACAGAAGGAAGATGAAGTTGCCAAATAAACTTTGTTAACCTTTCTGTCTCCACTTGAGCTGTCTGTCTCTCCTTTTAGCTTTCGAACACGATATGTCAAATTGGCGAACCTGACATAAAATAACTTGTATTAGCTTTTACCAGTTGGTGGCGGTACTACTACGATGAAAAATAAGTTGGTAGATGTCTTCAGGGCTGAAGTATCCTCAAATGTGTACGACTTCGAGAAGATAGGATCATCTGAGTCATGTTGCCGGAGCTTTTGTTGCCACAGAGTACAATCTGACTTTTCAGCACCGTAATAGCCACGCCTTTTGCCAAAACGTCACAAAATTCGGCAGAGAGTAAGATCATTGTCTTGAGTCTTTTCTGACTAATTTTCAGTCGGATTTGTCAAAAGGGCACCGTGCAGGATGTGAAAATTAAAATAAAAACACATTTTTGATTCCACTTGGCGGCGCTGTGTGTATAACAAAATAATAACATTAAGATGTCTTCAGGTCGGGACGTTTTATTTACAGGTGAAGGTTTGGATTTTTAGGAGCATGTGCAGGGGAGTTATTAAGCATTCATTTATTTGTATTAGGTTCATTTTGTCTTCTTATTATTGATATTTGACTGATTCATTAAAAGCAGACAATTATGTTTTAGGTTAATTTTTTACCTGACATGTTTCGGCGAGTCTTTCGCCTTCTTCAGAGTGTCGCATGATGGTGTCTTGAGACCCGTCTTTATCAGCTGATGTTCCATGAGGGTGTGACTTACCTGTCAAAAAAATGAAAAATCAGAGCAGGAAAAGAACAAGCACAACATGAACATTACAAATCAGCAATCACTGACCACTGCAAAAGGGAAAACCACATCATGGACCGGGAGAAGGGCAGGGTCATCCGCACCGAAGAGAACAAACAACAGCGCTGGATCAGAGAGGCCATTGAGATCTGCAAGCGAGGCATAAAAACCATGAACAGAGACAAGGGAGCCTTCATCCTCTCTACCACCTAGAGCAGCATCTTGGCGGAGTGAACGGACAGCGGGGGGTGTGACTTGCCTTCATTCTTGTGACAGGTAAGTCACGCCCTCATGGAACATCAGCTGATAAAGACGGGTCACAAGACACCATCATGTGACACTCTGAAGAAGGTGAAAGACTTTCGTATTGTGACATCCTCAAGGCCTAAACACTCATCCGAGCAAATATAAGGTAGATTTTGTGAACCTGCCCGGAGAAAAACATCAACGAAAATAATTTGTATTTGTTTTAACCAGTTGGTGGCGCTACCACTGCGATCAAAAATAAGTTGGCAGCCGTCTTCAGGGCCTGAATATCCTCAAATGTGAAAAATTTTGAGAAGATGGATCATCTGAATCATTTTGCAGGAACTTTTGTTGCCACGGAGAATAATCAGACTCTGCGGCACCGCAATAGCCACGCCCTTCGAAGGAAAGTCACAAAAATAGGGATAGAGTAAGATCAATGTCTTGAGTCTTTTCTAGCCAATTTTCAATCGGATTCGTTAAAAGGGCACCGTGCAGTACGTCAAAATGTAAAAAATTATATTGATTGGCGCAAGGTGTATAACAGAATATAAACATATAGATGTCTTCAGGTACCGACTCTTTATGTACATGTGAAGTTTTGGATTTTTAGCAGCATGTGCAGGAGAGTTATTAAGCATTTTGTCCACTGCGGCGAAGGAAATCTTAAGTGAAAACTTTGAAGCCCCGCCCCCGTCATATAGTATTTCGGAAACAAAAGATTTTAGCCCCAGTGTTTGTCCCAGGTCTTAAGATGCTACAGACAGAATTTTAAGGCAATCAGATGAAGCCTTTAGGATCAGGGTGCAAAAGAATGACCCCTGTAAACATGCAAAAAAGGGCAAAAGTCGGACTTTCAAAAATTCATAACTCACTTCCTGTTCATATTAGACGTTTAAAATATCAAATTTCTCGCTATGCCCGATGAGACTGCCAAGTTTGGTGAGTTTTTGTGCATGTTTCGGGGGTCAAAAATGCGATCGTACAATCGGAAAAATAATAATAATAATAATTTCTACAAAAACAACAGGGACTTCGCAGCGGTCGCTGCTCAGGCCCTAATAATAATAATAATAATAATAAAAGTAATAATATTTTCTAGAAAAACAATAGGGACCTCGCAGCCGTCGCAGCTCGGGCCCTAATAACAATTTCTAGAAAAACAATAGGGACCTCGCAGCGGTCACTGCTCGGGCCCTAATAATAATAATAATAATAATTTCCACAAAAACAATGGGGACCTCGTAGCGGTCGCTGCTCGGGCCCTAATAATAATTTCTACATAAACAATAGGAACCTCGCCGCGGTCGCTGCTCGGGCCCCAATAATAATTTCTACACAAAGTCCATTGTGGTGACCCGCCCCTTTTAAGTAAATTCAAAATGGCCGACTTCCTGTAAAACCTAGCTCATTGCTCCAAGAGACTTTTTTGTAGGTCTTGGTCTTATACATACAGTGAACCCTCGCTACTTCGCGGTTCACCTTTCACGGGTTCAGTGCTTCGCGGGTATAAAAAATATTCGGGGGCATTGTAGTTTCGCCGAGCGGCACGACGGGGCGCTGGAGCGGTTAGACGGCCGGCGTGCGCCGAAGAAGAGCGTGGGCGAAGAGGAGAGTGGACGAAGAAGAGCACGTTCCCCCGGACACGATCGGTGGCGACGTTTCGCGCGGTTCGGACCGTACCAGGGCTCCGGCCGGCGTGCGTGGCAGTTAAGCCGTAGAGGAGCACCGTCCCCGGGCACGGGCGGTGCCAAGCGGCCCCTAAGTTTAACCGAATGGAAGCTCCGGAGGAGGAGGGCATGCTCGCGTCACAGTAAGCCGAAGAGGAGCACCTTCCCCGGGCACGGGCGGTTCCAAGCGGCCCCTAAGTTTAACCAAATGGAAGCTCCGGAGGAGGAGGGCATGCTCGCGTCACAGTAAGCCGAAGAGGAGCACCTTTGCCGGGCACGGGCGGTTCCAAGCGGCCCCTAAGTTTAACCGAATGGAAGCTCCGGAGGAGGCGGGCATGCTCGCGTCACAGTAAGCCGAAGAGGAGCACCTTCCCCGGGCACGGGCGGTGCCAAGCGGCCCCTAAGTTTAACCGAATGGAAGCTCCGGGGGAGGAGGGCGGGCGTGTGTCACAGTTAAGCCGAATTGGAACACCTCTTCCGCCCGGGCACGAACGGAGCGCGAAGCTGTCAGTTATGAATGAATAAATGAATAAATAAATAAATAATTAAAGAATGCCACCTTTCATTTCACAGGGAACACCGGACGGCGTACCAGCAGGTAAAAGTCGGAGTAATTAAATAAATACAAAAAGAATGGCTGGGGAATAAAAAAATAATACGTTTTAATAATAATTTGTTTTTTTTGTTATAACATGAATTTCACTCTCTCTCTCTCTCTCTCTCTCTCTCCCCGTATATATATATATATATATATATATATATATATATTTATTATATATATTGTATTTTCTTTTAAGCATTTTTGAAGGTGCGCCGCTACTTCGCGGATTTTCAGTTTCCGCGGGTGGTCTCGGTCCCCATTAACCGCGATAACCGAGGGTTCACTGTACTCCATAAAATTTACAAAAAGCGAGGTGAAACACTCAACCAGGGCTGCTTTTTTGAATATTTCTCGAGGGCCATGGCGAGCCATTTCAAAAAAGCTGCACAACTAACGTATAAAATATTGATAAATTTGCTCTGCCTGATGTGTGTGTCAAGTTTCACGAGTTGTCGTTCATATTTAGAACCTCATAATCAGCGTTGTTTTATTGCCAAACAGTGCAATGCCACTCCCACAACTTTTCACGAAAAAGGATGAATTTCGTATTGTGACATCCTCATGGCCGAAACAGTCCTCCGAGCATATATGAGGGCGACCTTGTTGAGTTGCACGGAGAAAAACATCCAAGAAAATAACTTGTATTAGCTTTTACCAGTTGGTGGCGCTACTACTACGATGAAAAATAAGTTGGTAGATGTCTTCAGGGCTGAAGTATCCTCAAATGTGTACAACTTCGAGAAGATAGGATCAGCTGAGTCATGTTGGCAGAGCTTTTGTTGCCACAAAGTACAATCGGACTTTTCAGCACCGTAATAGCCACGCCTTTTGCCAAAACGTCACAAAACTCGGCAGAGAGTAAGATCATTGTCTTGAGTCTTTTCTGACTAATTTTCAGTCGGATTCGTCAAAAGGGCACGGTGCAGGACGTGAAAATTAAAATAAAAACAAATTTTTGATTCCACTTGGCGGCGCTGTGTGTATAACAAAATAATAACATTAAGATGTCTTCAGGTCGGGACATTTTATTTACAGGTGAAGGTTTGGATTTTTAGGAGCATGTGCAGGGGAGTTATTAAGCATTCATTTATTTGTATTAGGTTCATTTTGTCTTCTTATGATTGATATTTGACAGATTCATTAAAAGCAGACAATTATGTTTTCGGTAAATTTTTTACCTGACATGTTTCGGCGAGTCTTTCGCCTTCTTCAGAGTGTCGCATGATGGTGTCTTGAGACCCGTCTTTATCAGCTGATGTTCCATGAGGGTGTGACTTACCTGTCAAAAAAATGAAAAATCAGAGCAGTAAAAGAACAAGCACAACATGAACATTACAAATCAGCAATCACTGACCACTGCAAAAGGGAAAACCACATCATGGACCGGGAGAAGGGCAGGGTCATCCGCACAGAAGAGAACAAACAACAGCGCTGGATCAGAGAGGCCATTGAGATCTGCAAGCGAGGCATAAAAACCATGAACAGAGACAAGGGAGCCTTCATCCTCTCTACCACCTGGACCAGCATCTTGGCGGAGTTAACGGACAGCGGGGGGCGTGACTTGCCTTCATTCTTGTGACAGGTAAGTCACGCCCTCATGGAACATCAGCTGATAAAGACGGGCCACAAGACACCATCATGTGACACTCTGAAGAAGGCGAAAGACTTTCGTATTGTGACATCCTCAAGGCTGAAACACTCATCCGAGCAAATATAAGGTAGATTTTGTTAACCTGCCCGGAGAAAAACATCAACGAAAATAATTTGTATTTGTTTTAACCAGTTGGTGGCGCTACCACTGCGATCAAAAATAAGTTGGCAGCCGTCTTCAGGGCCTGAATATCCTCAAATGTGAAAAATTTCGAGAAGATGGATCATCTGAATCATTTTGCAGGAACTTTTGTTGCCACGGAGAATAATCAGACTCTGCGGCACCGTAATAGCCACGCCCTTCGAAGGAAAGTCACAAAAATAGGGATAGAGTAAGATCAATGTCTTGAGTCTTTTCTAGCCAATTTTCAATCGGATTCGTTAAAAGGGCACCGTGCAGTTCGTCAAAATGTAAAAAATGATATTGATTGGCGCAAGGTGTATAACTGAATATAAACATATAGATGTCTTCAGGTACCGACTCTTTATGTACATGTGAAGTTTTGGATTTTTAGCAGCATGTGCAAGAGAGTTATTAAGCATTTTGTCCATTGCGGCGAAGGAAATCTTAAGTGAAAACTTCGAAGCCCCGCCCCCGTCATATAGTATTTCGGAAACAAAAAGTTTTAGCCCCAGTGTTTGTCCCAGGTCTTAAGATGCTACAGACAGAATTTTAAGGCAATCAGATGAAGCCTTTAGGATCAGGGTGCAAAAGAATGACCCCTGTAAACATGCAAAAAAGGGCAAAAGTCGGACTTTCAAAAATTCATAACTCACTTCCTGTTCATATTAGACGTTAAAATATAAAATTTTTCGCCATGCCCGATGAGACTGCCAAGTTTGGTGAATTTTTGTGCATGTTTCGGGGGTCAAAAATGCAATCGAACAATCGGAAAAATAATAATAATAATAATTTCTACAAAAACAATAGGGACTTCGCAGCGGTCGCTGCTCAGGCCCTAATAATAATAATAATAATAATAAAAGTAATAATATTTTCTACAAAAACAATAGGGACCTCGCAGCCGTCGCAGCTTGGGCCCTAATAACAATTTCTAGAAAAACAATAGGGACCTCGCAGCGGTCACTGCTCGGGCCCTAATAATAATAATAATAAAAATATTAATAATTTCTACAAAAACAATGGGGACCTCGTAGCGGTCGCTGCTCGGGCCCTAATAATAATTTCTACAAAAACAATAGGGACCTCGCCGCGGTCGCTGCTCGGGCCCCAATAATAATTTCTACACAAAGTCCATTGTGGTGACCCCGCCCCCTTTTAAGTAAATTCAAAATGGCCGACTTCCTGTAAAACCTAGCTCATTGCTCCAAGAGACTTTTTTGTAGGTCTTGGTCTTATACATACAGTGAACCCTCGCTACTTGGCGGTTCACCTTTCGCGGGTTCAGTGTTTCGCGGGTCTAAAAAATATTCGGGGGCATTGTAGTTTCGCCGAGCGGCACGACGGGGTGCTGGAGCGGTTAGACGGCCGGCGTGCGCCGAAGAAGAGCGTGGGCGAAGAGGAGAGTGGACGAAGAAGAGCACGTTCCCCCGGACACGATCGGTGGCGACGTTTCGCGCGGTTCGGACAGTACCAGAGCTCCGGCCGGCGTGCGTGGCAGTTAAGCCGTAGAGGAGCACCTTCCCCGGGCACGGGCGGTGCCAAGCGGCCCCTAAGTTTAACCGAATGGAAGCTCCGGAGGAGGAGGAGGGCATGCTCGCGTCACAGTAAGCCGAAGAGGAGCACCTTCCCCGGGCACGGGCGGTTCCAAGCGGCCCCTAAGTTTAACCGAATGGAAGCTCCAGAGGAGGAGGGCATGCTCGCGTCACAGTAAGCCGAAGAGGAGCACCTTCCCCGGGCACGGGCGGTGCCAAGCGGCCCCTAAGTTTAACCGAATGGAAGCTCCGGGGGAGGAGGGCGGGTGTGTGTCACAGTTAAGCCGAATTGGAGCACCTCTTCCGCCCGGGCACGAGCGGAGCGCGAAGCTGTCAGTTATGAATGTATAAAAGAATAAATAAATAAAGAATGCCACCTTTCATTTCACAGGGCACACCGGACGGCGTACCAGCAGGTAAAAGTCGGAGTAATTAAATAAATACAAAAAGAATGGCTGGGGAATAAAAAAATAATACGTTTTAATAATAATTTGGTTTTTTTGTTATAACATGAATTTCACTCTCTCTCTCCCCGTATATATGTATATATATCTATATATATATATATATATAAATATATATATATATATATATATATTTCTATATTTATTATATATATTGTATATTTTTTTAAGCATTTTTGAAGGTGCGCCGCTACTTCGCGGATTTTCAGTTTTCGCGGGTGGTCTCTGTCCCCATTAACCGCGATAACCGAGGGTTCACTGTACTCCATAAAATTTACAAAAAGCGAGGTGAAACACTCAACCAGGGCTGCTTTTTTTAACATTTCTCGAGGGCCATGGCGAGCCATTTCAAAAAAGCTGCACAACTAACGTATAAAATATTGATAAATTTGCTCGGCCTGATGTGTGTGTAAAGTTTCACGAGTTGTCGTTCATATTTAGAACCTCATAATCAGCGTTGTTTTATTGCCGAACAGTGCAATGCCACTCCCACAACTTTACACGAAAAAGGACGAATTTCGTATTGTGACATCCTCATGGCCGAAACAGTCATCCGAGCATATATGAGGGCGACCTTGTTGAGTTGCACGGAGAAAAACATCCAAGAAAATAACTTGTATTAGCTTTTACCAGTTGGTGGCGGTACTACTACGATGAAAAATAAGTTGGTAGATGTCTTCAGGGCTGAAGTATCCTCAAATGTGTACGACTTCGAGAAGATAGGATCATCTGAGTCATGTTGCCGGAGCTTTTGTTGCCACAGAGTACAATCTGACTTTTCAGCACCGTAATAGCCACGCCTTTTGCCAAAACGTCACAAAATTCGGCAGAGAGTAAGATCATTGTCTTGAGTCTTTTCTGACTAATTTTCAGTCGGATTTGTCAAAAGGGCACCGTGCAGGATGTGAAAATTAAAATAAAAACACATTTTTGATTCCACTTGGCGGCGCTGTGTGTATAACAAAATAATAACATTAAGATGTCTTCAGGTCGGGACGTTTTATTTACAGGTGAAGGTTTGGATTTTTAGGAGCATGTGCAGGGGAGTTATTAAGCATTCATTTATTTGTATTAGGTTCATTTTGTCTTCTTATTATTGATATTTGACTGATTCATTAAAAGCAGACAATTATGTTTTAGGTTAATTTTTTACCTGACATGTTTCGGCGAGTCTTTCGCCTTCTTCAGAGTGTCGCATGATGGTGTCTTGAGACCCGTCCGTCTTTATCAGCTGATGTTCCATGAGGGTGTGACTTACCTGTCAAAAAAATGAAAAATCAGAGCAGTAAAACAACAAGCACAACATGAACATTACAAATCAGCAATCACTGACCACTGCAAAAGGGAAAACCACATCATGGACCGGGAGAAGGGCAGGGTCATCCGCACCGAAGAGAACAAACAACAGCGCTGGATCAGAGAGGCCATTGAGATCTGCAAGCGAGGCATAAAAACCATGAACAGAGACAAGGGAGCCTTCATCCTCTCTACCACCTGGAGCAGCATCTTGGCGGAGTGAACGGACAGCGGGGGGTGTGACTTGCCTTCATTCTTGTGACAGGTAAGTCACGCCCTCATGGAACATCAGCTGATAAAGACAGGTCACAAGACACCATCATGTGACACTCTGAAGAAGGCGAAAGACTTTCGTATTGTGACATGCTCAAGGCCTAAACACTCATCCGAGCAAATATAAGGTAGATTTTGTTAACCTGCCCGGAGAAAAACATCAACGAAAATAATTTGTATTTGTTTTAACCAGTTGGTGGCGCTACCACTGCGATCAAAAATAAGTTGGCAGCCGTCTTCAGGGCCTGAATATCCTCAAATGTGAAAAATTTCGAGAAGATGGATCATCTGAATCATTTTGCAGGAACTTTTGTTGCCACGGAGAATAATCAGACTCTGCGGCACCGTAATAGCCACGCCCTTCGAAGGAAAGTCACAAAAATAGGGATAGAGTAAGATCAATGTCTTGAGTCTTTTCTAGCCAATTTTCAATCGGATTCGTTAAAAGGGCACCGTGCAGTACGTCAAAATGTAAAAAATGATATTGATTGGCGCAAGGTGTATAACAGAATATAAACATATAGATGTCTTCAGGTACCGACTCTTTATGTACATGTGAAGTTTTGGATTTTTAGCAGCATGTGCAGGAGAGTTATTAAGCATTTTGTCCATTGCGGCGAAGGAAATCTTAAGTGAAAACTTTGAAGCCCCGCCCCCGTCATATCGTATTTCGGAAACAAAAGATTTTAGCCCCAGTGTTTGTCCCAGGTCTTAAGATGCTACAGACAGAATTTTAAGGCAATCAGATGAAGCCTTTAGGATCAGGGTGCAAAAGAATGACCCCTGTAAACATGCAAAAAAGGGCAAAAGTCGGACTTTCAAAAATTCATAACTCACTTCCTGTTCATATTAGACGTTAAAATATCAAATATCTCGCCATGCCCGATGAGACTGCCAAGTTTGGTGAGTTTTTGTGCATGTTTCGGGGGTCAAAAATGCGATCGAACAATCGGAAAAATAATAATAATAATAATTTCTACAAAAACAACAGGGACTTCGCAGCGGTCGCTGCTCAGGCCCTAATAATAATAATAATAATAATAATAAAAGTAATAATATTTTCTACAAAAACAATAGGGACCTCGCAGCCGTCGCAGCTCGGGCCCTAATAACAATTTCTAGAAAAACAATAGGGACCTCGCAGCGGTCACTGCTCGGGCCCTAATAATAATAATAATAATAATTTCCACAAAAACAATGGGGACCTCGTAGCGGTCGCTGCTCGGGCCCCAATAATAATTTCTCCATAAACAATAGGGACCTCGCCGCGGTGGCTGCTCGGGCCCCAATAATAATTTCTACACAAAGTCCATTGTGGTGACCCGCCCCTTTTAAGTAAATTCAAAATGGCCGACTTCCTGTAAAACCTAGCTCATTGCTCCAAGAGACTTTTTTGTAGGTCTTGGTCTTATACATACAGTGAACCCTCGCTACTTCGCAGTTCACCTTTCGCGGTTTCAGTGCTTCGCGGGTATAAAAAATATTCGGGGGCATTGTAGTTTCGCCGAGCGGCACGACGGGCGCTGGAGCGGTTAGACGGCCGGCGTGCGCCGAAGAAGAGCGTGGGCGAAGAGGAGAGTGGACGAAGAAGAGCACGTTCCCCCGGACACGATCGGTGGCGACGTTTCGCGCGGTTCGGACCGTACCAGAGCTCCGGCCGGCGTGCGTGGCAGTTAAGCCGTAGAGGAGCACCTTCCCCGGGCACGGGCGGTGCCAAGCGGCCCCAAAGTTTAACCAAATGGAAGCTCCGGAGGAGGAGGGCATGCTCGCGTCACAGTAAGCCGAAGAGGAGCACCTTCCCCAGGCACGGGCGGTTCCAAGCGGCCCCTAAGTTTAACCAAATGGAAGCTCCGGAGGAGGAGGGCATGCTCGCGTCACAGTAAGCCGAAGAGTAGCACCTTCGCCGGGCACGGGCGGTGCCAAGCGGCCCCTAAGTTTAACCGAATGGAAGCTCCGGGGGAGGAGGGCGGGCGTGTGTCACAGTTAAGCCGAATTGGAACACCTCTTCCGCCCGGGCACGAACGGAGCGCGAAGCTGTCAGTTATGAATGAATAAATGAATAAATAAATAAATAAATAAAGAATGCCACCTTTCATTTCACAGGGCACACCGGACGGCGTACCAGCAGGTAAAAGTCGGAGTAATTAAATAAATACAAAAAGAATGGCTGGGGAATAAAAAAATAATACGTTTTAATAATAATTTGTTTTTTTTGTTATAACATGAATTTCACTCTCTCTCTCTCTCCTCGTATATATATATATATATATATATATATATATATATATATATATATATATATATATATATATATATATATATATATATATATTTATATATTTATTATATATATTGTATTTTTTTTTTAAGCATTTTTGAAGGTGCGCCGCTACTTCGCGGATTTTCAGTTTTTGCGGGTGGTCTCGGTCCCCATTATAATATAATAATAATAATATAATATTCCCTTTATTAGTCCCACAATGGGGAAATTTGAGATTCGAACCCAGGCCTCGTGGGGAGACTGGGTCCTGAACGCGGCGCCTTAGACCACTCGGCCATCCTGGCAGCCATAATAATACTAATATTCCCTTTATTAGTCCCACAATGGGGAAATTCGAGATTCGAACCCAGGCCTCCTGGGGAGACTGGGTCCTGAACGCGGCGCCTTAGACCACTCGGCCATCCTGGCAGCCAAAGAAATCATGCGAGGCACATCAGGTGGGGATCGAACCCGCGCCGATAATACGTGCTTGCACTGCAATTCTTGTCATTGACCATTCGACCATTTTAACATTAACCGCGATAACCGAGGGTTCACTGTACTCCATAAAATTTACAAAAAGCGAGGTGAAACACTCAACCAGGGCTGCTTTTTTGAACATTTCTCGAGGGCCATGGCGAGCCATTTCAAAAAAGCTGCACAACTAACGTATAAAATATTGATAAATTTGCTCTGCCTGATGTGTGTGTAAAGTTTCACGAGTTGTCGTTCATATTTAGAACCTCATAATCAGCGTTGTTTTATTGCCGAACAGTGCAATGCCACTCCCACAACTTTTCACGAAAAAGGATGAATTACGTATTGTGACATCCTCATGGCCGAAACAGTCATCCGAGCATATATGAGGGCGACCTTGTTGAGTTGCACGGAGAAAAACATCCAAGAAAATAACTTGTATTAGCTTTTACCAGTTGGTGGCGCTACTACTACGATGAAAAATAAGTTGGTAGATGTCTTCAGGGCTGAAGTATCCTCAAATGTGTACAACTTCGAGAAGATAGGATCATCTGAGTCATGTTGCCGGAGCTTTTGTTGCCACAAAGTACAATCGGACTTTTCAGCACCGTAATAGCCACGCCTTTTGCCAAAACGTCACAAAATTCGGCAGAGAGTAAGATCATTGTCTTGAATCTTTTCTGACTCATTTTCAGTCGGATTCGTCAAAAGGGCACCGTGCAGTACGTCAAAATGTATAAAATTATATTGATTGGCGCAAGGTGTATAACTGAATATAAACATATAGATGTCTTCAGGTACCGACTCTTTATGTACATGTGAAGTTTTGGATTTTTAGCAGCATGTGCAGGAGAGTTATTAAGCATTTTGTCCATTGCGGCGAAGGAAATCTTAAGTGAAAACTTCGAAGCCCCGCCCCCGTTAATATAGTATTTCGGAAACAAAAAATTTTAGCCCCAGTGTTTGTCCCAGGTCTTAAGATGCTACAGACAGAATTTTAAGGCAATCAGATGAAGCCTTTAGGATCAGGGTGCAAAAGAATGACCCCTGTAAACATGCAAAAAAGGGCAAAAGTCGGACTTTCAAAAATTAATAACTCACTTCCTGTTCATATTAGACGTTAAAATATCAAATTTTTCGCCATGCCCGATGAGACTGCCAAGTTTGGTGAATTTTTGTGCATGTTTCGGGGGTCAAAAATGCGATCGAACAATCGGAAAAATAATAATAATAATAATTTCTACAAAAACAATAGGGACTTCGCAGCGGTCGCTGCTCAGGCCCTAATAATAATAATAATAATATTATTAATAATAAAAGTAATAATATTTTCTACAAAAACAATAGGGACCTCGCAGCCGTCGCAGCTCGGGCCCTAATAACAATTTCTAGAAAAACAATAGGGACCTCGCAGCGGTCACTGCTCGGGCCCTAATAATAATAATAATAATAATTTCCACAAAAACAATGGGGACCTCGTAGCGGTCGCTGCTCGGGCCCTAATAATAATTTCTACAAAAAAAATAGGGACCTCGCCGCGGTCGCTGCTCGGGCCCCAATAATAATTTCTACACAAAGTCCATTGTGGTGACCCGCCCCCTTTTAAGTACATTCAAAATGGCCGACTTCCTGTAAAACCTGGCTCATTGCTCCAAGAGACTTTTTTGTAGGTCTTGGTCTTATACATACAGTGAACCCTCGCTACTTGGCGGTTCACCTTTCGCGGGTTCAGTGCTTCGCGGGTCTAAAAAATATTCGGGGGCATTGTAGTTTCGCCGAGCGGCACGACGGGGCGCTGGAGCGGTTAGACGGCCGGCGTGCGCCAAAGAAGAGCGTGGGGGAAGAGGAGAGTGGACGAAGAAGAGCACGTTCCCCCGGACACGATCGGTGGCGACGTTTCGCGCGGTTCGGACAGTACCAGAGCTCCGGCCGGCGTGCGTGGCAGTTAAGCCGTAGAGGAGCACCTTCCCCGGGCACGGGCGGTGCTAAGCGGCCCCTAAGTTTAACCGAATGGAAGCTCCGGAGGAGGAGGGCATGCTCGCGTCACAGTAAGCCGAAGAGGAGCACCTTCCCCGGGCACGGGCGGTTCCAAGCGGCCCCTAAGTTTAACCGAATGGAAGCTCCGGAGGAGGAGGGCATGCTCGCGTCACAGTAAGCCGAAGAGGAGCACCTTCCCCGGCCACGGGCGGTTCCAAGCGGCCCCTAAGTTTAACCGAATGGAAGCTCCGGAGGAGGAGGGCATGCTCGCGTCACAGTAAGCCGAAGAGGAGCACCTTCCCCGGGCACGGGCGGTGCCAAGCGGCCCCTAAGTTTAACCGAATGGAAGCTCCGGGGGAGGAGGGTGGGCGTGTGTCACAGTTAAGCCGAATTGGAGCACCTCTTCCGCCCGGGCACGAGCGGAGCGCGAAGCTGTCAGTTATGAATGAATAAATGAATAAATAAATAAAGAATGGCACCTTTCATTTCACAGGGCACACCAGACGGCGTACCAGCAGGTAAAAGTCTGAGTAATTAAATAAATACAAAAAGAATGGCTGGGGAATAAAAAAATAATACGTTTTAATAATAATTTGGTTTTTTTGTTATAACATGAATTTCACTCTCTCTCTCTCTCCCCGTATATATATATATATATATATATATATATATTTATTATATATATTGTATTTTTTTTTAAGCATTTTTGAAGGTGCGCCGCTACTTCGCGGATTTTCAGTTTTCGCGGGTGGTCTCGTTCCCCATTAACCGCGATAACCGAGGGTTCACTGTACTCCATAAAATTTACAAAAAGCGAGGTGAAACACTCAACCAGGGCTGTTTTTTTTAACATTTCTCGAGGGCCATGGCGAGCCATTTCAAAAAAGCTGCACAACTAACGTATAAAATATTGATAAATTTGCGCTGCCTGATGTGTGTGTAAAGTTTCACGAGTTGTCGTTCATATTTAGAACCTCATAATCAGCGTTGTTTTATTGCCGAACAGTGCAATGCCACTCCCACAACTTTTCACGAAAAAGGATGAATTTCGTATTGTGACATCCTCATGGCCGAAACAGTCATCCGAGCATATATGAGGGCGACCTTGTTGAGTTGCACGGAGAAAAACATCCAAAAAAATAACTTGTATTAGCTTTTACCAGTTGGTGGCGCTACTACTACGATGAAAAATAAGTTGGTGGATGTCTTCAGGGCTGAAGTATCCTCAAATGTGTACAACTTCGAGAAGATAGTATCATCTGAGTAATGTTGCCGGAGCTTTTGTTGCCACAGAGTACAATCGGACTTTTCAGCACCGTAATAGCCACGCCTTTTGCCAAAACGTCACAAAATTCGGCAGAGAGTAAGTGAGTCTTTTCTGACTAATTTTCAGTCGGATTCGTCAAAAGGGCACCGTGCAGTACGTGAAAATTAAAATAAAAACAAATTTTTGATTCCACTTGGCGGCACTGTGTGTATAACAAAATAATAACATTAAGATGTCTTCAGGTCGGGACGTTTTATTTACAGGTGAAGGTTTGGATTTTTAGGAGCATGTGCAGGGGAGTTATTAAGCATTCATTTATTTGTATTAGGTTCATTTTGTCTTCTTATTATTGATATTTGACTGATTCATTAAAAGCAGACAATTATGTTTTAGGTTAATTTTTTACCTGACATGTTTCGGCGAGTCTTTCGCCTTCTTCAGAGTGTCGCATGATGGTGTCTTGAGACCCGTCTTTATCAGCTGATGTTCCATGAGGGTGTGACTTACCTGTCAAAAAAATTAAAAAATCAGAGCAGTAAAAGAACAAGCACAACATGAACATTACAAATCAGCAATCACTGACCACTGCAAAAGGGAAAAGCACATCATGGACTGGGAGAAGGGCAGGGTCATCCGCACCGGAGAGAACAAACTACAGCGCTGGATCAAAGAAGCAATTGAGATCTGCAAGCGAGGCATAAAAACCATGAACAGAGACAAGGGAGCCTTCATCCTCTCTACCACCTGGAGCAGCATCTTGGCGGAGTGAACGGACAGCGGGGGGCGTGACTTGCCTTCATTCTTGTGACAGGTAAGGCACGCCTTCATGGAACATCAGCTGATAAAGACTGGTCACAAGACACCATCACAGGGTTCGAAGTTAACTTTAAAAACTGCTTCCCCATAGGGCAAGTGCCACTAAAATTTGCCTTGCCCGAGTGGCCAAATTACTTGCCCAACTTGGGCAAGTGACAATTTTTTTTCTCTTGCCCTGAGTGACTTTTTGTATGACAAAGTGTCTAATTACAAATTGCATGAATTTTTTGTTCGGACAGTTCCCGCCTAGAAAGAATTAAAAATACGTTACAATCATAAGTGTTGCTTATATAAAAATGTATCATGTATTAACACATTAATTAGGTGTCTGCTGACCCAGGATTATGTTATTAAGATAAGATAAGATAAGATGTCCTTTATTAGTCCCACAATGGGGAAATTTGAGGTGTTACAGCAGCAAAGATATAGAGAAAAGGCTCAATAGTGAGCCACGCTGCTGTAAACAGGCAGCCACTCGCGCGGCGCCGGAACCGGTTGTTATGTAACCCCCGATTACTTAAAGATAGTGTTAGTTTGATATTTAATAAATTGGACCAGACTCTAGATTCTCGAAGGCTACAATAGTGATAATTGATAGGTGTGTGAATGAAATAGCTGGAGGCAGAAATGAGCAACAACAATAACTGTATTAACATGGAAAACAAAACAATTATTTACAAATTCACAGCCGGCATCATATACATAAAATAAATCACAAATCCCAAAAATTAGAAATAATAATCCCAAAGTCCTACTGAGCTCAGTAATATTTTGTTTAAGTCAGTCAATGTTCTTTCCGGTAGTCTTGGGGAAAAAAGTCTTGTCGTGGTGGTAATTAGGTGTGTTACCACGTGATGTTCACAAAGAAGTTGGTGAAGACTGTGGTTCCTTTATCGCAGATGTGGTTCTGGGCTCAGGCTCGCCATCTCCATCAAAGGAGAATCCATTCAGTTTCGGATCTTGGTTTAATGCCAAGACAAAAAACCCAGCCTGCATAACAATAATGAAATTATTGTATGCAGCTAATAAGTCTATTATCAGTTTCCAGTATCATCAGTCGCTATAGCTCTATAGTTTTCAATTATCATAAATACTGCATCTAAATATCACATTTATAACAGTTATTAATTTACATGCATGTTTTCCAAATTGTCATTGTAACACATGAAATGAACTCATGAGCTAACAATAAACACATTTCTCAATATGTCCAATTTCTCAATAACCATGTTTTATGGTTTACATATCAATCACTTCAATAAA
Organism: Idiotropiscis lumnitzeri; assembly: GCF_059441095.1. Classification (NCBI taxonomy): domain Eukaryota; kingdom Metazoa; phylum Chordata; class Actinopteri; order Syngnathiformes; family Syngnathidae; genus Idiotropiscis; species Idiotropiscis lumnitzeri. The sequence continues at coordinate 3,738,255 of NW_028283562.1, read as the reverse complement.
GAAATAATTGTATAACAAACATAACTGAGTCAATTCAACATTTCACTTTTAACACATATTACATCAAAATGAGCAGTTATACATTTGTTTGTCAACATAAACCTTGCTTTAGAAAGACCTTAAAACAAGTAAAATCAACTCTTTCACTGTAAACAAGCAGTACATTTCCACTCGCGATTAGCATTAGCTTAACGTTAGCTTAGCGTTAGCCTCACATAAACGTTTTTACGACAGTCCATAGCAAGTGCATGGCGACTCACCAATACGACGTTCAAGTACGAACACGGTCGAATTGTCACAGACCCTCAGTTCTCACTGGTATCCACACTTGAGATAAAACATTTCCCAATTAACATTTTATTATTGGTCACATTTATATCAACTTCAATAAGTATTTCACTCACCGAACGGCACATTAGCATTAGATATCGTCACGCAACCTTTCAGTAGGGTGTCCAGGCGTAAAAGAACGATATACACAGCTAATCTCGAGATAGCATCTCGAGAAGGTGGGACAACTTGACTTTGACGAATCAGAAAGTCATAATCAGATGAATGACACTCCAAACAGGAAATCAAGTAGACGAGAGATATACACTTCCTCTTAACACAATAAATGTTTTTTCAAAATAAAATGGTGTTTTCTCTACTGGGTTACATTATGTTATGTTATATATCAAAGAGAATGTGGAATGACACTGAACGATGGAAGGTGGAAGCATGTGGAAAGATCGTGAATGACATTGAATGATTTGGAATGACACTGAAAGATTTTGAATAATACTGAATGACACTGAATGAAGTAAAACTCTCTGGGAACGGGCCAATTCAAGATAGCTGCCGCACTGTGGGGGAGGCTTTGGTACCAAATTTGGAAAGAGACCCAAACGGTTGGGTCCATTTTATATCAGTGTGGGGGTGAAACGTTGGTCTTGGCGGAGCTGTCTGAATATTGGAGAAGTGAGAAGACAAAGTAAAACAGAACAATTAAAATCACTCTTCAAATACATATTGTTTGGTAAGCAGAGCATGATTTACAGCTCACCATTTTATTGCATGCACCAAGCATGTTATACATTTTTCTGTCCACGGGATGGCGTAGTCAAGAAAAATGAAGCATCTCGAAGCCCATTCGTGTGTGAAGTATTTCCCTGCAGGGCTTGGCTGCTTTATGGGGCTTCATTTTGCCATCACTAGTTTTAGATAGTTTTAATTTTTGAAAGAGCATTTTCATTTTACAGTGAACCCTCGCTACTTCGCGGTTCACCTTTCGCGGGTTCAGTGCTTCGCGGGTCTAAAAAATATTCGGGGGCATTGTAGTTTCGCCGAGCGGCACGACGGGGCGCTGGAGCTGTTAGACGGCCGGCATGCGCCGAAGAAGAGCGTGGGCGAAGAGGAGAGTGGACGAAGAAGAGCACGTTCCCCCGGGCACGATTTGGGGCGACGTTTCGCGCGGTTCGGACCGTACCAGAGCTCCGGCCAGCGTGCGTGGCAGTTAAGCCGAAGAGGAACAACTTCCGCCCGGGCACTAGCGGGGCGACATTTCGCTCTGTTCGGGAGCGTACGAGAGCTCCGGAGGAGGCCGGCCGGCGTGCGTGGCAGTTAAGCCGAAGAGGAGCACCTTCCCCGGGCACGGGCGGTGTCAAGCGGCCCCTAAGTTTAACCGAATGGAAGCTCCGGAGGAGGAGGGCATGCTCGCGTCACAGTTAAGCCGAAGAGAAGCACCTTCCCCGGGCACGGGCGGTGCCAAGCGGCCCTTAAGTTTAACCGAATGGAAGCTCCGGGGGAGGAGGGCGGGCGTGTGTCACAGTTAAGCCGAATAGGAGCACCTTCCCCGGGCACGGGCGGGGCGAAATGAAACCGAGTTCAATCGAACGGAGACACGCTTCGGGGGAGCAGGTCCGGCGTGCATGACAATTAAGCCGAAGAGGAGCACCTCTTCCGCCCGAGCACGAGCGGAGCGCGAGGCTGTCAGTTATGAATGAATAAATGAATAAAAAAAATAAATGAAGAATGCCACCTTTCATTTCACAGGGCACACCGGACGGCGTACCAGCAGGTAAAGGTCGAAGCAATTAAAAAAATACAAAAAGAAGTAATTGAATAAATACAAAAATAATGGCTGGGGAATAAAAAAATAATAAGTTTTAATAATAATTTTTTTTTTTTTGTTATAGCATGAATTTCACTCTCTCTCTCTCTACCCGTGTATATATATATATATATATATATATTTATTAATTTTTTTTTTTTAAACATTTTTGAAGGTGCACCACTACTTCGCACTTTTTTTTTTAAGCATTTTTGAAGGTGCGCCGCTACTTCGCAGATTTTCAGTTTTCGCGGGTGGTCTCGGTCCCCATTAACCGCGATAACCGAGGGTTCACTGTATTTTTTTCATTATCGAATTTTATTTTTTTCTATTCAAGTTTTGAGTTCATTTTCGTTTACTAAAATAACCTTGGGCTGCAACTACTATCACAGCAACGGCTCATTATATTTTGGCTGCTAAATATGCCAATTTGTCAGAGAGAAGACCGTGACAAAGAATGGCCCAATCGCAATAAACACTCTACACCATACGTTCCTCGTTGACGTGTACATGGGGTGTTGCAGAGCACAGGTTCCAAGCGTACCGATATTGCAAAATTGGGACAATGCGTGTGACGACACCAACTTCCGCCTCCTATGTCATCGAGCTTGGCGGCACGTTATCATTATGTATTTATTTGTAACAATTTTGACGTGACGTTGAGAGTGATATTCAAACTTAAGTAATGTGGTAGTTAGGAAAAAACCCTGGCTTGGGACCCACCGGAACAAGCTATAGCTTCATTTATACTATTTGAGGCGCTCTCACAATCTGCGGCGCATGCACACAAGGTCGCTAAGTACGCTAGCTGCACTCGGACAAAACACGTAGGTGACTTTAAAAGAGTGACCGAAATTGCACACATGCAACTGTTTATCATAATGTCATAATTCGATATGTACATTTGAAGATAATTTTTTTCAGCATGGGCACAAGAATTCCACCGAACATCGCCAGTTCAATGGGATTTTGGTTAAGTCCGCAAATAATTGTGGACAATATACTTTGGCTGCGCGCTCGAATAATTTTACTCGTATATACTTCAATGAGGGTGTAGTGTGGGTATCGGGATCTTTAACACGCCCTAACACGAAGCTGACTCTCCAACCGCCACAGCATTTTAATGACGAAATTATAAAATAAACAAAAACACTGTTCAACAACATAAAATAAAATAAAAAATCACATCATACTTACATTTATAAACTTTAATCCTCAAGAACATTATTCTCAGGTTGACCGAAAGACGAGGACACGGGAGCGCCTCGGGCATGTTCTTCTTCCTTGTGTAGGCGAATGACATTTTAAGGTGCTTGTCCGCCACCTGCTGTGCTGAACTATGTATTAAATAAGAAAAGCAAATTGTTGAATGTTTTTTCCCCAATGAAGACTGAATTGTAAAATACCCGGAAATGGCTTTTCTGTTTTATTGTGCATTTAAAAAAAATTCAGATTGTCCTTTTTTGTTGAGATAATTGTTGAATATTGAAATTGCACATGTAACTGGTAATTTAGTTTTAGATATTATTTGAACCAGTGGAGGGCCATGCATTTCACACCTGGGCCTTCAATGAAGTCCTACTTCGTCCTACTTGAATAAATCCCCCTCATAATACCATAATTTATGACACCACGGGTGGACAAACAATATACAGAAAAGCACTTAGACAGCACTGACCGAGTGTTGGACGATATAGCTTCTCTTGAAAGGTCCGTGTTGAAAATGGCCTCGCAAGTGAATCTTCAATTTCTAAAGATAAAGATGTCTTTTAATTGTCCCATAACGGGGACATTTGCAGTGTTACAGCAGCAAAGATATACATCACACAGTGGCACCGACGTAATGTAGCCGTTAATGTATAACATTGGCAGCAGGCATTCATAAAAAGCATGCAAATATACACAGTATATACGTATATACACAGATCCCCATGTATATACACACTTACAGCCCACAACATATACAAGTGTAAGGAAACACTCCTAATGCCTGTCTATGGTTCAGAGGGGAAATAAATAAAAACGCTGCAATGATAAAAAAAAATACTGAATGATTGAAAATACTGCAATGATAAAAATACTGCAAGAATAAAAGTACTGTACCCAGCCAACATGTCCAACTGGGCCCCAAATGGGGTAAATGCGGGATTCCTGGGTACCAAGTGGGAATGGGCTAGAAGTGGGCAATGGTACAGGGTTCCATGTGGGCGCCATCTGGGATTGGTGGGCATGGGCTTAAACTGGGCAAATGTTGTGGGTGCAATACGGGTTGTGTATGGGCTAAGTGGGCATGGGTTAGAACTGGTAAAGATAAAGATAAAGATGTCCTTTATTAGTCCCACAATGGGGAAATTTGAGGTGTTACAGCAGCAAAGATATAGCTCACACAGAGTCGGCGGCGTAATGTAGCCGTTAATGTATAACATTAGCAGCAGACATTCATAAAAAGCATGCAAATATACACAGTATAAACGTATCTAAGTGTAAGGAAACACTCCTAATGTCTGTCCATTATACAGAGGGGAAAATGCTGTAATGATAAAAACTACTGAATCTACTACTGAAACCATTTATAGGTCCTATTTGGGTTATGTGTGGGCTAAGTGGGCATGGGTTAGAACTGGTCAACCATGTGAGGGTCTCATATGGGCTGTATATGGGCCAAGTGGGCATGGGTTAGAGCTGGTCAACCATGTCTGGGTCCTATTTGGGTTATGTGTGGGCTAAGTGGGCATGGGTTAGAAGTGGTCACCATTTATCGGTCCTGTTTGGGTTATGTGTGGGATAAGTGGGCATAGGTTAGAGCTGGTCAACCATGTCTGGGTCCTGTATGGGTTATAGATGAGCTAAGCGGGCATGGGTTTGAAAATTTGTTCTGTAGCCTTTTTGATATTTAATGCATGCTATGCTAATAGTAACCACCCGAAGACTATTCTCAGTAGAACTATTCAATGGATGCCAAAACGATAGAGACATGGCCATGGAGCCTATGCTGCGAGATTGTGAAAGGACTAAAATAAGTGTAGGATTTTTGAGGACCAGAAGTCAGCTTTTATTAGGTTTGACATTGATTTAACTTATGGAACAATGCAAATTATGGTCGGGTTGTTGTTGGACTTTTTCCGCTTTTGACTAAGGGACGGGTGTTTTTATTTTCTGGGACTCTTTAGAACAAGCGGCACGGTGGCGGACTGGTTAGCAAGTCCGCATCACAGTACAGAAGTGCAAGGTTCTCCCTGTGCCTGCTAGGGTTTTCGCCGGTTTCCTCCCACTTTCCAAAAACATTCATGATAGGTTGATTGGTCACTGGTCCAAGGTCTGAGTGTGAGAGCGGATGGTTGCTTGTCTCTGTGTGCCCTGCGATTGACTGGCAACCAGTTCAGGGTGTACCCTGTCGACTGCCCGAAGACAGCTGGGATAGGCTCCAGCACTCCCGGGGACCCTTGTGAGGACAAGAAGCAGTACAGAGGATTGATTGATTTATTAAAATTAAAATTAAATTCATGTATTTATCTATGCTAAATTTAACAAGGCTGGACGTTATATTTTGTGAATTTACATGTACCCCCAACTGTGACTTAATAACCCTTAAGGGACAAGATAACATTTTATAATATTCCAGACAGCTAAGATTGTCATCTATGAACTATTTGACAAGGCAGGTCCAGCATTGTCAGCCACATCCAACAGTCAACACAGTTACTTTTTTTTTAATAAACAAAATCAACATTATTAATTAATGTTATTTTATTAATTCTGTATGCTGTGAAAGATCTTTATTCAAAGTATATTTGAAGTTATTTCTACCTTATTGCTTGATTTTTGTAGATTCAAGTTGGAGTTGTCAAAATTACAGATTCTTTTGAAGGCAGCATATTCAAACTGTGAGAAAAGGAGCGAATGCAAGCTACGCGGTCTTTGAGGTGCGGCAGAAGAGCTGAAAGCACGGTGAGTCCCGAACGATAATTGAATTAATTAATTAATCTTGGGTAAATGTCTGGCTCTCATTTTTTAGACTTACTTTACAATGTGTTTTGTAATTTTTCAAGGTTGCCTGTGTTGGAAAACTGCTTGGTGCGTTAGCTAAAACACAGTATGCTAAAATGATAAGTGACGAGAACACAGAGGGTATATCAACAACGTACGTACTCGAATTATTTTGGGGAAAACTTAAGTACATTATAATCACCCTTTTAATAATACTGATAAGCGTTGTGTGTTTTATTTATTTTTATGAGGACCTTTACAACGAGTACATATTGTTAGCATTGGGCCTACGACGCTAAACACAGTGTCCCTCGATCTCTCTCCAAAATTCTCCAAAAGACTTAAGCTTTCACTCAAATTAATACAATCTACTCCACTAGCTCATTTAAGGCTTTTTTGTGATGTGTTTGATTTGGGTAAGTAAAGCAAAACATATTAACTGTTGAATGTTGCCTGTTATTTAAATAATAGAAATTCAAGATGAAAGTTGAACAGATATTGAAATGCTAGATTGGCTCATTCAGAATCATGCCACAATGTGCCTTGTATGTTTTGTGTGTGGGTTTATCAAGCTCTAATTCAATGCAGTGTCCAAAACGAGCGCGCATAATTGTTGGATGAATGTTGGTTAATAGAGTCACATAATAGTTAAAATTCCAACAGTTGAACAGATGTTGAAATGCTAGATTGGCTCATTCAGAATCATGCCACAATGTGCTTTGTATGTTTTGTGTGTAGGCTTATCAAGCTCTAATTCAATGCAGTGTTGAGCTGCATTTGAGAGGAACTACGTAAGTAACTAATGTGGAAAAATTGTGACTTCTTTGTGTACTTTTATTTTGAATATTCAAATTTTGTGGGTAAAGGTTAGAGAAAATAAGTTAAAAATGAGAGCTGTACAGGTATTTAAGTTTTTGGTTTGTAAAATACCCGAATGTGGGTTTCAGCAGGTGAGGCAATGATTGGACAGAGCAAAAGCTATGCTCCAAAATAGAAGTGATTACACCTTCACTAGACTAACCTGCAGCTAATTACATAATTATAAAATTAACACTTTAACCTGGCTTCCCCATCACAGATGTATTCTTTTAAATGCAAAGCTTTTTGTTCTAGCTTTTGTTGTTAAATGACATTCATGCCCAAGTGTCTATGCATCCATTGCAGGGATGTTTTCTCAAGTGACGAGTCTGAAGCCTGTGATGACGAAGTACCATCTACACCTCCCCATGGATTGTCACAGAGAAAAAGCTTCCTAACCAAGAGAGGCGCTGCAGAAGGTCCTTGAGTACGTCCAACGTGTTGAGTCTGTGAGTCTACTGCAGGATCTAATGCAGGTATGAAAATGATGAAATTTTAATGTATTATCTTCAAAATTATAAATAATTATTTAATTTCTTGAAATATAAAATTAGGTACCCTAAACCCAAGTAGGAACCCCAGTCCCAGTACATTCCTGATTCTGGAGCTACAGAGATCAAACCATCCTACTGTATCACTAAATAGCCCCACCTCTAAAACCCTGATTCGGAAGGCCGAGTTGAAAGACTTCAGAGTTCAAGATGGTCAACTGCAACTATGATAAGCCGAATGTGTTCACCCCAAGTCGGAAACTGAGAAAAAGACTCAATTTTCACATGATTTCAGTCCCTTCTATATTTAAAAGAATGTATTGGGGCTCTAAAAATGTGAAATATTTTTACAAGTATTTCTTTTACTACTCATAGGCAGTTTCATAATAATAGTACAATTTGGCATCGTGTATTGTTTTTTGGTTCCATTCAAAATGCACAAGACGTATAGACATATTTTGTTTGTGGATCGCTGCAGCATCACACGAGCGCACAGAGACAAACGTGGCAGCAACTTAAAACAATTAAAATATCGAATCGAAATCGAGAACTGAAAATCAAAAATCGAATCGGGGCTTGAGTGAATCGTTACCTCCCTAATCATAATCATTTTGGTAGAATGTTGGGCTCTTGCCCTTTGAGTGTATATGGCGTTACCGAAGCTGTTCACTTAATCGACAATTCCTTTCCTGTGACGTTTATCATACCCAGTTTAACTGCCAAAATATTTTTAAGTGTGTGATGATTATCTGGATCGAGTGACACCCATGTTATAATGGTTGCAGGTATTGGTGGATTGGACGATAGTGTCAGAACAATGATGGCGTTCATCATGACAAATCCTCTGTCTCTGAAGTACAATCTCTTTGGACATCGTAGCAAGAACAAGCGCCGAGACCTGCCTTTTTCTGATGTTCTATACGGTAATATATTTTTTTTTTTTTTTTTTTTTTAAGGGATTGTGGTGTGAAGACATTTCAGCATGTCCCATAAGGTTTCACAATCATTAAATAGCTTTACTAAGTTGGCTTCTTGTCTTTTTTGTTTTAGGAGCACTGAAAAGGAATGGAGCCACAAAGGACATCAACGAGAAGGACACAGGCAACCCTGTCCAAGTGGTTCATGGGAGCTTGTGATCAAGGTGGGAATAGGGCAGTTCGAGCTCGGAGATCTCAAGGCAACTGTCAGGTTTAAAACGTCCTGACGCCATTTTTAGACTGAAGGTGGCATAAATCCAGACCAAACCAGTTAGAGTTTTGTTTTTGACCATTCGCGAATGGGAGAGGAAGTCAGGAGGTGAAGCAGGCGTCTTGCCAGTTCAATCTCGCGCACTCTCTCTCACTCTCTACCACCCGTTCGGTCTTTTATCAGCAACCTAAGCAGACAATGGAGGTCTGTCTGAAATTCTAGCAGGCAGGCAGGAAGCAATCAACCACAGTAGTCAGTCAGGAATTCGAAACTAAAGTGTGTGCGTGTGTTCCAGTTGTGCGCGTGTGTGCTAAAGCAATAATGTGAGTGTCTGTGTGTGTGTGCGCAATTATAACTGATACAAATAGTGTATAAAAACATGATTAGAAATACACAAACTATTTACATATCCTCATCCCATCTCACATTCCCCCGTTTGTGGGTTTAAATCATGTCCTTACGGCTTTAAGACAGATCATCATAATGAAATCATACAACAGTGTGGTCATCCGTGGAGGGGCGAAAACCCTCAGTAGGGACAAAATTCCCCTCCTCTCTTCCGGCGTGGAACGAGATTCTCATGGTATGTTGGTCACTTGGGAATAAAACATAAAAAAACTTCAATATACCTAGTGAAAAATAACAAAACTGTCTCCACGCAGAGCTTGTCTCCACGCAGAGCTTGTCTCTGCGGCGACTTGATGGAGGCCCTTGCCTCGTTGTAGGAGGGGACAGCCGTCTTTACCTCCCGGATCTATGTGTGTGCATGTGTGGGGGCAGGGGCAAAAGGGTCCATGTGTTATTTAGGTTTCAGTGTCCAGTTCGAGTTTGTCATTGTCCAGTTCGAATTCGTCATTCTCAACATCAATCAGGTTGTAATGGTACATTTGGGCAACAAACATGCAGTTAATAATCATCTTTGTCATAAGAATAATGCAACATGAACAGACTACACATAACAAAAATGAAAACCATAATTATCCCGATATATTGTCTTTCAAATTCTTCGTAGTGGTCATAACATCAATAATTGTTTCATTTTATTAAAAATGTAAATGCAGTAATGTTCTCCAATCAAGGCTAAAATTCTTTATGTACGTCATTAATTTCCAAACAATATCTAATCTTTTTGTTCTGTGGCTTCAACATTTGTATCTGTGGCTGGTTGTGCGGTTCCGATGTGCGTGTGGTCCGATATTGTGACTCAGGTGGGCTCCTGTTCGAGGGATTCGCGTTGCTCGGCCTTTAGCTGGAAACCGGAGAAGCTTGTACTGCAACTGGTGGATCCAGCTGCCACGCCCCGCGACCTTTGCTGCCGTCGGGGTCACTGCAATCATCTGGCGAGGGCCATCTCAGCATTCACTTGTCCCAACGAAGTCGTTTCAGCACCTTGAAGAAGAGTTGGTCTCCCACACGGACGTGATTTCTCTGTGGATCAGAACACACTGGCCAGTAATTGCGTCTTTTTTTTTTTTTTTTCTTTTTGGTCAAAACATGTTTCCCATGTGGACTGGGACTGATGTGCCAGTCGCTGGTGGTTCTGATGAACCTGAGAGTCGATAGGGGATAGTGTCCTAACTTCGGCTGGCACTATCCTCATTGCTGTGATTGAAACACAGTCTGGTCATTGTCTCCTTTTTTTCCCTCATATTCTTGATAAGTCTGCCCTTAACAGTCCCATTAGTGCGTTCCACAAGTCCTGCAGACTGTATGCACAATGACGCTTTGAGTCAATTTTGCAACAACTGTCCCACTTGTTACAACATCATTCACAAAATGCATAATTTTCACTTCAAATCACTTCTTGAAATTCCAAATGTCAGGATAATTTGTGTTAGGTTGAAGATGTATTTTATCCCATATTTTACTCTATTAGTATTGTAAAAGAATTGTTCCACAGCGTGACCCATGTTTGACCATATGGATGAGAAGACTTCACAGAGAAGCGGATGCCTGAAGACTGGATCAACGTCTGCAACATCAAAGGAGGTGTGCTGAGACACACCTCTGAAACAAAAGGACTGAGACTTTAGTACCAGAGCACTAAAAGGGCATATCTGCCTTTTCAATCAGTGGATGACTGCCATTGATGTCTGTCTTTCCTCTTGTGTCTGAGATGTTTACATGTTCCTGCTGGTGCTCCCCCCTTCATCCCTTAGTGCAAATACATTGTATTGTTAGGGACTTCCCTAATAAAATAGAGGGCTCGGCGCAGTGTGCTCCAGAACGAATTTGGAGATGTAACTGAGCACACCTCTGTTCGTTCTCCTCGCGAGTAAAAGATCAACTCTTGTCTTCCTTCCATTCATTTAGCCTATGTTCAGTGAATGCTTAGGTGATTGAACCTGACAATTTGATTACACAACACTTTTTCCAACTGTTTTAGCATCAACATATGTTGTCGGAAACAACTTAATCCATTTTGAAAACATATGAATTACAACCAAACAATATTGCATCTCAAACAAATAACACTGTCTAAAAAAAAGTTTTTTGTTGAAAAGTCTGTATGTGGGAACAATTTCATATCATACTACCCCTCTCTTGACACATGGTTATGCTCGTGTGTCACTCTTATTACTTTTCCAATCAATGAATTAGGCAGCCAGGATTTGCCATCTGCCAATTTGCTGATCCTGTCCTCAGCAATGTTTGCACCTTTGTTCTCCCAATTTGTGCGTTCAATTACTGGTACCTTTTTCCCTGGCGTGGGATCAAATTGTCAAGTTGATTTTCTGCGTGTGTGTGCGTGTGGGGGTGTGTTCATTTTCCCTTTTAGCTGCGCTGTGTCGATATAAAGGCGAGGCAGTTTCCAATTGTAATTGTGTCATTTTCTGTTAAGTGAATTTTGCGTTCACAAATAACTATTTTAGACGTGCTTTATGCACAACTTTTCTTTTCCTGTTGTGGTTTTTAAAGCCCAATGTCGACAGAACGCATGAACATTTATCTTGATTGTCAGTCCACATTGTAACCATACAACTCATACAAGATGGGAAACCCCAAATTTTAATTAGCTCACACCCGCCTACGCTCTTCCTGCTTATCCTAACAATCTCTTATCCGTTGGTATCACAATGTTAGTACTCCCATCGCATAAAAGTCAGTTTGATTTCAGGCTGCGACCTTGGTTCTCAAACACTTTTACTTCTTATCAGTCTGGAATGCCCACCTGGTCTGTGTTACAAGTCTGAGTTCCTCCAGTCGGGAGGAAGGTCAAGTCGCGGTTTGGTGATAATTTGGACGGCTCCACAGTCGTGTGGCGCCTCCTAGATGATGCGGGGAAAAAATGACGCTGGGCTGAAATGCACCGCAACTTATCAGTATAATGTGTCCCTGTGACAATTAGGCCGGCGTGCAATGTGAATGTGGTGGGAAAAGAATGTAATTTTTTGATTCCTTAAAGCAACAGTGAAAGCTCTTAATCACACTCTAAGTGGTTCTCTGCCACGAAATCCAAATTGTTGTGACTAAATATGCAAATGAATTAATTTTGCCCTGGTTCCTGCAGTAACCCAGGCTAATGAAGTCATTTTTTGCAGTCACTGTTTTGCTCAAATGGCTTATAATAATTTGGTAGTGCGTTAAGATGCTTTGTCGATACAATCTTGTAGTGTATCTTCACAAGTTCCAACATACACAACCCATTCCATGGCCATGACGATACTGTTTTAAAGATTACCAAGGCTTGTTGGACCTTTCTCTGCCACATAAATTACAGCCCTGAGAGGCACTGGGCCTCAACTTTATCTATGAAGGGTCAGGGATTTAATGGGGGTCACCGAGGCGTCCCAAGGAAAGTTTTTACAGAAAAGTGGTCTGGCAATATCTTTTCTCTTTCTTATCACTGACAATGCGCCCCTTTAAAGTTTTGACGTTTGTTTGAATTCGCCCGTGCTTATTAATTCTATTGAAGTCCAATTTTGTCAGTGTATCACGGCCTAATGAGTAAAACGCATGTTGATGTAGAACTCCTTCTACACACACTTTTATGTTTGACTTTTTACGTCACGTGATCCTCCATTGCTACCACAACTCGTCCTGAAAAGTTAATGTTTTGTAACAAGACTTACTGCTTCCTCCTTTCTTTCTTTTCTTTTTCCTTCCTTCTGCCCAACACGTTCATGCTTTCTGTGCATAATTTAGAATTTTCTTTTCCATTTTACAAGTTGGCCAATTTAAATTAGGTTGTTTTATTTGAAAAGCCTGTAATTCTCTTTTTTTTCCCCTTTTCACCTAATCACAAATTTCTTATCACAAAAATGAACATGTTAATTCTATTTTATTTCCTATTTTTCCAATCTTGTGACTCATTTCACTTCAACCAGTTCTACCTTAAAGTGGACAAGTACACATCAATGTTTTTTGTAGTTTCTATTTTCTTCTCTGCTTTAATGAAAATTATAGCCCTTCTAGCCAAATTTTTCCTGTGTCATTTCTATCTCTGCATTTCATTCCATTTCTGGCCTACCTTAATACTAAAACAAAAATGCTCTTTCAAAAATTAAAACTATCTAAAACTAGTGATGGCAAAATGAAGCCCCATAAAGCAGCCAAGCCCTGCAGGGAAATACTTCACACACGAATGGGCTTCGAGATGCTTCATTTTTCTTGACTACGCCATCCCATGGACAGAAAAATGTATAACATGCTTGGTGCATGCAATAAAATGGTGAGCTGTAAATCATGCTCTGCCCACCAAACAATATGTATTTGAAGAGTGATTTTAATTGTTCTGTTTTACTTTGTCTTCTAACTTCTCCAATATTCAGACAGCTCCGCCGAGACCAACGTTTCACCCCCACACTGATATAAAATGGACCCAACCGTTTGGGTCTCTTTCCAAATTTGGTACCAAAGCCTCCCCCACAGTGCGGCAGCTATCTTGAATTGGCCCGTTCCCAGAAAGTTTTACTTCATTCAGTGTCATTCAGTATTATTCAAAATCTTTCAGTGTCATTCCAAATCATTCAATGTCATTCACAATCTTTCCACATCCTTCCACCTTCCATCGTTCAGTGTCATTCCACATTCTCTTTCATATATAACATAACATAACAATAACATAATCCTGGGTCAGCAGACACCTAATTAATGTGTTAATACATGATACATTTTTCTATAAGCAACCCTTATGATTGTAACGTATTTTTAATTCTTTCTAGGCGGGAACTGTCCGAACAAAAAATTCATGCAATTTGTAATTAGACACTTTGTCATACAAAAAGTCACTCAGGGCAAGAGAAAAAAAATTGTCACTTGCCCAAGTTGGGCAAGTAATTTGGCCACTCGGGCAAGGCAAATTTTAGTGGCACTTGCCCTATGGGCAAGCAGTTTTTAAAGTTAACTTCGAACCCTGTGATGGTGTCTTGTGACCTGTCTTTATCAGCTGATGTTCCATGAAGGCGTGCCTTACCTGTCACAAGAATGAAGGCAAGTCACGCCCCCCGCTGTCCATTCACTCCGCCAAGACGCTGCTCCAGGTGGTAGAGAGGATGAAGGCTCCCTTGTCTCTGTTCATGGTTTTTATGCCTCGCTTGCAGATCTCAATGGCCTCTCTGATCCAGCGCTGTAGTTTGTTCTCTTCTGTGCGGATGACCCTGCCCTTCTCCCGGTCCATGATGTGGTTTTCCCTTTTGCAGTGGTCAGTGATTGCTGATTTGTAATGTTCATGTTGTGCTTGTTCTTTTACTGCTCTGATTTTTTAATTTTTTTGACAGGTAAGTCACACCCTCATGGAACATCAGCTGATAAAGACTGGTCTCAAGACACCATCATGCGACACTCTGAAGAAGGCGAAAGACTCGCCGAAACATGTCAGGTAAAAAATTAACCTAAAACATAAATGTCTGCTTTTAATGAATCAGTCAAATATCAATAATAAGAAGACAAAATGAACCTAATACAAATAAATGAATGCTTAATAACTCCCCTGCACATGCTCCTAAAAATCCAAACCTTCACCTGTAAATAAAACGTCCCGACCTGAAGACATCTTAATGTTATTATTTTGTTTTACACACAGCGCCGCCAAGTGGAATCAAAAATTTGTTTTTATTTTAATTTTCACGTACTGCACGGTGCCCTTCTGACGAATCCGACTGAAAATTAGTCAGAAAAGACTCAAGACAATGATCTTACTCTCTGCCGAATTTTGTGACGTTTTGGCAAAAGGCGTGGCTATTACGGTGCTGAAAAGTCCGATTGTACTTTGTGACAACAAAAGCTCCGGCAACATGACTCAGATGATCCTATCTTCTCGAAGTTGTACACATTTGAGGATACTTCAGCCCTGAAGACTTCTACCAACTTATTTTTCATCGTAGTTGTAGCGCCACCAACTGGTAAAAGCTAATACAAGTTATTTTCTTGGATGTTTTTCTCCGTGCAACTCAACAAGGTCGCCCTCATATATGCTCGGATTACTGTTTCGGCCATGAGGATGTCACAATACGAAATTCGTCCTTTTTCGTGAAAGGTTGTGGGAGTGGCATTGCACTGTTCGGCAATAAAACAACGCTGATTATGAGGTTGTAAATATGAACGACAACTCGTGAAACTTTACACACACATCAGGCCGAGCAAATTTATAAATATATATATATATATATATATATATATATATATATATATATATATATATATATATATGGGGAGAGAGAGAGTGAAATTCATGTTACAACAAAAAAAACAAATTATTATTAAAACATATTATTTTTTATTTCCCCAGCCATTCTTTTTGTATTTATTTAATTACTCCGACTTTTACCTGCTGGTACGCCGTCCGGTGTGCCCTGTGAAATGAAAGGTGGCATTCTTTATTTATTTATTCATTTATTCATTCATAACTGACAGCCTCGCGCTCCGCTCGTGCCCGGGCGGAAGAGGTGCTCCAATTCGGCTTAACTGTGACACACGCCCGCCCTCCTCCCCCGGAACTTCCATTCGGTTAAACTTAGGGGCCGCTTGGCACCGCCCGTGCCCGGGGAAGGTGCTCCTCTTCGGCTTACTGTGACGCGAGCATGCCCTCCTCCTCCGGAGCTTCCATTCAGTTAAACTTAGGGGCCGCTTGAAACCGCCCGTGCCCGGGGAAGGTGCTTCTCTTCGGCTTACTGTGACGCGAGCATCCCCTCCTCCTCCGGAGCTTCCATTCGGTTAAACTTAGGGGCCGCTTGGAACCGCCCGTGCCCGTGGAAGGTGCTCCTCTTCGGCTTACTGTGACGCGAGCATGCCCTCCTCCTCCGGAGCTTCCATTCGGTTAAACTTAGGGGCCGCTTGGCACCGCCCGTGCCCGGGGAAGGTGTTCCTCTACGGCTTAACTGCCACGCACGCCGGCCGGAGCTCTGGTACGGTTCAAACCGCGCGAAACGTCGCCACCGATCGTGTCCGGGGGAACGTGCTCTTCTTCGTCCACTCTCCTCTTCGCCCACGCTCTTCTTCGGCGCACGCCGGCCGTCTAACTGCTCTAGCGCCCCGTCGTGCCGCTCGGCGAAACTACAATGCCCCCGAATATTTTTTAGACCCGCGAAGCACTGAACCCGCGAAAGGTGAACCGCGAAGTAGCGAGGGTTCACTGTATGTATAAGACCAAGACCTACAAAAAAGTCTCTTGGAGCAATGAGCTAGGTTTTACAGGAAGTCGGCCATTTTTAATTTACTTAAAAGGGGGCGGGTCACCACAATGGACTTTGTGTAGAAATTATTATTGGGGCCCGAGCAGCAACGGCGGCGAGGTCCCTATTGTTTTTGAAGAAATTATTATTAGGGCCCGAGCAGCGACCGCTACGAGGTCCCCATTGTTTTTGTGGAAATTATTATTATTTTTATTATTATTATTAGGGCCCGAGCAGTGACCGCTGCGAGGTCCCTATTGTTTTTCTAGAAATTGTTATTAGGGCCCGAGCTGCGACGGCTGCGAGGTCCCTATTGTTTTTGTAGAAAATATTATTACTTTTATTATTAATAATATTATTATTATTATTATTATTAGGGCCTGAGCAGCGACCGCTGCGAAGTCCCTATTGTTTTTGTAGAAATTATTATTATTATTATTTTTCCGATTGTTCGATCGCATTTTTGACCCCCGAAACATGCACAAAAACTCACCAAACTTGGCAGTCTCATCAGGCATGGCGAAAAATTTGATATTTTAACGTCTAATATGAACAGGAAGTGAGTTATGAATTTTTGAAAGTCCGACTTTTGCCCTTTTTTGCATGTTTACAGGGGTCATTCTTTTGCACCCTGATCCTAAAGGCTTCATCTGATTGCCTTAAAATTCTGTCTGTAGCATCTGAAGACCTGGGACAAACACTGGGCCTAAAATGTTTTGTTTCCGAAATACTATATGACAGGGGCGGGGCTTTAAAGTTTTCACTTAAGATTTCTTTCGCCGCAATGGACAAAATGCTTAATAACTCTCCTGCACATGCTGCTAAAAATCCAAAACTTCACATGTACATAAAGAGTCTGTACCTGAAGACATCTATATGTTTATATTCAGTTATACACCTTGCGCCAATCAATATCATTTTTTACATTTTGACGTACTGCACGGTGCCCTTTTAACGAATCTGATTGAAAATTGGCTAGAAAAGACTCAAGACATTGATCTTACTCTATCCCTATTTTTGTGACTTTCCTTCGAAGGGCGTGGCTATTACGGTGCCGCAGAGTCTGATTATTCTCCGTGGCAACAAAAGTTCCTGCAAAATGATTCAGATGATCCATCTTCTCGAAATTTTTCACATTTGAGGATATTCAGGCCCTGAAGACGGCTGCCAACTTATTTTTGATCGCAGTGGTAGCGCCACCAACTGGTTAAAACAAATACAAATTATTTTCGTTGATGTTTTTCTCCGGGCAGGTTAACAAAATCTATCTTATATTTGCTCGGATGAGTGTTTAGGCCTTGAGCATGTCACAATACAAAAGTCTTTCGCCTTCTTCAGAGTGTCACATGATGGTGTCTTGTGACCCGTCTTTATCAGCTGATGTTCCATGAGGGCGTGACTTACCTGTCACAAGAATGAAGGCAAGTCACGCCCCCCGCTGTCCGTTCACTCCGCCAAGATGCTGGTCCAGGTGGTAGAGAGGATGAAGGCTCCCTTGTCTCTGTTCATGGTTTTTATGCCTCGCTTGCAGATCTCAATGGCCTCTCTGATCCAGCGCTGTTGTTTGTTCTCTTCTGTGCGGATGACCCTGCCCTTCTCCCGGTCCATGATGTGGTTTTCCCTTTTGCAGTGGTCAGTGATTGCTGATTTGTAATGTTCATGTTGTGCTTGTTCTTTTACTGCTCTGATTTTTTTCATTTTTTTGACAGGTAAGCCACACCCTCATGGAACATCAGCTCAAGACACCATCATGCGACACTCTGAAGAAGGCGAAAGACTCGCCGAAACATGTCAGGTAAAAAATTAACCTAAAACATAATTGTCTGCTTTTAATGAATCAGTCAAATATCAATAATAAGAAGACAAAATGAACCTAATACAAATAAATGAATGCTTAATAACTCCCCTGCACATGCTCCTAAAAATCCAAACCTTCACCTGTAAATAAAACGTCCCGACCTGAAGACATCTTAATGTTATTATTTTGTTATACACACAGTGCCGCCAAGTGGAATCAAAAAATTTTTTTTATTTTAATTTTCACGTACTGCACAGTGCCCTTTTGACGAATCCGACTGAAAATTAGTCAGAAAAGACTCTAGACAATGATCTTACTCTCTGCCGAATTTTGTGACGTTTTGGCAAAAGGCGTGGCTATTACGGTGCTGAAAAGTCCGATTGTACTCTGTGGCAACAAAAGCTCCAGCAACATGACTCAGATGATCCTATCTTCTCGAAGTTGCACACATTTGAGGATACTTAAGCCCTGAAGACATCTACCAACTTATTTTTCATCGTAGTAGTAGCGCCACCAACTGCTAATAGCTAATACAAGTTATTTTCTTGGATGTTTTTCTCCGTGCAACTCAACAAGGTCGCCCTCATATATGCTCGGATGACTGTTTCGGGCCATAAGGATGTCATAATACGAAATTTGTCCTTTTTCATGAAAAGTTGTGGGAGTGGCATTGCACTGTTCGGCAATAAAACTACGCTGATTATGAGGTTCTAAATATGAACAACAACTCGTGAAACTTTACACACACATCAGGCCGAGCAAATTTATCAATATTTTATACGTTAGTTGTGCAGCTTTTTTGAAATGGCTCACCATGGCCCTCGAGAAATGTTCAAAAAAGCAGCCCTGGTTGAGTGTTTCACCTCGCTTTTTGTAAATTTTATGGAGTACAGTGAACCCTCGGTTATCGCGGTTAATGGGGACCGAGACCATCCGCGAAAACTGAAAATCCGCGAAGTAGCGGCGCACCTTCAAAAATGCTTTAAAAAAATATACAATATATATAATAAATATATAAATATATATATATATATATATATATATATATATATATATATATATATACGGGGGGAGAGAGAGAGAGTGAAATTCATGTTATAACAAAAAAAACAAATTATTATTAAAACTTATTATTTTTTTATTCCCCAACCATTCTTTTTGTATTTATTTAATTACTCCGACTTTTACCTGCTGGTACGCCGTCCGGTGTGCCCTGTGAAATGAAAGGTGGCATTCTTTATTTATTTATTCATTTATTCATTCATAACTGACAGCCTCGCGCTCCGCTCGTGCCCGGGCAGAAGAGGTGCTCCAATTCGGCTTAACTGTGACACACGCCCGCCCTCCTCCCCCGGAGCTTCCATTCGGTTAAACTTAGGGGCCGCTTGGCACCGCCCGTGCCCGGGGAAGGTGCTCCTCTTCGGCTTACTGTGACGCGAGCATGCCCTCCTCCTCCGGAGCTTCCATTCGGTTAAACTTAGGGGCCGCTTGGAACCGCCCGTGCCCGGGGAAGGTGCTCCTCTTCGGCTTACTGTGACGCGAGCATGCCCTCCTCCTCCGGAGCTTCCATTCGGTTAAACTCAGGGGCCGCTTGGAACCGCCCGTGCCCGGGGAAGGTGCTCCTCTACGGCTTAACTGCCACGCACGCCGGCCGGTGCTCTGGTACGGTCCGAACCGCGCAAAACGTCGCCACCGATCGTGTCCGGGGGAACGTGCTCTTCTTCGTCCACTCTCCTCTTCGCCCACGCTCTTCTTCGGCGCCCGCCGGCCGTCTAACCGCTCCAGCGCCCCGTCGTGCCGCTCGGCGAAACTACAATGCCCCCGAATATTTTTTAGACCCGCGAAGCACTGAACCCGCGAAAGGTGAACCTCGAAGTAGCGAGGGTTCACTGTATGTATAAGACCAAGACCTACAAAAAAGTCTCTTGGAGCAATGAGCTAGGTTTTACAGGAAGTCGGCCATTTTGAATTTACTTAAAAGGGGGCGGGTCTCCACAATGGACTTTGTGTAGAAATTATTATTGGGGCCCGAGCAGCGACCGCGGCGAGGTCCCTATTGTTTTTGTAGTAATTATTATTACTTTTATTATTATTATTATTATTATTATTAGGGCCTGAGCAGCGACCGCTGCGAAGTCCCTATAGTTTTTGTAGAAATTATTATTATTATTATTTTTCCGATTGTTCGATCGCATTTTTGACCCCCGAAACATGCACAAAAACTCACCAAACTTGGCAGTCTCATCGGGCATGGCGAAAAATTTGATATTTTTTAACGTCTAATATGAACAGGAAGTGAGTTATGAATTTTTGAAAGTCCGACTTTTGCCCTTTTTTGCATGTTTACAGGGGTCATTCTTTTGCACCCTGATCCTAAAGGCTTCATCTGATTGCCTTAAAGTTCTGTCTGGAGCATCTTAAGACCTGGGACAAACACTGGGGCTAAAATTTTTTGTTTCCGAAATACTATATGACGGGGGCGGGGCTTCAAAGTTTTCACTTAAGATTTCCTTCGCCGCAATGGACAAAATGCTTAATAACTCTCCTGCACGTGCTGCTAAAAATCCAAAACTTCACATGTACATAAAGAGTCGGTACCTGAAGACATCTATATGTTTATATTCAGTTATACACCTTGCGCCAATCAATATAAATTTTTACATTTTGACGTACTGCACGGTGCCCTTTTAACGAATCCGATTGAAAATTGGCTAGAAAAGACTCAAGACATTGATCTTACTCTATCCCTATTTTTATGACTTTCCTTCAAAGGGCGTGGCTATTACGGTGCCGCAGAGTCTGATTATTCTCCGTGGCAACAAAAGTTCCTGCAAAATGATTCAGATGATCCATCTTCTGGAAATCTTTCACATTTGAGGATATTCAGGCCCTGAAGACGGCTGCCAACTTATTTTTGATCGCAGTGGTAGCGCCACCAACTGGTTAAAACAAATACAAATTATTTTCGTTGATGTTTTTCTCCGGGCAGGTTAACAAAATCTACCTTATATTTGCTCGGATGAGTGTTTAGGCCTTGAGCATGTCACAATACGAAAGTCTTTCGCCTTCTTCAGAGTGTCACATGATGGTGTCTTGTGACCCGTCTTTATCAGCTGATGTTCCATGAGGGCGTGACTTACCTGTCACAAGAATGAAGGCAAGTCACGCCCCCCGCTGTCCGTTCACTCCGCCAAGATGCTGGTCCAGGTGGTAGAGAGGATGAAGGCTCCCTTGTCTCTGTTCATGGTTTTTATGCCTCGCTTGCAGATCTCAATGGCCTCTCTGATCCAGCGCTGTTGTTTGTTCTCTTCTGTGCGGATGACCCTGCCCTTCTCCCGGTCCATGATGTGGTTTTCCCTTTTGCAGTGGTCAGTGATTGCTGATTTGTAATGTTCATGTTGTGCTTGTTCTTTTACTGCTCTGATTTTTTCATTTTTTTGACAGGTAAGTCACACCCTCATGGAACATCAGCTCAAGACACCATCATGCGACACTCTGAAGAAGGCGAAAGACTCGCCGAAACATGTCAGGTAAAAAATTAACCTAAAACATAATTGTCTGCTTTTAATGAATCAGTCAAATATCAATAATAAGAAGACAAAATGAACCTAATACAAATAAATGAATGCTTAATAACTCCCCTGCACATGCTCCTAAAAATCCAAACCTTCACCTGTAAATAAAACGTCCCGACCTGAAGACATCTTAATGTTATTATTTTGTTATACACACAGTGCCGCCAAGTGGAATCAAAAATTTGTTTTTATTTTAATTTTCACGTACTGCATGGTGCCCTTTTGACGAATCCGACTGAAAATTAGTCAGAAAAGACTCAAGACAATGATCTTACTCTCTGCCGAATTTTGTGACGTTTTGGCAAAAGGCGTGGCTATTAAGGTGCTGAAAAGTCCAATTGTACTCTGTGGCAACAAAAGCTCCGGCAACATGACTCAGATGATCCTATCTTCTCGAAGTTGTACACATTTGAGGATACTTCAGCCCTGAAGACATCTACCAACTTATTTTACATCGTAGTAGTAGCGCCACCAACTGGTAAAAGCTAATACAAGTTATTTTCTTGGATGTTTTTCTCCGTGCAACTCAACAAGGTCGCCCTCATATATGCTCGGATGACTGTTTCGGCCATGAGGATGTCACAATACGAAATTCGTGATTTTTCGTGAAAAGTTGTGGGAGTGGCATTGCACTGTTCGGCAATAAAACAAAGCTGATTATGAGGTTCTAAATATGAACGACAACTCGTAAAACTTTACACACACATCAGGCCGAGCAAATTTATCAATATTTTATACGTTAGTTGTGCAGCTTTTTTGAAATGGCTTGCCATGGCCCTCGAGAAATGTTAAAAAAAAGCAGCCCTGATTGAGTGTTTCACCTCGCTTTTTGTAAATTTTATGGAGTACAGTGAACCCTCGGTTATCGCGGTTAATGGGGACCGAGACCACCCGCGAAAACTGAAAATCCGCGAAGTAGCGGCGCACCTTCAAAAATGCTTAAAAAAAATATACAATATATATAATAAATATATATATATATATATATATATATATATATATATATATACGGGGAGAGAGAGAGTGAAATTCATTTTTTAACAAAAAAACCAAATTATTATTAAAACGTATTATTTTTTTATTCCCCAGCCATTCTTTTTGTATTTATTTAATTACTCCGACTTTTACCTGCTGGTACGCCGTCCGGTGTGCCCTGTGAAATGAAAGGTGGCATTCTTTATTTATTTATTCATTTATTCATTCATAACTGACAGCCTCGCGCTCCGCTCGTGCCCGGGCGGAAGAGGTGCTCCAATTCGGCTTAACTGTGACACACGCCCGCCCTCCTCCCCCGGAACTTCCATTCGGTTAAACTTAGGGGCCGCTTGGCACCGCCCGTGCCCGGGGAAGGTGCTCCTCTTCGGCTTACTGTGACGCGAGCATGCCCTCCTCCTCCGGAGCTTCCATTCAGTTAAACTTAGGGGCCGCTTGGAACCGCCCGTGCCCGGGGAAGGTGCTCCTCTTCGGCTTACTGTGACGCGAGCATGCCCTCCTCCTCCGGAGCTTCCATTCGGTTAAACTTAGGGGCCGCTTGGAACCGCCCGTGCCCGGGGAAGGTGCTCCTCTTCGGCTTACTGTGACGCGAGCATGCCCTCCTCCTCCGGAGCTTCCATTCGGTTAAACTTAGGGGCCGCTTGGCACCGCCCGTGCCCGGGGAAGGTGCTCCTCTACGGCTTAACTGCCACGCACGCCGGCCGGAGCTCTGGTACGGTCCGAACCGCGCGAAACGTCGCCACCGATCGTGTCCGGGAGAACGTGCTCTTCTTCGTCCACTCTCCTCTTCGCCCACGCTCTTCTTCGGCGCACGCCGGCCGTCTAACCGCTCCAGCGCCCCGTCGTGCCGCTCGGCGAAACTACAATGCCCCCGAATATTTTTTAGACCCGCGAAGCACTGAACCCGCGAAAGGTGAACCGCGAAGTAGCGAGGGTTCACTGTATGTATAAGACCAAGACCTACAAAAAAGTCTCTTGGAGCAATGAGCTAGGTTTTACAGGAAGTCGGCCATTTTGAATTTACTTAAAAGGGGGCGGGTCACCACAATGGACTTTGTGTAGAAATTATTATTGGGGCCCGAGCAGCGACGGCGGCGAGGTCCCTATTGTTTTTGTAGAAATTATTATTAGGGCCTGAGCAGCGACCGCTACGAGGTCCCCATTGTTTTTGTGGAAATTATTATTATTTTTATTATTATTATTATTAGGGCCCGAGCAGTGACCGCTGCGAGGTCCCTATTGTTTTTCTAGAAATTGTTATTAGGGCCCGAGCTGCGACGGCTGCGAGGTCCCTATTGTTTTTGTAGAAAATATTATTACTTTTATTATTATTAATATTATTATTATTATTATTAGGGCCTGAGCAGCGACCGCTGCGAAGTCCCTATTGTTTTTGTAGAAATTATTATTATTATTATTTTTCCGATTGTTCGATCGCATTTTTGACCCCCGAAACATGCACAAAAACTCACAAAACTTGGCAGTCTCATCGGGAATGGCGAAAAATTTGATATTTTAACGTCTAATATGAACAGGAAGTGAGTTATGAATTTTTGAAAGTCCGACTTTTGCCCTTTTTTGCATGTTTACAGGGGTCATTCTTTTGCACCCTGATCCTAAAGGCTTCATCTGATTGCCTTAAAATTCTGTCTGTAGCATCTGAAGACCTGGGACAAACACTGGGGCTAAAATTTTTTGTTTCCGAAATACTATATGACGGGGCCGGGGCTTCAAAGTTTTCACTTAAGATTTCCTTCGCCGCAATGGACAAAATGCTTAATAACTCTCCTGCACATGCTGCTAAAAATCCAAAACTTCACATGTACATAAAAAGTCTGTACCTGAAGACATCTATATGTTTATATTCAGTTATACACCTTGCGCCAATCAATATCATTTTTTACATTTTGACGTACTGCACGGTGCCCTTTTAACGAATCTGATTGAAAATTGGCTAGAAAAGACTCAAGACATTGATCTTACTCTATCCCTATTTTTGTGACTTTCCTTCGAAGGGCGTGGCTATTACGGTGCCGCAGAGTCTGATTATTCTCCGTGGCAACAAAAGTTCCTGCAAAATGATTCAGATGATCCATCTTCTCGAAATTTTTCACATTTGAGGATATTCAGGCCCTGAAGACGGCTGCCAACTTATTTTTGATCGCAGTGGTAGCGCCACCAACTGGTTAAAACAAATACAAATTATTTTCGTTGATGTTTTTCTCCGGGCAGGTTAACAAAATCTACCTTATATTTGCTCGGATGAGTGTTTAGGCCTTGAGCATGTCACAATACAAAAGTCTTTCGCCTTCTTCAGAGTGTCACATGATGGTGTCTTGTGACCCGTCTTTATCAGCTGATGTTCCATGAGGGCGTGACTTACCTGTCACAAGAATGAAGGCAAGTCACGCCCCCCGCTGTCCGTTCACTCCGCCAAGATGCTGGTCCAGGTGGTAGAGAGGATGAAGGCTCCCTTGTCTCTGTTCATGGTTTTTATGCCTCGCTTGCAGATCTCAATGGCCTCTCTGATCCAGCGCTGTTGTTTGTTCTCTTCTGTGCGGATGACCCTGCCCTTCTCCCGGTCCATGATGTGGTTTTCCCTTTTGCAGTGGTCAGTGATTGCTGATTTGTAATGTTCATGTTGTGCTTGTTCTTTTACTGCTCTGATTTTTTTCATTTTTTTGACAGGTAAGCCACACCCTCATGGAACATCAGCTCAAGACACCATCATGCGACACTCTGAAGAAGGCGAAAGACTCGCCGAAACATGTCAGGTAAAAAATTATCCTAAAACATAATTGTCTGCTTTTAATGAATCAGTCAAATATCAATAATAAGAAGACAAAATGAACCTAATACAAATAAATGAATGCTTAATAACTCCCCTGCACATGCTCCTAAAAATCCAAACCTTCACCTGTAAATAAAACGTCCCGACCTGAAGACATCTTAATGTTATTATTTTGTTATACACACAGTGCCGCCAAGTGGAATCAAAAATTTGTTTTTATTTAAATTTTCACGTACTGCACGGTGCCCTTTTGACGAATCCGACTGAAAATTAGTCAGAAAAGACTCAAGACAATGATCTTACTCTCTGCCGAATTTTGTGACGTTTTGGCAAAAGGCGTGGCTATTAAGGTGCTGAAAAGTCCGATTGTACTTTGTGGCAACAAAAGCTCCGGCAACATGACTCAGATGATCCTATCTTCTCGAAGTTGTACACATTTGAGGATACTTCAGCCCTGAAGACATCTACCAACTTATTTTACATCGTAGTAGTAGCGCCACCAACTGGTAAAAGCTAATACAAGTTATTTTCTTGGATGTTTTTCTCCGTGCAACTCAACAAGGTTGCCCTCATATATGCTCGGATGACTGTTTCGGCCATGAGGATGTCACAATACGAAATTCGTGATTTTTCGTGAAAAGTTGTGGGAGTGGCATTGCACTGTTCGGCAATAAAACAAAGCTGATTATGAGGTTCTAAATATGAACGACAACTCGTAAAACTTTACACACACATCAGGCCGAGCAAATTTATCAATATTTTATAAGTTAGTTGTGCAGCTTTTTTGAAATGGCTCGCCATGGCCCTCGAGAAATGTTAAAAAAAAGCAGCTCTGGTTGAGTGTTTCACCTCGCTTTTTGTAAATTTTATGGAGTACAGTGAACCCTCGGTTATCGCGGTTAATGGGGACCGAGACCACCCGCGAAAACTGAAAATCCGCGAAGTAGCGGCGCACCTTCAAAAATGCAAAAAAAAAAATATACAATATATATAATAAATATATAAATATATATATATATATATATATATATATATATATATATATACGGGGGGAGAGAGAGTGAAATTCATGTTATAACAAAAAAACCAAATTATTATTAAAACGTATTATTTTTTTATTCCCCAGCCATTCTTTTTGTATTTATTTAATTACTCCGACTTTTACCTGCTGGTACGCCGTCCGGTGTGCCCTGTGAAATGAAAGGTGGCATTCTTTATTTATTTATTCATTTATTCATTCATAACTGACAGCCTCGCGCTCCGCTCGTGCCCGGGCGGAAGAGGTGCTCCAATTCGGCTTAACTGTGACACACGCCCGCCCTCCTCCCCCGGAACTTCCATTCGGTTAAACTTAGGGGCCGCTTGGCACCGCCCGTGCCCGGGGAAGGTGCTCCTCTTCGGCTTACTGTGACGCGAGCATGCCCTCCTCCTCCGGAGCTTCCATTCAGTTAAACTTAGGGGCCGCTTGGAACCGCCCGTGCCCGGGGAAGGTGCTCCTCTTCGGCTTACTGTGACGCGAGCATGCCCTCCTCCTCCGGAGCTTCCATTCGGTTAACCTTAGGGGCCGCTTGGAACCGCCCGTGCCCGGGGAAGGTGCTCCTCTTCGGCTTACTGTGACGCGAGCATGCCCTCCTCCTCCGGAGCTTCCATTCGGTTAAACTTAGGGGCCGCTTGGCACCGCCCGTGCCCGGGGAAGGTGCTCCTCTACGGCTTAACTGCCACGCACGCCGGCCGGAGCTCTGGTACGGTCCGAACCGCGCGAAACGTCGCCACCGATCGTGTCCGGGAGAACGTGCTCTTCTTCGTCCACTCTCCTCTTCGCCCACGCTCTTCTTCGGCGCACGCCGGCCGTCTAACCGCTCCAGCGCCCCGTCGTGCCGCTCGGCGAAACTACAATGCCCCCGAATATTTTTTAGACCCGCGAAGCACTGAACCCGCGAAAGGTGAACCGCGAAGTAGCGAGGGTTCACTGTATGTATAAGACCAAGACCTACAAAAAAGTCTCTTGGAGCAATGAGCTAGGTTTTACAGGAAGTCGGCCATTTTGAATTTACTTAAAAGGGGGCGGGTCACCACAATGGACTTTGTGTAGAAATTATTATTGGGGCCCGAGCAGCGACGGCGGCGAGGTCCCTATTGTTTTTGTAGAAATTATTATTAGGGCCTGAGCAGCGACCGCTACGAGGTCCCCATTGTTTTTGTGGAAATTATTATTATTTTTATTATTATTATTATTAGGGCCCGAGCAGTGACCGCTGCGAGGTCCCTATTGTTTTTCTAGAAATTGTTATTAGGGCCCGAGCTGCGACGGCTGCGAGGTCCCTATTGTTTTTGTAGAAAATATTATTACTTTTATTATTATTAATATTATTATTATTATTATTAGGGCCTGAGCAGCGACCGCTGCGAAGTCCCTATTGTTTTTGTAGAAATTATTATTATTATTATTATTTTTCCGATTGTTCGATCGCATTTTTGACCCCCGAAACATGCACAAAAACTCACCAAACTTGGCAGTCTCATCGGGCATGGCGAAAAATTTGATATTTTAACGTCTAATATGAACAGGAAGTGAGTTATGAATTTTTGAAAGTCCGACTTTTGCCCTTTTTTGCATGTTTACAGGGGTCATTCTTTTGCACCCTGATCCTCAAGGCTTCATCTGATTGCCTTAAAATTCTGTCTGTAGCATCTGAAGACCTGGGACAAACACTGGGGCTAAAATTTTTTGTTTCCGAAATACTATATGACGGGGGCGGGGCTTCAAAGTTTTCACTTAAGATTTCCTTCGCCGCAATGGACAAAATGCTTAATAACTCTCCTGCACATGCTGCTAAAAATCCAAAACTTCACATGTACATAAAAAGTCTGTACCTGAAGACATCTATATGTTTATATTCAGTTATACACCTTGCGCCAATCAATATCATTTTTTACATTTTGACGTACTGCACGGTGCCCTTTTAACGAATCTGATTGAAAATTGGCTAGAAAAGACTCAAGACATTGATCTTACTCTATCCCTATTTTTGTGACTTTCCTTCGAAGGGCGTGGCTATTACGGTGCCGCAGAGTCTGATTATTCTCCGTGGCAACAAAAGTTCCTGCAAAATGATTCAGATGATCCATCTTCTCGAAATTTTTCACATTTGAGGATATTCAGGCCCTGAAGACGGCTGCCAACTTATTTTTGATCGCAGTGGTAGCGCCACCAACTGGTTAAAACAAATACAAATTATTTTCGTTGATGTTTTTCTCCGGGCAGGTGAACAAAATCTACCTTATATTTGCTCGGATGAGTGTTTAGGCCTTGAGCATGTCACAATACGAAAGTCTTTCGCCTTCTTCAGAGTGTCACATGATGCTGTCTTGTGACCCGTCTTTATCAGCTGATGTTCCATGAGGGCGTGACTTACCTGTCACAAGAATGAAGGCAAGTCACGCCCCCCGCTGTCCGTTCACTCCGCCAAGATGCTGGTCCAGGTGGTAGAGAGGATGAAGGCTCCCTTGTCTCTGTTCATGGTTTTTATGCCTCGCTTGCAGATCTCAATGGCCTCTCTGATCCAGCGCTGTTGTTTGTTCTCTTCTGTGCGGATGACCCTGCCCTTCTCCCGGTCCATGATGTGGTTTTCCCTTTTGCAGTGGTCAGTGATTGCTGATTTGTAATGTTCATGTTGTGCTTGTTCTTTTACTGCTCTGATTTTTTTCATTTTTTTGACAGGTAAGTCACACCCTCATGGAACATCAGCTGATAAAGACGGGTCTCAAGACACCATCATGCGACACTCTGAAGAAGGCGAAAGACTCGCCGAAACATGTCAGGTAAAAAATTAACCTAAAACATAATTGTCTGCTTTTAATGAATCAGTCAAATATCAATAATAAGAAGACAAAATGAACCTAATACAAATAAATGAATGCTTAATAACTCCCCTGCACATGCTCCTAAAAATCCAAACCTTCACCTGTAAATAAAACGTCCCGACCTGAAGACATCGTAATGTTATTATTTTGTTATACACACAGTGCCGCCAAGTGGAATCAAAAATTTGTTTTTATTTAAATTTTCACGTACTGCACGGTGCCCTTTTGACGAATCCGACTGAAAATTAGTCAGAAAAGACTCAAGACAATGATCTTACTCTCTGCCGAATTTTGTGACGTTTTGGCAAAAGGCGTGGCTATTAAGGTGCTGAAAAGTCCGATTGTACTCTGTGGCAACAAAAGCTACATGACTCAGATGATCTTATCTTCTCGAAGTTGTACACATTTGAGGATACTTCAGCCCTGAAGACATCTACCAACTTATTTTACATCGTAGTAGTAGCGCCACCAACTGGTAAAAGCTAATACAAGTTATTTTCTTGGATGTTTTTCTCCGTGCAATTCAACAAGGTCGCCCTCATATATGCTCGGATGACTGTTTCGGCCATGAGGATGTCACAATACGAAATTCGTCCTTTTTCGTGAAAAGTTGTGGGAGTGGCATTGCACTGTTCGGCAATAAAACAAAGCTGATTATGAGGTTCTAAATATGAACGACAACTCGTAAAACTTTACACACACATCAGGCCGAGCAAATTTATCAATATTTTATACGTTAGTTGTGCAGCTTTTTTGAAATGGCTCGCCATGGCCCTCGAGAAATGTTAAAAAAAGCAGCTCTGGTTGAGTGTTTCACCTCGCTTTTTGTAAATTTTATGGAGTACAGTGAACCCTCGGTTATCGCGGTTAATGGGGACCGAGACCACCCGCGAAAACTGAAAATCCGCGAAGTAGCGGCGCACCTTCAAAAATGCTTAAAAAAAATATACAATATATATAATAAATATATATATATATATATATATATATATATATATATATATATATATATACGGGGAGAGAGAGAGTGAAATTCATGTTATAACAAAAAAACCAAATTATTATTAAAACGTATTATTTTTTTATTCCCCAGCCATTCTTTTAGTATTTATTTAATTACTCCGACTTTTACCTGCTGGTACGCCGTCCGGTGTGCCCTGTGAAATGAAAGGTGGCATTCTTTATTTATTTATTCATTTATTCATTCATAACTGACAGCCTCGCGCTCCGCTCGTGCCCGGGCAGAAGAGGTGCTCCAATTTGGCTTAACTGTGACACACGCCCGCCCTCCTCCCCCGGAGCTTCCATTCGGTTAAACTTAGGGGCCGCTTGGCACCGCCCGTGCCCGGGGAAGGTGCTCCTCTTCGGCTTACTGTGACGCGAGCATGCCCTCCTCCTCCGGAGCTTCCATTCGGTTAAACTTAGGGGCCGCTTGGAACCGCCCGTGCCCGGGGAAGGTGCTCCTCTACGGCTTAACTGCCACGCACGCCGGCCGGAGCTCTGGTACGGTCCGAACCGCGCGAAACGTCGCCACCGATCTTGTCCGGGGGAACGTGCTCTTCTTCGTCCACTCTCCTCTTCGCCCACGCTCTTCTTCGGCGCACGCCGGCCGTCTAACCGCTCCAGCGCCCCGTCGTGCCGCTCGGCGA
Source organism: Idiotropiscis lumnitzeri (assembly GCF_059441095.1). Lineage (NCBI taxonomy): Eukaryota > Metazoa > Chordata > Actinopteri > Syngnathiformes > Syngnathidae > Idiotropiscis > Idiotropiscis lumnitzeri. Next base: position 3,707,356 of record NW_028283562.1, on the reverse strand, counting down.
AACTACAATGCCCCCGAATATTTTTTAGACCCGCGAAGCACTGAACCCGCGAAAGGTGAACCGCGAAGTAGCGAGGGTTCACTGTATGTATAAGACCAAGACCTACAAAAAAGTCTCTTGGAGCAATGAGCTAGGTTTTACAGGAAGTCGGCCATTTTGAATTTACTTAAAAGGGGGCGGGTCACCACAATGGACTTTGTGTAGAAATTATTATTGGGGCCCGAGCAGCGACCGCGGCGAGGTCCCTATTGTTTTTGTAGAAAACATTATTACTTTTATTATTATTATTATTATTATTATTAGGGCCTGAGCAGCGACCGCTGCGAAGTCCCTATTGTTTTTGTAGAAATTATTATTATTATTATTTTTCCGATTGTTCGATCGCATTTTTGACCCCCGAAACATGCACAAAAACTCACCAAACTTGGCAGTCTCATCGGGCATGGCGAAAAATTTGATATTTTAACGTCTAATATGAACAGGAAGTGAGTTATGAATTTTTGAAAGTCCGACTTTTGCCCTTTTTTGCATGTTTACAGGGGTCATTCTTTTGCACCCTGATCCTAAAGGCTTCATCTGATTGCCTTAAAATTCTGTCTGTAGCATCTGAAGACCTGGGACAAACACTGGGGCTAAAATTTTTTGTTTCCGAAATACTATATGACGGGGGCGGGGCTTCAAAGTTTTCACTTAAGATTTCCTTCGCCGCAATGGACAAAATGCTTAATAACATTCCTGCACATGCTGCTAAAAATCCAAAACTTCACATGTACATAAAGAGTCTGTACCTGAAGACATCTATATGTTTATATTCAGTTATACACCTTGCGCCAATCAATATCATTTTTTACATTTTGACGTACTGCATGGTGCCCTTTTAACGAATCCGATTGAAAATTGGCTAGAAAAGACTCAAGACATTGATCTTACTCTATCCCTATTTTTATGACTTTCCTTCAAAGGGCGTGGCTATTACGGTGCCGCAGAGTCTGATTATTCTCCGTGGCAACAAAAGTTCCTGCAAAATGATTCAGATGATCCATCTTCTGGAAATCTTTCACATTTGAGGATATTCAGGCCCTGAAGACGGCTGCCAACTTATTTTTGATCGCAGTGGTAGCGCCACCAACTGGTTAAAACAAATACAAATTATTTTCGTTGATGTTTTTCTCCGGGCAGGTGAACAAAATCTACCTTATATTTGCTCGGATGAGTGTTTAGGCCTTGAGCATGTCACAATACAAAAGTCTTTCGCCTTCTTCAGAGTGTCACATGATGCTGTCTTGTGACCCGTCTTTATCAGCTGATGTTCCATGAGGGCGTGACTTACCTGTCACAAGAATGAAGGCAAGTCACGCCCCCCGCTGTCCGTTCACTCCGCCAAAATGCTGCTCCAGGTGGTAGAGAGGATGAAGGCTCCCTTGTCTCTGTTCATGGTTTTTATGCCTCGCTTGCAGATCTCAATGGCCTCTCTGATCCAGCGCTGTTGTTTGTTCTCTTCGGTGCGGATGACCCTGCCCTTCTCCCGGTCCATGATGTGGTTTTCCCTTTTGCAGTGGTCAGTGATTGCTGATTTGTAATGTTCATGTTGTGCTTGTTCTTTTACTGCTCTGATTTTTTCATTTTTTTGACAGGTAAGTCACACCCTCATGGAACATCAGCTGATAAAGACGGGTCTCAAGACACCATCATGCGACACTCTGAAGAAGGCGAAAGACTCGCCGAAACATGTCAGGTAAAAAATTAACCTAAAACATAATTGTCTGCTTTTAATGAATCAGTCAAATATCAATAATAAGAAGACAAAATGAACCTAATACAAATAAATGAATGCTTAATAACTCCCCTGCACATGCTCCTAAAAATCCAAACCTTCACCTGTAAATAAAACGTCCCGACCTGAAGACATCTTAATGTTATTATTTTGTTATACACACAGTGCCGCCAAGTGGAATCAAAAATTTTTTTTAATTTTAATTTTCACGTACTGCACGGTGCCCTTTTGACGAATCCGACTGAAAATTAGTCTTACTCTCTGCCGAATTTTGTGACGTTTTGGCAAAAGGCGTGGCTATTAAGGTGCTGAAAAGTCCGATTGTACTCTGTGGCAACAAAAGCTCCGGCAACATGACTCAGATGATCCTATCTTCTCGAAGTTGTACACATTTGAGGATACTTCAGCCCAGAAGACATCTACCAACTTATTTTACATCGTAGTAGTAGCGCCACCAACTGGTAAAAGCTAATACAAGTTATTTTCTTGGATGTTTTTCTCCGTGCAACTCAACAAGGTCGCCCTCATATATGCTCGGATGACTGTTTCGGCCATGAGGATGTCACAATACGAAATTAGTCCTTTTTCGTGAAAAGTTGTGGGAGTGGCATTGCACTGTTCGGCAATAAAACAACGCTGATTATGAGGTTCTAGATATGAACGACAACTCGTGAAACTTTACACACACATCAGGCCGAGCAAATTTATCAATATTTTATACGTTAGTTGTGCAGCTTTTTTGAAATGGCTCGCCATGGCCCTCGAGAAATGTTAAAAAAAAGCAGCTCTGGTTGAGTGTTTCACCTCGCTTTTTGTAAATTTTATGGAGTACAGTGAACCCTCGGTTATCGCGGTTAATGGGGACCGAGACCACCCGCGAAAACTGAAAATCCGCGAAGTAGCGGCGCACCTTCAAAAATGCTTAAAAAAAATATACAATATATATAATAAATATATATATATATATATATATATATATATATATATATATATATATATACGGGGAGAGAGAGAGTGAAATTCATGTTATAACAAAAAAAACTAATTATTATTAAAACGTATTATTTTTTTATTCCCCAGCCATTCTTTTTGTATTTATTTAATTACTCCGACTTTTACCTGCTGGTACGCCGTCCGGTGTGCCTTGTGAAATGAAAGGTGGCATTCTTTATTTATTTATTCATTTATTCATTCATAACTGACAGCCTCGCGCTCCGCTCGTGCCCGGGCAGAAGAGGTGCTCCAATTTGGCTTAACTGTGACACACGCCCGCCCTCCTCCCCCGGAGCTTCCATTCGGTTAAACTTAGGGGCCGCTTGGCACCGCCCGTGCCCGGGGAAGGTGCTCCTCTTCGGCTTACTGTGACGCGAGCATGCCCTCCTCCTCCGGAGCTTCCATTCGGTTAAACTTAGGGGCCGCTTGGCACCGCCCGTGCCCGGGGAAGGTGCTCCTCTTCGGCTTACTGTGACGCGAGCATGCCCTCCTCCTCCGGAGCTTCCATTCGGTTAAACTTAGGGGCCGCTTGGCACCGCTCGTGCCCGGGGAAGGCGCTCCTCTACGGCTTAACTGCCACGCACGCTGGCCGGAGCTCTGGTACGGTCCGAACCGCGCGAAACGTCGCCACCGATCGTGTCCGGGAGAACGTGCTCTTCTTCGTCCACTCTCCTCTTCGCCCACGCTCTTCTTCGGCGCACGCTGGCCGTCTAACCGCTCCAGCGCCCCGTCGTGCCGCTCGGCGAAACTACAATGCCCCTGAATATTTTTTAGACCCGCGAAGCACTGAACCCGCGAAAGGTGAACCGCGAAGTAGCGAGGGTTCACTGTATGTATAAGACCAAGACCTACAAAAAAGTCTCTTGGAGCAATGAGCTAGGTTTTACAGGAAGTCGGCCATTTTGAATTTACTTAAAAGGGGGCGGGTCACCACAATGGACTTTGTGTAGAAATTATTATTGGGGCCCGAGCCGCGACTGCGGCGAGGTCCCTATTGTTTTTGTAGAAAATATTATTACTTTTATTATTATTATTATTATTATTATTAGGGCCTGAGCAGCGACCGCTGCGAAGTCCCTATTGTTTTTGTAGAAATTATTATTATTATTATTTTTCCGATTGTTCGATCGCATTTTTGACCCCCGAAACATGCACAAAAACTCACCAAACTTGGCAGTCTCATCGGGCATGGCGAAAAATTTGATATTTTAACGTCTAATATGAACAGGAAGTGAGTTATGAATTTTTGAAAGTCCGACTTTTGCCCTTTTTTGCATGTTTACAGGGGTCATTCTTTTGCACCCTGATCCTAAAGGCTTCATCTGATTGCCTTAAAATTCTGTCTGTAGCATCTGAAGACCTGGGACAAACACTGGGGCTAAAATTTTTTGTTTCCGAAATACTATATGACGGGGGCGGGGCTTCAAAGTTTTCACTTAAGATTTCCTTCGCCGCAATGGACAAAATGCTTAATAACATTCCTGCACATGCTGCTAAAAATCCAAAACTTCACATGTACATAAAGAGTCTGTACCTGAAGACATCTATATGTTTATATTCAGTTATACACCTTGCGCCAATCAATATCATTTTTTACATTTTGACGTACTGCACGGTGCCCTTTTAACGAATCTGATTGAAAATTGGCTAGAAAAGACTCAAGACATTGATCTTACTCTATCCCTATTTTTGTGACTTTCCTTCGAAGGGCGTGGCTATTACGGTGCCGCAGAGTCTGATTATTCTCCGTGGCAACAAAAGTTCCTGCAAAATGATTCAGATGATCCATCTTCTCGAAATTTTTCACATTTGAGGATATTCAGGCCCTGAAGACGGCTGCCAAGTTATTTTTGATCGCAGTGGTAGCGCCACCAACTGGTTAAAACAAATACAAATTATTTTCGTTGATTTTTTTCTCCGGGCAGGTTAACAAAATCTACCTTACATTTGCTCGGATGAGTGTTTAGGCCTTGAGGATGTCACAATACGAAAGTCTTTCGCCTTCTTCAGAGTGTCACATGATGGTGACTTGTGGCCCGTCTTTATCAGCTGATGTTCCATGAGGGCGTGACTTACCTGTCACAAGAATGAAGGCAAGTCACGCCCCCCGCTGTCCGTTCACTCCGCCAAAATGCTGCTCCAGGTGGTAGAGAGGATGAAGGCTCCCTTGTCTCTGTTCATGGTTTTTATGCCTCGCTTGCAGATCTCAATGGCCTCTCTGATCCAGCGCTGTTGTTTGTTCTCTTCGGTGCGGATGACCCTGCCCTTCTCCCGGTCCATGATGTGGTTTTCCCTTTTGCAGTGGTCAGTGATTGCTGATTTGTAATGTTCATGTTGTGCTTGTTCTTTTACTGCTCTGATTTTTTCATTTTTTTGACAGGTAAGTCACACCCTCATGGAACATCAGCTGATAAAGACGGGTCTCAAGACACCATCATGCGACACTCTGAAGAAGGCAAAAGACTCGCCGAAACATGTCAGGTAAAAAATTAACCTAAAACATAATTGTCTGCTTTTAATGAATCAGTCAAATATCAATAATAAGAAGACAAAATGAACCTAATACAAATAAATGAATGCTTAATAATTCCCCTGCACATGCTCCTAAAAATCCAAACCTTCACCTGTAAATAAAACGTCCCGACCTGAAGACATCTTAATGTTATTATTTTGTTATACACACAGCGCCGCCAAGTGGAATCAAAAATTTGTTTTTATTTTAATTTTCACGTACTGCACGGTGCCCTTTTGACGAATCCGACTGAAAATTAGTCAGAAAAGACTCAAGACAATGATCTTACTCTCTGCCGAATTTTGTGACGTTTTGGCAAAAGGCGTGGCTATTAAGGTGCTGAAAAGTCCGATTGTACTCTGTGGCAACAAAAGCTCCGGCAACATGACTCAGATGATCCTATCTTCTCGAAGTTGTACACATTTGAGGATACTTCAGCCCTGAAGACATCTACCGACTTATTTTTCATCGTAGTAGTAGCGCCACCAACTGGTAAAAGCTAATACAAGTTATTTTCTTGGATGTTTTTCTCCGTGCAACTCAACAAGGTTGCCCTCATATATGCTCGGATGACTGTTTCGGCCATGAGGATGTCACAATACGAAATTAGTCCTTTTTCGTGAAAAGTTGTGGGAGTGGCATTGCACTGTTCGGCAATAAAACAACGCTGATTATGAGGTTCTAAATATGAACGACAACTCGTGAAACTTTACACACACATCAGGCCGAGCAAATTTATCAATATTTTATACGTTAGTTGTGCAGCTTTTTTGAAATGGCTCGCCATGGCCCTCGAGAAATGTTCAAAAAAGCAGCCCTGATTGAGTGTTTCACCTCGCTTTTTGTAAATTTTATGGAGTACAGTGAACCCTCGGTTATCGCGGTTAATGGGGACCGAGACCACCCGCGAAAACTGAAAATCCGCGAAGTAGCGGCGCACCTTCAAAAATGCTTAAAAAAAATATACAATATATATAATAAATATATATATATATATATATATATATATATATATATACGGGGAGAGAGAGAGTGAAATTCATTTTATAACAAAAAAACCAAATTATTATTAAAACGTATTATTTTTTTATTTCCCAGCCATTCTTTTTGTATTTATTTAATTACTCCGACTTTTACCTGCTGGTACGCCGTCCGGTGTGCCCTGTGAAATGAAAGGTGGCATTCTTTATTTATTTATTCATTTATTCATTCATAACTGACAGCCTCGCGCTCCGCTCGTGCCCGGGCGGAAGAGGTGCTCCAATTCGGCTTAACTGTGACACACGCCCGCCCTCCTCCCCCGGAACTTCCATTCGGTTAAACTTAGGGGCCGCTTGGCACCGCCCGTGCCCGGGGAAGGTGCTCCTCTTCGGCTTACTGTGACGCGAGCATGCCCTCCTCCTCCGGAGCTTCCATTCAGTTAAACTTAGGGGCCGCTTGGAACCGCCCGTGCCCGGGGAAGGTGCTCCTCTTCGGCTTACTGTGACGCGAGCATGCCCTCCTCCTCCGGAGCTTCCATTCGGTTAAACTTAGGGGCCGCTTGGAACCGCCCGTGCCCGGGGAAGGTGCTCCTCTTCGGCTTACTGTGACGCGAGCATGCCCTCCTCCTCCGGAGCTTCCATTCGGTTAAACTTAGGGGCCGCTTGGCACCGCCCGTGCCCGGGGAAGGTGCTCCTCTACGGCTTAACTGCCACGCACGCCGGCCGGAGCTCTGGTACGGTCCGAACCGCGCGAAACGTCGCCACCGATCGTGTCCGGGAGAACGTGCTCTTCTTCGTCCACTCTCCTCTTCGCCCACGCTCTTCTTCGGCGCACGCCGGCCGTCTAACCGCTCCAGCGCCCCGTCGTGCCGCTCGGCGAAACTACAATGCCCCCGAATATTTTTTAGACCCGCGAAGCACTGAACCCGCGAAAGGTGAACCGCGAAGTAGCGAGGGTTCACTGTATGTATAAGACCAAGACCTACAAAAAAGTCTCTTGGAGCAATGAGCTAGGTTTTACAGGAAGTCGGCCATTTTGAATTTACTTAAAAGGGGGCGGGTCACCACAATGGACTTTGTGTAGAAATTATTATTGGGGCCCGAGCAGCGACGGCGGCGAGGTCCCTATTGTTTTTGTAGAAATTATTATTAGGGCCTGAGCAGCGACCGCTACGAGGTCCCCATTGTTTTTGTGGAAATTATTATTATTTTTATTATTATTATTATTAGGGCCCGAGCAGTGACCGCTGCGAGGTCCCTATTGTTTTTCTAGAAATTGTTATTAGGGCCCGAGCTGCGACGGCTGCGAGGTCCCTATTGTTTTTGTAGAAAATATTATTACTTTTATTATTATTAATATTATTATTATTATTATTAGGGCCTGAGCAGCGACCGCTGCGAAGTCCCTATTGTTTTTGTAGAAATTATTATTATTATTATTTTTCCGATTGTTCGATCGCATTTTTGACCCCCGAAACATGCACAAAAACTCACAAAACTTGGCAGTCTCATCGGGAATGGCGAAAAATTTGATATTTTAACGTCTAATATGAACAGGAAGTGAGTTATGAATTTTTGAAAGTCCGACTTTTGCCCTTTTTTGCATGTTTACAGGGGTCATTCTTTTGCACCCTGATCCTAAAGGCTTCATCTGATTGCCTTAAAATTCTGTCTGTAGCATCTGAAGACCTGGGACAAACACTGGGGCTAAAATTTTTTGTTTCCGAAATACTATATGACGGGGCCGGGGCTTCAAAGTTTTCACTTAAGATTTCCTTCGCCGCAATGGACAAAATGCTTAATAACTCTCCTGCACATGCTGCTAAAAATCCAAAACTTCACATGTACATAAAAAGTCTGTACCTGAAGACATCTATATGTTTATATTCAGTTATACACCTTGCGCCAATCAATATCATTTTTTACATTTTGACGTACTGCACGGTGCCCTTTTAACGAATCTGATTGAAAATTGGCTAGAAAAGACTCAAGACATTGATCTTACTCTATCCCTATTTTTGTGACTTTCCTTCGAAGGGCGTGGCTATTACGGTGCCGCAGAGTCTGATTATTCTCCGTGGCAACAAAAGTTCCTGCAAAATGATTCAGATGATCCATCTTCTCGAAATTTTTCACATTTGAGGATATTCAGGCCCTGAAGACGGCTGCCAACTTATTTTTGATCGCAGTGGTAGCGCCACCAACTGGTTAAAACAAATACAAATTATTTTCGTTGATGTTTTTCTCCGGGCAGGTTAACAAAATCTACCTTATATTTGCTCGGATGAGTGTTTAGGCCTTGAGCATGTCACAATACAAAAGTCTTTCGCCTTCTTCAGAGTGTCACATGATGGTGTCTTGTGACCCGTCTTTATCAGCTGATGTTCCATGAGGGCGTGACTTACCTGTCACAAGAATGAAGGCAAGTCACGCCCCCCGCTGTCCGTTCACTCCGCCAAGATGCTGGTCCAGGTGGTGGAGAGGATGAAGGCTCCCTTGTCTCTGTTCATGGTTTTTATGCCTCGCTTGCAGATCTCAATGGCCTCTCTGATCCAGCGCTGTTGTTTGTTCTCTTCTGTGCGGATGACCCTGCCCTTCTCCCGGTCCATGATGTGGTTTTCCCTTTTGCAGTGGTCAGTGATTGCTGATTTGTAATGTTCATGTTGTGCTTGTTCTTTTACTGCTCTGATTTTTTTCATTTTTTTGACAGGTAAGCCACACCCTCATGGAACATCAGCTCAAGACACCATCATGCGACACTCTGAAGAAGGCGAAAGACTCGCCGAAACATGTCAGGTAAAAAATTATCCTAAAACATAATTGTCTGCTTTTAATGAATCAGTCAAATATCAATAATAAGAAGACAAAATGAACCTAATACAAATAAATGAATGCTTAATAACTCCCCTGCACATGCTCCTAAAAATCCAAACCTTCACCTGTAAATAAAACGTCCCGACCTGAAGACATCTTAATGTTATTATTTTGTTATACACACAGTGCCGCCAAGTGGAATCAAAAATTTTTTTTAATTTTAATTTTCACGTACTGAACGGTGCCCTTTTGACGAATCCGACTGAAAATTAGTCAGAAAAGACTCAAGACAATGATCTTACTCTCTGCCGAATTTTGTGACGTTTTGGCAAAAGGCGTGGCTATTAAGGTGCTGAAAAGTCCGATTGTACTCTGTGGCAACAAAAGCTCCGGCAACATGACTCAGATGATCCTATCTTCTCGAAGTTGTACACTTTTGAGGATACTTCAGCCCTGAAGACATCTACCAACTTATTTTACATCGTAGTAGTAGCGCCACCAACTGGTAAAAGCTAATACAAGTTATTTTCTTGGATGTTTTTCTCCGTGCAACTCAACAAGGTCGCCCTCATATATGCTCGGATGACTGTTTCGGCCATGAGGATGTCACAATACGAAATTAGTCCTTTTTCGTGAAAAGTTGTGGGAGTGGCATTGCACTGTTCGGCAATAAAACAACGCTGATTATGAGGTTCTAAATATGAACGACAACTCGTGAAACTTTACACACACATCAGGCCGAGCAAATTTATCAATATTTTATACGTTAGTTGTGCAGCTTTTTTGAAATGGCTCGCCATGGCCCTCGAGAAATGTTAAAAAAAAGCAGCTCTGGTTGAGTGTTTCACCTCGCTTTTTGTAAATTTTATGGAGTACAGTGAACCCTCGGTTATCGCGGTTAATGGGGACCGAGACCACCCGCGAAAACTGAAAATCCGCGAAGTAGCGGCGCACCTTCAAAAATGCTTAAAAAAAATATACAATTTATATAATAAATATATATATATATATATATATATATATATATATATATATATATATATATATATATATACGGGGAGAGAGAGAGTGAAATTCATTTTATAACAAAAAAACCAAATTATTATTAAAACGTATTATTTTTTTATTCCCCAGCCATTCTTTTTGTATTTATTTAATTACTCCGACTTTTACCTGCTGGTACGCCGTCCGGTGTGCCCTGTGAAATGAAAGGTGGCATTCTTTATTTATTTATTCATTTATTCATTCATAACTGACAGCCTCGCGCTCCGCTCGTGCCCGGGCGGAAGAGGTGCTCCAATTCGGCTTAACTGTGACACACGCCCGCCCTCCTCCCCCGGAACTTCCATTCGGTTAAACTTAGGGGCCGCTTGGCACCGCCCGTGCCCGGGGAAGGTGCTCCTCTTCGGCTTACTGTGACGCGAGCATGCCCTCCTCCTCCGGAGCTTCCATTCAGTTAAACTTAGGGGCCGCTTGGAACCGCCCGTGCCCGGGGAAGGTTCTCCTCTTCGGCTTACTGTGACGCGAGCATGCCCTCCTCCTCCGGAGCTTCCATTCGGTTAAACTTAGGGGCCGCTTGGCACCGCCCGTGCCCGGGGAAGGTGCTCCTCTACGGCTTAACTGCCACGCACGCCGGCCGGAGCTCTGGTACGGTCCGAACCGCGCGAAACGTCGCCACCGATCGTGTCCGGGAGAACGTGCTCTTCTTCGTCCACTCTCCTCTTCGCCCACGCTCTTCTTCGGCGCACGCCGGCCGTCTAACCGCTCCAGCGCCCCGTCGTGCCGCTCGGCGAAACTACAATGCCCCCGAATATTTTTTAGACCCGCGAAGCACTGAACCCGCGAAAGGTGAACCGCGAAGTAGCGAGGGTTCACTGTATGTATAAGACCAAGACCTACAAAAAAGTCTCTTGGAGCAATGAGCTAGGTTTTACAGGAAGTCGGCCATTTTGAATTTACTTAAAAGGGGGCGGGTCACCACAATGGACTTTGTGTAGAAATTATTATTGGGGCCCGAGCAGCGACCGCGGCGAGGTCCCTATTGTTTTTGTAGAAAACATTATTACTTTTATTATTATTATTATTATTATTATTAGGGCCTGAGCAGCGACCGCTGCGAAGTCCCTATTGTTTTTGTAGAAATTATTATTATTATTATTTTTCCGATTGTTCGATCGCATTTTTGACCCCCGAAACATGCACAAAAACTCACCAAACTTGGCAGTCTCATCGGGCATGGCGAAAAATTTGATATTTTAACGTCTAATATGAACAGGAAGTGAGTTATGAATTTTTGAAAGTCCGACTTTTGCCCTTTTTTGCATGTTTACAGGGGTCATTCTTTTGCACCCTGATCCTAAAGGCTTCATCTGATTGCCTTAAAATTCTGTCTGTAGCATCTGAAGACCTGGGACAAACACTGGGGCTAAAATTTTTTGTTTCCGAAATACTATATGACGGGGGCGGGGCTTCAAAGTTTTCACTTAAGATTTCCTTCGCCGCAATGGACAAAATGCTTAATAACATTCCTGCACATGCTGCTAAAAATCCAAAACTTCACATGTACATAAAGAGTCTGTACCTGAAGACATCTATATGTTTATATTCAGTTATACACCTTGCGCCAATCAATATCATTTTTTACATTTTGACGTACTGCATGGTGCCCTTTTAACGAATCCGATTGAAAATTGGCTAGAAAAGACTCAAGACATTGATCTTACTCTATCCCTATTTTTATGACTTTCCTTCAAAGGGCGTGGCTATTACGGTGCCGCAGAGTCTGATTATTCTCCGTGGCAACAAAAGTTCCTGCAAAATGATTCAGATGATCCATCTTCTGGAAATCTTTCACATTTGAGGATATTCAGGCCCTGAAGACGGCTGCCAACTTATTTTTGATCGCAGTGGTAGCGCCACCAACTGGTTAAAACAAATACAAATTATTTTCGTTGATGTTTTTCTCCGGGCAGGTGAACAAAATCTACCTTATATTTGCTCGGATGAGTGTTTAGGCCTTGAGCATGTCACAATACAAAAGTCTTTCGCCTTCTTCAGAGTGTCACATGATGCTGTCTTGTGACCCGTCTTTATCAGCTGATGTTCCATGAGGGCGTGACTTACCTGTCACAAGAATGAAGGCAAGTCACGCCCCCCGCTGTCCGTTCACTCCGCCAAAATGCTGCTCCAGGTGGTAGAGAGGATGAAGGCTCCCTTGTCTCTGTTCATGGTTTTTATGCCTCGCTTGCAGATCTCAATGGCCTCTCTGATCCAGCGCTGTTGTTTGTTCTCTTCGGTGCGGATGACCCTGCCCTTCTCCCGGTCCATGATGTGGTTTTCCCTTTTGCAGTGGTCAGTGATTGCTGATTTGTAATGTTCATGTTGTGCTTGTTCTTTTACTGCTCTGATTTTTTCATTTTTTTGACAGGTAAGTCACACCCTCATGGAACATCAGCTGATAAAGACGGGTCTCAAGACACCATCATGCGACACTCTGAAGAAGGCGAAAGACTCGCCGAAACATGTCAGGTAAAAAATTAACCTAAAACATAATTGTCTGCTTTTAATGAATCAGTCAAATATCAATAATAAGAAGACAAAATGAACCTAATACAAATAAATGAATGCTTAATAACTCCCCTGCACATGCTCCTAAAAATCCAAACCTTCACCTGTAAATAAAACGTCCCGACCTGAAGACATCTTAATGTTATTATTTTGTTATACACACAGTGCCGCCAAGTGGAATCAAAAATTTTTTTTAATTTTAATTTTCACGTACTGCACGGTGCCCTTTTGACGAATCCGACTGAAAATTAGTCTTACTCTCTGCCGAATTTTGTGACGTTTTGGCAAAAGGCGTGGCTATTAAGGTGCTGAAAAGTCCGATTGTACTCTGTGGCAACAAAAGCTCCGGCAACATGACTCAGATGATCCTATCTTCTCGAAGTTGTACACATTTGAGGATACTTCAGCCCAGAAGACATCTACCAACTTATTTTACATCGTAGTAGTAGCGCCACCAACTGGTAAAAGCTAATACAAGTTATTTTCTTGGATGTTTTTCTCCGTGCAACTCAACAAGGTCGCCCTCATATATGCTCGGATGACTGTTTCGGCCATGAGGATGTCACAATACGAAATTAGTCCTTTTTCGTGAAAAGTTGTGGGAGTGGCATTGCACTGTTCGGCAATAAAACAACGCTGATTATGAGGTTCTAGATATGAACGACAACTCGTGAAACTTTACACACACATCAGGCCGAGCAAATTTATCAATATTTTATACGTTAGTTGTGCAGCTTTTTTGAAATGGCTCGCCATGGCCCTCGAGAAATGTTAAAAAAAAGCAGCTCTGGTTGAGTGTTTCACCTCGCTTTTTGTAAATTTTATGGAGTACAGTGAACCCTCGGTTATCGCGGTTAATGGGGACCGAGACCACCCGCGAAAACTGAAAATCCGCGAAGTAGCGGCGCACCTTCAAAAATGCTTAAAAAAAATATACAATATATATAATAAATATATATATATATATATATATATATATATATATATATATATATATATACGGGGAGAGAGAGAGTGAAATTCATGTTATAACAAAAAAAACTAATTATTATTAAAACGTATTATTTTTTTATTCCCCAGCCATTCTTTTTGTATTTATTTAATTACTCCGACTTTTACCTGCTGGTACGCCGTCCGGTGTGCCTTGTGAAATGAAAGGTGGCATTCTTTATTTATTTATTCATTTATTCATTCATAACTGACAGCCTCGCGCTCCGCTCGTGCCCGGGCAGAAGAGGTGCTCCAATTTGGCTTAACTGTGACACACGCCCGCCCTCCTCCCCCGGAGCTTCCATTCGGTTAAACTTAGGGGCCGCTTGGCACCGCCCGTGCCCGGGGAAGGTGCTCCTCTTCGGCTTACTGTGACGCGAGCATGCCCTCCTCCTCCGGAGCTTCCATTCGGTTAAACTTAGGGGCCGCTTGGCACCGCCCGTGCCCGGGGAAGGTGCTCCTCTTCGGCTTACTGTGACGCGAGCATGCCCTCCTCCTCCGGAGCTTCCATTCGGTTAAACTTAGGGGCCGCTTGGCACCGCTCGTGCCCGGGGAAGGCGCTCCTCTACGGCTTAACTGCCACGCACGCTGGCCGGAGCTCTGGTACGGTCCGAACCGCGCGAAACGTCGCCACCGATCGTGTCCGGGAGAACGTGCTCTTCTTCGTCCACTCTCCTCTTCGCCCACGCTCTTCTTCGGCGCACGCTGGCCGTCTAACCGCTCCAGCGCCCCGTCGTGCCGCTCGGCGAAACTACAATGCCCCTGAATATTTTTTAGACCCGCGAAGCACTGAACCCGCGAAAGGTGAACCGCGAAGTAGCGAGGGTTCACTGTATGTATAAGACCAAGACCTACAAAAAAGTCTCTTGGAGCAATGAGCTAGGTTTTACAGGAAGTCGGCCATTTTGAATTTACTTAAAAGGGGGCGGGTCACCACAATGGACTTTGTGTAGAAATTATTATTGGGGCCCGAGCCGCGACTGCGGCGAGGTCCCTATTGTTTTTGTAGAAAATATTATTACTTTTATTATTATTATTATTATTATTATTAGGGCCTGAGCAGCGACCGCTGCGAAGTCCCTATTGTTTTTGTAGAAATTATTATTATTATTATTTTTCCGATTGTTCGATCGCATTTTTGACCCCCGAAACATGCACAAAAACTCACCAAACTTGGCAGTCTCATCGGGCATGGCGAAAAATTTGATATTTTAACGTCTAATATGAACAGGAAGTGAGTTATGAATTTTTGAAAGTCCGACTTTTGCCCTTTTTTGCATGTTTACAGGGGTCATTCTTTTGCACCCTGATCCTAAAGGCTTCATCTGATTGCCTTAAAATTCTGTCTGTAGCATCTGAAGACCTGGGACAAACACTGGGGCTAAAATTTTTTGTTTCCGAAATACTATATGACGGGGGCGGGGCTTCAAAGTTTTCACTTAAGATTTCCTTCGCCGCAATGGACAAAATGCTTAATAACATTCCTGCACATGCTGCTAAAAATCCAAAACTTCACATGTACATAAAGAGTCTGTACCTGAAGACATCTATATGTTTATATTCAGTTATACACCTTGCGCCAATCAATATCATTTTTTACATTTTGACGTACTGCACGGTGCCCTTTTAACGAATCTGATTGAAAATTGGCTAGAAAAGACTCAAGACATTGATCTTACTCTATCCCTATTTTTGTGACTTTCCTTCGAAGGGCGTGGCTATTACGGTGCCGCAGAGTCTGATTATTCTCCGTGGCAACAAAAGTTCCTGCAAAATGATTCAGATGATCCATCTTCTCGAAATTTTTCACATTTGAGGATATTCAGGCCCTGAAGACGGCTGCCAAGTTATTTTTGATCGCAGTGGTAGCGCCACCAACTGGTTAAAACAAATACAAATTATTTTCGTTGATTTTTTTCTCCGGGCAGGTTAACAAAATCTACCTTACATTTGCTCGGATGAGTGTTTAGGCCTTGAGGATGTCACAATACGAAAGTCTTTCGCCTTCTTCAGAGTGTCACATGATGGTGACTTGTGGCCCGTCTTTATCAGCTGATGTTCCATGAGGGCGTGACTTACCTGTCACAAGAATGAAGGCAAGTCACGCCCCCCGCTGTCCGTTCACTCCGCCAAAATGCTGCTCCAGGTGGTAGAGAGGATGAAGGCTCCCTTGTCTCTGTTCATGGTTTTTATGCCTCGCTTGCAGATCTCAATGGCCTCTCTGATCCAGCGCTGTTGTTTGTTCTCTTCGGTGCGGATGACCCTGCCCTTCTCCCGGTCCATGATGTGGTTTTCCCTTTTGCAGTGGTCAGTGATTGCTGATTTGTAATGTTCATGTTGTGCTTGTTCTTTTACTGCTCTGATTTTTTCATTTTTTTGACAGGTAAGTCACACCCTCATGGAACATCAGCTGATAAAGACGGGTCTCAAGACACCATCATGCGACACTCTGAAGAAGGCAAAAGACTCGCCGAAACATGTCAGGTAAAAAATTAACCTAAAACATAATTGTCTGCTTTTAATGAATCAGTCAAATATCAATAATAAGAAGACAAAATGAACCTAATACAAATAAATGAATGCTTAATAATTCCCCTGCACATGCTCCTAAAAATCCAAACCTTCACCTGTAAATAAAACGTCCCGACCTGAAGACATCTTAATGTTATTATTTTGTTATACACACAGCGCCGCCAAGTGGAATCAAAAATTTGTTTTTATTTTAATTTTCACGTACTGCACGGTGCCCTTTTGACGAATCCGACTGAAAATTAGTCAGAAAAGACTCAAGACAATGATCTTACTCTCTGCCGAATTTTGTGACGTTTTGGCAAAAGGCGTGGCTATTAAGGTGCTGAAAAGTCCGATTGTACTCTGTGGCAACAAAAGCTCCGGCAACATGACTCAGATGATCCTATCTTCTCGAAGTTGTACACATTTGAGGATACTTCAGCCCTGAAGACATCTACCGACTTATTTTTCATCGTAGTAGTAGCGCCACCAACTGGTAAAAGCTAATACAAGTTATTTTCTTGGATGTTTTTCTCCGTGCAACTCAACAAGGTTGCCCTCATATATGCTCGGATGACTGTTTCGGCCATGAGGATGTCACAATACGAAATTAGTCCTTTTTCGTGAAAAGTTGTGGGAGTGGCATTGCACTGTTCGGCAATAAAACAACGCTGATTATGAGGTTCTAAATATGAACGACAACTCGTGAAACTTTACACACACATCAGGCCGAGCAAATTTATCAATATTTTATACGTTAGTTGTGCAGCTTTTTTGAAATGGCTCGCCATGGCCCTCGAGAAATGTTCAAAAAAGCAGCCCTGATTGAGTGTTTCACCTCGCTTTTTGTAAATTTTATGGAGTACAGTGAACCCTCGGTTATCGCGGTTAATGGGGACCGAGACCACCCGCGAAAACTGAAAATCCGCGAAGTAGCGGCGCACCTTCAAAAATGCTTAAAAAAAATATACAATATATATAATAAATATATATATATATATATATATATATATATATATATACGGGGAGAGAGAGAGTGAAATTCATTTTATAACAAAAAAACCAAATTATTATTAAAACGTATTATTTTTTTATTTCCCAGCCATTCTTTTTGTATTTATTTAATTACTCCGACTTTTACCTGCTGGTACGCCGTCCGGTGTGCCCTGTGAAATGAAAGGTGGCATTCTTTATTTATTTATTCATTTATTCATTCATAACTGACAGCCTCGCGCTCCGCTCGTGCCCGGGCGGAAGAGGTGCTCCAATTCGGCTTAACTGTGACACACGCCCGCCCTCCTCCCCCGGAACTTCCATTCGGTTAAACTTAGGGGCCGCTTGGCACCGCCCGTGCCCGGGGAAGGTGCTCCTCTTCGGCTTACTGTGACGCGAGCATGCCCTCCTCCTCCGGAGCTTCCATTCAGTTAAACTTAGGGGCCGCTTGGAACCGCCCGTGCCCGGGGAAGGTGCTCCTCTTCGGCTTACTGTGACGCGAGCATGCCCTCCTCCTCCGGAGCTTCCATTCGGTTAAACTTAGGGGCCGCTTGGAACCGCCCGTGCCCGGGGAAGGTGCTCCTCTTCGGCTTACTGTGACGCGAGCATGCCCTCCTCCTCCGGAGCTTCCATTCGGTTAAACTTAGGGGCCGCTTGGCACCGCCCGTGCCCGGGGAAGGTGCTCCTCTACGGCTTAACTGCCACGCACGCCGGCCGGAGCTCTGGTACGGTCCGAACCGCGCGAAACGTCGCCACCGATCGTGTCCGGGAGAACGTGCTCTTCTTCGTCCACTCTCCTCTTCGCCCACGCTCTTCTTCGGCGCACGCCGGCCGTCTAACCGCTCCAGCGCCCCGTCGTGCCGCTCGGCGAAACTACAATGCCCCCGAATATTTTTTAGACCCGCGAAGCACTGAACCCGCGAAAGGTGAACCGCGAAGTAGCGAGGGTTCACTGTATGTATAAGACCAAGACCTACAAAAAAGTCTCTTGGAGCAATGAGCTAGGTTTTACAGGAAGTCGGCCATTTTGAATTTACTTAAAAGGGGGCGGGTCACCACAATGGACTTTGTGTAGAAATTATTATTGGGGCCCGAGCAGCGACGGCGGCGAGGTCCCTATTGTTTTTGTAGAAATTATTATTAGGGCCTGAGCAGCGACCGCTACGAGGTCCCCATTGTTTTTGTGGAAATTATTATTATTTTTATTATTATTATTATTAGGGCCCGAGCAGTGACCGCTGCGAGGTCCCTATTGTTTTTCTAGAAATTGTTATTAGGGCCCGAGCTGCGACGGCTGCGAGGTCCCTATTGTTTTTGTAGAAAATATTATTACTTTTATTATTATTAATATTATTATTATTATTATTAGGGCCTGAGCAGCGACCGCTGCGAAGTCCCTATTGTTTTTGTAGAAATTATTATTATTATTATTTTTCCGATTGTTCGATCGCATTTTTGACCCCCGAAACATGCACAAAAACTCACAAAACTTGGCAGTCTCATCGGGAATGGCGAAAAATTTGATATTTTAACGTCTAATATGAACAGGAAGTGAGTTATGAATTTTTGAAAGTCCGACTTTTGCCCTTTTTTGCATGTTTACAGGGGTCATTCTTTTGCACCCTGATCCTAAAGGCTTCATCTGATTGCCTTAAAATTCTGTCTGTAGCATCTGAAGACCTGGGACAAACACTGGGGCTAAAATTTTTTGTTTCCGAAATACTATATGACGGGGCCGGGGCTTCAAAGTTTTCACTTAAGATTTCCTTCGCCGCAATGGACAAAATGCTTAATAACTCTCCTGCACATGCTGCTAAAAATCCAAAACTTCACATGTACATAAAAAGTCTGTACCTGAAGACATCTATATGTTTATATTCAGTTATACACCTTGCGCCAATCAATATCATTTTTTACATTTTGACGTACTGCACGGTGCCCTTTTAACGAATCTGATTGAAAATTGGCTAGAAAAGACTCAAGACATTGATCTTACTCTATCCCTATTTTTGTGACTTTCCTTCGAAGGGCGTGGCTATTACGGTGCCGCAGAGTCTGATTATTCTCCGTGGCAACAAAAGTTCCTGCAAAATGATTCAGATGATCCATCTTCTCGAAATTTTTCACATTTGAGGATATTCAGGCCCTGAAGACGGCTGCCAACTTATTTTTGATCGCAGTGGTAGCGCCACCAACTGGTTAAAACAAATACAAATTATTTTCGTTGATGTTTTTCTCCGGGCAGGTTAACAAAATCTACCTTATATTTGCTCGGATGAGTGTTTAGGCCTTGAGCATGTCACAATACAAAAGTCTTTCGCCTTCTTCAGAGTGTCACATGATGGTGTCTTGTGACCCGTCTTTATCAGCTGATGTTCCATGAGGGCGTGACTTACCTGTCACAAGAATGAAGGCAAGTCACGCCCCCCGCTGTCCGTTCACTCCGCCAAGATGCTGGTCCAGGTGGTGGAGAGGATGAAGGCTCCCTTGTCTCTGTTCATGGTTTTTATGCCTCGCTTGCAGATCTCAATGGCCTCTCTGATCCAGCGCTGTTGTTTGTTCTCTTCTGTGCGGATGACCCTGCCCTTCTCCCGGTCCATGATGTGGTTTTCCCTTTTGCAGTGGTCAGTGATTGCTGATTTGTAATGTTCATGTTGTGCTTGTTCTTTTACTGCTCTGATTTTTTTCATTTTTTTGACAGGTAAGCCACACCCTCATGGAACATCAGCTCAAGACACCATCATGCGACACTCTGAAGAAGGCGAAAGACTCGCCGAAACATGTCAGGTAAAAAATTATCCTAAAACATAATTGTCTGCTTTTAATGAATCAGTCAAATATCAATAATAAGAAGACAAAATGAACCTAATACAAATAAATGAATGCTTAATAACTCCCCTGCACATGCTCCTAAAAATCCAAACCTTCACCTGTAAATAAAACGTCCCGACCTGAAGACATCTTAATGTTATTATTTTGTTATACACACAGTGCCGCCAAGTGGAATCAAAAATTTTTTTTAATTTTAATTTTCACGTACTGAACGGTGCCCTTTTGACGAATCCGACTGAAAATTAGTCAGAAAAGACTCAAGACAATGATCTTACTCTCTGCCGAATTTTGTGACGTTTTGGCAAAAGGCGTGGCTATTAAGGTGCTGAAAAGTCCGATTGTACTCTGTGGCAACAAAAGCTCCGGCAACATGACTCAGATGATCCTATCTTCTCGAAGTTGTACACTTTTGAGGATACTTCAGCCCTGAAGACATCTACCAACTTATTTTACATCGTAGTAGTAGCGCCACCAACTGGTAAAAGCTAATACAAGTTATTTTCTTGGATGTTTTTCTCCGTGCAACTCAACAAGGTCGCCCTCATATATGCTCGGATGACTGTTTCGGCCATGAGGATGTCACAATACGAAATTAGTCCTTTTTCGTGAAAAGTTGTGGGAGTGGCATTGCACTGTTCGGCAATAAAACAACGCTGATTATGAGGTTCTAAATATGAACGACAACTCGTGAAACTTTACACACACATCAGGCCGAGCAAATTTATCAATATTTTATACGTTAGTTGTGCAGCTTTTTTGAAATGGCTCGCCATGGCCCTCGAGAAATGTTAAAAAAAAGCAGCTCTGGTTGAGTGTTTCACCTCGCTTTTTGTAAATTTTATGGAGTACAGTGAACCCTCGGTTATCGCGGTTAATGGGGACCGAGACCACCCGCGAAAACTGAAAATCCGCGAAGTAGCGGCGCACCTTCAAAAATGCTTAAAAAAAATATACAATTTATATAATAAATATATATATATATATATATATATATATATATATATATATATATATATATACGGGGAGAGAGAGAGTGAAATTCATTTTATAACAAAAAAACCAAATTATTATTAAAACGTATTATTTTTTTATTCCCCAGCCATTCTTTTTGTATTTATTTAATTACTCCGACTTTTACCTGCTGGTACGCCGTCCGGTGTGCCCTGTGAAATGAAAGGTGGCATTCTTTATTTATTTATTCATTTATTCATTCATAACTGACAGCCTCGCGCTCCGCTCGTGCCCGGGCGGAAGAGGTGCTCCAATTCGGCTTAACTGTGACACACGCCCGCCCTCCTCCCCCGGAACTTCCATTCGGTTAAACTTAGGGGCCGCTTGGCACCGCCCGTGCCCGGGGAAGGTGCTCCTCTTCGGCTTACTGTGACGCGAGCATGCCCTCCTCCTCCGGAGCTTCCATTCAGTTAAACTTAGGGGCCGCTTGGAACCGCCCGTGCCCGGGGAAGGTTCTCCTCTTCGGCTTACTGTGACGCGAGCATGCCCTCCTCCTCCGGAGCTTCCATTCGGTTAAACTTAGGGGCCGCTTGGCACCGCCCGTGCCCGGGGAAGGTGCTCCTCTACGGCTTAACTGCCACGCACGCCGGCCGGAGCTCTGGTACGGTCCGAACCGCGCGAAACGTCGCCACCGATCGTGTCCGGGAGAACGTGCTCTTCTTCGTCCACTCTCCTCTTCGCCCACGCTCTTCTTCGGCGCACGCCGGCCGTCTAACCGCTCCAGCGCCCCGTCGTGCCGCTCGGCGAAACTACAATGCCCCCGAATATTTTTTAGACCCGCGAAGCACTGAACCCGCGAAAGGTGAACCGCGAAGTAGCGAGGGTTCACTGTATGTATAAGACCAAGACCTACAAAAAAGTCTCTTGGAGCAATGAGCTAGGTTTTACAGGAAGTCGGCCATTTTGAATTTACTTAAAAGGGGGCGAGTCACCACAATGGACTTTGTGTAGAAATTATTATTGGGGCCCGAGCAGCGACGGCGGCGAGGTCCCTATTGTTTTTGTAGAAATTATTATTAGGGCCTGAGCAGCGACCGCTACGAGGTCCCCATTGTTTTTGTGGAAATTATTATTATTTTTATTATTATTATTATTAGGGCCCGAGCAGTGACCGCTGCGAGGTCCCTATTGTTTTTCTAGAAATTGTTATTAGGGCCCGAGCTGCGACGGCTGCGAGGTCCCTATTGTTTTTGTAGAAAATATTATTACTTTTATTATTATTAATATTATTATTATTATTATTAGGGCCTGAGCAGCGACCGCTGCGAAGTCCCTATTGTTTTTGTAGAAATTATTATTATTATTATTTTTCCGATTGTTCGATCGCATTTTTGACCCCCGAAACATGCACAAAAACTCACCAAACTTGGCAGTCTCATCGGGAATGGCGAAAAATTTGATATTTTAACGTCTAATATGAACAGGAAGTGAGTTATGAATTTTTGAAAGTCCGACTTTTGCCCTTTTTTGCATGTTTACAGGGGTCATTCTTTTGCACCCTGATCCTAAAGGCTTCATCTGATTGCCTTAAAATTCTGTCTGTAGCATCTGAAGACCTGGGACAAACACTGGGGCTAAAATTTTTTGTTTCCGAAATACTATATGACGGGGCTTCAAAGTTTTCACTTAAGATTTCCTTCGCCGCAATGGACAAAATGCTTAATAACTCTCCTGCACATGCTGCTAAAAATCCAAAACTTCACATGTACATAAAAAGTCTGTACCTGAAGACATCTATATGTTTATATTCAGTTATACACCTTGCGCCAATCAATATCATTTTTTACATTTTGACGTACTGCACGGTGCCCTTTTAACGAATCTGATTGAAAATTGGCTAGAAAAGACTCAAGACATTGATCTTACTCTATCCCTATTTTTGTGACTTTCCTTCGAAGGGCGTGGCTATTACGGTGCCGCAGAGTCTGATTATTCTCCGTGGCAACAAAAGTTCCTGCAAAATGATTCAGATGATCCATCTTCTCGAAATTTTTCACATTTGAGGATATTCAGGCCCTGAAGACGGCTGCCAACTTATTTTTGATCGCAGTGGTAGCGCCACCAACTGGTTAAAACAAATACAAATTATTTTCGTTGATGTTTTTCTCCGGGCAGGTTAACAAAATCTACCTTATATTTGCTCGGATGAGTGTTTAGGCCTTGAGCATGTCACAATACAAAAGTCTTTCGCCTTCTTCAGAGTGTCACATGATGGTGTCTTGTGACCCGTCTTTATCAGCTGATGTTCCATGAGGGCGTGACTTACCTGTCACAAGAATGAAGGCAAGTCACGCCCCCCGCTGTCCGTTCACTCCGCCAAGATGCTGGTCCAGGTGGTGGAGAGGATGAAGGCTCCCTTGTCTCTGTTCATGGTTTTTATGCCTCGCTTGCAGATCTCAATGGCCTCTCTGATCCAGCGCTGTTGTTTGTTCTCTTCTGTGCGGATGACCCTGCCCTTCTCCCGGTCCATGATGTGGTTTTCCCTTTTGCAGTGGTCAGTGATTGCTGATTTGTAATGTTCATGTTGTGCTTGTTCTTTTACTGCTCTGATTTTTTTCATTTTTTTGACAGGTAAGCCACACCCTCATGGAACATCAGCTCAAGACACCATCATGCGACACTCTGAAGAAGGCGAAAGACTCGCCGAAACATGTCAGGTAAAAAATTATCCTAAAACATAATTGTCTGCTTTTAATGAATCAGTCAAATATCAATAATAAGAAGACAAAATGAACCTAATACAAATAAATGAATGCTTAATAACTCCCCTGCACATGCTCCTAAAAATCCAAACCTTCACCTGTAAATAAAACGTCCCGACCTGAAGACATCTTAATGTTATTATTTTGTTATACACACATTGCCGCCAAGTGGAATCAAAAATTTGTTTTTATTTTAATTTTCACGTACTGCACGGTGCCCTTTTGACGAATCCGACTGAAAATTAGTCAGAAAAGACTCAAGACAATGATCTTACTCTCTGCCGAATTTTGTGACGTTTTGGCAAAAGGCGTGGCTATTAAGGTGCTGAAAAGTCCGATTGTACTTTGTGGCAACAAAAGCTCCGGCAACATGACTCAGATGATCCTATCTTCTCGAAGTTGTACACATTTGAGGATACTTCAGCCCTGAAGACATCTACCAACTTATTTTACATCGTAGTAGTAGCGCCACCAACTGGTAAAAGCTAATACAAGTTATTTTCTTGGATGTTTTTCTCCGTGCAACTCAACAAGGTTGCCCTCATATATGCTCGGATGACTGTTTCGGCCATGAGGATGTCACAATACGAAATTCGTGATTTTTCGTGAAAAGTTGTGGGAGTGGCATTGCACTGTTCGGCAATAAAACAAAGCTGATTATGAGGTTCTAAATATGAACGACAACTCGTAAAACTTTACACACACATCAGGCCGAGCAAATTTATCAATATTTTATAAGTTAGTTGTGCAGCTTTTTTGAAATGGCTCGCCATGGCCCTCGAGAAATGTTAAAAAAAAAGCAGCTCTGGTTGAGTGTTTCACCTCGCTTTTTGTAAATTTTATGGAGTACAGTGAACCCTCGGTTATCGCGGTTAATGGGGACCGAGACCACCCGCGAAAACTGAAAATCCGCGAAGTAGCGGCGCACCTTCAAAAATGCTTAAAAAAAATATACAATATATATAATAAATATATATATATATATATATATATATATATATATATATATACGGGGAGAGAGAGAGTGAAATTCATGTTATAACAAAAAAACCAAATTATTATTAAAACGTATTATTTTTTTATTCCCCAGCCATTCTTTTAGTATTTATTTAATTACTCCGACTTTTACCTGCTGGTACGCCGTCCGGTGTGCCCTGTGAAATGAAAGGTGGCATTCTTTATTTATTTATTCATTTATTCATTCATAACTGACAGCCTCGCGCTCCGCTCGTGCCCGGGCGGAAGAGGTGCTCCAATTCGGCTTAACTGTGACACACGCCCGCCCTCCTCCCCCGGAACTTCCATTCGGTTAAACTTAGGGGCCGCTTGGCACCGCCCGTGCCCGGGGAAGGTGCTCCTCTTCGGCTTACTGTGACGCGAGCATGCCCTCCTCCTCCGGAGCTTCCATTCAGTTAAACTTAGGGGCCGCTTGGAACCGCCCGTGCCCGGGGAAGGTGCTCCTCTTCGGCTTACTGTGACGCGAGCATGCCCTCCTCCTCCGGAGCTTCCATTCGGTTAACCTTAGGGGCCGCTTGGAACCGCCCGTGCCCGGGGAAGGTGCTCCTCTTCGGCTTACTGTGACGCAAGCATGCCCTCCTCCTCCGGAGCTTCCATTCGGTTAAACTTAGGGGCCGCTTGGCACCGCCCGTGCCCGGGGAAGGTTCTCCTCTACGGCTTAACTGCCACGCACGCCGGCCGGAGCTCTGGTACGGTCCGAACCGCGCGAAACGTCGCCACCGATCGTGTCCGGGAGAACGTGCTCTTCTTCGTCCACTCTCCTCTTCGCCCACGCTCTTCTTCGGCGCACGCCGGCCGTCTAACCGCTCCAGCGCCCCGTCGTGCCGCTCGGCGAAACTACAATGCCCCCGAATATTTTTTAGACCCGCGAAGCACTGAACCCGCGAAAGGTGAACCGCGAAGTAGCGAGGGTTCACTGTATGTATAAGACCAAGACCTACAAAAAAGTCTCTTGGAGCAATGAGCTAGGTTTTACAGGAAGTCGGCCATTTTGAATTTACTTAAAAGGGGGCGGGTCACCACAATGGACTTTGTGTAGAAATTATTATTGGGGCCCGAGCAGCGACGGCGGCGAGGTCCCTATTGTTTTTGTAGAAATTATTATTAGGGCCTGAGCAGCGACCGCTACGAGGTCCCCATTGTTTTTGTGGAAATTATTATTATTTTTATTATTATTATTATTAGGGCCCGAGCAGTGACCGCTGCGAGGTCCCTATTGTTTTTCTAGAAATTGTTATTAGGGCCCGAGCTGCGACGGCTGCGAGGTCCCTATTGTTTTTGTAGAAAATATTATTACTTTTATTATTATTAATATTATTATTATTATTATTAGGGCCTGAGCAGCGACCGCTGCGAAGTCCCTATTGTTTTTGTAGAAATTATTATTATTATTATTATTTTTCCGATTGTTCGATCGCATTTTTGACCCCCGAAACATGCACAAAAACTCACCAAACTTGGCAGTCTCATCGGGCATGGCGAAAAATTTGATATTTTAACGTCTAATATGAACAGGAAGTGAGTTATGAATTTTTGAAAGTCCGACTTTTGCCCTTTTTTGCATGTTTACAGGGGTCATTCTTTTGCACCCTGATCCTAAAGGCTTCATCTGATTGCCTTAAAATTCTGTCTGTAGCATCTGAAGACCTGGGACAAACACTGGGGCTAAAATTTTTTGTTTCCGAAATACTATATGACGGGGGCGGGGCTTCAAAGTTTTCACTTAAGATTTCCTTCGCCGCAATGGACAAAATGCTTAATAACTCTCCTGCACATGCTGCTAAAAATCCAAAACTTCACATGTACATAAAAAGTCTGTACCTGAAGACATCTATATGTTTATATTCAGTTATACACCTTGCGCCAATCAATATCATTTTTTACATTTTGACGTACTGCACGGTGCCCTTTTAACGAATCTGATTGAAAATTGGCTAGAAAAGACTCAAGACATTGCTCTTACTCTATCCCTATTTTTGTGACTTTCCTTCGAAGGGCGTGGCTATTACGGTGCCGCAGAGTCTGATTATTCTCCGTGGCAACAAAAGTTCCTGCAAAATGATTCAGATGATCCATCTTCTCGAAATTTTTCACATTTGAGGATATTCAGGCCCTGAAGACGGCTGCCAACTTATTTTTGATCGCAGTGGTAGCGCCACCAACTGGTTAAAACAAATACAAATTATTTTCGTTGATGTTTTTCTCCGGGCAGGTGAACAAAATCTACCTTATATTTGCTCGGATGAGTGTTTAGGCCTTGAGCATGTCACAATACGAAAGTCTTTCGCCTTCTTCAGAGTGTCACATGATGCTGTCTTGTGACCCGTCTTTATCAGCTGATGTTCCATGAGGGCGTGACTTACCTGTCACAAGAATGAAGGCAAGTCACGCCCCCCGCTGTCCGTTCACTCCGCCAAGATGCTGGTCCAGGTGGTAGAGAGGATGAAGGCTCCCTTGTCTCTGTTCATGGTTTTTATGCCTCGCTTGCAGATCTCAATGGCCTCTCTGATCCAGCGCTGTTGTTTGTTCTCTTCTGTGCGGATGACCCTGCCCTTCTCCCGGTCCATGATGTGGTTTTCCCTTTTGCAGTGGTCAGTGATTGCTGATTTGTAATGTTCATGTTGTGCTTGTTCTTTTACTGCTCTGATTTTTTTCATTTTTTTGACAGGTAAGTCACACCCTCATGGAACATCAGCTGATAAAGACGGGTCTCAAGACACCATCATGCGACACTCTGAAGAAGGCGAAAGACTCGCCGAAACATGTCAGGTAAAAAATTAACCTAAAACATAATTGTCTGCTTTTAATGAATCAGTCAAATATCAATAATAAGAAGACAAAATGAACCTAATACAAATAAATGAATGCTTAATAACTCCCCTGCACATGCTCCTAAAAATCCAAACCTTCACCTGTAAATAAAACGTCCCGACCTGAAGACATCTTAATGTTATTATTTTGTTATACACACAGTGCCGCCAAGTGGAATCAAAAATTTTTTTTTATTTTAATTTTCACGTACTGCACGGTGCCCTTTTGACGAATCCGACTGAAAATTAGTCAGAAAAGACTCAAGACAATGATCTTACTCTCTGCCGAATTTTGTGACGTTTTGGCAAAAGGCGTGGCTATTAAGGTGCTGAAAAGTCCGATTGTACTCTGTGGCAACAAAAGCTCCGGCAACATGACTCAGATGATCCTATCTTCTCGAAGTTGTACACTTTTGAGGATACTTCAGCCCTGAAGACATCTACCAACTTATTTTACATCGTATTAGTAGCGCCACCAACTGGTAAAAGCTAATACAAGTTATTTTCTTGGATGTTTTTCTCCGTGCAACTCAACAAGGTCGCCCTCATATATGCTCGGATGACTGTTTCGGCCATGAGGATGTCACAATACGAAATTAGTCCTTTTTCGTGAAAAGTTGTGGGAGTGGCATTGCACTGTTCGGCAATAAAACAACGCTGATTATGAGGTTCTAAATATGAACGACAACTCGTGAAACTTTACACACACATCAGGCCGAGCAAATTTATCAATATTTTATACGTTAGTTGTGCAGCTTTTTTGAAATGGCTCGCCATGGCCCTCGAGAAATGTTAAAAAAAAGCAGCTCTGGTTGAGTGTTTCACCTCGCTTTTTGTAAATTTTATGGAGTACAGTGAACCCTCGGTTATCGCGGTTAATGGGGACCGAGACCACCCGCGAAAACTGAAAATCCGCGAAGTAGCGGCGCACCTTCAAAAATGCTTAAAAAAAATATACAATATATATAATAAATATATATATATATATATATATATATATATATATATATATATATATATATACGGGGAGAGAGAGAGTGAAATTCATTTTATAACAAAAAAAACAAATTATTATTAAAACGTATTATTTTTTTATTCCCCAGCCATTCTTTTTGTATTTATTTAATTACTCCGACTTTTACCTGCTGGTACGCCGTCCGGTGTGCCCTGTGAAATGAAAGGTGGCATTCTTTATTTATTTATTCATTTATTCATTCATAACTGACAGCCTCGCGCTCCGCTCGTGCCCGGGCGGAAGAGGTGCTCCAATTCGGCTTAACTGTGACACACGCCCGCCCTCCTCCCCCGGAACTTCCATTCGGTTAAACTTAGGGGCCGCTTGGCACCGCCCGTGCCCAGGGAAGGTGCTCCTCTTCGGCTTACTGTGACGCGAGCATGCCCTCCTCCTCCGGAGCTTCCATTCAGTTAAACTTAGGGGCCGCTTGGAACCGCCCGTGCCCGGGGAAGGTGCTCCTCTTCGGCTTACTGTGACGCGAGCATGCCCTCCTCCTCCGGAGCTTCCATTCGGTTAACCTTAGGGGCCGCTTGGAACCGCCCGTGCCCGGGGAAGGTGCTCCTCTACGGCTTAACTGCCACGCACGCCGGCCGGAGCTCTGGTACGGTCCGAACCGCGCGAAACGTCGCCACCGATCGTGTCCGGGAGAACGTGCTCTTCTTCGTCCACTCTCCTCTTCGCCCACGCTCTTCTTCGGCGCACGCCGGCCGTCTAACCGCTCCAGCGCCCCGTCGTGCCGCTCGGCGAAACTACACTGCCCCCGAATATTTTTTAGACCCGCGAAGCACTGAACCCGCGAAAGGTGAACCGCGAAGTAGTGAGGGTTCACTGTATGTATAAGACCAAGACCTACAAAAAAGTCTCTTGGAGCAATGAGCTAGGTTTTACAGGAAGTCGGCCATTTTGAATTTACTTAAAAGGGGGCGAGTCACCACAATGGACTTTGTGTAGAAATTATTATTGGGGCCCGAGCAGCGACGGCGGCGAGGTCCCTATTGTTTTTGTAGAAATTATTATTAGGGCCTGAGCAGCGACCGCTACGAGGTCCCCATTGTTTTTGTGGAAATTA
Source organism: Idiotropiscis lumnitzeri (assembly GCF_059441095.1). Taxonomy (NCBI): domain Eukaryota; kingdom Metazoa; phylum Chordata; class Actinopteri; order Syngnathiformes; family Syngnathidae; genus Idiotropiscis; species Idiotropiscis lumnitzeri. The sequence continues at coordinate 3,677,766 of NW_028283562.1, read as the reverse complement.
TTATTATTTTTATTATTATTATTATTAGGGCCCGAGCAGTGACCGCTGCGAGGTCCCTATTGTTTTTCTAGAAATTGTTATTAGGGCCCGAGCTGCGACGGCTGCGAGGTCCCTATTGTTTTTGTAGAAAATATTATTACTTTCATTATTATTAATATTATTATTATTATTATTAGGGCCTGAGCAGCGACCGCTGCGAAGTCCCTATTGTTTTTGTAGAAATTATTATTATTATTATTTTTCCGATTGTTCGATCGCATTTTTGACCCCCGAAACATGCACAAAAACTCACCAAACTTGGCAGTCTCATCGGGCATGGCGAAAAATTTGATATTTTAACGTCTAATATGAACAGGAAGTGAGTTATGAATTTTTGAAAGTCCGACTTTTGCCCTTTTTTGCATGTTTACAGGGGTCATTCTTTTGCACCCTGATCCTCAAGGCTTCATCTGATTGCCTTAAAATTCTGTCTGTAGCATCTGAAGACCTGGGACAAACACTGGGGCTAAAATTTTTTGTTTCCGAAATACTATATGACGGGGGCGAGGCTTCAAAGTTTTCACTTAAGATTTCCTTCGCCGCAATGGACAAAATGCTTAATAACTCTCCTGCACATGCTGCTAAAAATCCAAAACTTCACATGTACATAAAAAGTCTGTACCTGAAGACATCTATATGTTTATATTCAGTTATACACCTTGCGCCAATCAATATCATTTTTTACATTTTGACGTACTGCACGGTGCCCTTTTAACGAATCTGATTGAAAATTGGCTAGAAAAGACTCAAGACATTGATCTTACTCTATCCCTATTTTTGTGACTTTCCTTCGAAGGGCGTGGCTATTACGGTGCCGCAGAGTCTGATTATTCTCCGTGGCAACAAAAGTTCCTGCAAAATGATTCAGATGATCCATCTTCTCGAAATTTTTCACATTTGAGGATATTCAGGCCCTGAAGACGGCTGCCAACTTATTTTTGATCGCAGTGGTAGCGCCACCAACTGGTTAAAACAAATACAAATTATTTTCGTTGATGTTTTTCTCCGGGCAGGTGAACAAAATCTACCTTATATTTGCTCGGATGAGTGTTTAGGCCTTGAGCATGTCACAATACGAAAGTCTTTCGCCTTCTTCAGAGTGTCACATGATGCTGTCTTGTGACCCGTCTTTATCAGCTGATGTTCCATGAGGGCGTGACTTACCTGTCACAAGAATGAAGGCAAGTCACGCCCCCCGCTGTCCGTTCACTCCGCCAAGATGCTGGTCCAGGTGGTAGAGAGGATGAAGGCTCCCTTGTCTCTGTTCATGGTTTTTATGCCTCGCTTGCAGATCTCAATGGCCTCTCTGATCCAGCGCTGTTGTTTGTTCTCTTCTGTGCGGATGACCCTGCCCTTCTCCCGGTCCATGATGTGGTTTTCCCTTTTGCAGTGGTCAGTGATTGCTGATTTGTAATGTTCATGTTGTGCTTGTTCTTTTACTGCTCTGATTTTTTTCATTTTTTTGACAGGTAAGTCACACCCTCATGGAACATCAGCTCAAGACACCATCATGCGACACTCTGAAGAAGGCGAAAGACTCGCCGAAACATGTCAGGTAAAAAATTAACCTAAAACATAATTGTCTGCTTTTAATGAATCAGTCAAATCTCAATAATAAGAAGACAAAATGAACCTAATACAAATAAATGAATGCTTAATAACTCCCCTGCACATGCTCCTAAAAATCCAAACCTTGTAAATAAAACGTCCCGACCTGAAGACATCGTAATGTTATTATTTTGTTATACACACAGTGCCGCCAAGTGGAATCAAAAATTTGTTTTTATTTAAATTTTCACGTACTGCACGGTGCCCTTTTGACGAATCCGACTGAAAATTAGTCAGAAAAGACTCAAGACAATGATCTTACTCTCTGCCGAATTTTGTGACGTTTTGGCAAAAGGCGTGGCTATTAAGGTGCTGAAAAGTCCGATTGTACTCTGTGGCAACAAAAGCTCCGGCAACATGACTCAGATGATCTTATCTTCTCGAAGTTGTACACATTTGAGGATACTTCAGCCCTGAAGACATCTACCAACTTATTTTACATCGTAGTAGTAGCGCCACCAACTGGTAAAAGCTAATACAAGTTATTTTCTTGGATGTTTTTCTCCGTGCAACTCAACAAGGTCGCCCTCATATATGCTCGGATGACTGTTTCGGCCATGAGGATGTCACAATACGAAATTCGTCCTTTTTCGTGAAAAGTTGTGGGAGTGGCATTGCACTGTTCGGCAATAAAACAAAGCTGATTATGAGGTTCTAAATATGAACGACAACTCGTAAAACTTTACACACACATCAGGCCGAGCAAATTTATCAATATTTTATACGTTAGTTGTGCAGCTTTTTTGAAATGGCTCGCCATGGCCCTCGAGAAATGTTAAAAAAAGCAGCTCTGGTTGAGTGTTTCACCTCGCTTTTTGTAAATTTTATGGAGTACAGTGAACCCTCGGTTATCGCGGTTAATGGGGACCGAGACCACCCGCGAAAACTGAAAATCCGCGAAGTAGCGGCGCACCTTCAAAAATGCTTAAAAAAAATATACAATATATATAATAAATATATATATATATATATACGGGGAGAGAGAGAGTGAAATTCATGTTATAACAAAAAAACCAAATTATTATTAAAACGTATTATTTTTTTATTCCCCAGCCATTCTTTTAGTATTTATTTAATTACTCCGACTTTTACCTGCTGGTACGCCGTCCGGTGTGCCCTGTGAAATGAAAGGTGGCATTCTTTATTTATTTATTCATTTATTCATTCATAACTGACAGCCTCGCGCTCCGCTCGTGCCCGGGCAGAAGAGGTGCTCCAATTTGGCTTAACTGTGACACACGCCCGCCCTCCTCCCCCGGAGCTTCCATTCGGTTAAACTTAGGGGCCGCTTGGCACCGCCCGTGCCCGGGGAAGGTGCTCCTCTTCGGCTTACTGTGACGCGAGCATGCCCTCCTCCTCCGGAGCTTCCATTCGGTTAAACTTAGGGGCCGCTTGGAACCGCCCGTGCCCGGGGAAGGTGCTCCTCTACGGCTTAACTGCCACGCACGCCGGCCGGAGCTCTGGTACGGTCCGAACCGCGCGAAACGTCGCCACCGATCTTGTCCGGGGGAACGTGCTCTTCTTCGTCCACTCTCCTCTTCGCCCACGCTCTTCTTCGGCGCACGCCGGCCGTCTAACCGCTCCAGCGCCCCGCCGTGCTGCTCGGCGAAACTACAATGCCCCCGAATATTTTTTAGACCCGCGAAGCACTGAACCCGCGAAAGGTGAACCGCGAAGTAGCGAGGGTTCACTGTATGTATAAGACCAAGACCTACAAAAAAGTCTCTTGGAGCAATGAGCTAGGTTTTACAGGAAGTCGGCCATTTTGAATTTACTTAAAAGGGGGCGGGTCACCACAATGGACTTTGTGTAGAAATTATTATTGGGGCCCGAGCAGCGACCGCGGCGAGGTCCCTATTGTTTTTGTAGAAAACATTATTACTTTTATTATTATTATTATTATTATTATTAGGGCCTGAGCAGCGACCGCTGCGAAGTCCCTATTGTTTTTGTAGAAATTATTATTATTATTATTTTTCCGATTGTTCGATCGCATTTTTGACCCCCGAAACATGCACAAAAACTCACCAAACTTGGCAGTCTCATCGGGCATGGCGAAAAATTTGATATTTTAACGTCTAATATGAACAGGAAGTGAGTTATGAATTTTTGAAAGTCCGACTTTTGCCCTTTTTTGCATGTTTACAGGGGTCATTCTTTTGCACCCTGATCCTAAAGGCTTCATCTGATTGCCTTAAAATTCTGTCTGTAGCATCTGAAGACCTGGGACAAACACTGGGGCTAAAATTTTTTGTTTCCGAAATACTATATGACGGGGGCGGGGCTTCAAAGTTTTCACTTAAGATTTCCTTCGCCGCAATGGACAAAATGCTTAATAACATTCCTGCACATGCTGCTAAAAATCCAAAACTTCACATGTACATAAAGAGTCTGTACCTGAAGACATCTATATGTTTATATTCAGTTATACACCTTGCGCCAATCAATATCATTTTTTACATTTTGACGTACTGCATGGTGCCCTTTTAACGAATCCGATTGAAAATTGGCTAGAAAAGACTCAAGACATTGATCTTACTCTATCCCTATTTTTATGACTTTCCTTCAAAGGGCGTGGCTATTACGGTGCCGCAGAGTCTGATTATTCTCCGTGGCAACAAAAGTTCCTGCAAAATGATTCAGATGATCCATCTTCTGGAAATCTTTCACATTTGAGGATATTCAGGCCCTGAAGACGGCTGCCAACTTATTTTTGATCGCAGTGGTAGCGCCACCAACTGGTTAAAACAAATACAAATTATTTTCGTTGATGTTTTTCTCCGGGCAGGTGAACAAAATCTACCTTATATTTGCTCGGATGAGTGTTTAGGCCTTGAGCATGTCACAATACGAAAGTCTTTCGCCTTCTTCAGAGTGTCACATGATGCTGTCTTGTGACCCGTCTTTATCAGCTGATGTTCCATGAGGGCGTGACTTACCTGTCACAAGAATGAAGGCAAGTCACGCCCCCCGCTGTCCGTTCACTCCGCCAAAATGCTGCTCCAGGTGGTAGAGAGGATGAAGGCTCCCTTGTCTCTGTTCATGGTTTTTATGCCTCGCTTGCAGATCTCAATGGCCTCTCTGATCCAGCGCTGTTGTTTGTTCTCTTCGGTGCGGATGACCCTGCCCTTCTCCCGGTCCATGATGTGGTTTTCCCTTTTGCAGTGGTCAGTGATTGCTGATTTGTAATGTTCATGTTGTGCTTGTTCTTTTACTGCTCTGATTTTTTCATTTTTTTGACAGGTAAGTCACACCCTCATGGAACATCAGCTGATAAAGACGGGTCTCAAGACACCATCATGCGACACTCTGAAGAAGGCGAAAGACTCGCCGAAACATGTCAGGTAAAAAATTAACCTAAAACATAATTGTCTGCTTTTAATGAATCAGTCAAATATCAATAATAAGAAGACAAAATGAACCTAATACAAATAAATGAATGCTTAATAACTCCCCTGCACATGCTCCTAAAAATCCAAACCTTCACCTGTAAATAAAACGTCCCGACCTGAAGACATCTTAATGTTATTATTTTGTTATACACACAGTGCCGCCAAGTGGAATAACATTTTTTTTTTAATTTTAATTTTCACGTACTGCACGGTGCCCTTTTGACGAATCCGACTGAAAATTAGTCAGAAAAGACTCAAGACAATGATCTTACTCTCTGCCGAATTTTGTGACGTTTTGGCAAAAGGCGTGGCTATTAAGGTGCTGAAAAGTCCGATTGTACTCTGTGGCAACAAAAGCTCCGGCAACATGACTCAGATGATCCTATCTTCTCGAAGTTGTACACATTTGAGGATACTTCAGCCCAGAAGACATCTACCAACTTATTTTACATCGTAGTAGTAGCGCCACCAACTGGTAAAAGCTAATACAAGTTATTTTCTTGGATGTTTTTCTCCGTGCAACTCAACAAGGTCGCCCTCATATATGCTCGGATGACTGTTTCGGCCATGAGGATGTCACAATACGAAATTAGTCCTTTTTCGTGAAAAGTTGTGGGAGTGGCATTGCACTGTTCGGCAATAAAACAACGCTGATTATGAGGTTCTAGATATGAACGACAACTCGTGAAACTTTACACACACATCAGGCCGAGCAAATTTATCAATATTTTATACGTTAGTTGTGCAGCTTTTTTGAAATGGCTCGCCATGGCCCTCGAGAAATGTTAAAAAAAAGCAGCTCTGGTTGAGTGTTTCACCTCGCTTTTTGTAAATTTTATGGAGTACAGTGAACCCTCGGTTATCGCGGTTAATGGGGACCGAGACCACCCGCGAAAACTGAAAATCCGCGAAGTAGCGGCGCACCTTCAAAAATGCTTAAAAAAAATATACAATATATATAATAAATATATATATATATATATATATATATATATATATATATATATATATATATATATATATATATATATATATATATACGGGGAGAGAGAGAGTGAAATTCATGTTATAACAAAAAAAACTAATTATTATTAAAACGTATTATTTTTTTATTCCCCAGCCATTCTTTTTGTATTTATTTAATTTCTCCGACTTTTACCTGCTGGTACGCCGTCCGGTGTGCCTTGTGAAATGAAAGGTGGCATTCTTTATTTATTTATTCATTTATTCATTCATAACTGACAGCCTCGCGCTCCGCTCGTGCCCGGGCAGAAGAGGTGCTCCAATTTGGCTTAACTGTGACACACGCCCGCCCTCCTCCCCCGGAGCTTCCATTCGGTTAAACTTAGGGGCCGCTTGGCACCGCCCGTGCCCGGGGAAGGTGCTCCTCTTCGGCTTACTGTGACGCGAGCATGCCCTCCTCCTCCGGAGCTTCCATTCGGTTAAACTTAGGGGCCGCTTGGAACCGCCCGTGCCCGGGGAAGGTGCTCCTCTTCGGCTTACTGTGACGCGAGCATGCCCTCCTCCTCCGGAGCTTCCATTCGGTTAAACTTAGGGGCCGCTTGGCACCGCTCGTGCCCGGGGAAGGTGCTCCTCTACGGCTTAACTGCCACGCACGCTGGCCGGAGCTCTGGTACGGTCCGAACCGCGCGAAACGTCGCCACCGATCGTGTCCGGGAGAACGTGCTCTTCTTCGTCCACTCTCCTCTTCGCCCACGCTCTTCTTCGGCGCACGCCGGCCGTCTAACCGCTCCAGCGCCCCGTCGTGCCGCTCGGCGAAACTACAATGCCCCCGAATATTTTTTAGACCCGCGAAGCACTGAACCCGCGAAAGGTGAACCGCGAAGTAGCGAGGGTTCACTGTATGTATAAGACCAAGACCTACAAAAAAGTCTCTTGGAGCAATGAGCTAGGTTTTACAGGAAGTCGGCCATTTTGAATTTACTTAAAAGGGGGCGGGTCACCACAATGGACTTTGTGTAGAAATTATTATTGGGGCCCGAGCCGCGACCGCGGCGAGGTCCCTATTGTTTTTGTAGAAAATATTATTACTTTTATTATTATTATTATTATTATTATTAGGGCCTGAGCAGCGACCGCTGCGAAGTCCCTATTGTTTTTGTAGAAATTATTATTATTATTATTTTTCCGATTGTTCGATCGCATTTTTGACCCCCGAAACATGCACAAAAACTCACCAAACTTGGCAGTCTCATCGGGCATGGCGAAAAATTTGATATTTTAACGTCTAATATGAACAGGAAGTGAGTTATAAATTTTTGAAAGTCCGACTTTTGCCCTTTTTTGCATGTTTACAGGTGTCATTCTTTTGCACCCTGATCCTAAAGGCTTCATCTGATTGCCTTAAAATTCTGTCTGTAGCATCTGAAGACCTGGGACAAACACTGGGGCTAAAATTTTTTGTTTCCGAAATACTATATGACGGGGGCGGGGCTTCAAAGTTTTCACTTAAGATTTCCTTCGCCGCAATGGACAAAATGCTTAATAACATTCCTGCACATGCTGCTAAAAATCCAAAACTTCACATGTACATAAAGAGTCTGTACCTGAAGACATCTATATGTTTATATTCAGTTATACACCTTGCGCCAATCAATATCATTTTTTACATTTTGACGTACTGCACGGTGCCCTTTTAACGAATCTGATTGAAAATTGGCTAGAAAAGACTCAAGACATTGATCTTACTCTATCCCTATTTTTGTGACTTTCCTTCGAAGGGCGTGGCTATTACGGTGCCGCAGAGTCTGATTATTCTCCGTGGCAACAAAAGTTCCTGCAAAATGATTCAGATGATCCATCTTCTCGAAATTTTTCACATTTGAGGATATTCAGGCCCTGAAGACGGCTGCCAAGTTATTTTTGATCGCAGTGGTAGCGCCACCAACTGGTTAAAACAAATACAAATTATTTTCGTTGATTTTTTTCTCCGGGCAGGTTAACAAAATCTACCTTACATTTGCTCGGATGAGTGTTTAGGCCTTGAGGATGTCACAATACGAAAGTCTTTCGCCTTCTTCAGAGTGTCACATGATGGTGTCTTGTGGCCCGTCTTTATCAGCTGATGTTCCATGAGGGCGTGACTTACCTGTCACAAGAATGAAGGCAAGTCACGCCCCCCGCTGTCCGTTCACTCCGCCAAAATGCTGCTCCAGGTGGTAGAGAGGATGAAGGCTCCCTTGTCTCTGTTCATGGTTTTTATGCCTCGCTTGCAGATCTCAATGGCCTCTCTGATCCAGCGCTGTTGTTTGTTCTCTTCGGTGCGGATGACCCTGCCCTTCTCCCGGTCCATGATGTGGTTTTCCCTTTTGCAGTGGTCAGTGATTGCTGATTTGTAATGTTCATGTTGTGCTTGTTCTTTTACTGCTCTGATTTTTTCATTTTTTTGACAGGTAAGTCACACCCTCATGGAACATCAGCTCAAGACACCATCATGCGACACTCTGAAGAAGGCAAAAGACTCGCCGAAACATGTCAGGTAAAAAATTAACCTAAAACATAATTGTCTGCTTTTAATGAATCAGTCAAATATCAATAATAAGAAGACAAAATGAACCTAATACAAATAAATGAATGCTTAATAATTCCCCTGCACATGCTCCTAAAAATCCAAACCTTCACCTGTAAATAAAACGTCCCGACCTGAAGACATCTTAATGTTATTATTTTGTTATACACACAGCGCCGCCAAGTGGAATCAAAAATTTTTTTTAATTTTAATTTTCACGTACTGCACGGTGCCCTTTTGACGAATCCGACTGAAAATTAGTCAGAAAAGACTCAAGACAATGATCTTACTCTCTGCCGAATTTTGTGACGTTTTGGCAAAAGGCGTGGCTATTAAGGTGCTGAAAAGTCCGATTGTACTCTGTGGCAACAAAAGCTCCGGCAACATGACTCAGATGATCCTATCTTCTCGAAGTTGTACACATTTGAGGATACTTCAGCCCTGAAGACATCTACCAACTTATTTTACATTGTAGTAGTAGCGCCACCAACTGGTAAAAGCTAATACAAGTTATTTTCTTGGATGTTTTTCTCCGTGCAACTCAACAAGGTCGCCCTCATATATGCTCGGATGACTGTTTCGGCCATGAGGATGTCACAATACGAAATTCGTGATTTTTCGTGAAAAGTTGTGGGAGTGGCATTGCACTGTTCGGCAATAAAACAAAGCTGATTATGAGGTTCTAAATATGAACGACAACTCGTAAAACTTTACACACACATCAGGCCGAGCAAATTTATCAATATTTTATACGTTAGTTGTGCAGCTTTTTTGAAATGGCTCGCCATGGCCCTCGAGAAATGTTAAAAAAAAGCAGCTCTGGTTGAGTGTTTCACCTCGCTTTTTGTAAATTTTATGGAGTACAGTGAACCCTCGGTTATCGCGGTTAATGGGGACCGAGACCACCCGCGAAAACTGAAAATCCGCGAAGTAGCGGCGCACCTTCAAAAATGCTTAAAAAAAATATACAATATATACAATAAATATATAAATATATATATATATATATATATATATATATATATATATATATATATAAATATATATATATATATACGGGGAGAGAGAGAGTGAAATTCATGTTATAACAAAAAAACCAAATTATTATTAAAACGTATTATTTTTTTATTCCCCAGCCATTCTTTTTGTATTTATTTAATTACTCCGACTTTTACCTGCTGGTACGCCGTCCGGTGTGCCCTGTGAAATGAAAGGTGGCATTCTTTATTTATTTATTCATTTATTCATTCATAACTGACAGCCTCGCGCTCCGCTCGTGCCCGGGCAGAAGAGGTGCTCCAATTTGGCTTAACTGTGACACACGCCCGTCCTCCTCCCCCGGAGATTCCATTCGGTTAAACTTAGGGGCCGCTTGGCACCGCCCGTGCCCGGGGAAGGTGCTCCTCTTCGGCTTACTGTGACGCGAGCATGCCCTCCTCCTCCGGAGCTTCCATTCGGTTAAACTTAGGGGCCGCTTGGAACCGCCCGTGCCCGGGGACGGTGCTCCTCTTCGGCTTACTGTGACGCGAGCATGCCCTCCTCCTCCGGAGCTTCCATTCGGTTAAACTTAGGGGCCGCTTGGCACCGCCCGTGCCCGGGGAAGGTGCTCCTCTACGGCTTACTGTGACGCGAGCATGCCCTCCTCCTCCGGAGCTTCCATTCGGTTAAACTTAGGGGCCGCTTGGCACCGCCCGTGCCCGGGGAAGGTGCTCCTCTACGGCTTAACTGCCACGCACGCCGGCCGGAGCTCTGGTACGGTCCGAACCGCGCGAAACGTCGCCACCGATCGTGTCCGGGAGAACGTGCTCTTCTTCGTCCACTCTCCTCTTCGCCCACGCTCTTCTTCGGCGCACGCCGGCCGTCTAACCGCTCCAGCGCCCCGTCGTGCCGCTCGGCGAAACTACAATGCCCCCGAATATTTTTTAGACCCGCGAAGCACTGAACCCGCGAAAGGTGAACCGCGAAGTAGCGAGGGTTCACTGTATGTATAAGACCAAGACCTACAAAAAAGTCTCTTGGAGCAATGAGCTAGGTTTTACAGGAAGTCGGCCATTTTGAATTTACTTAAAAGGGGGCGGGTCACCACAATGGACTTTGTGTAGAAATTATTATTGGGGCCCGAGCAGCGACGGCGGCGAGGTCCCTATTGTTTTTGTAGAAATTATTATTAGGGCCTGAGCAGCGACCGCTACGAGGTCCCCATTGTTTTTGTGGAAATTATTATTATTTTTATTATTATTATTATTAGGGCCCGAGCAGTGACCGCTGCGAGGTCCCTATTGTTTTTCTAGAAATTGTTATTAGGGCCCGAGCTGCGACGGCTGCGAGGTCCCTATTGTTTTTGTAGAAAATATTATTACTTTTATTATTATTAATATTATTATTATTATTATTAGGGCCTGAGCAGCGACCGCTGCGAAGTCCCTATTGTTTTTGTAGAAATTATTATTATTATTATTTTTCCGATTGTTCGATCGCATTTTTGACCCCCGAAACATGCACAAAAACTCACCAAACTTGGCAGTCTCATCGGGCATGGCGAAAAATTTGATATTTTAACGTCTAATATGAACAGGAAGTGAGTTATGAATTTTTGAAAGTCCGACTTTTGCCCTTTTTTGCATGTTTACAGGGGTCATTCTTTTGCACCCTGATCCTAAAGGCTTCATCTGATTGCCTTAAAATTCTGTCTGTAGCATCTGAAGACCTGGGACAAACACTGGGGCTAAAATTTTTTGTTTCCGAAATACTATATGACGGGGGCGGGGCTTCAAAGTTTTCACTTAAGATTTCCTTCGCCGCAATGGACAAAATGCTTAATAACTCTCCTGCACATGCTGCTAAAAATCCAAAACTTCACATGTACATAAAAAGTCTGTACCTGAAGACATCTATATGTTTATATTCAGTTATACACCTTGCGCCAATCAATATCATTTTTTACATTTTTACGTACTGCACGGTGCCCTTTTAACGAATCTGATTGAAAATTGGCTAGAAAAGACTCAAGACATTGATCTTACTCTATCCCTATTTTTGTGACTTTCCTTCGAAGGGCGTGGCTATTACGGTGCCGCAGAGTCTGATTATTCTCCGTGGCAACAAAAGTTCCTGCAAAATGATTCAGATGATCCATCTTCTCGAAATTTTTCACATTTGAGGATATTCAGGCCCTGAAGACGGCTGCCAACTTATTTTTGATCGCAGTGGTAGCGCCACCAACTGGTTAAAACAAATACAAATTATTTTCGTTGATGTTTTTCTCCGGCCAGGTGAACAAAATCTACCTTATATTTGCTCGGATGAGTGTTTAGGCCTTGAGCATGTCACAATACGAAAGTCTTTCGCCTTCTTCAGAGTGTCACATGATGCTGTCTTGTGACCCGTCTTTATCAGCTGATGTTCCATGAGGGCGTGACTTACCTGTCACAAGAATGAAGGCAAGTCACGCCCCCCGCTGTCCGTTCACTCCGCCAAGATGCTGGTCCAGGTGGTAGAGAGGATGAAGGCTCCCTTGTCTCTGTTCATGGTTTTTATGCCTCGCTTGCAGATCTCAATGGCCTCTCTGATCCAGCGCTGTTGTTTGTTCTCTTCTGTGCGGATGACCCTGCCCTTCTCCCGGTCCATGATGTGGTTTTCCCTTTTGCAGTGGTCAGTGATTGCTGATTTGTAATGTTCATGTTGTGCTTGTTCTTTTACTGCTCTGATTTTTTTCATTTTTTTGACAGGTAAGTCACACCCTCATGGAACATCAGCTCAAGACACCATCATGCGACACTCTGAAGAAGGCGAAAGACTCGCCGAAACATGTCAGGTAAAAAATTAACCTAAAACATAATTGTCTGCTTTTAATGAATCAGTCAAATATCAATAATAAGAAGACAAAATGAACCTAATACAAATAAATGAATGCTTAATAACTCCCCTGCACATGCTCCTAAAAATCCAAACCTTCACCTGTAAATAAAACGTCCCGACCTGAAGACATCTTAATGTTATTATTTTGTTATACACACAGTGCCGCCAAGTGGAATCAAAAATTTGTTTTTATTTTAATTTTCACGTACTGCACGGTGCCCTTTTGACGAATCCGACTGAAAATTAGTCAGAAAAGACTCAAGACAATGATCTTACTCTCTGCCGAATTTTGTGACGTTTTGGCAAAAGGCGTGGCTATTAAGGTGCTGAAAAGTCCGATTGTACTCTGTGGCAACAAAATCTCCGGCAACATGACTCAGATGATCCTATCTTCTCGAAGTTGTACACATTTGAGGATACTTCAGCCCTGAAGACATCTACCAACTTATTTTACATCGTAGTAGTAGCGCCACCAACTGGTAAAAGCTAATACAAGTTATTTTCTTGGATGTTTTTCTCCGTGCAACTCAACAAGGTCGCCCTCATATATGCTCGGATGACTGTTTCGGCCATGAGGATGTCACAATACGAAATTCGTCCTTTTTCGTGAAAAGTTGTGGGAGTGGCATTGCACTGTTCGGCAATAAAACAAAGCTGATTATGAGGTTCTAAATATGAACGACAACTCGTAAAACTTTACACACACATCAGGCCGAGCAAATTTATCAATATTTTATACGTTAGTTGTGCAGCTTTTTTGAAATGGCTCGCCATGGCCCTCGAGAAATGTTAAAAAAAGCAGCTCTGGTTGAGTGTTTCACCTCGCTTTTTGTAAATTTTATGGAGTACAGTGAACCCTCGGTTATCTCGGTTAATGGGGACCGAGACCACCCGCGAAAACTGAAAATCCGCGAAGTAGCGGCGCACCTTCAAAAATGCTTAAAAAAAATATACAATATATATAATAAATATATATATATATATATATATATATATATATATATATATATATATATATATATATATACGGGGAGAGAGAGAGTGAAATTCATGTTATAACAAAAAAACCAAATTATTATTAAAACGTATTATTTTTTTATTCCCCAGCCATTCTTTTAGTATTTATTTAATTACTCCGACTTTTACCTGCTGGTACGCCGTCCGGTGTGCCCTGTGAAATGAAAGGTGGCATTCTTTATTTATTTATTCATTTATTCATTCATAACTGACAGCCTCGCGCTCCGCTCGTGCCCGGGTAGAAGAGGTGCTCCAATTTGGCTTAACTGTGACACACGCCCGCCCTCCTCCCCCGGAGCTTCCATTCGGTTAAACTTAGGGGCCGCTTGGCACCGCCCGTGCCCGGGGAAGGTGCTCCTCTTCGGCTTACTGTGACGCGAGCATGCCCTCCTCCTCCGGAGCTTCCATTCGGTTAAACTTAGGGGCCACTTGGAACCGCCCGTGCCCGGGGAAGGTGCTCCTCTACGGCTTAACTGCCACGCACGCCGGCCGGAGCTCTGGTACGGTCCGAACCGCGCGAAACGTCGCCACCGATCGTTTCCGGGGGAACGTGCTCTTCTTCGTCCACTCTCCTCTTCGCCCACGCTCTTCTTCGGCGCACGCCGGCCGTCTAACCGCTCCAGCGCCCCGTCGTGCCGCTCGGCGAAACTACAATGCCCCCGAATATTTTTTAGACCCGCGAAGCACTGAACCCGCGAAAGGTGAACCGCGAAGTAGCGAGGGTTCACTGTATGTATAAGACCAAGACCTACAAAAAAGTCTCTTGGAGCAATGAGCTAGGTTTTACAGGAAGTCGGCCATTTTGAATTTACTTAAAAGGGGGCGGGTCACCACAATGGACTTTGTGTAGAAATTATTATTGGGGCCCGAGCAGCGACCGCGGCGAGGTCCCTATTGTTTTTGTAGAAAACATTATTACTTTTATTATTATTATTATTATTATTATTATTAGGGCCTGAGCAGCGACCGCTGCGAAGTCCCTATTGTTTTTGTAGAAATTATTATTATTATTATTTTTCCGATTGTTCGATCGCATTTTTGACCCCCGAAACATGCACAAAAACTCACCAAACTTGGCAGACTCATCGGGCATGGCGAAAAATTTGATATTTTAACGTCTAATATGAACAGGAAGTGAGTTATGAATTTTTGAAAGTCCGACTTTTGCCCTTTTTTGCATGTTTACAGGGGTCATTCTTTTGCACCCTGATCCTAAAGGCTTCATCTGATTGCCTTAAAATTCTGTCTGTAGCATCTGAAGACCTGGGACAAACACTGGGGCTAAAATTTTTTGTTTCCGAAATACTATATGACGGGGGCGGGGCTTCAAAGTTTTCACTTAAGATTTCCTTCGCCGCAATGGACAAAATGCTTAATAACTCTCCTGCACATGCTGCTAAAAATCCAAAACTTCACATGTACATAAAGAGTCTGTACCTGAAGACATCTATATGTTTATATTCAGTTATACACCTTGCGCCAATCAATATCATTTTTTACATTTTGACGTACTGCATGGTGCCCTTTTAACGAATCCGATTGAAAATTGGCTAGAAAAGACTCAAGACATTGATCTTACTCTATCCCTATTTTTATGACTTTCCTTCAAAGGGCGTGGCTATTACGGTGCCGCAGAGTCTGATTATTCTCCGTGGCAACAAAAGTTCCTGCAAAATGATTCAGATGATCCATCTTCTGGAAATCTTTCACATTTGAGGATATTCAGGCCCTGAAGACGGCTGCCAACTTATTTTTGATCGCAGTGGTAGCGCCACCAACTGGTTAAAACAAATACAAATTATTTTCGTTGATGTTTTTCTCCGGGCAGGTGAACAAAATCTACCTTATATTTGCTCGGATGAGTGTTTAGGCCTTGAGCATGTCACAATAAAAAAGTCTTTCGCCTTCTTCAGAGTGTCACATGATGCTGTCTTGTGACCCGTCTTTATCAGCTGATGTTCCATGAGGGCGTGACTTACCTGTCACAAGAATGAAGGCAAGTCACGCCCCCCGCTGTCCGTTCACTCCGCCAAGATGCTGGTCCAGGTGGTAGAGAGGATGAAGGCTCCCTTGTCTCTGTTCATGGTTTTTATGCCTCGCTTGCAGATCTCAATGGCCTCTCTGATCCAGCGCTGTTGTTTGTTCTCTTCTGTGCGGATGACCCTGCCCTTCTCCCGGTCCATGATGTGGTTTTCCCTTTTGCAGTGGTCAGTGATTGCTGATTTGTAATGTTCATGTTGTGCTTGTTCTTTTACTGCTCTGATTTTTTCATTTTTTTGACAGGTAAGTCACACCCTCATGGAACATCAGCTGATATAGACGGGTCTCAAGACACCATCATGCGACACTCTGAAGAAGGCGAAAGACTCGCCAAAACATGTCAGGTAAAAAATTAACCTAAAACATAATTGTCTGCTTTTAATGAATCAGTCAAATATCAATAATAAGAAGACAAAATGAACCTAATACAAATAAATGAATGCTTAATAACTCCCCTGCACATGCTCCTAAAAATCCAAACCTTCACCTGTAAATAAAACGTCCCGACCTGAAGACATCTTAATGTTATTATTTTGTTATACACACAGTGCCGCCAAGTGGAATCAAAAATTTTTTTTAATTTTAATTTTCACGTACTGCACGGTGCCCTTTTGACGAATCCGACTGAAAATTAGTCAGAAAAGACTCAAGACAATGATCTTACTCTCTGCCGAATTTTGTGACGTTTTGGCAAAAGGCGTGGCTATTAAGGTGCTGAAAAGTCCGATTGTACTCTGTGGCAACAAAAGCTCCGGCAACATGACTCAGATGATCCTATCTTCTCGAAGTTGTACACATTTGAGGATACTTCAGCCCTGAAGACATCTACCAACTTATTTTACATTGTAGTAGTAGCACCACCAACTGGTAAAAGCTAATACAAGTTATTTTCTTGGATGTTTTTCTCCGTGCAACTCAACAAGGTCGCCCTCATATATGCTCGGATGACTGTTTCGGCCATGAGGATGTCACAATACGAAATTCGTGATTTTTCGTGAAAAGTTGTGGGAGTGGCATTGCACTGTTCGGCAATAAAACAAAGCTGATTATGAGGTTCTAAATATGAACGACAACTCGTAAAACTTTACACACACATCAGGCCGAGCAAATTTATCAATATTTTATACGTTAGTTGTGCAGCTTTTTTGAAATGGCTCGCCATGGCCCTCGAGAAATGTTAAAAAAAAGCAGCTCTGGTTGAGTGTTTCACCTCGCTTTTTGTAAATTTTATGGAGTACAGTGAACCCTCGGTTATCGCGGTTAATGGGGACCGAGACCACCCGCGAAAACTGAAAATCCGCGAAGTAGCGGCGCACCTTCAAAAATGCTTAAAAAAAATATACAATATATACAATAAATAGATAAATATATATATATATATATATATATATATATATATATATATATATATATATATATATATATATATATATATATATATATATATATAGAAATATATATATATATATATACGGGGAGAGAGAGAGTGAAATTCATGTTATAACAAAAAAACCAAATTATTATTAAAACGTATTATTTTTTTATTCCCCAGCCATTCTTTTTGTATTTATTTAATTACTCCGACTTTTACCTGCTGGTACGCCGTCCGGTGTGCCCTGTGAAATGAAAGGTGGCATTCTTTATTTATTTATTCATTTATTCATTCATAACTGACAGCCTCGCGCTCCGCTCGTGCCCGGGCAGAAGAGGTGCTCCAATTTGGCTTAACTGTGACACACGCCCGTCCTCCTCCCCCGGAGATTCCATTCGGTTAAACTTAGGGGCCGCTTGGCACCGCCCGTGCCCGGGGAAGGTGCTCCTCTTCGGCTTACTGTGACGCGAGCATGCCCTCCTCCTCCGGAGCTTCCATTCGGTTAAACTTAGGGGCCGCTTGGAACCGCCCGTGCCCGGGGACGGTGCTCCTCTTCGGCTTACTGTGACGCGAGCATGCCCTCCTCCTCCGGAGCTTCCATTCGGTTAAACTTAGGGGCCGCTTGGCACCGCCCGTGCCCGGGGAAGGTGCTCCTCTACGGCTTAACTGCCACGCACGCTGGCCGGAGCTCTGGTACGGTCCGAACCGCGCGAAACGTCGCCACCGATCGTGTCCGGGGGAACGTGCTCTTCTTCGTCCACTCTCCTCTTCGCCCACGCTCTTCTTCGGCGCACGCCGGCCGTCTAACCGCTCCAGCGCCCCATCGTGCCGCTCGGCGAAACTACAATGCCCCCGAATATTTTTTAGACCCGCGAAGCACTGAACCCGCGAAAGGTGAACCGCGAAGTAGCGAGGGTTCACTGTATGTATAAGACCAAGACCTACAAAAAAGTCTCTTGGAGCAATGAGCTAGGTTTTACAGGAAGTCGGCCATTTTGAATTTACTTAAAAGGGGGCGGGTCACCACAATGGACTTTGTGTAGAAATTATTATTGGGGCCCGAGCAGCGACCGCGGCGAGGTCCCTATTGTTTTTGTAGAAAATATTATTACTTTTATTATTATTATTATTATTATTATTAGGGCCTGAGCAGCGACCGCTGCGAAGTCCCTATTGTTTTTGTAGAAATTATTATTATTATTATTTTTCCGATTGTTCGATCGCATTTTTGACCCCCCGAAACATGCACAAAAACTCACCAAACTTGGCAGTCTCATCGGGCATGGCGAAAAATTTGATATTTTAACGTCTAATATGAACAGGAAGTGAGTTATGAATTTTTGAAAGTCCGACTTTTGCCCTTTTTTGCATGTTTACAGGGGTCATTCTTTTGCACCCTGATCCTAAAGGCTTCATCTGATTGCCTTAAAATTCTGTCTGTAGCATCTGAAGACCTGGGACAAACACTGGGGCTAAAATTTTTTGTTTCCGAAATACTATATGACGGGGGCGGGGCATCAAAGTTTTCACTTAAGATTTCCTTCGCCGCAATGGACAAAATGCTTAATAACTCTCCTGCACATGCTGCTAAAAATCCAAAACTTCACATGTACATAAAGAGTCTGTACCTGAAGACATCTATATGTTTATATTCAGTTATACACCTTGCGCCAATCAATATCATTTTTTACATTTTGACGTACTGCACGTAGCCCTTTTAACGAATCTGATTGAAAATTGGCTAGAAAAGACTCAAGACATTGATCTTACTCTATCCCTATTTTTACGACTTTCCTTCAAAGGGCGTGGCTATTACGGTGCCGCAGAGTCTGATTATTCTCCGTGGCAACAAAAGTTCCTGCAAAATGATTCAGATGATCCATCTTCTGGAAATCTTTCACATTTGAGGATATTCAGGCCCTGAAGACGGCTGCCAACTTATTTTTGATCGCAGTGGTAGTGCCACCAACTGGTTAAAACAAATACAAATTATTTTCGTTGATGTTTTTCTCCGGGCAGGTGAACAAAATCTACCTTATATTTGCTCGGATGAGTGTTTAGGCCTTGAGCATGTCACAATACGAAAGTCTTTCGCCTTCTTCAGAGTGTCACATGATGCTGTCTTGTGACCCGTCTTTATCAGCTGATGTTCCATGAGGGCGTGACTTACCTGTCACAAGAATGAAGGCAAGTCACGCCCCCCGCTGTCCGTTCACTCCGCCAAGATGCTGCTCCAGGTGGTAGAGAGGATGAAGGCTCCCTTGTCTCTGTTCATGGTTTTTATGCCTCGCTTGCAGATCTCAATGGCCTCTCTGATCCAGCGCTGTTGTTTGTTCTCTTCTGTGCGGATGACCCTGCCCTTCTCCCGGTCCATGATGTGGTTTTCCCTTTTGCAGTGGTCAGTGATTGCTGATTTGTAATGTTCATGTTGTGCTTGTTCTTTTACTGCTCTGATTTTTTCATTTTTTTGACAGGTAAGTCACACCCTCATGGAACATCAGCTCAAGACACCATCATGCGACACTCTGAAGAAGGCAAAAGACTCGCCGAAACATGTCAGGTAAAAAATTAACCTAAAACATAATTGTCTGCTTTTAATGAATCAGTCAAATATCAATAATAAGAAGACAAAATGAACCTAATACAAATAAATGAATGCTTAATAACTCCCCTGCACATGCTCCTAAAAATCCAAACCTTCACCTGTAAATAAAACGTCCCGACCTGAAGACATCTTAATGTTATTATTTTGTTATACACACAGTGCCGCCAAGTGGAATAAAAAATTTGTTTTTATTTTAATTTTCACGTACTGCACGGTGCCCTTTTGACGAATCCGACTGAAAATGAGTCAGAAAAGATTCAAGACAATGATCTTACTCTCTGCCGAATTTTGTGACGTTTTGGCAAAAGGCGTGGCTATTAAGGTGCTGAAAAGTCCGATTGTACTCTGTGGCAACAAAAGCTCCGGCAACATGACTCAGATGATCCTATCTTCTCGAAGTTGTACACATTTGAGGATACTTCAGCCCTGAAGACATCTACCAACTTATTTTACATCGTAGTAGTAGCGCCACCAACTGGTAAAAGCTAATACAAGTTATTTTCTTGGATGTTTTTCTCCGTGCAACTCAACAAGGTCGCCCTCATATATGCTCGGATGACTGTTTCGGCCATGAGGATGTCACAATACGAAATTCGTCCTTTTTCATGAAAAGTTGTGGGAGTGGCATTGCACTGTTCGGCAATAAAACAAAGCTGATTATGAGGTTCTAAATATGAACGACAACTCGTAAAACTTTACACACACATCAGGCCGAGCAAATTTATCAATATTTTATACGTTAGTTGTGCAGCTTTTTTGAAATGGCTCGCCATGGCCCTCGAGAAATGTTAAAAAAAGCAGCTCTGGTTGAGTGTTTCACCTCGCTTTTTGTAAATTTTATGGAGTACAGTGAACCCTCGGTTATCGCGGTTAACGGGGACCGAGACCACCCGCGAAAACTGAAAATCCGCGAAGTAGCGGCGCACCTTCAAAAATGCTTAAAAAAAATAAACAATATATATAATAAATATATATATATATATATATATATATATATATATATATATATACGGGGAGAGAGAGAGTGAAATTCATGTTATAACAAAAAAACCAAATTATTATTAAAACGTATTATTTTTTTATTCCCCAGCCATTCTTTTAGTATTTATTTAATTACTCCGACTTTTACCTGCTGGTACGCCGTCCGGTGTGCCCTGTGAAATGAAAGGTGGCATTCTTTATTTATTTATTCATTTATTCATTCATAACTGACAGCCTCGCGCTCCGCTCGTGCCCGGGCAGAAGAGGTGCTCCAATTTGGCTTAACTGTGACACACGCCCGCCCTCCTCCCCCGGAGCTTCCATTCGGTTAAACTTAGGGGCCGCTTGGCACCGCCCGTGCCCGGGGAAGGTGCTCCTCTTCGGCTTACTGTGACGCGAGCATGCCCTCCTCCTCCGGAGCTTCCATTCGGTTAAACTTAGGGGCCGCTTGGAACCGCCCGTGCCCGGGGAAGGTGCTCCTCTACGGCTTAACTGCCACGCACGCCGGCCGGAGCTCTGGTACGGTCCGAACCGCGCGAAACGTCGCCACCGATCGTGTCCGGGGGAACGTGCTCTTCTTCGTCCACTCTCCTCTTCGCCCACGCTCTTCTTCGGCGCACGCCGGCCGTCTAACCGCTCCAGCGCCCCGTCGTGCCGCTCGGCGAAACTACAATGCCCCCGAATATTTTTTAGACCCGCGAAGCACTGAACCCGCGAAAGGTGAACCGCAAAGTAGCGAGGGTTCACTGTATGTATAAGACCAAGACCTACAAAAAAGTCTCTTGGAGCAATGAGCTAGGTTTTACAGGAAGTCGGCCATTTTGAATTTACTTAAAAGGGGGCGGGTCACCACAATGGACTTTGTGTAGAAATTATTATTGGGGCCCGAGCAGCGACCGCGGCGAGGTCCCTATTGTTTTTGTAGAAAACATTATTACTTTTATTATTATTATTATTATTATTATTAGGGCCTGAGCAGCGACCGCTGCGAAGTCCCTATTGTTTTTGTAGAAATTATTATTATTATTATTTTTCCGATTGTTCGATCGCATTTTTGACCCCCGAAACATGCACAAAAACTCACCAAACTTGGCAGTCTCATCGGGCATGGCGAAAAATTTGATATTTTAACGTCTAATATGAACAGGAAGTGAGTTATGAATTTTTGAAAGTCCGACTTTTGCCCTTTTTTGCATGTTTACAGGGGTCATTCTTTTGCACCCTGATCCTAAAGGCTTCATCTGATTGCCTTAAAATTCTGTCTGTAGCATCTGAAGACCTGGGACAAACACTGGGGCTAAAATTTTTTGTTTCCGAAATACTATATGACGGGGGCGGGGCTTCAAAGTTTTCACTTAAGATTTCCTTCGCCGCAATGGACAAAATGCTTAATAACTCTCCTGCACATGCTGCTAAAAATCCAAAACTTCACATGTACATAAAGAGTCTGTACCTGAAGACATCTATATGTTTATATTCAGTTATACACCTTGCGCCAATCAATATCATTTTTTACATTTTGACGTACTGCATGGTGCCCTTTTAACGAATCCGATTGAAAATTGGCTAGAAAAGACTCAAGACATTGATCTTACTCTATCCCTATTTTTATGACTTTCCTTCAAAGGGCGTGGCTATTACGGTGCCGCAGAGTCTGATTATTCTCCGTGGCAACAAAAGTTCCTGCAAAATGATTCAGATGATCCATCTTCTGGAAATCTTTCACATTTGAGGATATTCAGGCCCTGAAGACGGCTGCCAACTTATTTTTGATCGCAGTGGTAGCGCCACCAACTGGTTAAAACAAATACAAATTATTTTCGTTGATGTTTTTCTCCGGGCAGGTGAACAAAATCTACCTTATATTTGCTCGGATGAGTGTTTAGGCCTTGAGCATGTCACAATACAAAAGTCTTTCGCCTTCTTCAGAGTGTCACATGATGCTGTCTTGTGACCCGTCTTTATCAGCTGATGTTCCATGAGGGCGTGACTTACCTGTCACAAGAATGAAGGCAAGTCACGCCCCCCGCTGTCCGTTCACTCCGCCAAGATGCTGGTCCAGGTGGTAGAGAGGATGAAGGCTCCCTTGTCTCTGTTCATGGTTTTTATGCCTCGCTTGCAGATCTCAATGGCCTCTCTGATCCAGCGCTGTTGTTTGTTCTCTTCTGTGCGGATGACCCTGCCCTTCTCCCGGTCCATGATGTGGTTTTCCCTTTTGCAGTGGTCAGTGATTGCTGATTTGTAATGTTCATGTTGTGCTTGTTCTTTTACTGCTCTGATTTTTTCATTTTTTTGACAGGTAAGTCACACCCTCATGGAACATCAGCTGATAAAGACGGGTCTCAAGACACCATCATGCGACACTCTGAAGTAGGCGAAAGACTCGCCGAAACATGTCAGGTAAAAAATTAACCTAAAACATAATTGTCTGCTTTTAATGAATCAGTCAAATCTCAATAATAAGAAGACAAAATGAACCTAATACAAATAAATGAATGCTTAATAACTCCCCTGCACATGCTCCTAAAAATCCAAACCTTCACCTGTAAATAAAACGTCCCGACCTGAAGACATCTTAATGTTATTATTTTGTTATACACACAGTGCCGCCAAGTGGAATCAAAAAATTTTTTTTATTTTAATTTTCACGTACTGCACGGTGCCCTTTTGACGAATCCGACTGAAAATTAGTCAGAAAAGACTCAAGACAATGATCTTACTCTCTGCCGAATTTTGTGACGTTTTGGCAAAAGGCGTGGCTATTAAGGTGCTGAAAAGTCCGATTGTACTCTGTGGCAACAAAAGCTCCGGCAACATGACTCAGATGATCCTATCTTCTCGAAGTTGTACACATTTGAGGATACTTCAGCCCTGAAGACATCTACCAACTTATTTTACATTGTAGTAGTAGCGCCACCAACTGGTAAAAGCTAATACAAGTTATTTTCTTGGATGTTTTTCTCCGTGCAACTCAACAAGGTCGCCCTCATATATGCTCGGATGACTGTTTCGGCCATGAGGATGTCACAATACGAAATTAGTCCTTTTTCGTGAAAAGTTGTGGGAGTGGCATTGCACTGTTCGGCAATAAAACAACGCTGATTATGAGGTTCTAAATATGAACGACAACTCGTGAAACTTTACACACACATCAGGCCGAGCAAATTTATCAATATTTTATACGTTAGTTGTGCAGCTTTTTTGAAATGGCTCGCCATGGCCCTCGAGAAATGTTAAAAAAAAGCAGCTCTGGTTGAGTGTTTCACCTCGCTTTTTGTAAATTTTATGGAGTACAGTGAACCCTCGGTTATCACGGTTAATGGGGACCGAGACCACCCGCGAAAACTGAAAATCCGCGAAGTAGCGGCGCACCTTCAAAAATGCTTAAAAAAAATATACAATATATATAATAAATATATATATATATATATATATATATATATATATATATATATATATATATATATACGGGGAGAGAGAGAGTGAAATTCATGTTTTAACAAAAAAAACTAATTATTATTAAAACGTATTATTTTTTTATTCCCCAGCCATTCTTTTTGTATTTATTTAATTACTCCGACTTTTACCTGCTGGTACGCCGTCCGGTGTGCCCTGTGAAATGAAAGGTGGCATTCTTTATTTATTTATTCATTTATTCATTCATAACTGACAGCCTCGCGCTCCGCTCGTGCCCGGGCAGAAGAGGTGCTCCAATTTGGCTTAACTGTGACACACGCCCGTCCTCCTCCCCCGGAGATTCCATTCGGTTAAACTTAGGGGCCGCTTGGCACCGCCCGTGCCCGGGGAAGGTGCTCCTCTTCGGCTTACTGTGACGTGAGCATGCCCTCCTCCTCCGGAGCTTCCATTCGGTTAAACTTAGGGGCCGCTTGGAACCGCCCGTGCCCGGGGACGGTGCTCCTCTTCGGCTTACTGTGACGCGAGCATGCCCTCCTCCTCCGGAGCTTCCATTCGGTTAAACTTAGGGGCCGCTTGGCACCGCCCGTGCCCGGGGAAGGTGCTCCTCTACGGCTTAACTGCCACGCACGCTGGCCGGAGCTCTGGTACGGTCCGAACCGCGCGAAACGTCGCCACCGATCGTGTCCGGGGGAACGTGCTCTTCTTCGTCCACTCTCCTCTTCGCCCACGCTCTTCTTCGGCGCACGCCGGCCGTCTAACCGCTCCAGCGCCCCATCGTGCCGCTCGGCGAAACTACAATGCCCCCGAATATTTTTTAGACCCGCGAAGCACTGAACCCGCGAAAGGTGAACCGCGAAGTAGCGAGGGTTCACTGTATGTATAAGACCAAGACCTACAAAAAAGTCTCTTGGAGCAATGAGCTAGGTTTTACAGGAAGTCGGCCATTTTGAATTTACTTAAAAGGGGGCGGGTCACCACAATGGACTTTGTGTAGAAATTATTATTGGGGCCCGAGCAGCGACCGCGGCGAGGTCCCTATTGTTTTTGTAGAAAATATTATTACTTTTATTATTATTATTATTATTATTATTAGGGCCTGAGCAGCGACCGCTGCGAAGTCCCTATTGTTTTTGTAGAAATTATTATTATTATTATTTTTCCGATTGTTCGATCGCATTTTTGACCCCCGAAACATGCACAAAAACTCACCAAACTTGGCAGTCTCATCGGGCATGGCGAAAAATTTGATATTTTAACGTCTAATATGAACAGGAAGTGAGTTATGAATTTTTGAAAGTCCGACTTTTGCCCTTTTTTGCATGTTTACAGGGGTCATTCTTTTGCACCCTGATCCTAAAGGCTTCATCTGATTGCCTTAAAATTCTGTCTGTAGCATCTGAAGACCTGGGACAAACACTGGGGCTAAAATTTTTTGTTTCCGAAATACTATATGACGGGGGCGGGGCATCAAAGTTTTCACTTAAGATTTCCTTCGCCGCAATGGACAAAATGCTTAATAACTCTCCTGCACATGCTGCTAAAAATCCAAAACTTCACATGTACATAAAGAGTCTGTACCTGAAGACATCTATATGTTTATATTCAGTTATACACCTTGCGCCAATCAATATCATTTTTTACATTTTGACGTACTGCACGTAGCCCTTTTAACGAATCTGATTGAAAATTGGCTAGAAAAGACTCAAGACATTGATCTTACTCTATCCCTATTTTTACGACTTTCCTTCAAAGGGCGAGGCTATTACGGTGCCGCAGAGTCTGATTATTCTCCGTGGCAACAAAAGTTCCTGCAAAATGATTCAGATAATCCATCTTCTGGAAATCTTTCACATTTGAGGATATTCAGGCCCTGAAGACGGCTGCCAACTTATTTTTGATCGCAGTGGTAGTGCCACCAACTGGTTAAAACAAATACAAATTATTTTCGTTGATGTTTTTCTCCGGGCAGGTGAACAAAATCTACCTTATATTTGCTCGGATGAGTGTTTAGGCCTTGAGCATGTCACAATACGAAAGTCTTTCGCCTTCTTCAGAGTGTCACATGATGCTGTCTTGTGACCCGTCTTTATCAGCTGATGTTCCATGAGGGCGTGACTTACCTGTCACAAGAATGAAGGCAAGTCACGCCCCCCGCTGTCCGTTCACTCCGCCAAGATGCTGCTCCAGGTGGTAGAGAGGATGAAGGCTCCCTTGTCTCTGTTCATGGTTTTTATGCCTCGCTTGCAGATCTCAATGGCCTCTCTGATCCAGCGCTGTTGTTTGTTCTCTTCTGTGCGGATGACCCTGCCCTTCTCCCGGTCCATGATGTGGTTTTCCCTTTTGCAGTGGTCAGTGATTGCTGATTTGTAATGTTCATGTTGTGCTTGTTCTTTTACTGCTCTGATTTTTTCATTTTTTTGACAGGTAAGTCACACCCTCATGGAACATCAGCTCAAGACACCATCATGCGACACTCTGAAGAAGGCAAAAGACTCGCCGAAACATGTCAGGTAAAAAATTAACCTAAAACATAATTGTCTGCTTTTAATGAATCAGTCAAATATCAATAATAAGAAGACAAAATGAACCTAATACAAATAAATGAATGCTTAATAACTCCCCTGCACATGCTCCTAAAAATCCAAACCTTCACCTGTAAATAAAACGTCCCGACCTGAAGACATCTTAATGTTATTATTTTGTTATACACACAGTGCCGCCAAGTGGAATAAAAAATTTGTTTTTATTTTAATTTTCACGTACTGCACGGTGCCCTTTTGACGAATCCGACTGAAAATGAGTCAGAAAAGATTCAAGACAATGATCTTACTCTCTGCCGAATTTTGTGACGTTTTGGCAAAAGGCGTGGCTATTAAGGTGCTGAAAAGTCCGATTGTACTCTGTGGCAACAAAAGCTCCGGCAACATGACTCAGATGATCCTATCTTCTCGAAGTTGTACACATTTGAGGATACTTCAGCCCTGAAGACATCTACCAACTTATTTTACATCGTAGTAGTAGCGCCACCAACTGGTAAAAGCTAATACAAGTTATTTTCTTGGATGTTTTTCTCCGTGCAACTCAACAAGGTCGCCCTCATATATGCTCGGATGACTGTTTCGGCCATGAGGATGTCACAATACGAAATTCGTCCTTTTTCATGAAAAGTTGTGGGAGTGGCATTGCACTGTTCGGCAATAAAACAAAGCTGATTATGAGGTTCTAAATATGAACGACAACTCGTAAAACTTTACACACACATCAGGCCGAGCAAATTTATCAATATTTTATACGTTAGTTGTGCAGCTTTTTTGAAATGGCTCGCCATGGCCCTCGAGAAATGTTAAAAAAAGCAGCTCTGGTTGAGTGTTTCACCTCGCTTTTTGTAAATTTTATGGAGTACAGTGAACCCTCGGTTATCGCGGTTAACGGGGACCGAGACCACCCGCGAAAACTGAAAATCCGCGAAGTAGCGGCGCACCTTCAAAAATGCTTAAAAAAAATAAACAATATATATAATAAATATATATATATATATATATATATATATATATATATATATATACGGGGAGAGAGAGAGTGAAATTCATGTTATAACAAAAAAACCAAATTATTATTAAAACGTATTATTTTTTTATTCCCCAGCCATTCTTTTAGTATTTATTTAATTACTCCGACTTTTACCTGCTGGTACGCCGTCCGGTGTGCCCTGTGAAATGAAAGGTGGCATTCTTTATTTATTTATTCATTTATTCATTCATAACTGACAGCCTCGCGCTCCGCTCGTGCCCGGGCAGAAGAGGTGCTCCAATTTGGCTTAACTGTGACACACGCCCGCCCTCCTCCCCCGGAGCTTCCATTCGGTTAAACTTAGGGGCCGCTTGGCACCGCCCGTGCCCGGGGAAGGTGCTCCTCTTCGGCTTACTGTGACGCGAGCATGCCCTCCTCCTCCGGAGCTTCCATTCGGTTAAACTTAGGGGCCGCTTGGAACCGCCCGTGCCCGGGGAAGGTGCTCCTCTACGGCTTAACTGCCACGCACGCCGGCCGGAGCTCTGGTACGGTCCGAACCGCGCGAAACGTCGCCACCGATCGTGTCCGGGGGAACGTGCTCTTCTTCGTCCACTCTCCTCTTCGCCCACGCTCTTCTTCGGCGCACGCCGGCCGTCTAACCGCTCCAGCGCCCCGTCGTGCCGCTCGGCGAAACTACAATGCCCCCGAATATTTTTTAGACCCGCGAAGCACTGAACCCGCGAAAGGTGAACCGCAAAGTAGCGAGGGTTCACTGTATGTATAAGACCAAGACCTACAAAAAAGTCTCTTGGAGCAATGAGCTAGGTTTTACAGGAAGTCGGCCATTTTGAATTTACTTAAAAGGGGGCGGGTCACCACAATGGACTTTGTGTAGAAATTATTATTGGGGCCCGAGCAGCGACCGCGGCGAGGTCCCTATTGTTTTTGTAGAAAACATTATTACTTTTATTATTATTATTATTATTATTATTAGGGCCTGAGCAGCGACCGCTGCGAAGTCCCTATTGTTTTTGTAGAAATTATTATTATTATTATTTTTCCGATTGTTCGATCGCATTTTTGACCCCCGAAACATGCACAAAAACTCACCAAACTTGGCAGTCTCATCGGGCATGGCGAAAAATTTGATATTTTAACGTCTAATATGAACAGGAAGTGAGTTATGAATTTTTGAAAGTCCGACTTTTGCCCTTTTTTGCATGTTTACAGGGGTCATTCTTTTGCACCCTGATCCTAAAGGCTTCATCTGATTGCCTTAAAATTCTGTCTGTAGCATCTGAAGACCTGGGACAAACACTGGGGCTAAAATTTTTTGTTTCCGAAATACTATATGACGGGGGCGGGGCTTCAAAGTTTTCACTTAAGATTTCCTTCGCCGCAATGGACAAAATGCTTAATAACTCTCCTGCACATGCTGCTAAAAATCCAAAACTTCACATGTACATAAAGAGTCTGTACCTGAAGACATCTATATGTTTATATTCAGTTATACACCTTGCGCCAATCAATATCATTTTTTACATTTTGACGTACTGCATGGTGCCCTTTTAACGAATCCGATTGAAAATTGGCTAGAAAAGACTCAAGACATTGATCTTACTCTATCCCTATTTTTATGACTTTCCTTCAAAGGGCGTGGCTATTACGGTGCCGCAGAGTCTGATTATTCTCCGTGGCAACAAAAGTTCCTGCAAAATGATTCAGATGATCCATCTTCTGGAAATCTTTCACATTTGAGGATATTCAGGCCCTGAAGACGGCTGCCAACTTATTTTTGATCGCAGTGGTAGCGCCACCAACTGGTTAAAACAAATACAAATTATTTTCGTTGATGTTTTTCTCCGGGCAGGTGAACAAAATCTACCTTATATTTGCTCGGATGAGTGTTTAGGCCTTGAGCATGTCACAATACAAAAGTCTTTCGCCTTCTTCAGAGTGTCACATGATGCTGTCTTGTGACCCGTCTTTATCAGCTGATGTTCCATGAGGGCGTGACTTACCTGTCACAAGAATGAAGGCAAGTCACGCCCCCCGCTGTCCGTTCACTCCGCCAAGATGCTGGTCCAGGTGGTAGAGAGGATGAAGGCTCCCTTGTCTCTGTTCATGGTTTTTATGCCTCGCTTGCAGATCTCAATGGCCTCTCTGATCCAGCGCTGTTGTTTGTTCTCTTCTGTGCGGATGACCCTGCCCTTCTCCCGGTCCATGATGTGGTTTTCCCTTTTGCAGTGGTCAGTGATTGCTGATTTGTAATGTTCATGTTGTGCTTGTTCTTTTACTGCTCTGATTTTTTCATTTTTTTGACAGGTAAGTCACACCCTCATGGAACATCAGCTGATAAAGACGGGTCTCAAGACACCATCATGCGACACTCTGAAGTAGGCGAAAGACTCGCCGAAACATGTCAGGTAAAAAATTAACCTAAAACATAATTGTCTGCTTTTAATGAATCAGTCAAATCTCAATAATAAGAAGACAAAATGAACCTAATACAAATAAATGAATGCTTAATAACTCCCCTGCACATGCTCCTAAAAATCCAAACCTTCACCTGTAAATAAAACGTCCCGACCTGAAGACATCTTAATGTTATTATTTTGTTATACACACAGTGCCGCCAAGTGGAATCAAAAAATTTTTTTTATTTTAATTTTCACGTACTGCACGGTGCCCTTTTGACGAATCCGACTGAAAATTAGTCAGAAAAGACTCAAGACAATGATCTTACTCTCTGCCGAATTTTGTGACGTTTTGGCAAAAGGCGTGGCTATTAAGGTGCTGAAAAGTCCGATTGTACTCTGTGGCAACAAAAGCTCCGGCAACATGACTCAGATGATCCTATCTTCTCGAAGTTGTACACATTTGAGGATACTTCAGCCCTGAAGACATCTACCAACTTATTTTACATTGTAGTAGTAGCGCCACCAACTGGTAAAAGCTAATACAAGTTATTTTCTTGGATGTTTTTCTCCGTGCAACTCAACAAGGTCGCCCTCATATATGCTCGGATGACTGTTTCGGCCATGAGGATGTCACAATACGAAATTAGTCCTTTTTCGTGAAAAGTTGTGGGAGTGGCATTGCACTGTTCGGCAATAAAACAACGCTGATTATGAGGTTCTAAATATGAACGACAACTCGTGAAACTTTACACACACATCAGGCCGAGCAAATTTATCAATATTTTATACGTTAGTTGTGCAGCTTTTTTGAAATGGCTCGCCATGGCCCTCGAGAAATGTTAAAAAAAAGCAGCTCTGGTTGAGTGTTTCACCTCGCTTTTTGTAAATTTTATGGAGTACAGTGAACCCTCGGTTATCACGGTTAATGGGGACCGAGACCACCCGCGAAAACTGAAAATCCGCGAAGTAGCGGCGCACCTTCAAAAATGCTTAAAAAAAATATACAATATATATAATAAATATATATATATATATATATATATATATATATATATATATATATATATATATATACGGGGAGAGAGAGAGTGAAATTCATGTTTTAACAAAAAAAACTAATTATTATTAAAACGTATTATTTTTTTATTCCCCAGCCATTCTTTTTGTATTTATTTAATTACTCCGACTTTTACCTGCTGGTACGCCGTCCGGTGTGCCCTGTGAAATGAAAGGTGGCATTCTTTATTTATTTATTCATTTATTCATTCATAACTGACAGCCTCGCGCTCCGCTCGTGCCCGGGCAGAAGAGGTGCTCCAATTTGGCTTAACTGTGACACACGCCCGTCCTCCTCCCCCGGAGATTCCATTCGGTTAAACTTAGGGGCCGCTTGGCACCGCCCGTGCCCGGGGAAGGTGCTCCTCTTCGGCTTACTGTGACGTGAGCATGCCCTCCTCCTCCGGAGCTTCCATTCGGTTAAACTTAGGGGCCGCTTGGAACCGCCCGTGCCCGGGGACGGTGCTCCTCTTCGGCTTACTGTGACGCGAGCATGCCCTCCTCCTCCGGAGCTTCCATTCGGTTAAACTTAGGGGCCGCTTGGCACCGCCCGTGCCCGGGGAAGGTGCTCCTCTACGGCTTAACTGCCACGCACGCTGGCCGGAGCTCTGGTACGGTCCGAACCGCGCGAAACGTCGCCACCGATCGTGTCCGGGGGAACGTGCTCTTCTTCGTCCACTCTCCTCTTCGCCCACGCTCTTCTTCGGCGCACGCCGGCCGTCTAACCGCTCCAGCGCCCCATCGTGCCGCTCGGCGAAACTACAATGCCCCCGAATATTTTTTAGACCCGCGAAGCACTGAACCCGCGAAAGGTGAACCGCGAAGTAGCGAGGGTTCACTGTATGTATAAGACCAAGACCTACAAAAAAGTCTCTTGGAGCAATGAGCTAGGTTTTACAGGAAGTCGGCCATTTTGAATTTACTTAAAAGGGGGCGGGTCACCACAATGGACTTTGTGTAGAAATTATTATTGGGGCCCGAGCAGCGACCGCGGCGAGGTCCCTATTGTTTTTGTAGAAAATATTATTACTTTTATTATTATTATTATTATTATTATTAGGGCCTGAGCAGCGACCGCTGCGAAGTCCCTATTGTTTTTGTAGAAATTATTATTATTATTATTTTTCCGATTGTTCGATCGCATTTTTGACCCCCGAAACATGCACAAAAACTCACCAAACTTGGCAGTCTCATCGGGCATGGCGAAAAATTTGATATTTTAACGTCTAATATGAACAGGAAGTGAGTTATGAATTTTTGAAAGTCCGACTTTTGCCCTTTTTTGCATGTTTACAGGGGTCATTCTTTTGCACCCTGATCCTAAAGGCTTCATCTGATTGCCTTAAAATTCTGTCTGTAGCATCTGAAGACCTGGGACAAACACTGGGGCTAAAATTTTTTGTTTCCGAAATACTATATGACGGGGGCGGGGCATCAAAGTTTTCACTTAAGATTTCCTTCGCCGCAATGGACAAAATGCTTAATAACTCTCCTGCACATGCTGCTAAAAATCCAAAACTTCACATGTACATAAAGAGTCTGTACCTGAAGACATCTATATGTTTATATTCAGTTATACACCTTGCGCCAATCAATATCATTTTTTACATTTTGACGTACTGCACGTAGCCCTTTTAACGAATCTGATTGAAAATTGGCTAGAAAAGACTCAAGACATTGATCTTACTCTATCCCTATTTTTACGACTTTCCTTCAAAGGGCGAGGCTATTACGGTGCCGCAGAGTCTGATTATTCTCCGTGGCAACAAAAGTTCCTGCAAAATGATTCAGATAATCCATCTTCTGGAAATCTTTCACATTTGAGGATATTCAGGCCCTGAAGACGGCTGCCAACTTATTTTTGATCGCAGTGGTAGTGCCACCAACTGGTTAAAACAAATACAAATTATTTTCGTTGATGTTTTTCTCCGGGCAGGTGAACAAAATCTACCTTATATTTGCTCGGATGAGTGTTTAGGCCTTGAGCATGTCACAATACGAAAGTCTTTCGCCTTCTTCAGAGTGTCACATGATGCTGTCTTGTGACCCGTCTTTATCAGCTGATGTTCCATGAGGGCGTGACTTACCTGTCACAAGAATGAAGGCAAGTCACGCCCCCCGCTGTCCGTTCACTCCGCCAAGATGCTGCTCCAGGTGGTAGAGAGGATGAAGGCTCCCTTGTCTCTGTTCATGGTTTTTATGCCTCGCTTGCAGATCTCAATGGCCTCTCTGATCCAGCGCTGTTGTTTGTTCTCTTCTGTGCGGATGACCCTGCCCTTCTCCCGGTCCATGATGTGGTTTTCCCTTTTGCAGTGGTCAGTGATTGCTGATTTGTAATGTTCATGTTGTGCTTGTTCTTTTACTGCTCTGATTTTTTCATTTTTTTGACAGGTAAGTCACACCCTCATGGAACATCAGCTGATAAAGACGGGTCTCAAGACACCATCATGCGACACTCTGAAGAAGGCGAAAGACTCGCCGAAACATGTCAGGTAAAAAATTAACCTAAAACATAATTGTCTGCTTTTAATGAATCAGTCAAATATCAATAATAAGAAGACAAAATGAACCTAATACAAATAAATGAATGCTTAATAACTCCCCTGCACATGCTCCTAAAAATCCAAACCTTCACCTGTAAATAAAACGTCCCGACCTGAAGACATCTTAATGTTATTATTTTGTTATACACACAGTGCCGCCAAGTGGAATCAAAAATTTTTTTTTATTTTAATTTTCACGTACTGCACGGTGCCCTTTTGACGAATCCGACTGAAAATTAGTCAGAAAAGACTCAAGACAATGATCTTACTCTCTGCCGAATTTTGTGACGTTTTGGCAAAAGGCGTGGCTATTAAGGTGCTGAAAAGTCCGATTGTACTCTGTGGCAACAAAAGCTCCGGCAACATGACTCAGATGATCCTATCTTCTCGAAGTTGTACACATTTGAGGATACTTCAGCCCAGAAGACATCTACCAACTTATTTTACATCGTAGTAGTAGCGCCACCAACTGGTAAAAGCTAATACAAGTTATTTTCTTGGATGTTTTTCTCCGTGCAACTCAACAAGGTCGCCCTCATATATGCTCGGATGACTGTTTCGGCCATGAGGATGTCACAATACGAAATTCGTGATTTTTCGTGAAAAGTTGTGGGAGTGGCATTGCACTGTTCGGCAATAAAACAACGCTGATTATGAGGTTCTAAATATGAACGACAACTCGTGAAACTTTACACACACATCAGGCCGAGCAAATTTATCAATATTTTATACGTTAGTTGTGCAGCTTTTTTGAAATGGCTCGCCATGGCCCTCGAGAAATGTTAAAAAAAAGCAGCTCTGGTTGAGTGTTTCACCTCGCTTTTTGTAAATTTTATGGAGTACAGTGAACCCTCAGTTATCGCGGTTAATGGGGACCGAGACCATCCGCGAAAACTGAAAATCCGCGAAGTAGCGGCGCACCTTCAAAAATGCTTAAAAAAAATATACAATATATATAATAAATATATAAATATATATATATATATATATATATATATATATATACGGGGAGAGAGAGAGTGAAATTCATGTTATAACAAAAAAAACAAATTATTATTAAAACGTATTATTTTTTTATTCCCCAGCCATTCTTTTTGTATTTATTTAATTACTCCGACTTTTACCTGCTGGTACGCCGTCCGGTGTGCCCTGTGAAATGAAAGGTGGCATTCTTTATTTATTTATTCATTTATTCATTCATAACTGACAGCCTCGCGCTCCGCTCGTGCCCGGGCAGAAGAGGTGCTCCAATTTGGCTTAACTGTGACACACGCCCGTCCTCCTCCCCCGGAGCTTCCATTCGGTTAAACTTAGGGGCCGCTTGGCACCGCCCGTGCCCGGGGAAGGTGCTCCTCTTCGGCTTACTGTGACGCGAGCATGCCCTCCTCCTCCGGAGCTTCCATTCGGTTAAACTTAGGGGCCGCTTGGAACCGCCCGTGCCCGGGGAAGGTGCTCCTCTTCGGCTTACTGTGACGCGAGCATGCCCTCCTCCTCCGGAGCTTCCATTCGGTTAAACTTAGGGGCCGCTTGGCACCGCCCGTGCCCGGGGAAGGTGCTCCTCTACGGCTTAACTGCCACGCACGCTGGCCGGAGCTCTGGTACGGTCCGAACCGCGCGAAACGTCGCCACCGATCGTGTCCGGGGGAACGTGCTCTTCTTCGTCCACTCTCCTCTTCGCCCACGCTCTTCTTCGGCGCACGCCGGCCGTCTAACCGCTCCAGCGCCCCGTCGTGCCGCTCGGCGAAACTACAATGCCCCCGAATATTTTTTAGACCCGCGAAGCACTGAACCCGCGAAAGGTGAACCGCGAAGTAGCGAGGGTTCACTGTATGTATAAGACCAAGACCTACAAAAAAGTCTCTTGGAGCAATGAGCTAGGTTTTACAGGAAGTCGGCCATTTTGAATTTACTTAAAAGGGGGCGGGTCACCACAATGGACTTTGTGTAGAAATTATTATTGGGGCCCGAGCAGCGACCGCGGCGAGGTCCCTATTGTTTTTGTAGAAAATATTATTACTTTTATTATTATTATTATTATTATTATTAGGGCCTGAGCAGCGACCGCTGCGAAGTCCCTATTGTTTTTGTAGAAATTATTATTATTATTATTTTTCCGATTGTTCGATCGCATTTTTGACCCCCGAAACATGCACAAAAACTCACCAAACTTGGCAGTCTCATCGGGCATGGCGAAAAATTTGATATTTTAACGTCTAATATGAACAGGAAGTGAGTTATGAATTTTTGAAAGTCCGACTTTTGCCCTTTTTTGCATGTTTACAGGGGTCATTCTTTTGCACCCTGATCCTAAAGGCTTCATCTGATTGCCTTAAAATTCTGTCTGTAGCATCTGAAGACCTGGCACAAACACTGGGGCTAAAATTTTTTGTTTCCGAAATACTATATGACGGGGGCGGGGCATCAAAGTTTTCACTTAAGATTTCCTTCGCCGCAATGGACAAAATGCTTAATAACTCTCCTGCACATGCTGCTAAAAATCCAAAACTTCACATGTACATAAAGAGTCTGTACCTGAAGACATCTATATGTTTATATTCAGTTATACACCTTGCGCCAATCAATATAATTTTTTACATTTTGACGTACTGCACGGTGCCCTTTTAACGAATCTGATTGAAAATTGGCTAGAAAAGACTGAAGACATTGATCTTACTCTATCCCTATTTTTGTGACTTTCCTTCGAAGGGCGTGGCTATTACGGTGCCGCAGAGTCTGATTATTCTCCGTGGCAACAAAAGTTCCTGCAAAATGATTCAGATGATCCATCTTCTCGAAATTTTTCACATTTGAGGATATTCAGGCCCTGAAGACGGCTGCCAACTTATTTTTTATCGCAGTGGTAGCGCCACCAACTGGTTAAAACAAATACAAATTATTTTCGTTGATTTTTTTCTCCGGGCAGGTTAACAAAATCTACCTTACATTTGCTCGGATGAGTGTTTAGGCCTTGAGGATGTCACAATACGAAAGTCTTTCGCCTTCTTCAGAGTGTCACATGATGGTGTCTTGTGGCCCGTCTTTATCAGCTGATGTTCCATGAGGGCGTGACTTACCTGTCACAAGAATGAAGGCAAGTCACGCCCCCCGCTGTCCGTTCACTCCGCCAAAATGCTGCTCCAGGTGGTAGAGAGGATGAAGGCTCCCTTGTCTCTGTTCATGGTTTTTATGCCTCGCTTGCAGATCTCAATGGCCTCTCTGATCCAGCGCTGTTGTTTGTTCTCTTCTGTGCGGATGACCCTGCCCTTCTCCCGGTCCATGATGTGGTTTTCCCTTTTGCAGTGGTCAGTGATTGCTGATTTGTAATGTTCATGTTGTGCTTGTTCTTTTACTGCTCTGATTTTTCATTTTTTTGACAGGTAAGTCACACCCTCATGGTACATCAGCTGATAAAGACGGGTCTCAAGACACCATCATGCGACACTCTGAAGAAGGCGAAAGACTCGCCGAAACATGTCAGGTAAAAAATTAACCTAAAACATAATTGTCTGCTTTTAATGAATCAGTCAAATATCAATAATAAGAAGACAAAATGAACCTAATACAAATAAATGAATGCTTAATAACTCCCCTGCACATGCTCCTAAAAATCCAAACCTTCACCTGTAAATAAAACGTCCCGACCTGAAGACATCTTAATGTTATTATTTTGTTATACACACAGTGCCGCCAAGTGGAATCAAAAATTTGTTTTTATTTTAATTTTCACGTACTGCACGGTGCCCTTTTGACGAATCCGACTGAAAATTAGTCAGAAAAGACTCAAGACAATGATCTTACTCTCTGCCGAATTTTGTGACGTTTTGGCAAAAGGCGTGGCTATTAAGGTGCTGAAAAGTCCGATTGTACTCTGTGGCAACAAAAGCTCCGGCAACATGACTCAGATGATCCTATCTTCTCGAAGTTGTACACATTTGAGGATACTTCAGCCCTGAAGACATCTACCAACTTATTTTACATCGTAGTAGTAGCGCCACCAACTGGTAAAAGCTAATACAAGTTATTTTCTTGGATGTTTTTCTCCGTGCAACTCAACAAGGTCGCCCTCATATATGCTCGGATGACTGTTTCGGCCATGAGGATGTCACAATACGAAATTCGTGATTTTTCGTGAAAAGTTGTGGGAGTGGCATTGCACTGTTCGGCAATAAAACAAAGCTGATTATGAGGTTCTAAATATGAACGACAACTCGTAAAACTTTACACACACATCAGGCCGAGCAAATTTATCAATATTTTATACGTTAGTTGTGCAGCTTTTTTGAAATGGCTCGCCATGGCCCTCGAGAAATGTTTAAAAAAAGCAGCTCTGGTTGAGTGTTTCACCTCGCTTTTTGTAAATTTTATGGAGTACAGTGAACCCTCGGTTATCGCGGTTAATGGGGACCGAGACCACCCGCGAAAACTGAAAATCCGCGAAGTAGCGGCGCACCTTCAAAAATGCTTAAAAAAAATATACAATATATATAATAAATATATATATATATATATATATATATATATATATATATATATATATATATATATATATATATATACGGGGAGAGAGAGAGTGAAATTCATGTTATAACAAAAAAACCAAATTATTATTAAAACGTATTATTTTTTTATTCCCCAGCCATTCTTTTAGTATTTATTTAATTACTCCGACTTTTACCTGCTGGTACGCCGTCCGGTGTGCCCTGTGAAATGAAAGGTGGCATTCTTTATTTATTTATTCATTTATTCATTCATAACTGACAGCCTCGCGCTCCGCTCGTGCCCGGGTAGAAGAGGTGCTCCAATTTGGCTTAACTGTGACACACGCCCGCCCTCCTCCCCCGGAGCTTCCATTCGGTTAAACTTAGGGGCCGCTTGGCACCGCCCGTGCCCGGGGAAGGTGCTCCTCTTCGGCTTACTGTGACGCGAGCATGCCCTCCTCCTCCGGAGCTTCCATTCGGTTAAACTTAGGGGCCACTTGGAACCGCCCGTGCCCGGGGAAGGTGCTCCTCTACGGCTTAACTGCCACGCACGCCGGCCGGAGCTCTGGTACGGTCCGAACCGCGCGAAACGTCGCCACCGATCGTTTCCGGGGGAACGTGCTCTTCTTCGTCCACTCTCCTCTTCGCCCACGCTCTTCTTCGGCGCACGCCGGCCGTCTAACCGCTCCAGCGCCCCGTCGTGCCGCTCGGCGAAACTACAATGCCCCCGAATATTTTTTAGACCCGCGAAGCACTGAACCCGCGAAAGGTGAACCGCGAAGTAGCGAGGGTTCACTGTATGTATAAGACCAAGACCTACAAAAAAGTCTCTTGGAGCAATGAGCTAGGTTTTACAGGAAGTCGGCCATTTTGAATTTACTTAAAAGGGGGCGGGTCACCACAATGGACTTTGTGTAGAAATTATTATTGGGGCCCGAGCAGCGACCGCGGCGAGGTCCCTATTGTTTTTGTAGAAAACATTATTACTTTTATTATTATTATTATTATTATTATTATTAGGGCCTGAGCAGCGACCGCTGCGAAGTCCCTATTGTTTTTGTAGAAATTATTATTATTATTATTTTTCCGATTGTTCGATCGCATTTTTGACCCCCGAAACATGCACAAAAACTCACCAAACTTGGCAGACTCATCGGGCATGGCGAAAAATTTGATATTTTAACGTCTAATATGAACAGGAAGTGAGTTATGAATTTTTGAAAGTCCGACTTTTGCCCTTTTTTGCATGTTTACAGGGGTCATTCTTTTGCACCCTGATCCTAAAGGCTTCATCTGATTGCCTTAAAATTCTGTCTGTAGCATCTGAAGACCTGGGACAAACACTGGGGCTAAAATTTTTTGTTTCCGAAATACTATATGACGGGGGCGGGGCTTCAAAGTTTTCACTTAAGATTTCCTTCGCCGCAATGGACAAAATGCTTAATAACTCTCCTGCACATGCTGCTAAAAATCCAAAACTTCACATGTACATAAAGAGTCTGTACCTGAAGACATCTATATGTTTATATTCAGTTATACACCTTGCGCCAATCAATATCATTTTTTACATTTTGACGTACTGCATGGTGCCCTTTTAACGAATCCGATTGAAAATTGGCTAGAAAAGACTCAAGACATTGATCTTACTCTATCCCTATTTTTATGACTTTCCTTCAAAGGGCGTGGCTATTACGGTGCCGCAGAGTCTGATTATTCTCCGTGGCAACAAAAGTTCCTGCAAAATGATTCAGATGATCCATCTTCTGGAAATCTTTCACATTTGAGGATATTCAGGCCCTGAAGACGGCTGCCAACTTATTTTTGATCGCAGTGGTAGCGCCACCAACTGGTTAAAACAAATACAAATTATTTTCGTTGATGTTTTTCTCCGGGCAGGTGAACAAAATCTACCTTATATTTGCTCGGATGAGTGTTTAGGCCTTGAGCATGTCACAATACAAAAGTCTTTCGCCTTCTTCAGAGTGTCACATGATGCTGTCTTGTGACCCGTCTTTATCAGCTGATGTTCCATGAGGGCGTGACTTACCTGTCACAAGAATGAAGGCAAGTCACGCCCCCCGCTGTCCGTTCACTCCGCCAAGATGCTGGTCCAGGTGGTAGAGAGGATGAAGGCTCCCTTGTCTCTGTTCATGGTTTTTATGCCTCGCTTGCAGATCTCAATGGCCTCTCTGATCCAGCGCTGTTGTTTGTTCTCTTCTGTGCGGATGACCCTGCCCTTCTCCCGGTCCATGATGTGGTTTTCCCTTTTGCAGTGGTCAGTGATTGCTGATTTGTAATGTTCATGTTGTGCTTGTTCTTTTACTGCTCTGATTTTTTCATTTTTTTGACAGGTAAGTCACACCCTCATGGAACATCAGCTGATATAGACGGGTCTCAAGACACCATCATGCGACACTCTGAAGAAGGCGAAAGACTCGCCAAAACATGTCAGGTAAAAAATTAACCTAAAACATAATTGTCTGCTTTTAATGAATCAGTCAAATATCAATAATAAGAAGACAAAATGAACCTAATACAAATAAATGAATGCTTAATAACTCCCCTGCACATGCTCCTAAAAATCCAAACCTTCACCTGTAAATAAAACGTCCCGACCTGAAGACATCTTAATGTTATTATTTTGTTATACACACAGTGCCGCCAAGTGGAATCAAAAATTTTTTTTTATTTTAATTTTCACGTACTGCACGGTGCCCTTTTGACGAATCCGACTGAAAATTAGTCAGAAAAGACTCAAGACAATGATCTTACTCTCTGCCGAATTTTGTGACGTTTTGGCAAAAGGCGTGGCTATTAAGGTGCTGAAAAGTCCGATTGTACTCTGTGGCAACAAAAGCTCCGGCAACATGACTCAGATGATCCTATCTTCTCGAAGTTGTACACATTTGAGGATACTTCAGCCCTGAAGACATCTACCAACTTATTTTACATTGTAGTAGTAGCGCCACCAACTGGTAAAAGCTAATACAAGTTATTTTCTTGGATGTTTTTCTCCGTGCAACTCAACAAGGTCGCCCTCATATATGCTCGGATGACTGTTTCGGCCATGAGGATGTCACAATACGAAATTCGTGATTTTTCGTGAAAAGTTGTGGGAGTGGCATTGCACTGTTCGGCAATAAAACAAAGCTGATTATGAGGTTCTAAATATGAACGACAACTCGTAAAACTTTACACACACATCAGGCCGAGCAAATTTATCAATATTTTATACGTTAGTTGTGCAGCTTTTTTGAAATGGCTCGCCATGGCCCTCGAGAAATGTTAAAAAAAAGCAGCTCTGGTTGAGTGTTTCACCTCGCTTTTTGTAAATTTTATGGAGTACAGTGAACCCTCGGTTATCGCGGTTAATGGGGACCGAGACCACCCGCGAAAACTGAAAATCCGCGAAGTAGCGGCGCACCTTCAAAAATGCTTAAAAAAAATATACAATATATACAATAAATATATAAATATATATATATATATATATATATATATATATATATATATATATATATATATATATATATATATATATATATATAAATATATATATATATATACGGGGAGAGAGAGAGTGAAATTCATGTTATAACAAAAAAACCAAATTATTATTAAAACGTATTATTTTTTTATTCCCCAGCCATTCTTTTTGTATTTATTTAATTACTCCGACTTTTACCTGCTGGTACGCCGTCCGGTGTGCCCTGTGAAATGAAAGGTGGCATTCTTTATTTATTTATTCATTTATTCATTCATAACTGACAGCCTCGCGCTCCGCTCGTGCCCGGCCAGAAGAGGTGCTCCAATTTGGCTTAACTGTGACACACGCCCGTCCTCCTCCCCCGGAGATTCCATTCGGTTAAACTTAGGGGCCGCTTGGCACCGCCCGTGCCCGGGGAAGGTGCTCCTCTTCGGCTTACTGTGACGCGAGCATGCCCTCCTCCTCCGGAGCTTCCATTCGGTTAAACTTAGGGGCCGCTTGGAACCGCCCGTGCCCGGGGACGGTGCTCCTCTTCGGCTTACTGTGACGCGAGCATGCCCTCCTCCTCCGGAGCTTCCATTCGGTTAAACTTAGGGGCCGCTTGGCACCGCCCGTGCCCGGGGAAGGTGCTCCTCTACGGCTTAACTGCCACGCACGCTGGCCGGAGCTCTGGTACGGTCCGAACCGCGCGAAACGTCGCCACCGATCGTGTCCGGGGGAACGTGCTCTTCTTCGTCCACTCTCCTCTTCGCCCACGCTCTTCTTCGGCGCACGCCGGCCGTCTAACCGCTCCAGCGCCCCATCGTGCCGCTCGGCGAAACTACAATGCCCCCGAATATTTTTTAGACCCGCGAAGCACTGAACCCGCGAAAGGTGAACCGCGAAGTAGCGAGGGTTCACTGTATGTATAAGACCAAGACCTACAAAAAAGTCTCTTGGAGCAATGAGCTAGGTTTTACAGGAAGTCGGCCATTTTGAATTTACTTAAAAGGGGGCGGGTCACCACAATGGACTTTGTGTAGAAATTATTATTGGGGCCCGAGCAGCGACCGCGGCGAGGTCCCTATTGTTTTTGTAGAAAATATTATTACTTTTATTATTATTATTATTATTATTATTAGGGCCTGAGCAGCGACCGCTGCGAAGTCCCTATTGTTTTTGTAGAAATTATTATTATTATTATTTTTCCGATTGTTCGATCGCATTTTTGACCCCCGAAACATGCACAAAAACTCACCAAACTTGGCAGTCTCATCGGGCATGGCGAAAAATTTGATATTTTAACGTCTAATATGAACAGGAAGTGAGTTATGAATTTTTGAAAGTCCGACTTTTGCCCTTTTTTGCATGTTTACAGGGGTCATTCTTTTGCACCCTGATCCTAAAGGCTTCATCTGATTGCCTTAAAATTCTGTCTGTAGCATCTGAAGACCTGGGACAAACACTGGGGCTAAAATTTTTTGTTTCCGAAATACTATATGACGGGGCGGGGCATCAAAGTTTTCACTTAAGATTTCCTTCGCCGCAATGGACAAAATGCTTAATAACTCTCCTGCACATGCTGCTAAAAATCCAAAACTTCACATGTACATAAAGAGTCTGTACCTGAAGACATCTATATGTTTATATTCAG
This sequence comes from Idiotropiscis lumnitzeri, assembly GCF_059441095.1. Taxonomy (NCBI): domain Eukaryota; kingdom Metazoa; phylum Chordata; class Actinopteri; order Syngnathiformes; family Syngnathidae; genus Idiotropiscis; species Idiotropiscis lumnitzeri. The sequence continues at coordinate 3,634,781 of NW_028283562.1, read as the reverse complement.
TTATATACCTTGCGCCAATCAATATCATTTTTTACATTTTGACGTACTGCACGTAGCCCTTTTAACGAATCTGATTGAAAATTGGCTAGAAAAGACTCAAGACATTGATCTTACTCTATCCCTATTTTTACGACTTTCCTTCAAAGGGCGTGGCTATTACGGTGCCGCAGAGTCTGATTATTCTCCGTGGCAACAAAAGTTCCTGCAAAATGATTCAGATGATCCATCTTCTGGAAATCTTTCACATTTGAGGATATTCAGGCCCTGAAGACGGCTGCCAACTTATTTTTGATCGCAGTGGTAGTGCCACCAACTGGTTAAAACAAATACAAATTATTTTCGTTGATGTTTTTCTCCGGGCAGGTGAACAAAATCTACCTTATATTTGCTCGGATGAGTGTTTAGGCCTTGAGCATGTCACAATACGAAAGTCTTTCGCCTTCTTCAGAGTGTCACATGATGCTGTCTTGTGACCCGTCTTTATCAGCTGATGTTCCATGAGGGCGTGACTTACCTGTCACAAGAATGAAGGCAAGTCACGCCCCCCGCTGTCCGTTCACTCCGCCAAGATGCTGCTCCAGGTGGTAGAGAGGATGAAGGCTCCCTTGTCTCTGTTCATGGTTTTTATGCCTCGCTTGCAGATCTCAATGGCCTCTCTGATCCAGCGCTGTTGTTTGTTCTCTTCTGTGCGGATGACCCTGCCCTTCTCCCGGTCCATGATGTGGTTTTCCCTTTTGCAGTGGTCAGTGATTGCTGATTTGTAATGTTCATGTTGTGCTTGTTCTTTTACTGCTCTGATTTTTTCATTTTTTTGACAGGTAAGTCACACCCTCATGGAACATCAGCTCAAGACACCATCATGCGACACTCTGAAGAAGGCAAAAGACTCGCCGAAACATGTCAGGTAAAAAATTAACCTAAAACATAATTGTCTGCTTTTAATGAATCAGTCAAATATCAATAATAAGAAGACAAAATGAACCTAATACAAATAAATGAATGCTTAATAACTCCCCTGCACATGCTCCTAAAAATCCAAACCTTCACCTGTAAATAAAACGTCCCGACCTGAAGACATCTTAATGTTATTATTTTGTTATACACACAGTGCCGCCATGTGGAATAAAAAATTTGTTTTTATTTTAATTTTCACGTACTGCACGGTGCCCTTTTGACGAATCCGACTGAAAATGAGTCAGAAAAGATTCAAGACAATGATCTTACTCTCTGCCGAATTTTGTGACGTTTTGGCAAAAGGCGTGGCTATTAAGGTGCTGAAAAGTCCGATTGTACTCTGTGGCAACAAAAGCTCCGGCAACATGACTCAGATGATCCTATCTTCTCGAAGTTGTACACATTTGAGGATACTTCAGCCCTGAAGACATCTACCAACTTATTTTACATCGTAGTAGTAGCGCCACCAACTGGTAAAAGCTAATACAAGTTATTTTCTTGGATGTTTTTCTCCGTGCAACTCAACAAGGTCGCCCTCATATATGCTCGGATGACTGTTTCGGCCATGAGGATGTCACAATACGAAATTCGTCCTTTTTCATGAAAAGTTGTGGGAGTGGCATTGCACTGTTCGGCAATAAAACAAAGCTGATTATGAGGTTCTAAATATGAACGACAACTCGTAAAACTTTACACACACATCAGGCCGAGCAAATTTATCAATATTTTATACGTTAGTTGTGCAGCTTTTTTGAAATGGCTCGCCATGGCCCTCGAGAAATGTTAAAAAAAGCAGCTCTGGTTGAGTGTTTCACCTCGCTTTTTGTAAATTTTATGGAGTACAGTGAACCCTCGGTTATCGCGGTTAACGGGGACCGAGACCACCCGCGAAAACTGAAAATCCGCGAAGTAGCGGCGCACCTTCAAAAATGCTTAAAAAAAATAAACAATATATATAATAAATATATATATATATATATATATATATATATATATATACGGGGAGAGAGAGAGTGAAATTCATGTTATAACAAAAAAACCAAATTATTATTAAAACGTATTATTTTTTTATTCCCCAGCCATTCTTTTAGTATTTATTTAATTACTCCGACTTTTACCTGCTGGTACGCCGTCCGGTGTGCCCTGTGAAATGAAAGGTGGCATTCTTTATTTATTTATTCATTTATTCATTCATAACTGACAGCCTCGCGCTCCGCTCGTGCCCGGGCAGAAGAGGTGCTCCAATTTGGCTTAACTGTGACACACGCCCGCCCTCCTCCCCCGGAGCTTCCATTCGGTTAAACTTAGGGGCCGCTTGGCACCGCCCGTGCCCGGGGAAGGTGCTCCTCTTCGGCTTACTGTGACGCGAGCATGCCCTCCTCCTCCGGAGCTTCCATTCGGTTAAACTTAGGGGCCACTTGGAACCGCCCGTGCCCGGGGAAGGTGCTCCTCTACGGCTTAACTGCCACGCACGCCGGCCGGAGCTCTGGTACGGTCCGAACCGCGCGAAACGTCGCCACCGATCGTGTCCGGGGGAACGTGCTCTTCTTCGTCCACTCTCCTCTTCGCCCACGCTCTTCTTCGGCGCACGCCGGCCGTCTAACCGCTCCAGCGCCCCGTCGTGCCGCTCGGCGAAACTACAATGCCCCCGAATATTTTTTAGACCCGCGAAGCACTGAACCCGCGAAAGGTGAACCGCAAAGTAGCGAGGGTTCACTGTATGTATAAGACCAAGACCTACAAAAAAGTCTCTTGGAGCAATGAGCTAGGTTTTACAGGAAGTCGGCCATTTTGAATTTACTTAAAAGGGGGCGGGTCACCACAATGGACTTTGTGTAGAAATTATTATTGGGGCCCGAGCAGCGACCGCGGCGAGGTCCCTATTGTTTTTGTAGAAAACATTATTACTTTTATTATTATTATTATTATTATTATTAGGGCCTGAGCAGCGACCGCTGCGAAGTCCCTATTGTTTTTGTAGAAATTATTATTATTATTATTTTTCCGATTGTTCGATCGCATTTTTGACCCCCGAAACATGCACAAAAACTCACCAAACTTGGCAGTCTCATCGGGCATGGCGAAAAATTTGATATTTTAACGTCTAATATGAACAGGAAGTGAGTTATGAATTTTTGAAAGTCCGACTTTTGCCCTTTTTTGCATGTTTACAGGGGTCATTCTTTTGCACCCTGATCCTAAAGGCTTCATCTGATTGCCTTAAAATTCTGTCTGTAGCATCTGAAGACCTGGGACAAACACTGGGGCTAAAATTTTTTGTTTCCGAAATACTATATGACGGGGGCGGGGCTTCAAAGTTTTCACTTAAGATTTCCTTCGCCGCAATGGACAAAATGCTTAATAACTCTCCTGCACATGCTGCTAAAAATCCAAAACTTCACATGTACATAAAGAGTCTTTACCTGAAGACATCTATATGTTTATATTCAGTTATACACCTTGCGCCAATCAATATCATTTTTTACATTTTGACGTACTGCATGGTGCCCTTTTAACGAATCCGATTGAAAATTGGCTAGAAAAGACTCAAGACATTGATCTTACTCTATCCCTATTTTTATGACTTTCCTTCAAAGGGCGTGGCTATTACGGTGCCGCAGAGTCTGATTATTCTCCGTGGCAACAAAAGTTCCTGCAAAATGATTCAGATGATCCATCTTCTGGAAATCTTTCACATTTGAGGATATTCAGGCCCTGAAGACGGCTGCCAACTTATTTTTGATCGCAGTGGTAGCGCCACCAACTGGTTAAAACAAATACAAATTATTTTCGTTGATGTTTTTCTCCGGGCAGGTGAACAAAATCTACCTTATATTTGCTCGGATGAGTGTTTAGGCCTTGAGCATGTCACAATACAAAAGTCTTTCGCCTTCTTCAGAGTGTCACATGATGCTGTCTTGTGACCCGTCTTTATCAGCTGATGTTCCATGAGGGCGTGACTTACCTGTCACAAGAATGAAGGCAAGTCACGCCCCCCGCTGTCCGTTCACTCCGCCAAGATGCTGGTCCAGGTGGTAGAGAGGATGAAGGCTCCCTTGTCTCTGTTCATGGTTTTTATGCCTCGCTTGCAGATCTCAATGGCCTCTCTGATCCAGCGCTGTTGTTTGTTCTCTTCTGTGCGGATGACCCTGCCCTTCTCCCGGTCCATGATGTGGTTTTCCCTTTTGCAGTGGTCAGTGATTGCTGATTTGTAATGTTCATGTTGTGCTTGTTCTTTTACTGCTCTGATTTTTTCATTTTTTTGACAGGTAAGTCACACCCTCATGGAACATCAGCTCAAGACACCATCATGCGACACTCTGAAGAAGGCAAAAGACTCGCCGAAACATGTCAGGTAAAAAATTAACCTAAAACATAATTGTCTGCTTTTAATGAATCAGTCAAATATCAATAATAAGAAGACAAAATGAACCTAATACAAATAAATGAATGCTTAATAACTCCCCTGCACATGCTCCTAAAAATCCAAACCTTCACCTGTAAATAAAACGTCCCGACCTGAAGACATCTTAATGTTATTATTTTGTTATACACACAGTGCCGCCAAGTGGAATCAAAAATTTGTTTTTATTTTAATTTTCACGTACTGCACGGTGCCCTTTTGACGAATCCGACTGAAAATGAGTCAGAAAAGATTCAAGACAATGATCTTACTCTCTGCCGAATTTTGTGACGTTTTGGCAAAAGGCGTGGCTATTAAGGTGCTGAAAAGTCCGATTGTACTCTGTGGCAACAAAAGCTCCGGCAACATGACTCAGATGATCCTATCTTCTCGAAGTTGTACACATTTGAGGATACTTCAGCCCTGAAGACATCTACCAACTTATTTTACATCGTAGTAGTAGCGCCACCAACTGGTAAAAGCTAATACAAGTTATTTTCTTGGATGTTTTTCTCCGTGCAACTCAACAAGGTCGCCCTCATATATGCTCGGATGACTGTTTCGGCCATGAGGATGTCACAATACGAAATTCGTCCTTTTTCATGAAAAGTTGTGGGAGTGGCATTGCACTGTTCGGCAATAAAACAAAGCTGATTATGAGGTTCTAAATATGAACGACAACTCGTAAAACTTTACACACACATCAGGCCGAGCAAATTTATCAATATTTTATACGTTAGTTGTGCAGCTTTTTTGAAATGGCTCGCCATGGCCCTCGAGAAATGTTAAAAAAAGCAGCTCTGGTTGAGTGTTTCACCTCGCTTTTTGTAAATTTTATGGAGTACAGTGAACCCTCGGTTATCGCGGTTAACGGGGACCGAGACCACCCGCGAAAACTGAAAATCCGCGAAGTAGCGGCGCACCTTCAAAAATGCTTAAAAAAAATAAACAATATATATAATAAATATATATATATATATATATATATATATATATATACGGGGAGAGAGAGAGAGTGAAATTCATGTTATAACAAAAAAACCAAATTATTATTAAAACGTATTATTTTTTTATTCCCCAGCCATTCTTTTAGTATTTATTTAATTACTCCGACTTTTACCTGCTGGTACGCCGTCCGGTGTGCCCTGTGAAATGAAAGGTGGCATTCTTTATTTATTTATTCATTTATTCATTCATAACTGACAGCCTCGCGCTCCGCTCGTGCCCGGGCAGAAGAGGTGCTCCAATTTGGCTTAACTGTGACACACGCCCGCCCTCCTCCCCCGGAGCTTCCATTCGGTTAAACTTAGGGGCCGCTTGGCACCGCCCGTGCCCGGGGAAGGTGCTCCTCTTCGGCTTACTGTGACGCGAGCATGCCCTCCTCCTCCGGAGCTTCCATTCGGTTAAACTTAGGGGCCGCTTGGAACCGCCCGTGCCCGGGGAAGGTGCTCCTCTACGGCTTAACTGCCACGCACGCCGGCCGGAGCTCTGGTACGGTCCGAACCGCGCGAAACGTCGCCACCGATCGTGTCCGGGGGAACGTGCTCTTCTTCGTCCACTCTCCTCTTCGCCCACGCTCTTCTTCGGCGCACGCCGGCCGTCTAACCGCTCCAGCGCCCCGTCGTGCCGCTCGGCGAAACTACAATGCCCCCGAATATTTTTTAGACCCGCGAAGCACTGAACCCGCGAAAGGTGAACCGCGAAGTAGCGAGGGTTCACTGTATGTATAAGACCAAGACCTACAAAAAAGTCTCTTGGAGCAATGAGCTAGGTTTTACAGGAAGTCGGCCATTTTGAATTTACTTAAAAGGGGGCGGGTCACCACAATGGACTTTGTGTAGAAATTATTATTGGGGCCCGAGCAGCGACCGCGGCGAGGTCCCTATTGTTTTTGTAGAAAACATTATTACTTTTATTATTATTATTATTATTATTATTAGGGCCTGAGCAGCGACCGCTGCGAAGTCCCTATTGTTTTTGTAGAAATTATTATTATTATTATTTTTCCGATTGTTCGATCGCATTTTTGACCCCCGAAACATGCACAAAAACTCACCAAACTTGGCAGTCTCATCGGGCATGGCGAAAAATTTGATATTTTAACGTCTAATATGAACAGGAAGTGAGTTATGAATTTTTGAAAGTCCGACTTTTGCCCTTTTTTGCATGTTTACAGGGGTCATTCTTTTGCACCCTGATCCTAAAGGCTTCATCTGATTGCCTTAAAATTCTGTCTGTAGCATCTGAAGACCTGGGACAAACACTGGGGCTAAAATTTTTTGTTTCCGAAATACTATATGACGGGGGCGGGGCTTCAAAGTTTTCACTTAAGATTTCCTTCGCCGCAATGGACAAAATGCTTAATAACTCTCCTGCACATGCTGCTAAAAATCCAAAACTTCACATGTACATAAAGAGTCTGTACCTGAAGACATCTATATGTTTATATTCAGTTATACACCTTGCGCCAATCAATATCATTTTTTACATTTTGACGTACTGCATGGTGCCCTTTTAACGAATCCGATTGAAAATTGGCTAGAAAAGACTCAAGACATTGATCTTACTCTATCCCTATTTTTATGACTTTCCTTCAAAGGGCGTGGCTATTACGGTGCCGCAGAGTCTGATTATTCTCCGTGGCAACAAAAGTTCCTGCAAAATGATTCAGATGATCCATCTTCTGGAAATCTTTCACATTTGAGGATATTCAGGCCCTGAAGACGGCTGCCAACTTATTTTTGATCGCAGTGGTAGCGCCACCAACTGGTTAAAACAAATACAAATTATTTTCGTTGATGTTTTTCTCCGGGCAGGTGAACAAAATCTACCTTATATTTGCTCGGATGAGTGTTTAGGCCTTGAGCATGTCACAATACAAAAGTCTTTCGCCTTCTTCAGAGTGTCACATGATGCTGTCTTGTGACCCGTCTTTATCAGCTGATGTTCCATGAGGGCGTGACTTACCTGTCACAAGAATGAAGGCAAGTCACGCCCCCCGCTGTCCGTTCACTCCGCCAAGATGCTGGTCCAGGTGGTAGAGAGGATGAAGGCTCCCTTGTCTCTGTTCATGGTTTTTATGCCTCGCTTGCAGATCTCAATGGCCTCTCTGATCCAGCGCTGTTGTTTGTTCTCTTCTGTGCGGATGACCCTGCCCTTCTCCCGGTCCATGATGTGGTTTTCCCTTTTGCAGTGGTCAGTGATTGCTGATTTGTAATGTTCATGTTGTGCTTGTTCTTTTACTGCTCTGATTTTTTCATTTTTTTGACAGGTAAGTCACACCCTCATGGAACATCAGCTGATAAAGACGGGTCTCAAGACACCATCATGCGACACTCTGAAGAAGGCGAAAGACTCGCCGAAACATGTCAGGTAAAAAATTAACCTAAAACATAATTGTCTGCTTTTAATGAATCAGTCAAATATCAATAATAAGAAGACAAAATGAACCTAATACAAATAAATGAATGCTTAATAACTCCCCTGCACATGCTCCTAAAAATCCAAACCTTCACCTGTAAATAAAACGTCCCGACCTGAAGACATCTTAATGTTATTATTTTGTTATACACACAGTGCCGCCAAGTGGAATCAAAAATTTTTTTTAATTTTAATTTTCACGTACTGCACGGTGCCCTTTTGACGAATCCGACTGAAAATTAGTCAGAAAAGACTCAAGACAATGATCTTACTCTCTGCCGAATTTTGTGACGTTTTGGCAAAAGGCGTGGCTATTAAGGTGCTGAAAAGTCCGATTGTACTCTGTGGCAACAAAAGCTCCGGCAACATGACTCAGATGATCCTATCTTCTCGAAGTTGTACACATTTGAGGATACTTCAGCCCAGAAGACATCTACCAACTTATTTTACATCGTAGTAGTAGCGCCACCAACTGGTAAAAGCTAATACAAGTTATTTTCTTGGATGTTTTTCTCCGTGCAACTCAACAAGGTCGCCCTCATATATGCTCGGATGACTGTTTCGGCCATGAGGATGTCACAATACGAAATTCGTGATTTTTCGTGAAAAGTTGTGGGAGTGGCATTGCACTGTTCGGCAATAAAACAACGCTGATTATGAGGTTCTAAATATGAACGACAACTCGTGAAACTTTACACACACATCAGGCCGAGCAAATTTATCAATATTTTATACGTTAGTTGTGCAGCTTTTTTGAAATGGCTCGCCATGGCCCTCGAGAAATGTTAAAAAAAAGCAGCTCTGGTTGAGTGTTTCACCTCGCTTTTTGTAAATTTTATGGAGTACAGTGAACCCTCAGTTATCGCGGTTAATGGGGACCGAGACCATCCGCGAAAACTGAAAATCCGCGAAGTAGCGGCGCACCTTCAAAAATGCTTAAAAAAAATATACAATATATATAATAAATATATAAATATATATATATATATATATATATATATATATATACGGGGAGAGAGAGAGTGAAATTCATGTTATAACAAAAAAAACAAATTATTATTAAAACGTATTATTTTTTTATTCCCCAGCCATTCTTTTTGTATTTATTTAATTACTCCGACTTTTACCTGCTGGTACGCCGTCCGGTGTGCCCTGTGAAATGAAAGGTGGCATTCTTTATTTATTTATTCATTTATTCATTCATAACTGACAGCCTCGCGCTCCGCTCGTGCCCGGGCAGAAGAGGTGCTCCAATTTGGCTTAACTGTGACACACGCCCGTCCTCCTCCCCCGGAGCTTCCATTCGGTTAAACTTAGGGGCCGCTTGGCACCGCCCGTGCCCGGGGAAGGTGCTCCTCTTCGGCTTACTGTGACGCGAGCATGCCCTCCTCCTCCGGAGCTTCCATTCGGTTAAACTTAGGGGCCGCTTGGAACCGCCCGTGCCCGGGGAAGGTGCTCCTCTTCGGCTTACTGTGACGCGAGCATGCCCTCCTCCTCCGGAGCTTCCATTCGGTTAAACTTAGGGGCCGCTTGGCACCGCCCGTGCCCGGGGAAGGTGCTCCTCTACGGCTTAACTGCCACGCACGCTGGCCGGAGCTCTGGTACGGTCCGAACCGCGCGAAACGTCGCCACCGATCGTGTCCGGGGGAACGTGCTCTTCTTCGTCCACTCTCCTCTTCGCCCACGCTCTTCTTCGGCGCACGCCGGCCGTCTAACCGCTCCAGCGCCCCGTCGTGCCGCTCGGCGAAACTACAATGCCCCCGAATATTTTTTAGACCCGCGAAGCACTGAACCCGCGAAAGGTGAACCGCGAAGTAGCGAGGGTTCACTGTATGTATAAGACCAAGACCTACAAAAAAGTCTCTTGGAGCAATGAGCTAGGTTTTACAGGAAGTCGGCCATTTTGAATTTACTTAAAAGGGGGCGGGTCACCACAATGGACTTTGTGTAGAAATTATTATTGGGGCCCGAGCAGCGACCGCGGCGAGGTCCCTATTGTTTTTGTAGAAAATATTATTACTTTTATTATTATTATTATTATTATTATTAGGGCCTGAGCAGCGACCGCTGCGAAGTCCCTATTGTTTTTGTAGAAATTATTATTATTATTATTTTTCCGATTGTTCGATCGCATTTTTGACCCCCGAAACATGCACAAAAACTCACCAAACTTGGCAGTCTCATCGGGCATGGCGAAAAATTTGATATTTTAACGTCTAATATGAACAGGAAGTGAGTTATGAATTTTTGAAAGTCCGACTTTTGCCCTTTTTTGCATGTTTACAGGGGTCATTCTTTTGCACCCTGATCCTAAAGGCTTCATCTGATTGCCTTAAAATTCTGTCTGTAGCATCTGAAGACCTGGCACAAACACTGGGGCTAAAATTTTTTGTTTCCGAAATACTATATGACGGGGGCGGGGCATCAAAGTTTTCACTTAAGATTTCCTTCGCCGCAATGGACAAAATGCTTAATAACTCTCCTGCACATGCTGCTAAAAATCCAAAACTTCACATGTACATAAAGAGTCTGTACCTGAAGACATCTATATGTTTATATTCAGTTATACACCTTGCGCCAATCAATATAATTTTTTACATTTTGACGTACTGCACGGTGCCCTTTTAACGAATCTGATTGAAAATTGGCTAGAAAAGACTGAAGACATTGATCTTACTCTATCCCTATTTTTGTGACTTTCCTTCGAAGGGCGTGGCTATTACGGTGCCGCAGAGTCTGATTATTCTCCGTGGCAACAAAAGTTCCTGCAAAATGATTCAGATGATCCATCTTCTCGAAATTTTTCACATTTGAGGATATTCAGGCCCTGAAGACGGCTGCCAACTTATTTTTTATCGCAGTGGTAGCGCCACCAACTGGTTAAAACAAATACAAATTATTTTCGTTGATTTTTTTCTCCGGGCAGGTTAACAAAATCTACCTTACATTTGCTCGGATGAGTGTTTAGGCCTTGAGGATGTCACAATACGAAAGTCTTTCGCCTTCTTCAGAGTGTCACATGATGGTGTCTTGTGGCCCGTCTTTATCAGCTGATGTTCCATGAGGGCGTGACTTACCTGTCACAAGAATGAAGGCAAGTCACGCCCCCCGCTGTCCGTTCACTCCGCCAAAATGCTGCTCCAGGTGTTAGAGAGGATGAAGGCTCCCTTGTCTCTGTTCATGGTTTTTATGCCTCGCTTGCAGATCTCAATGGCCTCTCTGATCCAGCGCTGTTGTTTGTTCTCTTCTGTGCGGATGACCCTGCCCTTCTCCCGGTCCATGATGTGGTTTTCCCTTTTGCAGTGGTCAGTGATTGCTGATTTGTAATGTTCATGTTGTGCTTGTTCTTTTACTGCTCTGATTTTTCATTTTTTTGACAGGTAAGTCACACCCTCATGGTACATCAGCTGATAAAGACGGGTCTCAAGACACCATCATGCGACACTCTGAAGAAGGCGAAAGACTCGCCGAAACATGTCAGGTAAAAAATTAACCTAAAACATAATTGTCTGCTTTTAATGAGTCAGTCAAATATCAATAATAAGAAGACAAAATGAACCTAATACAAATAAATGAATGCTTAATAACTCCCCTGCACATGCTCCTAAAAATCCAAACCTTCACCTGTAAATAAAACGTCCCGACCTGAAGACATCTTAATGTTATTATTTTGTTATACACACAGTGCCGCCAAGTGGAATCAAAAATTTGTTTTTATTTTAATTTTCACGTACTGCACGGTGCCCTTTTGACGAATCCGACTGAAAATTAGTCAGAAAAGACTCAAGACAATGATCTTACTCTCTGCCGAATTTTGTGACGTTTTGGCAAAAGGCGTGGCTATTAAGGTGCTGAAAAGTCCGATTGTACTCTGTGGCAACAAAAGCTCCGGCAACATGACTCAGATGATCCTATCTTCTCGAAGTTGTACACATTTGAGGATACTTCAGCCCTGAAGACATCTACCAACTTATTTTACATCGTAGTAGTAGCGCCACCAACTGGTAAAAGCTAATACAAGTTATTTTCTTGGATGTTTTTCTCCGTGCAACTCAACAAGGTCGCCCTCATATATGCTCGGATGACTGTTTCGGCCATGAGGATGTCACAATACGAAATTCGTGATTTTTCGTGAAAAGTTGTGGGAGTGGCATTGCACTGTTCGGCAATAAAACAAAGCTGATTATGAGGTTCTAAATATGAACGACAACTCGTAAAACTTTACACACACATCAGGCCGAGCAAATTTATCAATATTTTATACGTTAGTTGTGCAGCTTTTTTGAAATGGCTCGCCATGGCCCTCGAGAAATGTTTAAAAAAAGCAGCTCTGGTTGAGTGTTTCACCTCGCTTTTTGTAAATTTTATGGAGTACAGTGAACCCTCGGTTATCGCGGTTAATGGGGACCGAGACCACCCGCGAAAACTGAAAATCCGCGAAGTAGCGGCGCACCTTCAAAAATGCTTAAAAAAAATATACAATATATATAATATATATATATATATATATATATATATATATATATATATATATATATATATATACGGGGAGAGAGAGAGTGAAATTCATGTTATAACAAAAAAACCAAATTATTATTAAAACGTATTATTTTTTTATTCCCCAGCCATTCTTTTAGTATTTATTTAATTACTCCGACTTTTACCTGCTGGTACGCCGTCCGGTGTGCCCTGTGAAATGAAAGGTGGCATTCTTTATTTATTTATTCATTTATTCATTCATAACTGACAGCCTCGCGCTCCGCTCGTGCCCGGGCGGAAGAGGTGCTCCAATTCGGCTTAACTGTGACACACGCCCGCCCTCCTCCCCCGGAACTTCCATTCGGTTAAACTTAGGGGCCGCTTGGCACCGCCCGTGCCCGGGGAAGGTGCTCCTCTTCGGCTTACTGTGACGCGAGCATGCCCTCCTCCTCCGGAGCTTCCATTCAGTTAAACTTAGGGGCCGCTTGGAACCGCCCGTGCCCGGGGAAGGTGCTCCTCTTCGGCTTACTGTGACGCGAGCATGCCCTCCTCCTCCGGAGCTTCCATTCGGTTAACCTTAGGGGCCGCTTGGAACCGCCCGTGCCCGGGGAAGGTGCTCCTCTACGGCTTAACTGCCACGCACGCCGGCCGGAGCTCTGGTACGGTCCGAACCGCGCGAAACGTCGCCACCGATCGTGTCCGGGAGAACGTGCTCTTCTTCGTCCACTCTCCTCTTCGCCCACGCTCTTCTTCGGCGCACGCCGGCCGTCTAACCGCTCCAGCGCCCCGTCGTGCCGCTCGGCGAAACTACAATGCCCCCGAATATTTTTTAGACCCGCGAAGCACTGAACCCGCGAAAGGTGAACCGCGAAGTAGCGAGGGTTCACTGTATGTATAAGACCAAGACCTACAAAAAAGTCTCTTGGAGCAATGAGCTAGGTTTTACAGGAAGTCGGCCATTTTGAATTTACTTAAAAGGGGGCGAGTCACCACAATGGACTTTGTGTAGAAATTATTATTGGGGCCCGAGCAGCGACGGCGGCGAGGTCCCTATTGTTTTTGTAGAAATTATTATTAGGGCCTGAGCAGCGACCGCTACGAGGTCCCCATTGTTTTTGTGGAAATTATTATTATTTTTATTATTATTATTATTAGGGCCCGAGCAGTGACCGCTGCGAGGTCCCTATTGTTTTTCTAGAAATTGTTATTAGGGCCCGAGCTGCGACGGCTGCGAGGTCCCTATTGTTTTTGTAGAAAATATTATTACTTTTATTATTATTATTATTATTATTATTAGGGCCTGAGCAGCGACCGCTGCGAAGTCCCTATTGTTTTTGTAGAAATTATTATTATTATTATTTTTCCGATTGTTCGATCGCATTTTTGACCCCCGAAACATGCACAAAAACTCACCAAACTTGGCAGTCTCATCGGGCATGGCGAAAAATTTGATATTTTAACGTCTAATATGAACAGGAAGTGAGTTATGAATTTTTGAAAGTCCGACTTTTGCCCTTTTTTGCATGTTTACAGGGGTCATTCTTTTGCACCCTGATCCTCAAGGCTTCATCTGATTGCCTTAAAATTCTGTCTGTAGCATCTGAAGACCTGGGACAAACACTGGGGCTAAAATTTTTTGTTTCCGAAATACTATATGACGGGGGCGGGGCTTCAAAGTTTTCACTTAAGATTTCCTTCGCCGCAATGGACAAAATGCTTAATAACTCTCCTGCACATGCTGCTAAAAATCCAAAACTTCACATGTACATAAAAAGTCTGTACCTGAAGACATCTATATGTTTATATTCAGTTATACACCTTGCGCCAATCAATATAATTTTTTACATTTTGACGTACTGCACGGTGCCCTTTTAACGAATCTGATTGAAAATTGGCTAGAAAAGACTCAAGACATTGATCTTACTCTATCCCTATTTTTGTGACTTTCCTTCGAAGGGCGTGGCTATTACGGTGCCGCAGAGTCTGATTATTCTCCGTGGCAACAAAAGTTCCTGCAAAATGATTCAGATGATCCATCTTCTCGAAATTTTTCACATTTGAGGATATTCAGGCCCTGAAGACGGCTGCCAACTTATTTTTGATCGCAGTGGTAGCGCCACCAACTGGTTAAAACAAATACAAATTATTTTCGTTGATGTTTTTCTCCGGGCAGGTGAACAAAATCTACCTTATATTTGCTCGGATGAGTGTTTAGGCCTTGAGCATGTCACAATACGAAAGTCTTTCGCCTTCTTCAGAGTGTCACATGATGCTGTCTTGTGACCCGTCTTTATCAGCTGATGTTCCATGAGGGCGTGACTTACCTGTCACAAGAATGAAGGCAAGTCACGCCCCCCGCTGTCCGTTCACTCCGCCAAGATGCTGGTCCAGGTGGTAGAGAGGATGAAGGCTCCCTTGTCTCTGTTCATGGTTTTTATGCCTCGCTTGCAGATCTCAATGGCCTCTCTGATCCAGCGCTGTTGTTTGTTCTCTTCTGTGCGGATGACCCTGCCCTTCTCCCGGTCCATGATGTGGTTTTCCCTTTTGCAGTGGTCAGTGATTGCTGATTTGTAATGTTCATGTTGTGCTTGTTCTTTTACTGCTCTGATTTTTTTCATTTTTTTGACAGGTAAGTCACACCCTCATGGAACATCAGCTCAAGACACCATCATGCGACACTCTGAAGAAGGCGAAAGACTCGCCGAAACATGTCAGGTAAAAAATTAACCTAAAACATAATTGTCTGCTTTTAATGAATCAGTCAAATATCAATAATAAGAAGACAAAATGAACCTAATACAAATAAATGAATGCTTAATAACTCCCCTGCACATGCTCCTAAAAATCCAAACCTTCACCTGTAAATAAAACGTCCCGACCTGAAGACATCGTAATGTTATTATTTTGTTATACACACAGTGCCGCCAAGTGGAATCAAAAATTTGTTTTTATTTTAATTTTCACGTACTGCACGGTGCCCTTTTGACGAATCCGACTGAAAATTAGTCAGAAAAGACTCAAGACAATGATCTTACTCTCTGCCGAATTTTGTGACGTTTTGGCAAAAGGCGTGGCTATTAAGGTGCTGAAAAGTCCGATTGTACTCTGTGGCAACAAAAGCTCCGGCAACATGACTCAGATGATCTTATCTTCTCGAAGTTGTACACATTTGAGGATACTTCAGCCCTGAAGACATCTACCAACTTATTTTACATCGTAGTAGTAGCGCCACCAACTGGTAAAAGCTAATACAAGTTATTTTCTTGGATGTTTTTCTCCGTGCAACTCAACAAGGTCGCCCTCATATATGCTCGGATGACTGTTTCGGCCATGAGGATGTCACAATACGAAATTCGTCCTTTTTCGTGAAAAGTTGTGGGAGTGGCATTGCACTGTTCGGCAATAAAACAAAGCTGATTATGAGGTTCTAAATATGAACGACAACTCGTAAAACTTTACACACACATCAGGCCGAGCAAATTTATCAATATTTTATACGTTAGTTGTGCAGCTTTTTTGAAATGGCTCGCCATGGCCCTCGAGAAATGTTAAAAAAAGCAGCTCTGGTTGAGTGTTTCACCTCGCTTTTTGTAAATTTTATGGAGTACAGTGAACCCTCGGTTATCGCGGTTAATGGGGACCGAGACCACCCGCGAAAACTGAAAATCCGCGAAGTAGCGGCGCACCTTCAAAAATGCTTAAAAAAAATATACAATATATATAATAAATATATATATATATATATACGGGGAGAGAGAGAGTGAAATTCATGTTATAACAAAAAAACCAAATTATTATTAAAACGTATTATTTTTTTATTCCCCAGCCATTCTTTTAGTATTTATTTAATTACTCCGACTTTTACCTGCTGGTACGCCGTCCGGTGTGCCCTGTGAAATGAAAGGTGGCATTCTTTATTTATTTATTCATTTATTCATTCATAACTGACAGCCTCGCGCTCCGCTCGTGCCCGGGCAGAAGAGGTGCTCCAATTTGGCTTAACTGTGACACACGCCCGCCCTCCTCCCCCGGAGCTTCCATTCGGTTAAACTTAGGGGCCGCTTGGCACCGCCCGTGCCCGGGGAAGGTGCTCCTCTTCGGCTTACTGTGACGCGAGCATGCCCTCCTCCTCCGGAGCTTCCATTCGGTTAAACTTAGGGGCCGCTTGGAACCGCCCGTGCCCGGGGAAGGTGCTCCTCTACGGCTTAACTGCCACGCACGCCGGCCGGAGCTCTGGTACGGTCCGAACCGCGCGAAACGTCGCCACCGATCTTGTCCGGGGGAACGTGCTCTTCTTCGTCCACTCTCCTCTTCGCCCACGCTCTTCTTCGGCGCACGCCGGCCGTCTAACCGCTCCAGCGCCCCGTCGTGCCGCTCGGCGAAACTACAATGCCCCCGAATATTTTTTAGACCCGCGAAGCACTGAACCCGCGAAAGGTGAACCGCGAAGTAGCGAGGGTTCACTGTATGTATAAGACCAAGACCTACAAAAAAGTCTCTTGGAGCAATGAGCTCGGTTTTACAGGAAGTCGGCCATTTTGAATTTACTTAAAAGGGGGCGGGTCACCACAATGGACTTTGTGTAGAAATTATTATTGGGGCCCGAGCAGCGACCGCGGCGAGGTCCCTATTGTTTTTGTAGAAAACATTATTACTTTTATTATTATTATTATTATTATTATTAGGGCCTGAGCAGCGACCGCTGCGAAGTCCCTATTGTTTTTGTAGAAATTATTATTATTATTATTTTTCCGATTGTTCGATCGCATTTTTGACCCCCGAAACATGCACAAAAACTCACCAAACTTGGCAGTCTCATCGGGCATGGCGAAAAATTTGATATTTTAACGTCTAATATGAACAGGAAGTGAGTTATGAATTTTTGAAAGTCCGACTTTTGCCCTTTTTTGCATGTTTACAGGGGTCATTCTTTTGCACCCTGATCCTAAAGGCTTCATCTGATTGCCTTAAAATTCTGTCTGTAGCATCTGAAGACCTGGGACAAACACTGGGGCTAAAATTTTTTGTTTCCGAAATACTATATGACGGGGGCGGGGCTTCAAAGTTTTCACTTAAGATTTCCTTCGCCGCAATGGACAAAATGCTTAATAACATTCCTGCACATGCTGCTAAAAATCCAAAACTTCACATGTACATAAAGAGTCTGTACCTGAAGACATCTATATGTTTATATTCAGTTATACACCTTGCGCCAATCAATATCATTTTTTACATTTTGACGTACTGCATGGTGCCCTTTTAACGAATCCGATTGAAAATTGGCTAGAAAAGACTCAAGACATTGATCTTACTCTATCCCTATTTTTATGACTTTCCTTCAAAGGGCGTGGCTATTACGGTGCCGCAGAGTCTGATTATTCTCCGTGGCAACAAAAGTTCCTGCAAAATGATTCAGATGATCCATCTTCTGGAAATCTTTCACATTTGAGGATATTCAGGCCCTGAAGACGGCTGCCAACTTATTTTTGATCGCAGTGGTAGCGCCACCAACTGGTTAAAACAAATACAAATTATTTTCGTTGATGTTTTTCTCCGGGCAGGTGAACAAAATCTACCTTATATTTGCTCGGATGAGTGTTTAGGCCTTGAGCATGTCACAATACAAAAGTCTTTCGCCTTCTTCAGAGTGTCACATGATGCTGTCTTGTGACCCGTCTTTATCAGCTGATGTTCCATGAGGGCGTGACTTACCTGTCACAAGAATGAAGGCAAGTCACGCCCCCCGCTGTCCGTTCACTCCGCCAAAATGCTGCTCCAGGTGGTAGAGAGGATGAAGGCTCCCTTGTCTCTGTTCATGGTTTTTATGCCTCGCTTGCAGATCTCAATGGCCTCTCTGATCCAGCGCTGTTGTTTGTTCTCTTCGGTGCGGATGACCCTGCCCTTCTCCCGGTCCATGATGTGGTTTTCCCTTTTGCAGTGGTCAGTGATTGCTGATTTGTAATGTTCATGTTGTGCTTGTTCTTTTACTGCTCTGATTTTTTCATTTTTTTGACAGGTAAGTCACACCCTCATGGAACATCAGCTGATAAAGACGGGTCTCAAGACACCATCATGCGACACTCTGAAGAAGGCGAAAGACTCGCCGAAACATGTCAGGTAAAAAATTAACCTAAAACATAATTGTCTGCTTTTAATGAATCAGTCAAATATCAATAATAAGAAGACAAAATGAACCTAATACAAATAAATGAATGCTTAATAACTCCCCTGCACATGCTCCTAAAAATCCAAACCTTCACCTGTAAATAAAACGTCCCGACCTGAAGACATCTTAATGTTATTATTTTGTTATACACACAGTGCCGCCAAGTGGAATAAAAAAATTTTTTTAATTTTAATTTTCACGTACTGCACGGTGCCCTTTTGACGAATCCGACTGAAAATTAGTCAGAAAAGACTTAAGACAATGATCTTACTCTCTGCCGAATTTTGTGACGTTTTGGCAAAAGGCGTGGCTATTAAGGTGCTGAAAAGTCCGATTGTACTCTGTGGCAACAAAAGCTCCGGCAACATGACTCAGATGATCCTATCTTCTCGAAGTTGTACACATTTGAGGATACTTCAGCCCAGAAGACATCTACCAACTTATTTTACATCGTAGTAGTAGCGCCACCAACTGGTAAAAGCTAATACAAGTTATTTTCTTGGATGTTTTTCTCCGTGCAACTCAACAAGGTCGCCCTCATATATGCTCGGATGACTGTTTCGGCCATGAGGATGTCACAATACGAAATTAGTCCTTTTTCGTGAAAAGTTGTGGGAGTGGCATTGCACTGTTCGGCAATAAAACAACGCTGATTATGAGGTTCTAGATATGAACGACAACTCGTGAAACTTTACACACACATCAGGCCGAGCAAATTTATCAATATTTTATACGTTAGTTGTGCAGCTTTTTTGAAATGGCTCGCCATGGCCCTCGAGAAATGTTAAAAAAAAGCAGCTCTGGTTGAGTGTTTCACCTCGCTTTTTGTAAATTTTATGGAGTACAGTGAACCCTCGGTTATCGCGGTTAATGGGGACCGAGACCACCCGCGAAAACTGAAAATCCGCGAAGTAGCGGCGCACCTTCAAAAATGCTTAAAAAAAATATACAATATATATAATAAATATATATATATATATATATATATATATATATATATATATATATATATATATATATATATATATATATATATATATATACGGGGAGAGAGAGAGTGAAATTCATGTTATAACAAAAAAAACTAATTATTATTAAAACGTATTATTTTTTTATTCCCCAGCCATTCTTTTTGTATTTATTTAATTACTCCGACTTTTACCTGCTGGTACGCCGTCCGGTGTGCCTTGTGAAATGAAAGGTGGCATTCTTTATTTATTTATTCATTTATTCATTCATAACTGACAGCCTCGCGCTCCGCTCGTGCCCGGGCAGAAGAGGTGCTCCAATTTGGCTTAACTGTGACACACGCCCGCCCTCCTCCCCCGGAGCTTCCATTCGGTTAAACTTAGGGGCCGCTTGGCACCGCCCGTGCCCGGGGAAGGTGCTCCTCTTCGGCTTACTGTGACGCGAGCATGCCCTCCTCCTCCGGAGCTTCCATTCGGTTAAACTTAGGGGCCGCTTGGAACCGCCCGTGCCCGGGGAAGGTGCTCCTCTTCGGCTTACTGTGACGCGAGCATGCCCTCCTCCTCCGGAGCTTCCATTCGGTTAAACTTAGGGGCCGCTTGGCACCGCTCGTGCCCGGGGAAGGTGCTCCTCTACGGCTTAACTGCCACGCACGCTGGCCGGAGCTCTGGTACGGTCCGAACCGCGCGAAACGTCGCCACCGATCGTGTCCGGGAGAACGTGCTCTTCTTCGTCCACTCTCCTCTTCGCCCACGCTCTTCTTCGGCGCACGCCGGCCGTCTAACCGCTCCAGCGCCCCGTCGTGCCGCTCGGCGAAACTACAATGCCCCCGAATATTTTTTAGACCCGCGAAGCACTGAACCCGCGAAAGGTGAACCGCGAAGTAGCGAGGGTTCACTGTATGTATAAGACCAAGACCTACAAAAAAGTCTCTTGGAGCAATGAGCTAGGTTTTACAGGAAGTCGGCCATTTTGAATTTACTTAAAAGGGGGCGGGTCACCACAATGGACTTTGTGTAGAAATTATTATTGGGGCCCGAGCCGCGACCGCGGCGAGGTCCCTATTGTTTTTGTAGAAAATATTATTACTTTTATTATTATTATTATTATTATTATTAGGGCCTGAGCAGCGACCGCTGCGAAATCCCTATTGTTTTTGTAGAAATTATTATTATTATTATTTTTCCGATTGTTCGATCGCATTTTTGACCCCCGAAACATGCACAAAAACTCACCAAACTTGGCAGTCTCATCGGGCATGGCGAAAAATTTGATATTTTAACGTCTAATATGAACAGGAAGTGAGTTATGAATTTTTGAAAGTCCGACTTTTGCCCTTTTTTGCATGTTTACAGGGGTCATTCTTTTGCACCCTGATCCTAAAGGCTTCATCTGATTGCCTTAAAATTCTGTCTGTAGCATCTGAAGACCTGGGACAAACACTGGGGCTAAAATTTTTTGTTTCCGAAATACTATATGACGGGGGCGGGGCTTCAAAGTTTTCACTTAAGATTTCCTTCGCCGCAATGGACAAAATGCTTAATAACATTCCTGCACATGCTGCTAAAAATCCAAAACTTCACATGTACATAAAGAGTCTGTACCTGAAGACATCTATATGTTTATATTCAGTTATACACCTTGCGCCAATCAATATCATTTTTTACATTTTTACGTACTGCACGGTGCCCTTTTAACGAATCTGATTGAAAATTGGCTAGAAAAGACTCAAGACATTGATCTTACTCTATCCCTATTTTTGTGACTTTCCTTCGAAGGGCGTGGCTATTACGGTGCCGCAGAGTCTGATTATTCTCCGTGGCAACAAAAGTTCCTGCAAAATGATTCAGATGATCCATCTTCTCGAAATTTTTCACATTTGAGGATATTCAGGCCCTGAAGACGGCTGCCAACTTATTTTTGATCGCAGTGGTAGCGCCACCAACTGGTTAAAACAAATACAAATTATTTTCGTTGATGTTTTTCTCCGGGCAGGTGAACAAAATCTACCTTATATTTGCTCGGATGAGTGTTTAGGCCTTGAGCATGTCACAATACGAAAGTCTTTCGCCTTCTTCAGAGTGTCACATGATGCTGTCTTGTGACCCGTCTTTATCAGCTGATGTTCCATGAGGGCGTGACTTACCTGTCACAAGAATGAAGGCAAGTCACGCCCCCCGCTGTCCGTTCACTCCGCCAAGATGCTGGTCCAGGTGGTAGAGAGGATGAAGGCTCCCTTGTCTCTGTTCATGGTTTTTATGCCTCGCTTGCAGATCTCAATGGCCTCTCTGATCCAGCGCTGTTGTTTGTTCTCTTCTGTGCGGATGACCCTGCCCTTCTCCCGGTCCATGATGTGGTTTTCCCTTTTGCAGTGGTCAGTGATTGCTGATTTGTAATGTTCATGTTGTGCTTGTTCTTTTACTGCTCTGATTTTTTTCATTTTTTTGACAGGTAAGTCACACCCTCATGGAACATCAGCTCAAGACACCATCATGCGACACTCTGAAGAAGGCGAAAGACTCGCCGAAACATGTCAGGTAAAAAATTAACCTAAAACATAATTGTCTGCTTTTAATGAATCAGTCAAATATCAATAATAAGAAGACAAAATGAACCTAATACAAATAAATGAATGCTTAATAACTCCCCTGCACATGCTCCTAAAAATCCAAACCTTCACCTGTAAATAAAACGTCCCGACCTGAAGACATCGTAATGTTATTATTTTGTTATACACACAGTGCCGCCAAGTGGAATCAAAAATTTGTTTTTATTTTAATTTTCACGTACTGCACGGTGCCCTTTTGACGAATCCGACTGAAAATTAGTCAGAAAAGACTCAAGACAATGATCTTACTCTCTGCCGAATTTTGTGACGTTTTGGCAAAAGGCGTGGCTATTAAGGTGCTGAAAAGTCCGATTGTACTCTGTGGCAACAAAAGCTCCGGCAACATGACTCAGATGATCCTATCTTCTCGAAGTTGTACACATTTGAGGATACTTCAGCCCTGAAGACATCTACCAACTTATTTTACATCGTAGTAGTAGCGCCACCAACTGGTAAAAGCTAATACAAGTTATTTTCTTGGATGTTTTTCTCCGTGCAACTCAACAAGGTCGCCCTCATATATGCTCGGATGACTGTTTCGGCCATGAGGATGTCACAATACGAAATTCGTCCTTTTTCGTGAAAAGTTGTGGGAGTGGCATTGCACTGTTCGGCAATAAAACAAAGCTGATTATGAGGTTCTAAATATGAACGACAACTCGTAAAACTTTACACACACATCAGGCCGAGCAAATTTATCAATATTTTATACGTTAGTTGTGCAGCTTTTTTGAAATGGCTCGCCATGGCCCTCGAGAAATGTTAAAAAAAGCAGCTCTGGTTGAGTGTTTCACCTCGCTTTTTGTAAATTTTATGGAGTACAGTGAACCCTCGGTTATCGCGGTTAATGGGGACCGAGACCACCCGCGAAAACTGAAAATCCGCGAAGTAGCGGCGCACCTTCAAAAATGCTTAAAAAAAATATACAATATATATAATAAATATATATATATATATATATATATATATATATATATATATATATATATATATATATACGGGGAGAGAGAGAGTGAAATTCATGTTATAACAAAAAAACCAAATTATTATTAAAACGTATTATTTTTTTATTCCCCAGCCATTCTTTTAGTATTTATTTAATTACTCCGACTTTTACCTGCTGGTACGCCGTCCGGTGTGCCCTGTGAAATGAAAGGTGGCATTCTTTATTTATTTATTCATTTATTCATTCATAACTGACAGCCTCGCGCTCCGCTCGTGCCCGGGTAGAAGAGGTGCTCCAATTTGGCTTAACTGTGACACACGCCCGCCCTCCTCCCCCGGAGCTTCCATTCGGTTAAACTTAGGGGCCGCTTGGCACCGCCCGTGCCCGGGGAAGGTGCTCCTCTTCGGCTTACTGTGACGCAAGCATGCCCTCCTCCTCCGGAGCTTCCATTCGGTTAAACTTAGGGGCCACTTGGAACCGCCCGTGCCCGGGGAAGGTGCTCCTCTACGGCTTAACTGCCACGCACGCCGGCCGGAGCTCTGGTACGGTCCGAACCGCGCGAAACGTCGCCACCGATCGTTTCCGGGGGAACGTGCTCTTCTTCGTCCACTCTCCTCTTCGCCCACGCTCTTCTTCGGCGCACGCCGGCCGTCTAACCGCTCCAGCGCCCCGTCGTGCCGCTCGGCGAAACTACAATGCCCCCGAATATTTTTTAGACCCGCGAAGCACTGAACCCGCGAAAGGTGAACCGCGAAGTAGCGAGGGTTCACTGTATGTATAAGACCAAGACCTACAAAAAAGTCTCTTGGAGCAATGAGCTAGGTTTTACAGGAAGTCGGCCATTTTGAATTTACTTAAAAGGGGGCGGGTCACCACAATGGACTTTGTGTAGAAATTATTATTGGGGCCCGAGCAGCGACCGCGGCGAGGTCCCTATTGTTTTTGTAGAAAACATTATTACTTTTATTATTATTATTATTATTATTATTAGGGCCTGAGCAGCGACCGCTGCGAAGTCCCTATTGTTTTTGTAGAAATTATTATTATTATTATTTTTCCGATTGTTCGATCGCATTTTTGACCCCCGAAACATGCACAAAAACTCACCAAACTTGGCAGACTCATCGGGCATGGCGAAAAATTTGATATTTTAACGTCTAATATGAACAGGAAGTGAGTTATGAATTTTTGAAAGTCCGACTTTTGCCCTTTTTTGCATGTTTACAGGGGTCATTCTTTTGCACCCTGATCCTAAAGGCTTCATCTGATTGCCTTAAAATTCTGTCTGTAGCATCTGAAGACCTGGGACAAACACTGGGGCTAAAATTTTTTGTTTCCGAAATACTATATGACGGGGGCGGGGCTTCAAAGTTTTCACTTAAGATTTCCTTCGCCGCAATGGACAAAATGCTTAATAACTCTCCTGCACATGCTGCTAAAAATCCAAAACTTCACATGTACATAAAGAGTCTGTACCTGAAGACATCTATATGTTTATATTCAGTTATACACCTTGCGCCAATCAATATCATTTTTTACATTTTGACGTACTGCATGGTGCCCTTTTAACGAATCCGATTGAAAATTGGCTAGAAAAGACTCAAGACATTGATCTTACTCTATCCCTATTTTTATGACTTTCCTTCAAAGGGCGTGGCTATTACGGTGCCGCAAAGTCTGATTATTCTCCGTGGCAACAAAAGTTCCTGCAAAATGATTCAGATGATCCATCTTCTGGAAATCTTTCACATTTGAGGATATTCAGGCCCTGAAGACGGCTGCCAACTTATTTTTGATCGCAGTGGTAGCGCCACCAACTGGTTAAAACAAATACAAATTATTTTCGTTGATGTTTTTCTCCGGGCAGGTGAACAAAATCTACCTTATATTTGCTCGGATGAGTGTTTAGGCCTTGAGCATGTCACAATACAAAAGTCTTTCGCCTTCTTCAGAGTGTCACATGATGCTGTCTTGTGACCCGTCTTTATCAGCTGATGTTCCATGAGGGCGTGACTTACCTGTCACAAGAATGAAGGCAAGTCACGCCCCCCGCTGTCCGTTCACTCCGCCAAGATGCTGGTCCAGGTGGTAGAGAGGATGAAGGCTCCCTTGTCTCTGTTCATGGTTTTTATGCCTCGCTTGCAGATCTCAATGGCCTCTCTGATCCAGCGCTGTTGTTTGTTCTCTTCTGTGCGGATGACCCTGCCCTTCTCCCGGTCCATGATGTGGTTTTCCCTTTTGCAGTGGTCAGTGATTGCTGATTTGTAATGTTCATGTTGTGCTTGTTCTTTTACTGCTCTGATTTTTTCTTTTTTTTGACAGGTAAGTCACACCCTCATGGAACATCAGCTGATATAGACGGGTCTCAAGACACCATCATGCGACACTCTGAAGAAGGCGAAAGACTCGCCAAAACATGTCAGGTAAAAAATTAACCTAAAACATAATTGTCTGCTTTTAATGAATCAGTCAAATATCAATAATAAGAAGACAAAATGAACCTAATACAAATAAATGAATGCTTAATAACTCCCCTGCACATGCTCCTAAAAATCCAAACCTTCACCTGTAAATAAAACGTCCCGACCTGAAGACATCTTAATGTTATTATTTTGTTATACACACAGTGCCGCCAAGTGGAATCAAAATTTTTTTTTTATTTTAATTTTCACGTACTGCACGGTGCCCTTTTGACGAATCCGACTGAAAATTAGTCAGAAAAGACTCAAGACAATGATCTTACTCTCTGCCGAATTTTGTGACGTTTTGGCAAAAGGCGTGGCTATTAAGGTGCTGAAAAGTCCGATTGTACTCTGTGGCAACAAAAGCTCCGGCAACATGACTCAGATGATCCTATCTTCTCGAAGTTGTACACATTTGAGGATACTTCAGCCCTGAAGACATCTACCAACTTATTTTACATTGTAGTAGTAGCGCCACCAACTGGTAAAAGCTAATACAAGTTATTTTCTTGGATGTTTTTCTCCGTGCAACTCAACAAGGTCGCCCTCATATATGCTCGGATGACTGTTTCGGCCATGAGGATGTCACAATACGAAATTCGTGATTTTTCGTGAAAAGTTGTGGGAGTGGCATTGCACTGTTCGGCAATAAAACAAAGCTGATTATGAGGTTCTAAATATGAACGACAACTCGTAAAACTTTACACACACATCAGGCCGAGCAAATTTATCAATATTTTATACGTTAGTTGTGCAGCTTTTTTGAAATGGCTCGCCATGGCCCTCGAGAAATGTTAAAAAAAAGCAGCTCTGGTTGAGTGTTTCACCTCGCTTTTTGTAAATTTTATGGAGTACAGTGAACCCTCGGTTATCGCGGTTAATGGGGACCGAGACCACCCGCGAAAACTGAAAATCCGCGAAGTAGCGGCGCACCTTCAAAAATGCTTAAAAAAAATATACAATATATACAATAAATATATAAATATATATATATATATATATGTATATATATATATATATATATATATATATATATATATATATAAATATATATATATATATACGGGGAGAGAGAGAGTGAAATTCATGTTATAACAAAAAAACCAAATTATTATTAAAACGTATTATTTTTTTATTCCCCAGCCATTCTTTTTGTATTTATTTAATTACTCCGACTTTTACCTGCTGGTACGCCGTCCGGTGTGCCCTGTGAAATGAAAGGTGGCATTCTTTATTTATTTATTCATTTATTCATTCATAACTGACAGCCTCGCGCTCCGCTCGTGCCCGGGCAGAAGAGGTGCTCCAATTTGGCTTAACTGTGACACACGCCCGTCCTCCTCCCCCGGAGATTCCATTCGGTTAAACTTAGGGGCCGCTTGGCACCGCCCGTGCCCGGGGAAGGTGCTCCTCTACGGCTTAACTGCCACGCACGCTGGCCGGAGCTCTGGTACGGTCCGAACCGCGCGAAACGTCGCCACCGATCGTGTCCGGGGGAACGTGCTCTTCTTCGTCCACTCTCCTCTTCGCCCACGCTCTTCTTCGGCGCACGCCGGCCGTCTAACCGCTCCAGCGCCCCATCGTGCCGCTCGGCGAAACTACAATGCCCCCGAATATTTTTTAGACCCGCGAAGCACTGAACCCGCGAAAGGTGAACCGCGAAGTAGCGAGGGTTCACTGTATGTATAAGACCAAGACCTACAAAAAAGTCTCTTGGAGCAATGAGCTAGGTTTTACAGGAAGTCGGCCATTTTGAATTTACTTAAAAGGGGGCGGGTCACCACAATGGACTTTGTGTAGAAATTATTATTGGGGCCCGAGCAGCGACCGCGGCGAGGTCCCTATTGTTTTTGTAGAAAATATTATTACTTTTATTATTATTATTATTATTATTATTAGGGCCTGAGCAGCGACCGCTGCGAAGTCCCTATTGTTTTTGTAGAAATTATTATTATTATTATTTTTCCGATTGTTCGATCGCATTTTTGACCCCCGAAACATGCACAAAAACTCACCAAACTTGGCAGTCTCATCGGGCATGGCGAAAAATTTGATATTTTAACGTCTAATATGAACAGGAAGTGAGTTATGAATTTTTGAAAGTCCGACTTTTGCCCTTTTTTGCATGTTTACAGGGGTCATTCTTTTGCACCCTGATCCTAAAGGCTTCATCTGATTGCCTTAAAATTCTGTCTGTAGCATCTGAAGACCTGGGACAAACACTGGGGCTAAAATTTTTTGTTTCCGAAATACTATATGACGGGGGCGGGGCATCAAAGTTTTCACTTAAGATTTCCTTCGCCGCAATGGACAA
This sequence comes from Idiotropiscis lumnitzeri, assembly GCF_059441095.1. Taxonomy (NCBI): domain Eukaryota; kingdom Metazoa; phylum Chordata; class Actinopteri; order Syngnathiformes; family Syngnathidae; genus Idiotropiscis; species Idiotropiscis lumnitzeri. The sequence continues at coordinate 3,607,063 of NW_028283562.1, read as the reverse complement.
AATGCTTAATAACTCTCCTGCACATGCTGCTAAAAATCCAAAACTTCACATGTACATAAAGAGTCTGTACCTGAAGACATCTATATGTTTATATTCAGTTATACACCTTGCGCCAATCAATATCATTTTTTACATTTTGACGTACTGCACGTAGCCCTTTTAACGAATCTGATTGAAAATTGGCTAGAAAAGACTCAAGACATTGATCTTACTCTATCCCTATTTTTACGACTTTCCTTCAAAGGGCGTGGCTATTACGGTGCCGCAGAGTCTGATTATTCTCCGTGGCAACAAAAGTTCCTGCAAAATGATTCAGATGATCCATCTTCTGGAAATCTTTCACATTTGAGGATATTCAGGCCCTGAAGACGGCTGCCAACTTATTTTTGATCGCAGTGGTAGTGCCACCAACTGGTTAAAACAAATACAAATTATTTTCGTTGATGTTTTTCTCCGGGCAGGTGAACAAAATCTACCTTATATTTGCTCGGATGAGTGTTTAGGCCTTGAGCATGTCACAATACGAAAGTCTTTCGCCTTCTTCAGAGTGTCACATGATGCTGTCTTGTGACCCGTCTTTATCAGCTGATGTTCCATGAGGGCGTGACTTACCTGTCACAAGAATGAAGGCAAGTCACGCCCCCCGCTGTCCGTTCACTCCGCCAAGATGCTGCTCCAGGTGGTAGAGAGGATGAAGGCTCCCTTGTCTCTGTTCATGGTTTTTATGCCTCGCTTGCAGATCTCAATGGCCTCTCTGATCAAGCGCTGTTGTTTGTTCTCTTCTGTGCGGATGACCCTGCCCTTCTCCCGGTCCATGATGTGGTTTTCCCTTTTGCAGTGGTCAGTGATTGCTGATTTGTAATGTTCATGTTGTGCTTGTTCTTTTACTGCTCTGATTTTTTCATTTTTTTGACAGGTAAGTCACACCCTCATGGAACATCAGCTCAAGACACCATCATGCGACACTCTGTAGAAGGCAAAAGACTCGCCGAAACATGTCAGGTAAAAAATTAACCTAAAACATAATTGTCTGCTTTTAATGAATCAGTCAAATATCAATAATAAGAAGACAAAATGAACCTAATACAAATAAATGAATGCTTAATAACTCCCCTGCACATGCTCCTAAAAATCCAAACCTTCACCTGTAAATAAAACGTCCCAACCTGAAGACATCTTAATGTTATTATTTTGTTATACACACAGTGCCGCCAAGTGGAATCAAAAATTTGTTTTTATTTTAATTTTCACGTACTGCACGGTGCCCTTTTGACGAATCCGACTGAAAATGAGTCAGAAAAGATTCAAGACAATGATCTTACTCTCTGCCGAATTTTGTGACGTTTTGGCAAAAGGCGTGGCTATTAAGGTGCTGAAAAGTCCGATTGTACTCTGTGGCAACAAAAGCTCCGGCAACATGACTCAGATGATCCTATCTTCTCGAAGTTGTACACATTTGAGGATACTTCAGCCCTGAAGACATCTACCAACTTATTTTACATCGTAGTAGTAGCGCCACCAACTGGTAAAAGCTAATACAAGTTATTTTCTTGGATGTTTTTCTCCGTGCAACTCAACAAGGTCGCCCTCATATATGCTCGGATGACTGTTTCGGCCATGAGGATGTCACAATACGAAATTCGTCCTTTTTCATGAAAAGTTGTGGGAGTGGCATTGCACTGTTCGGCAATAAAACAAAGCTGATTATGAGGTTCTAAATATGAACGACAACTCGTAAAACTTTACACACACATCAGGCCGAGCAAATTTATCAATATTTTATACGTTAGTTGTGCAGCTTTTTTGAAATGGCTCGCCATGGCCCTCGAGAAATGTTAAAAAAAGCAGCTCTGGTTGAGTGTTTCACCTCGCTTTTTGTAAATTTTATGGAGTACAGTGAACCCTCGGTTATCGCGGTTAACGGGGACCGAGACCACCCGCGAAAACTGAAAATCCGCGAAGTAGCGGCGCACCTTCAAAAATGCTTAAAAAAAATAAACAATATATATAATAAATATATATATATATATATATATATATATATATACGGGGAGAGAGAGAGTGAAATTCATGTGATAACAAAAAAACCAAATTATTATTAAAACGTATTATTTTTTTATTCCCCAGCCATTCTTTTAGTATTTATTTAATTACTCCGACTTTTACCTGCTGGTACGCCGTCCGGTGTGCCCTGTGAAATGAAAGGTGGCATTCTTTATTTATTTATTCATTTATTCATTCATAACTGACAGCCTCGCGCTCCGCTCGTGCCCGGGCAGAAGAGGTGCTCCAATTTGGCTTAACTGTGACACACGCCCGCCCTCCTCCCCCGGAGCTTCCATTCGGTTAAACTTAGGGGCCGCTTGGCACCGCCCGTGCCCGGGGAAGGTGCTCCTCTTCGGCTTACTGTGACGCGAGCATGCCCTCCTCCTCCGGAGCTTCCATTCGGTTAAACTTAGGGGCCGCTTGGAACCGCCCGTGCCCGGGGAAGGTGCTCCTCTACGGCTTAACTGCCACGCACGCCGGCCGGAGCTCTGGTACGGTCCGAACCGCGCGAAACGTCGCCACCGATCGTGTCCGGGGGAACGTGCTCTTCTTCGTCCACTCTCCTCTTCGCCCACGCTCTTCTTCGGCGCACGCCGGCCGTCTAACCGCTCCAGCGCCCCGTCGTGCCGCTCGGCGAAACTACAATGCCCCCGAATATTTTTTAGACCCGCGAAGCACTGAACCCGCGAAAGGTGAACCGCGAAGTAGCGAGGGTTCACTGTATGTATAAGACCAAGACCTACAAAAAAGTCTCTTGGAGCAATGAGCTAGGTTTTACAGGAAGTCGGCCATTTTGAATTTACTTAAAAGGGGGCGGGTCACCACAATGGACTTTGTGTAGAAATTATTATTGGGGCCCGAGCAGCGACCGCGGCGAGGTCCCTATTGTTTTTGTAGAAAACATTATTACTTTTATTATTATTATTATTATTATTATTAGGGCCTGAGCAGCGACCGCTGCGAAGTCCCTATTGTTTTTGTAGAAATTATTATTATTATTATTTTTCCGATTGTTCGATCGCATTTTTGACCCCCGAAACATGCACAAAAACTCACCAAACTTGGCAGTCTCATCGGGCATGGCGAAAAATTTGATATTTTAACGTCTAATATGAACAGGAAGTGAGTTATGAATTTTTGAAAGTCCGACTTTTGCCCTTTTTTGCATGTTTACAGGGGTCATTCTTTTGCACCCTGATCCTAAAGGCTTCATCTGATTGCCTTAAAATTCTGTCTGTAGCATCTGAAGACCTGGCACAAACACTGGGGCTAAAATTTTTTGTTTCCGAAATACTATATGACGGGGGCGGGGCATCAAAGTTTTCACTTAAGATTTCCTTCGCCGCAATGGACAAAATGCTTAATAACTCTCCTGCACATGCTGCTAAAAATCCAAAACTTCACATGTACATAAAGAGTCTGTACCTGAAGACATCTATATGTTTATATTCAGTTATACACCTTGCGCCAATCAATATAATTTTTTACATTTTGACGTACTGCACGGTGCCCTTTTAACGAATCTGATTGAAAATTGGCTAGAAAAGACTGAAGACATTGATCTTACTCTATCCCTATTTTTGTGACTTTCCTTCGAAGGGCGTGGCTATTACGGTGCCGCAGAGTCTGATTATTCTCCGTGGCAACAAAAGTTCCTGCAAAATGATTCAGATGATCCATCTTCTCGAAATTTTTCACATTTGAGGATATTCAGGCCCTGAAGACGGCTGCCAACTTATTTTTTATCGCAGTGGTAGCGCCACCAACTGGTTAAAACAAATACAAATTATTTTCGTTGATTTTTTTCTCCGGGCAGGTTAACAAAATCTACCTTACATTTGCTCGGATGAGTGTTTAGGCCTTGAGGATGTCACAATACGAAAGTCTTTCGCCTTCTTCAGAGTGTCACATGATGGTGTCTTGTGGCCCGTCTTTATCAGCTGATGTTCCATGAGGGCGTGACTTACCTGTCACAAGAATGAAGGCAAGTCACGCCCCCCGCTGTCCGTTCACTCCGCCAAAATGCTGCTCCAGGTGGTAGAGAGGATGAAGGCTCCCTTGTCTCTGTTCATGGTTTTTATGCCTCGCTTGCAGATCTCAATGGCCTCTCTGATCCAGCGCTGTTGTTTGTTCTCTTCTGTGCGGATGACCCTGCCCTTCTCCCGGTCCATGATGTGGTTTTCCCTTTTGCAGTGGTCAGTGATTGCTGATTTGTAATGTTCATGTTGTGCTTGTTCTTTTACTGCTCTGATTTTTCATTTTTTTGACAGGTAAGTCACACCCTCATGGTACATCAGCTGATAAAGACGGGTCTCAAGACACCATCATGCGACACTCTGAAGAAGGCGAAAGACTCGCCGAAACATGTCAGGTAAAAAATTAACCTAAAACATAATTGTCTGCTTTTAATGAATCAGTCAAATATCAATAATAAGAAGACAAAATGAACCTAATACAAATAAATGAATGCTTAATAACTCCCCTGCACATGCTCCTAAAAATCCAAACCTTCACCTGTAAATAAAACGTCCCGACCTGAAGACATCTTAATGTTATTATTTTGTTATACACACAGTGCCGCCAAGTGGAATCAAAAATTTGTTTTTATTTTAATTTTCACGTACTGCACGGTGCCCTTTTGACGAATCCGACTGAAAATTAGTCAGAAAAGACTCAAGACAATGATCTTACTCTCTGCCGAATTTTGTGACGTTTTGGCAAAAGGCGTGGCTATTAAGGTGCTGAAAAGTCCGATTGTACTCTGTGGCAACAAAAGCTCCGGCAACATGACTCAGATGATCCTATCTTCTCGAAGTTGTACACATTTGAGGATACTTCAGCCCTGAAGACATCTACCAACTTATTTTACATCGTAGTAGTAGCGCCACCAACTGGTAAAAGCTAATACAAGTTATTTTCTTGGATGTTTTTCTCCGTGCAACTCAACAAGGTCGCCCTCATATATGCTCGGATGACTGTTTCGGCCATGAGGATGTCACAATACGAAATTCGTGATTTTTCGTGAAAAGTTGTGGGAGTGGCATTGCACTGTTCGGCAATAAAACAAAGCTGATTATGAGGTTCTAAATATGAACGACAACTCGTAAAACTTTACACACACATCAGGCCGAGCAAATTTATCAATATTTTATACGTTAGTTGTGCAGCTTTTTTGAAATGGCTCGCCATGGCCCTCGAGAAATGTTAAAAAAAAGCAGCTCTGGTTGAGTGTTTCACCTCGCTTTTTGTAAATTTTATGGAGTACAGTGAACCCTCGGTTATCGCGGTTAATGGGGACCGAGACCATCCGCGAAAACTGAAAATCCGCGAAGTAGCGGCGCACCTTCAAAAATGCTTAAAAAAAATATACAATATATATAATAAATATATAAATATATATATATATATATATATATATATATATATATATATATATATATACGGGGGGAGAGAGAGTGAAATTCATGTTATAACAAAAAAAACAAATTATTATTAAAACGTATTATTTTTTTATTCCCCAGCCATTCTTTTTGTATTTATTTAATTACTCCGACTTTTACCTGCTGGTACGCCGTCCGGTGTGCCCTGTGAAATGAAAGGTGGCATTCTTTATTTATTTATTCATTTATTCATTCATAACTGACAGCCTCGCGCTCCGCTCGTGCCCGGGCAGAAGAGGTGCTCCAATTTGGCTTAACTGTGACACACGCCCGTCCTCCTCCCCCGGAGCTTCCATTCGGTTAAACTTAGGGGCCGCTTGGCACCGCCCGTGCCCGGGGAAGGTGCTCCTCTTCGGCTTACTGTGACGCGAGCATGCCCTCCTCCTCCGGAGCTTCCATTCGGTTAAACTTAGGGGCCGCTTGGAACCGCCCGTGCCCGGGGAAGGTGCTCCTCTTCGGCTTACTGTGACGCGAGCATGCCCTCCTCCTCCGGAGCTTCCATTCGGTTAAACTTAGGGGCCGCTTGGCACCGCCCGTGCCCGGGGAAGGTGCTCCTCTACGGCTTAACTGCCACGCACGCTGGCCGGAGCTCTGGTACGGTCCGAACCGCGCGAAACGTCGCCACCGATCGTGTCCGGGGGAATGTGCTCTTCTTCGTCCACTCTCCTCTTCGCCCACGCTCTTCTTCGGCGCACGCCGGCCGTCTAACCGCTCCAGCGCCCCGTCGTGCCGCTCGGCGAAACTACAATGCCCCCGAATATTTTTTAGACCCGCGAAGCACTGAACCCGCGAAAGGTGAACCGCGAAGTAGCGAGGGTTCACTGTATGTATAAGACCAAGACCTACAAAAAAGTCTCTTGGAGCAATGAGCTAGGTTTTACAGGAAGTCGGCCATTTTGAATTTACTTAAAAGGGGGCGGGTCACCACAATGGACTTTGTGTAGAAATTATTATTGGGGCCCGAACAGCGACCGCGGCGAGGTCCCTATTGTTTTTGTAGAAAATATTATTACTTTTATTATTATTATTATTATTATTATTAGGGCCTGAGCAGCGACCGCTGCGAAGTCCCTATTGTTTTTGTCGAAATTATTATTATTATTATTTTTCCGATTGTTCGATCGCATTTTTGACCCCTGAAACATGCACAAAAACTCACCAAACTTGGCAGTCTCATCGGGCATGGCGAAAAATTTGATATTTTAACGTCTAATATGAACAGGAAGTGAGTTATGAATTTTTGAAAGTCCGACTTTTGCCCTTTTTTGCATGTTTACAGGGGTCATTCTTTTGCACCCTGATCCTAAAGGCTTCATCTGATTGCCTTAAAATTCTGTCTGTAGCATCTGAAGACCTGGCACAAACACTGGGGCTAAAATTTTTTGTTTCCGAAATACTATATGACGGGGGCGGGGCATCAAAGTTTTCACTTAAGATTTCCTTCGCCGCAATGGACAAAATGCTTAATAACTCTCCTGCACATGCTGCTAAAAATCCAAAACTTCACATGTACATAAAGAGTCTGTACCTGAAGACATCTATATGTTTATATTCAGTTATACACCTTGCGCCAATCAATATCATTTTTTACATTTTGACGTACTGCACGGTGCCCTTTTAACGAATCTGATTGAAAATTGGCTAGAAAAGACTCAAGACATTGATCTTACTCTATCCCTATTTTTGTGACTTTCCTTCGAAGGGCGTGGCTATTACGGTGCCGCAGAGTCTGATTATTCTCCGTGGCAACAAAAGTTCCTGCAAAATGATTCAGATGATCCATCTTCTCGAAATGTTTCACATTTGAGGATATTCAGGCCCTGAAGACGGCTGCCAACTTATTTTTGATCGCAGTGGTAGCGCCACCAACTGGTTAAAACAAATACAAATCATTTTCATTGATTTTTTTCTCCGGGCAGGTTAACAAAATCTACCTTACATTTGCTCGGATGAGTGTTTAGGCCTTGAGGATGTCACAATACGAAAGTCTTTCGCCTTCTTCAGAGTGTCACATGATGGTGTCTTGTGGCCCGTCTTTATCAGCTGATGTTCCATGAGGGCGTGACTTGACTGTCACAAGAATGAAGGCAAGTCACGCCCCCCGCTGTCCGTTCACTCCGCCAAAATGCTGCTCCAGGTGGTAGAGAGGATGAAGGCTCCCTTGTCTCTGTTCATGGTTTTTATGCCTCGCTTGCAGATCTCAATGGCCTCTCTGATCCAGCGCTGTTGTTTGTTCTCTTCGGTGCGGATGACCCTGCCCTTCTCCCGGTCCATGATGTGGTTTTCCCTTTTGCAGTGGTCAGTGATTGCTGATTTGTAATGTTCATGTTGTGCTTGTTCTTTTACTGCTCTGATTTTTTCATTTTTTTGACAGGTAAGTCACACCCTCATGGAACATCAGCTCAAGACACCATCATGCGACACTCTGAAGAAGGCAAAAGACTCGCCGAAACATGTCAGGTAAAAAATTAACCTAAAACATAATTGTCTGCTTTTAATGAATCAGTCAAATATCAATAATAAGAAGACAAAATGAACCTAATACAAATAAATGAATGCTTAATAACTCCCCTGCACATGCTCCTAAAAATCCAAACCTTCACCTGTAAATAAAACGTCCCGACCTGAAGACATCTTAATGTTATTATTTTGTTATACACACAGTGCCGCCAAGTGGAATCAAAAATTTGTTTTTATTTTAATTTTCACGTACTGCACGGTGCCCTTTTGACGAATCCGACTGAAAATGAGTCAGAAAAGATTCAAGACAATGATCTTACTCTCTGCCGAATTTTGTGACGTTTTGGCAAAAGGCGTGGCTATTAAGGTGCTGAAAAGTCCGATTGTACTCTGTGGCAACAAAAGCTCCGGCAACATGACTCAGATGATCCTATCTTCTCGAAGTTGTACACATTTGAGGATACTTCAGCCCTGAAGACATCTACCAACTTATTTTACATCGTAGTAGTAGCGCCACCAACTGGTAAAAGCTAATACAAGTTATTTTCTTGGATGTTTTTCTCCGTGCAACTCAACAAGGTCGCCCTCATATATGCTCGGATGACTGTTTCGGCCATGAGGATGTCACAATACGAAATTCGTCCTTTTTCATGAAAAGTTGTGGGAGTGGCTGTCATGACCGCGTCGGGCATGACAGCCTTTTGTTATTGTTCTCGTCACCTCCCTGCCATGTGTCTTTTGTTATTGTTTTCGTCACCTCCTTGCCATGTGCTTCGTGTTATTATTTTCGTTCTCACCAGCCACGCACCTGTTCCCAGTTCACGATCACACACCTGCTCCCCATCTGCTCCCCTGATCACCGGACTATTTATACCTCCCATACCCTCAACCCAGTGTCGGGTCATTATCCTGTTTGGCTCCCTGTTGCTGCACCACGGACTCTCACAACTCGCGTTTCGTTCCTGTTATTGCTCGTGTCATCATTCCCTGTCCGCCTGGTTCGTTCCCGTCTCGTTTTTGTTGCCTTTTGTTGTTGATTTGTCCACGCCCCGTTGTTTGTCCCTGCTGAGAGTGGCAATAAATTCCCTTAACCCTATCCACCTCCTACCTCCTCGCCTTTTGGGTCCACCTCCTCATCGCCGCAAGGCGATATCTTGACAGAATGACCCGACCACGAAAAAAGGACCCAGCGAGGGGCTCGCGGCGGCGTCATGGACACCGCCGCACGGACCCCCCCCACCAACCCGCCGAACAGCTCAGCGCCACGTCTGCCTCGTTACCAGCTTACCCCGCTTACGAGGACGAGCTCGCAAGGGTCGCCTACCTGATGGACTCCCGCCGCACTGAGCTGAGTGAAAAACTGGCCCAGATAGCGGAGCGGGTGGCCTCAATAGCGGGGAAGGGCGCCGCCGAGGCACCACCCCGGGAGACTCTCCAGGAGCTGACCGCTCAGATCGCGGCGCTGGAGGATCAGACGGTGGAGAGCATGAGGCAGTATTATTCGCTGCAGGCACAGCTGGCTGACCTAAAGCAGGCTGAAAAGGTTCACGCCTCCATGCCAGCTGCAACCACCCACGTAGCCTCCCCGTCAGCTGCCCACACCATGCAGCCTCCAGTGCCGGTCCCTCATCAGACGCTGCCTCCAGAGCCCCACTCCGACTCCCCGCCAGCTGCTGAGCCCCGTCCCGGCTCCTCGACAGCTGATGAGCCCCGTTCCGGCTCCCCGCCAGCTGTTGAGTCCCGTCCCGACTCCCTGCCAGCTGCTGAGACCCGTCCCGGTTCCCCGCCAGCTGCTGAGCCCTGTCCCGGCTCTCCGCCAGCTGTTGAGTCCCGTCCCGACTCCCTGCCAGCTGCTGAGCCCTGCCACGGCTCCCCGCCAGCTGCTGAGTCCCTTCCCGGCTCCCCGCCAGCCGCAGCGTCCTTTCCCGGCTCCCCGCCAGCTGCCGAGCCCCTTCCCGGCTCCCCGCCAGCTGCCGAGCCCCTTCCCGGCTCCCCGCCAGCTGCCGAGCCCCGTCCCGGCGCTCTGCCCGCTGCTGAGCCCCGTCTCGGCTCCCCGCTAGCTGCTGAGCCCCGTTCCAGCTCCCCGCTAGCTGCCGAGCCCCGTTCCGGCTCCCCGCCAGCTGCCGAGCCCCTTCTCGGCTCCCCGCCAGCTGCCGAGCCCCGTTCCGGCTCCACGCCAGCGGATGAGTCAAGTGCCGGCTCCTCCCCAGCGGTTGAGTCCCGTCCGGACTTCCTGCCAGCTGCTGAACCCCGTTCCGGCTCCCCGCCAGTTGATACGCCCCGTCCCGGCTCACCCCAAGCTGGGGGGGCCCGTTCTGGCCTCCCGAGAGCTGCTGACCCCCCCTCCGGCGCCTCGCCAGCGTCACAAGTCCCTGTTCCGGCGGAGCACGCCCTGCGTCCGCCACAAGTCCCTGGTCCGGCGGAGCACGCCCTGCGTCCGCCACTAGTCCCTGTTCCGGCGGAGCACGTCCTGCGTCCGCCACAAGTCCCTGTTCTGGCGGGGCACGTCCTGCGTCCGCCACCAGCCCCTGTTCCGGCGGAGCACTCCAGGCGTCCGCCACAGGTCCCTGTTCCGGCGGAGCACGCCCTGCGTCCGCCACAAGTCTCTGTTCCGGCGGAGCACGCCACGCGTCCGCCACAAGTCCCTGTTCTGGCGGAGCACGTTCTGCGTCCGCCACCAGTCCGGGCTCCGGCGGAGCATGCTCTGCGTCCGCCACCAGTCCCTGTTCCGGCGGAGCACGTCCTGCGTCCGCTACCAGTCCCTGTCCCCGCTGCACCTGGCCCGCCGCTGCTCCAAGTCCCGGCCTCTGGTGCGCCCGGCCCCCGGCCGCTCCAAATCCCTCCATTGGCGGCGCCAGATGGTCCGCCGCCACCCCAATTCCCTGTCCCGGCGGCGCCCGAGGACACGCCATCGCTTCCCGTCGCCGCCTCGGCGGTGCTCGACGATCCGCCGTCGCCCCAAGCTCCTGCACCGGTGGTGGAGGACGACACGCCGCCGCCTCTCGCCTCTGCCCCGGCGGTGCCAGATGAACCACCGTCCCTTCTCGCCTCCGTGTCGGCGGCGTCCGACGATCCACTACAGATCCAGATTCCTGCCTCGGCGGTGGACGATGACCAGCCGCCGCCTGCCGCCCTTGCCTCGGCGGCATCCGACGAACCGCCACCACTCCACGTTCCTGTCCCGGCGGGGCTTGACAACCAGCCGCCGCTCCACTTTCCTGTCTCTGCAGGGTTCGAGGACCAGCCGCCATGCCACGTTCCTGTCTCGGCGGGGTTCGACGACCAGCCGCCGCTCCACGTTCCGGTCTCGGCGGGGTTCGAGGACCAGCCGCCGCTCCACGTTCCTGTCTCGGCGGGGTTCGAGGACCAGCCGCCGCTCCACGTTCCTGTCTCGGCGGGGTTCGAGGACCAGCCGCCGCTCCACGTTCCGGTCTCGGCGGGGTTCGAGGACCAGCCGCCGCTCCACGTTCCTGTCTCGGCGGGGTTCGAGGACCAGCCGCCGCTCCACGTTCCTGTCTCGGCGGGGTTCGAGGACCAGCCGCCGCTCCACGTTCCTGTCTCGGCGGGGTTCGAGGACCAGCCGCCGCTCCACGTTCCTGTCTCGGCGGGGTTCGAGGACCAGCCGCCGCTCCACGTTCCTGTCTCGGAGTGGTTCGACGACCAGCCGCCGCCGCCGCTCCACGTTCCTGTCTCGGCGGGGTTCGACGACCAGCCGCCGCTCCATGTTCCGGTCTCGGCGGGGTTCGACGACCAGCCGCCGCACCAAGTGCCTGCCTCGACGGCGGTCGACGTCCCACCGCCACGTCTCGTCCCGGCTCCGGCGGGGTCCGGCGTTCCACCATGCCTCGTCTCCGTCTCGGCGGCGTCCGACGTCCCGCCATCGCTCCAAGTTCCTGCCTCGGCTGCGCCCGCCTCAACGCCGGTCCAAGCTCCGTCCTCTGCAGCACCCAGCGTCCCGCCGCCGCCCCTCGTCTCAGCCCCATCAGCGGACTCAAGGTGGAGTTCGGGTCGTCCCGGACGTCCGCCTGAATGGCCCCATCGGGACGCACTGGTCTGGCCACCCGCACGGCCCCCTGAAGGGCCACGAAAGGACTCGCTGGTCTGGCCCCCCGGGCATCCGCCAGACCGGCCTCGATCACGGGTCGTTGACCCACCTCCCGACCCCTTCCGCCCACCCTTGTTTTTGGGACATGGTTTTTTCTTTTTTGTTATTCTTGGGGACGGCTGGAATCCGTCCCTTGAGGGGGGGTACTGTCATGATCCGCGTCGGGCATGACAGCCTTTTGTTATTGTTCTCGTCACCTCCCTGCCATGTGTCTTTTGTTATTGTTTTCGTCACCTCCTTGCCATGTGCTTCGTGTTATTATTTTCGTTCTCACCAGCCACGCACCTGTTCCCAGTTCACGATCACACACCTGCTCCCCATCTGCTCCCCTGATCACCGGACTATTTATACCTCCCATACCCTCAACCCAGTGTCGGGTCATTATCCTGTTTGGCTCCCTGTTGCTGCACCACGGACTCTCACAACTCGCGTTTCGTTCCTGTTATTGCTCGTGTCATCATTCCCTGTCCGCCTGGTTCGTTCCCGTCTCGTTTTTGTTGCCTTTTGTTGTTGATTTGTCCACGCCCCGTTGTTTGTCCCTGCTGAGAGTGGCAATAAATTCCCTTAACCCTATCCACCTCCTGCCTCCTCGCCTTTTGGGTCCACCTCCTCATCGCCGCAAGGCGATATCTTGACAGTGGCATTGCACTGTTCGGCAATAAAACAAAGCTGATTATGAGGTTCTAAATATGAACGACAACTCGTGAAACTTTACACACACATCAGGCCGAGCAAATTTATCAATATTTTATACGTTAGTTGTGCAGCTTTTTTGAAATGGCTCGCCATGGCCCTCGAGAAATGTTAAAAAAAAGCAGCTCTGGTTGAGTGTTTCACCTCGCTTTTTGTAAATTTTATGGAGTACAGTGAACCCTCGGTTATCGCGGTTAATGGGGACCGAGACCACCCGCGAAAACTGAAAATCCGCGAAGTAGCGGCGCACCTTCAAAAATGCTTAAAAAAAATAAACAATATATATAATAAATATATATATATATATATATATATATATATATATATATATACGGGGAGAGAGAGAGTGAAATTCATGTTATAACAAAAAAAACTAATTATTATTAAAACGTATTATTTTTTTATTCCCCAGCCATTCTTTTTGTATTTATTTAATTACTCCGACTTTTACCTGCTGGTACGCCGTCCGGTGTGCCCTGTGAAATGAAAGGTGGCATTCTTTATTTATTTATTCATTTATTCATTCATAACTGACAGCCTCGCGCTCCGCTCGTGCCCGGGCAGAAGAGGTGCTCCAATTTGGCTTAACTGTGACACACGCCCGTCCTCCTCCCCCGGAGCTTCCATTCGGTTAAACTTAGGGGCCGCTTGGCACCGCCCGTGCCCGGGGAAGGTGCTCCTCTTCGGCTTACTGTGACGCGAGCATGCCCTCCTCCTCCGGAGCTTCCATTCGGTTAAACTTAGGGGCCGCTTGGAACCGCCCGTGCCCGGGGAAGGTGCTCCTCTACGGCTTAACTGCCACGCACGCCGGCCGGAGCTCTGGTACGGTCCGAACCGCGCGAAACGTCGCCACCGATCGTGTCCGGGGGAACGTGCTCTTCTTCGTCCACTCTCCTCTTCGCCCACGCTCTTCTTCGGCGCACGCCGGCCGTCTAACCGCTCCAGCGCCCCATCGTGCCGCTCGGCGAAACTACAATGCCCCCGAATATTTTTTAGACCCGCGAAGCACTGAACCCGCGAAAGGTGAACCGCGAAGTAGCGAGGGTTCACTGTATGTATAAGACCAAGACCTACAAAAAAGTCTCTTGGAGCAATGAGCTAGGTTTTACAGGAAGTCGGCCATTTTGAATTTACTTAAAAGGGGGCGGGTCACCACAATGGACTTTGTGTAGAAATTATTATTGGGGCCCGAGCAGCGACCGCGGCGAGGTCCCTATTGTTTTTGTAGAAAATATTATTACTTTTATTATTATTATTATTATTATTATTAGGGCCTGAGCAGCGACTGCTGCGAAGTCCCTATTGTTTTTGTAGAAATTATTATTATTATTATTTTTCCGATTGTTCGATCGCATTTTTGACCCCCGAAACATGCACAAAAACTCACCAAACTTGGCAGTCTCATCGGGCATGGCGAAAAATTTGATATTTTAACGTCTAATATGAACAGGAAGTGAGTTATGAATTTTTGAAAGTCCGACTTTTGCCCTTTTTTGCATGTTTACAGGGGTCATTCTTTTGCACCCTGATCCTAAAGGCTTCATCTGATTGCCTTAAAATTCTGTCTGTAGCATCTGAAGACCTGGGACAAACACTGGGGCTAAAATTTTTTGTTTCCGAAATACTATATGACGGGGGCGGGGCATCAAAGTTTTCACTTAAGATTTCCTTCGCCGCAATGGACAAAATGCTTAATAACTCTCCTGCACATGCTGCTAAAAATCCAAAACTTCACATGTACATAAAGAGTCTGTACCTGAAGACATCTATATGTTTATATTCAGTTATACACCTTGCGCCAATCAATATCATTTTTTACATTTTGACGTACTGCACGTAGCCCTTTTAACGAATCTGATTGAAAATTGGCTAGAAAAGACTCAAGACATTGATCTTACTCTATCCCTATTTTTACGACTTTCCTTCAAAGGGCGTGGCTATTACGGTGCCGCAGAGTCTGATTATTCTCCGTGGCAACAAAAGTTCCTGCAAAATGATTCAGATGATCCATCTTCTGGAAATCTTTCACATTTGAGGATATTCAGGCCCTGAAGACGGCTGCCAACTTATTTTTGATCGCAGTGGTAGTGCCACCAACTGGTTAAAACAAATACAAATTATTTTCGTTGATGTTTTTCTCCGGGCAGGTGAACAAAATCTACCTTATATTTGCTCGGATGAGTGTTTAGGCCTTGAGCATGTCACAATACGAAAGTCTTTCGCCTTCTTCAGAGTGTCACATGATGCTGTCTTGTGACCCGTCTTTATCAGCTGATGTTCCATGAGGGCGTGACTTACCTGTCACAAGAATGAAGGCAAGTCACGCCCCCCGCTGTCCGTTCACTCCGCCAAGATGCTGCTCCAGGTGGTAGAGAGGAGGAAGGCTCCCTTGTCTCTGTTCATGGTTTTTATGCCTCGCTTGCAGATCTCAATGGCCTCTCTGATCCAGCGCTGTTGTTTGTTCTCTTCTGTGCGGATGATCCTGCCCTTCTCCCGGTCCATGATGTGGTTTTCCCTTTTGCAGTGGTCAGTGATTGCTGATTTGTAATGTTCATGTTGTGCTTGTTCTTTTACTGCTCTGATTTTTTCATTTTTTTGACAGGTAAGTCACACCCTCATGGAACATCAGCTCAAGACACCATCATGCGACACTCTGAAGAAGGCAAAAGACTCGCCGAAACATGTCAGGTAAAAAATTAACCTAAAACATAATTGTCTGCTTTTAATGAATCAGTCAAATATCAATAATAAGAAGACAAAATGAACCTAATACAAATAAATGAATGCTTAATAACTCCCCTGCACATGCTCCTAAAAATCCAAACCTTCACCTGTAAATAAAACGTCCCGACCTGAAGATATCTTAATGTTATTATTTTGTTATACACACAGTGCCGCCAAGTGGAATCAAAAATTTGTTTTTATTTTAATTTTCACGTACTGCACGGTGCCCTTTTGACGAATCCGACTGAAAATTAGTCAGAAAAGACTCAAGACAATGATCTTACTCTCTGCCGAATTTTGTGACGTTTTGGCAAAAGGCGTGGCTATTAAGGTGCTGAAAAGTCCGATTGTACTCTGTGGCAACAAAAGCTCCGGCAACATGACTCAGATGATCCTATCTTCTCGAAGTTGTACACATTTGAGGATACTTCAGCCCTGAAGACATCTACCAACTTATTTTACATCGTAGTAGTAGCGCCACCAACTGGTAAAAGCTAATACAAGTTATTTTCTTGGATGTTTTTCTCCGTGCAACTCAACAAGGTCGCCCTCATATATGCTCGGATGACTGTTTCGGCCATGAGGATGTCACAATACGAAATTCGTCCTTTTTCATGAAAAGTTGTGGGAGTGGCATTGCACTGTTCGGCAATAAAACAAAGCTGATTATGAGGTTCTAAATATGAACGACAACTCGTAAAACTTTACACACACATCAGGCCGAGCAAATTTATCAATATTTTATACGTTAGTTGTGCAGCTTTTTTGAAATGGCTCGCCATGGCCCTCGAGAAATGTTAAAAAAAGCAGCTCTGGTTGAGTGTTTCACCTCGCTTTTTGTAAATTTTATGGAGTACAGTGAACCCTCGGTTATCGCGGTTAACGGCGACCGAGACCACCCGCGAAAACTGAAAATCCGCGAAGTAGCGGCGCACCTTCAAAAATGCTTAAAAAAAATAAACAATATATATAATAAATATATATATATATATATATATATATATATATATATATATATACGGGGAGAGAGAGAGTGAAATTCATGTTATAACAAAAAAAACAAATTATTATTAAAACGTATTATTTTTTTATTCCCCAGCCATTCTTTTTGTATTTATTTAATTACTCCGACTTTTACCTGCTGGTACGCCGTCCGGTGTGCCCTGTGAAATGAAAGGTGGCATTCTTTATTTATTTATTCATTTATTCATTCATAACTGACAGCCTCGCGCTCCGCTCGTGCCCGGGCAGAAGAGGTGCTCCAATTTGGCTTAACTGTGACACACGCCCGTCCTCCTCCCCCGGAGCTTCCATTCGGTTAAACTTAGGGGCCGCTTGGCACCGCCCGTGCCCGGGGAAGGTGCTCCTCTTCGGCTTACTGTGACGCGAGCATGCCCTCCTCCTCCGGCGCTTCCATTCGGTTAAACTTAGGGGCCGCTTGGAACCGCCCGTGCCCGGGGAAGGTGCTCCTCTTCGGCTTACTGTGACGCGAGCATGCCCTCCTCCTCCGGAGCTTCCATTCGGTTAAACTTAGGGGCCGCTTGGCACCGCCCGTGCCCGGGGAAGGTGCTCCTCTACGGCTTAACTGCCACGCACGCTGGCCGGAGCTCTGGTACGGTCCGAACCGCGCGAAACGTCGCCACCGATCGTGTCCGGGGGAACGTGCTCTTCTTCGTCCACTCTCCTCTTCGCCCACGCTCTTCTTCGGCGCACGCCGGCCGTCTAACCGCTCCAGCGCCCCGTCGTGCCGCTCGGCGAAACTACAATGCCCCCGAATATTTTTTAGACCCGCGAAGCACTGAACCCGCGAAAGGTGAACCGCGAAGTAGCGAGGGTTCACTGTATGTATAAGACCAAGACCTACAAAAAAGTCTCTTGGAGCAATGAGCTAGGTTTTACAGGAAGTCGGCCATTTTGAATTTACTTAAAAGGGGGCGGGTCACCACAATGGACTTTGTGTAGAAATTATTATTGGGGCCCGAGCAGCGACCGCGGCGAGGTCCCTATTGTTTTTGTAGAAAATATTATTACTTTTATTATTATTATTATTATTATTATTAGGGCCTGAGCAGCGACCGCTGCGAAGTCCCTATTGTTTTTGTAGAAATTATTATTATTATTATTTTTCCAATTGTTCGATCGCATTTTTGACCCCCGAAACATGCACAAAAACTCACCAAACTTGGCAGTCTCATCGGGCATGGCGAAAAATTTGATATTTTAACGTCTAATATGAACAGGAAGTGAGTTATGAATTTTTGAAAGTCCGACTTTTGCCCTTTTTTGCATGTTTACAGGGGTCATTCTTTTGCACCCTGATCCTAAAGGCTTCATCTGATTGCCTTAAAATTCTGTCTGTAGCATCTGAAGACCTGGCACAAACACTGGGGCTAAAATTTTTTGTTTCCGAAATACTATATGACGGGGCGGGGCATCAAAGTTTTCACTTAAGATTTCCTTCGCCGCAATGGACAAAATGCTTAATAACTCTCCTGCACATGCTGCTAAAAATCCAAAACTTCACATGTACATAAAGAGTCTGTACCTGAAGACATCTATATGTTTATATTCAGTTATACACCTTGCGCCAATCAATATAATTTTTTACATTTTGACGTACTGCACGGTGCCCTTTTAACGAATCTGATTGAAAATTGGCTAGAAAAGACTGAAGACATTCATCTTACTCTATCCCTATTTTTGTGACTTTCCTTCGAAGGGCGTGGCTATTACGGTGCCGCAGAGTCTGATTATTCTCTGTGGCAACAAAAGTTCCTGCAAAATGATTCAGATGATCCATCTTCTCGAAATTTTTCACATTTGAGGATATTCAGGCCCTGAAGACGGCTGCCAACTTATTTTTTATCGCAGTGGTAGCGCCACCAACTGGTTAAAACAAATACAAATTATTTTCGTTGATTTTTTTCTCCGGGCAGGTTAACAAAATCTACCTTACATTTGCTCGGATGAGTGTTTAGGCCTTGAGGATGTCACAATACGAAAGTCTTTCGCCTTCTTCAGAGTGTCACATGATGGTGTCTTGTGGCCCGTCTTTATCAGCTGATGTTCCATGAGGGCGTGACTTACCTGTCACAAGAATGAAGGCAAGTCACGCCCCCCGCTGTCCGTTCACTCCGCCAAAATGCTGCTCCAGGTGGTAGAGAGGATGAAGGCTCCCTTGTCTCTGTTCATGGTTTTTATGCCTCGCTTGCAGATCTCAATGGCCTCTCTGATCCAGCGCTGTTGTTTGTTCTCTTCGGTGCGGATGACCCTGCCCTTCTCCCGGTCCATGATGTGGTTTTCCCTTTTGCAGTGGTCAGTGATTGCTGATTTGTAATGTTCATGTTGTGCTTGTTCTTTTACTGCTCTGATTTTTCATTTCTTTGACAGGTAAGTCACACCCTCATGGAACATCAGCTGATAAAGACGGGTCTCAAGACACCATCATGCGACACTCTGAAGAAGGCGAAAGACTCGCCGAAACATGTCAGGTAAAAAATTAACCTAAAACATAATTGTCTGCTTTTAATGGATCAGTCAAATATCAATAATAAGAAGACAAAATGAACCTAATACAAATAAATGAATGCTTAATAACTCCCCTGCACATGCTCCTAAAAATCCAAACCTTCACCTGTAAATAAAACGTCCCGACCTGAAGACATCTTAATGTTATTATTTTGTTATACACACAGTGCCGCCAAGTGGAATCAAAAATTTGTTTTTATTTTAATTTTCACGTACTGCACGGTGCCCTTTTGACGAATCCGACTGAAAATTAGTCAGAAAAGACTCAAGACAATGATCTTACTCTCTGCCGAATTTTGTGACGTTTTGGCAAAAGGCGTGGCTATTAAGGTGCTGAAAAGTCCGATTGTACTCTGTGGCAACAAAAGCTCCGGCAACATGACTCAGATGATCCTATCTTCTCGAAGTTGTACACATTTGAGGATACTTCAGCCCTGAAGACATCTACCAACTTATTTTACATCGTAGTAGTAGCGCCACCAACTGGTAAAAGCTAATACAAGTTATTTTCTTGGATGTTTTTCTCCGTGCAACTCAACAAGGTCGCCCTCATATATGCTCGGATGACTGTTTCGGCCATGAGGATGTCACAATACGAAATTCGTGATTTTTCGTGAAAAGTTGTGGGAGTGGCATTGCACTGTTCTGCAATAAAATAAAGCTGATTATGAGGTTCTAAATATGAACGACAACTCGTAAAACTTTACACACACATCAGGCCGAGCAAATTTATCAATATTTTATACGTTAGTTGTGCAGCTTTTTTGAAATGGCTCGCCATGGCCCTCGAGAAATGTTAAAAAAAAGCAGCTCTGGTTGAGTGTTTCACCTCGCTTTTTGTAAATTTTATGGAGTACAGTGAACCCTCGGTTATCGCGGTTAATGGGGACCGAGACCACCCGCGAAAACTGAAAATCCGCGAAGTAGCGGCGCACCTTCAAAAATGCTTAAAAAAAATATACAATATATATAATAAATATATAAATATATATATATATATATATATATATATATACGGGGAGAGAGAGAGTGAAATTCATGTTATAACAAAAAAACCAAATTATTATTAAAACGTATTATTTTTTTATTCCCCAGCCATTCTTTTTGTATTTATTTAATTACTCCGACTTTTACCTGCTGGTACGCCGTCCGGTGTGCCCTGTGAAATGAAAGGTGGCATTCTTTATTTATTTATTCATTTATTCATTCATAACTGACAGCCTCGCGCTCCGCTCGTGCCCGGGCAGAAGAGGTGCTCCAATTTGGCTTAACTGTGACACACGCCCGTCCTCCTCCGTCCGGAGCTTCCATTCGGTTAAACTTAGGGGCCGCTTGGCACCGCCCGTGCCCGGGGAAGGTGCTCCTCTTCGGCTTACTGTGACGCGAGCATGCCCTCCTCCTCCGGAGCTTCCATTCGGTTAAACTTAGGGGCCGCTTGGAACCGCCCGTGCCCGGGGAAGGTGCTCCTCTTCGGCTTACTGTGACGCGAGCATGCCCTCCTCCTCCGGAGCTTCCATTCGGTTAAACTTAGGGGCCGCTTGGCACCGCCCGTGCCCGGGGAAGGTGCTCCTCTACGGCTTAACTGCCACGCACGCTGGCCGGAGCTCTGGTACGGTCCGAACCGCGCGAAACGTCGCCACCGATCGTGTCCGGGGGAACGTGCTCTTCTTCGTCCACTCTCGTCTTCGCCCACGCTCTTCTTCGGCGCACGCCGGCCGTCTAACCGCTCCAGCGCCCCGTCGTGCCGCTCGGCGAAACTACAATGCCCCCGAATATTTTTTAGACCCGCGAAGCACTGAACCTGCGAAAGGTGAACCGCGAAGTAGCGAGGGTTCACTGTATGTATAAGACCAAGACCTACAAAAAAGTCTCTTGGAGCAATGAGCTAGGTTTTACAGGAAGTCGGCCATTTTGAATTTACTTAAAAGGGGGCGGGTCACCACAATGGACTTTGTGTAGAAATTATTATTGGGGCTCGAGCAGCGACCGCGGCGAGGTCCCTATTGTTTTTGTAGAAAATATTATTACTTTTATTATTATTATTATTATTATTATTAGGGCCTGAGCAGCGACCGCTGCGAAGCCCCTATTGTTTTTGTAGAAATTATTATTATTATTTTTCCGATTGTTCGATCGCATTTTTGACCCCCGAAACATGCACAAAAACTCACCAAACTTGGCAGTCTCATCGGGCATGGCGAAAAATTTGATATTTTAACGTCTAATATGAACAGGAAGTGAGTTATGAATTTTTGAAAGTCCGACTTTTGCCCTTTTTTGCATGTTTACAGGGGTCATTCTTTTGCACCCTGATCCTAAAGGCTTCATCTGATTGCCTTAAAATTCTGTCTGTAGCATCTGAAGACCTGGCACAAACACTGGGGCTAAAATTTTTTGTTTCCGAAATACTATATGACGGGGGCGGGGCATCAAAGTTTTCACTTAAGATTTCCTTCGCCGCAATGGACAAAATGCTTAATAACTCTCCTGCACATGCTGCTAAAAATCCAAAACTTCACATGTACATAAAGAGTCTGTACCTGAAGACATCTATATGTTTATATTCAGTTATACACCTTGCGCCAATCAATATCATTTTTTACATTTTGACGTACTGCACGGTGCCCTTTTAACGAATCTGATTGAAAATTGGCTAGAAAAGACTCAAGACATTGATCTTACTCTATCCCTATTTTTGTGACTTTCCTTCGAAGGGCGTGGCTATTACGGTGCCGCAGAGTCTGATTATTCTCCGTGGCAACAAAAGTTCCTGCAAAATGATTCAGATGATCCATCTTCTCGAAATTTTTCACATTTGAGGATATTCAGGCCCTGAAGACGGCTGCCAACTTATTTTTGATCGCAGTGGTAGCGCCACCAACTGGTTAAAACAAATACAAATTATTTTCGTTGATTTTTTTCTCCGGGCAGGTTAACAAAATCTACCTTACATTTGCTCGGATGAGTGTTTAGGCCTTGAGGATGTCACAATACGAAAGTCTTTCGCCTTCTTCAGAGTGTCACATGATGGTGTCTTGTGGCCCGTCTTTATCAGCTGATGTTCCATGAGGGCGTGACTTACCTATCACAAGAATGAAGGCAAGTCACGCCCCCCGCTGTCCGTTCACTCCGCCAAAATGCTGCTCCAGGTGGTAGAGAGGATGAAGGCTCCCTTGTCTCTGTTCATGGTTTTTATGCCTCGCTTGCAGATCTCAATGGCCTCTCTGATCCAGCGCTGTTGTTTGTTCTCTTCGGTGCGGATGACCCTGCCCTTCTCCCGGTCCATGATGTGGTTTTCCCTTTTGCAGTGGTCAGTGATTGCTGATTTGTAATGTTCATGTTGTGCTTGTTCTTTTACTGCTCTGATTTTTCATTTTTTTGACAGGTAAGTCACACCCTCATGGAACATCAGCTGATAAAGACGGGTCTCAAGACACCATCATGCGACACTCTGAAGAAGGCGAAAGACTCGCCGAAACATGTCAGGTAAAAAATTAACCTAAAACATAATTGTCTGCTTTTAATGAATCAGTCAAATATCAATAATAAGAAGACAAAATGAACCTAATACAAATAAATGAATGCTTAATAACTCCCCTGCACATGCTCCTAAAAATCCAAACCTTCACCTGTAAATAAAACGTCCCGACCTGAAGACATCTTAATGTTATTATTTTGTTATACACACAGTGCCGCCAAGTGGAATCAAAAATTTGTTTTTATTTTAATTTTCACGTACTGCACGGTGCCCTTTCGACGAATCCGACTGAAAATTAGTCAGAAAAGACTCAAGACAATGATCTTACTCCCTGCCGAATTTTGTGACGTTTTGGCAAAAGGCGTGGCTATTACGGTGCTGAAAAGTCCGATTGTACTCTGTGGCAACAAAAGCTCCAGCAACATGACTCAGGTGATCCTATCTTCTCGAAGTTGCACACATTTGAGGATACTTAAGCCCTGAAGACATCTACCAACTTATTTTTCATCGTAGTAGTAGCACCACCAACTGGTAAAAGCTAATACAAGTTATTTTCTTGGATGTTTTTCTCCGTGCAACTCAACAAGGTTGCCCTCATATATGCTCGGATGACTGTTTTGGCCATGAGGATGTCACAATACGAAATTCGTCCTTTTTCATGAAAAGTTGTGGGAGTGGCATTGCACTGTTCGGCAATAAAACAAAGCTGATTATGAGGTTCTAAATATGAACGACAACTCGTGAAACTTTACACACACATCAGGCCGAGCAAATTTATCAATATTTTATACGTTAGTTGTGCAGCTTTTTTGAAATGGCTCGCCATGGCCCTCGAGAAATGTTCAAAAAAGCAGCCCTGGTTGAGTGTTTCACCTCGCTTTTTGTAAATTTTATGGAGTACAGTGAACCCTCGGTTATCGCGGTTAATGGGGACCGAGACCACCCGCAAAAACTGAAAATCCGCGAAGTAGCGGCGCACCTTCAAAAATGCTTAAAAAAAATATACAATATATATAATAAATATATATATATATATATATATATATATATATATATATATATATATATATATATATATATATATATACGGGGGAGAGAGAGAGACAGAGAGTGAAATTCATGTTATAACAAAAAAAACAAATTATTATTAAAACTTATTATTTTTTTATTCCCCAACCATTCTTTTTGTATTTATTTAATTACTCCGACTTTTACCTGCTGGTACGCCGTCCGGTGTGCCCTGTGAAATGAAAGGTGGCATTCTTTATTTATTTATTCATTTATTCATTCATAACTGACAGCCTCGCGCTCCGCTCGTGCCCGGGCAGAAGAGGTGCTCCAATTCGGCTTCACTGTGACACACGCCCGCCCTCCTCCCCCGGAGCTTCCATTCGGTTAAACTTAGGGGCCGCTTGGCACCGCCCGTGCCCGGGGAAGGTGCTCCTCTTCGGCTTACTGTGACGCGAGCATGCCCTCCTCCTGCGGAGCTTCCATTCGGTTAAACTTAGGGGCCGCTTGGAACCGCCCGTGCCCGGGGAAGGTGCTCCTCTTCGGCTTACTGTGACGCGAGCATGCCCTCCTCCTCCGGAGCTTCCATTCGGTTAAACTTAGGGGCCGCTTGGCACCGCCCGTGCCCGGGGAAGGTGCTCCTCTACGGCTTAACTGCCACGCACGCCGGCCGGAGCTCTGGTACGGTCCGAACCGCGCGAAACGTCGCCACCGATCGTGTCCGGGGGAACGTGCTCTTCTACGTCCACTCTCCTCTTCGCCCACGCTCTTCTTCGGCGCACGCCGGCCGTCTAACTGCTTCAGCGCCCCGTCGTGCCGCTCGGCGAAACTACAATGCCCCCGAATATTTTTTAGACCCGCGAAGCACTGAACCCGCGAAAGGTGAACCGCGAAGTAGCGAGGGTTCACTGTATGTATAAGACCAAGACCTACAAAAAAGTCTCTTGGAGCAATGAGCTAGGTTTTACAGGAAGTCGGCCATTTTGAATTTACTTAAAAGGGGGCGGGTCACCACATGGACTTTGTGTAGAAATTATTATTGGGGCCCGAGCCGCGACCGCGGCGAGGTCCCTATTGTTTTTGTAGAAATATTATGATTATTATTTTTCCGATTGTTCGATCGCATTTTTGACCCCCGAAACATGCACAAAAACTCACCAAACTTGGCAGTCTCATCGGGCATGGCGAAAAATTTGATATTTTA
Source organism: Idiotropiscis lumnitzeri (assembly GCF_059441095.1). Taxonomy (NCBI): domain Eukaryota; kingdom Metazoa; phylum Chordata; class Actinopteri; order Syngnathiformes; family Syngnathidae; genus Idiotropiscis; species Idiotropiscis lumnitzeri. The sequence continues at coordinate 3,582,377 of NW_028283562.1, read as the reverse complement.
ACGTCTAATATGAACAGGAAGTGAGTTATGAATTTTTGAAAGTCCGACTTTTGCCCTTTTTTGCATGTTTACAGGGGTCATTCTTTTGCACCCTGATCCTAAAGGCTTCATCTGATTGCCTTAAAATTCTGTCTGTAGCATCTGAAGACCTGGGACAAACACTGGGGCTAAAAATTTTTGTTTCCGAAATACTATATGACGGGGGCGGGGCTTCAAAGTTTTCACTTAAGATTTCCTTCGCCGCAATGGACAAAATGCTTAATAACTCTCCTGCACATGCTGCTAAAAATCCAAAACTTCACATGTACATAAAGAGTCTGTACCTGAAGACATCTATATGTTTATATTCAGTTATACACCTTGCGCCAATCAATATAATTTTTTACATTTTGACGTACTGCACGGTGCCCTTTTAACGAATCTGATTGAAAATTGGCTAGAAAAGACTCAAGACATTGATCTTACTCTATCCCTATTTTTGTGACTTTCCTTCGAAGGGCGTGGCTATTACGGTGCCGCAGAGTCTGATTATTCTCCGTGGCAACAAAAGTTCCTGCAAAATGATTCAGATGATCCATCTTCTCGAAATTTTTCACATTTGAGGATATTCAGGCCCTGAAGACGGCTGCCAACTTATTTTTGATCGCAGTGGTAGCGCCACCAACTGGTTAAAACAAATACAAATTATTTTCGTTGATGTTTTTCTCCGGGCAGGTTAACAAAATCTACCTTATATTTGCTCGGATGAGTGTTTAGGCCTTGAGCATGTCACAATACGAAAGTCTTTCGCCTTCTTCAGAGTGTCACATGATGGTGTCTTGTGACCCGTCTTTATCAGCTGATGTTCCATGAGGGCGTGACTTACCTGTCACAAGAATGAAGGCAAGTCACGCCCCCCGCTGTCCGTTCACTCCGCCAAAATGCTGCTCCAGGTGGTAGAGAGGATGAAGGCTCCCTTGTCTCTGTTCATGGTTATGCCTCGCTTGCAGATCTCAATGGCCTCTCTGATCCAGCGCTGTTGTTTGTTCTCTTCGGTGCGGATGACCCTGCCCTTCTCCCGGTCCATGATGTGGTTTTCCCTTTTGCAGTGGTCAGTGATTGCTGATTTGTAATGTTCATGTTGTGCTTGTTCTTTTACTGCTCTGATTTTTTCATTTTTTTGACAGGTAAGTCACACCCTCATGGAACATCAGCTGATAAAGACGGGTCTCAAGACACCATCATGCGACACTCTGAAGAAGGCGAAAGACTCGCCGAAACATGTCAGGTAAAAAATTAACCTAAAACATAATTGTCTGCTTTTAATGAATCAGTCAAATATCAATAATAAGAAGACAAAATGAACCTAATACAAATAAATGAATGCTTAATAACTCCCCTGCACATGCTCCTAAAAATCCAAACCTTCACCTGTAAATAAAACGTCCCGACCTGAAGACATCTTAATGTTATTATTTTGTTATACACACAGCGCCGCCAAGTGGAATCAAAAATTTGTTTTTATTTTAATTTTCACGTACTGCACGGTGCCCTTTTGACGAATCCGACTGAAAATTAGTCAGAAAAGACTCAAGACAATGATCTTACTCTCTGCCGAATTTTGTGACGTTTTGGCAAAAGGCGTGGCTATTACGGTGCTGAAAAGTCCGATTGTACTCTGTGGCAACAAAAGCTCCGGCAACATGACTCAGATGATCCTATCTTCTCGAAGTTGTACACATTTGAGGATACTTCAGCCCTGAAGACATCTACCGAATTATTTTTCATCGTAGTAGTAGCGCCACCAACTGGTAAAAGCTAATACAAGTTATTTTCTTGGATGTTTTTCTCCGTGCAACTCAACAAGGTCGCCCTCATATATGCTCGGATGACTGTTTCGGCCATGAGGATGTCACAATACGAAATTTGTCCTTTTTCGTGAAAAGTTGTGGGAGTGGCATTGCACTGTTCGGCAATAAAACAACGCTGATTATGAGGTTCTAAATATGAACGACAACTCGTGAAACTTTACACACACATCAGGCCGAGCTAATTCATCAATATTTTATACGTTAGTTGTGCAGCTTTTTTGAAATGGCTCGCCATGGCCCTCGAGAAATGTTCAAAAAAGCAGCCCTGATTGAGTGTTTCACCTCACTTTTTGTAAATTTTATGGAGTACAGTGAACCCTCGGTTATCGCGGTTAATGGGGACCGAGACCACCCGCGAAAACTGAAAATCCGCGAAGTAGCGGCGCACCTTCAAAAATGCTTAAAAAAAATATACAATATATATAATAAATATATATATATATATATATATATATATATACGGGGAGAGAGAGAGTGAAATTCATTTTATAACAAAAAAAACAAATTATTATTAAAACGTATTATTTTTTTAATCCCCAGCCATTCTTTTTGTATTTATTTAATTACTCCGACTTTTACCTGCTGGTATGCCGTCCGGTGTGCCCTGTGAAATGAAAGGTGGCATTCTTTATTTATTTATTCATTTATTCATTCATAACTGACAGCCTCGCGCTCCGCTCGTGCCCGGGCAGAAGAGGTGCTCCAATTCGGCTTAACTGTGACACACGCCCGCCCTCCTCCCCCGGAGCTTCCATTCGGTTAAACTTAGGGGCCGCTTGGCACCGCCGTGCCCGGGGAAGGTGCTACTCTTCGACTTACTGTGACGCGAGCATGCCCTCCTCCTCCGGAGCTTCCATTCGGTTAAACTTAGGGGCCGCTTGGAACCGCCCGTGCCCGGGGAAGGTGCTCCTCTTCGGCTTACTGTGACGCGAGCATGCCCTCCTCCTCCGGAGCTTCCATTCGGTTAAACTCAGGGGCCGCTTGGAACCGCCCGTGCCCGGGGAAGGTGCTCCTCTTCGGCTTACTGTGACGCGAACATGCCCTCCTCCTCCGGAGCTTCCATTCGGTTAAACTTAGGGGCCGCTTGGCACCGCCCGTGCCCGGGGAAGGTGCTCCTCTATGGCTTAACTGCCACGCACGCCGACCGGAGCTCTGGTACGGTCCGAACCGCGCGAAACGTCGCCACCGATCGTGTCCGGGGGAACGTGCTCTTCTTCGTCCACTCTCCTCTTCGCCCACGCTCTTCTTCGGCGCACGCCGGCCGTCTAACCGCTCCAGCGCCCCGTCGACTCAAGACAATGATCTTACTCTCTGCCGAATTTTGTGACGTTTTGGCAAAAGGCGTGGCTATTACGGTGCTGAAAAGTCCGATTGTACTCTGTGGCAACAAAAGCTCCGGCAACATGACTCAGATGATCCTATCTTCTCGAAGTTGTACACATTTGAGGATACTTCAGCCCTGAAGACATCTACCGAATTATTTTTCATCGTAGTAGTAGCGCCACCAACTGGTAAAAGCTAATACAAGTTATTTTCTTGGATGTTTTTCTCCGTGCAACTCAACAAGGTCGCCCTCATATATGCTCGGATGACTGTTTCGGCCATGAGGATGTCACAATACGAAATTTGTCCTTTTTCGTGAAAAGTTGTGGGAGTGGCATTGCACTGTTCGGCAATAAAACAACGCTGATTATGAGGTTCTAAATATGAACGACAACTCGTGAAACTTTACACACACATCAGGCCGAGCTAATTCATCAATATTTTATACGTTAGTTGTGCAGCTTTTTTGAAATGGCTCGCCATGGCCCTCGAGAAATGTTCAAAAAAGCAGCCCTGATTGAGTGTTTCACCTCGCTTTTTGTAAATTTTATGGAGTACAGTGAACCCTCGGTTATCGCGGTTAATGGGGACCGAGACCACCCGCGAAAACTGAAAATCCGCGAAGTAGCGGCGCACCTTCAAAAATGCTTAAAAAAAATATACAATATATATAATAAATATATATATATATATATATATATATATATACGGGGAGAGAGAGAGTGAAATTCATTTTATAACAAAAAAAACAAATTATTATTAAAACGTATTATTTTTTTAATCCCCAGCCATTCTTTTTGTATTTATTTAATTACTCCGACTTTTACCTGCTGGTATGCCGTCCGGTGTGCCCTGTGAAATGAAAGGTGGCATTCTTTATTTATTTATTCGAAGGTGCTACTCTTCGACTTACTGTGACGCGAGCATGCCCTCCTCCTCCGGAGCTTCCATTCGGTTAAACTTAGGGGCCGCTTGGAACCGCCCGTGCCCGGGGAAGGTGCTCCTCTTCGGCTTACTGTGACGCGAGCATGCCCTCCTCCTCCGGAGCTTCCATTCGGTTAAACTCAGGGGCCGCTTGGAACCGCCCGTGCCCGGGGAAGGTGCTCCTCTTCGGCTTACTGTGACGCGAACATGCCCTCCTCCTCCGGAGCTTCCATTCGGTTAAACTTAGGGGCCGCTTGGCACCGCCCGTGCCCGGGGAAGGTGCTCCTCTATGGCTTAACTGCCACGCACGCCGACCGGAGCTCTGGTACGGTCCGAACCGCGCGAAACGTCGCCACCGATCGTGTCCGGGGGAACGTGCTCTTCTTCGTCCACTCTCCTCTTCGCCCACGCTCTTCTTCGGCGCACGCCGGCCGTCTAACCGCTCCAGCGCCCCGTCGTGCCGCTCGGCGAAACTACAATGCCCCCGAATATTTTTTAGACCCGCGAAGCACTGAACCCGCGAAAGGTGAACCGCAAAGTAGCGAGGGTTCACTGTATGTATAAGACCAAGACCTACAAAAAAGTCTCTTGGAGCAATGAGCTAGGTTTTACAGGAAGTCGGCCATTTTGAATTTACTTAAAAGGGGGCGGGTCACCACAATGGACTTTGTGTAGAAATTATTATTTCGGCCCGAGCAGCGACCGCGGCGAGGTCCCTATTGTTTTTGTAGAAAATATTATTACTTTTATTATTATTATTATTATTATTATTATTAGGGCCTGAGCAGCGACCGCTGCGAAGTCCCTATTGTTTTTGTAGGAATTATTATTATTATTATTTTTCCGATTGTTCGATCGCATTTTTGACCCCCGAAACATGCACAAAAACTCACCAAACTTGGCAGTCTCATCGGGCATGGCGAAAAATTTGATATTTTTTAACGTCTAATATGAACAGGAAGTGAGTTATGAATTTTTGAAAGTCCGATTTTTGCCCTTTTTTGCATGTTTACAGGGGTCATTCTTTTGCACCCTGATCCTAAAGGCTTCATCTGATTGCCTTAAAGTTCTGTCTGGAGCATCTTAAGACCTGGGACAAACACTGGGGCTAAAATTTTTTGTTTCCGAAATACTATATGACGGGGGCGGGGCTTCAAAGTTTTCACTTAAGATTTCCTTCGCCGCAATGGACAAAATGCTTAATAACTCTCCTGCACGTGCTGCTAAAAATCCAAAACTTCACATGTACATAAAGAGTCGGTACCTGAAGACATCTATATGTTTATATTCAGTTATACACCTTGCGCCAATCAATATAAATTTTTACATTTTGACGTACTGCACGGTGCCCTTTTAACGAATCCGATTGAAAATTGGCTAGAAAAGACTCAAGACATTGATCTTACTCTATCCCTATTTTTATGACTTTCCTTCAAAGGGCGTGGCTATTACGGTGCCGCAGAGTCTGATTATTCTCCGTGGCAACAAAAGTTCCTGCAAAATGATTCAGATGATCCATCTTCTGGAAATCTTTCACATTTGAGGATATTCAGGCCCTGAAGACGGCTGCCAACTTATTTTTGATCGCAGTGGTAGCGCCACCAACTGGTTAAAACAAATACAAATTATTTTCGTTGATGTTTTTCTCCGGGCAGGTTAACAAAATCTACCTTACATTTGCTCGGATGAGTGTTTAGGCCTTGAGGATGTCACAATACGAAAGTCTTTCGCCTTCTTCAGAGTGTCACATGATGGTGTCTTGTGGCCCGTCTTTATCAGCTGATGTTCCATGAGGGCGTGACTTACCTGTCACAAGAATGAAGGCAAGTCACGCCCCCCGCTGTCCGTTCACTCCGCCAAAATGCTGCTCCAGGTGGTAGAGAGGATGAAGGCTCCCTTGTCTCTGTTCATGGTTTTTATGCCTCGCTTGCAGATCTCAATGGCCTCTCTGATCCAGCGCTGTTGTTTGTTCTCTTCTGTGCGGATGACCCTGCCCTTCTCCCGGTCCATGATGTGGTTTTCCCTTTTGCAGTGGTCAGTGATTGCTGATTTGTAATGTTCATGTTGTGCTTGTTCTTTTACTGCTCTGATTTTTCATTTTTTTGACAGGTAAGTCACACCCTCATGGTACATAAGCTGATAAAGACGGGTCTCAAGACACCATCATGCGACACTCTGAAGAAGGCGAAAGACTCGCCGAAACATGTCAGGTAAAAAATTAACCTAAAACATAATTGTCTGCTTTTAATGAATCAGTCAAATATCAATAATAAGAAGACAAAATGAACCTAATACAAATAAATGAATGCTTAATAACTCCCCTGCACATGCTCCTAAAAATCCAAACCTTCACCTGTAAATAAAACGTCCCGACCTGAAGACATCTTAATGTTATTATTTTGTTATACACACAGTGCCGCCAAGTGGAATCAAAAATTTGTTTTTATTTTAATTTTCACGTACTGCACGGTGCCCTTTTGACGAATCCGACTGAAAATTAGTCAGAAAAGACTCAAGACAATGATCTTACTCTCTGCCGAATTTTGTGACGTTTTGGCAAAAGGCGTGGCTATTAAGGTGCTGAAAAGTCCGATTGTACTCTGTGGCAACAAAAGCTCCGGCAACATGACTCAGATGATCCTATCTTCTCGAAGTTGTACATATTTGAGGATACTTCAGCCCTGAAGACATCTACCAACTTATTTTACATCGTAGTAGTAGCGCCACCAACTGGTAAAAGCTAATACAAGTTATTTTCTTGGATGTTTTTCTCCGTGCAACTCAACAAGGTCGCCCTCATATATGCTCGGATGACTGTTTCGGCCATGAGGATGTCACAATACGAAATTCGTGATTTTTCGTGAAAAGTTGTGGGAGTGGCATTGCACTGTTCGGCAATAAAACAAAGCTGATTATGAGGTTCTAAATATGAACGACAACTCGTAAAACTTTACACACACATCAGGCCGAGCAAATTTATCAATATTTTATACGTTAGTTGTGCAGCTTTTTTGAAATGGCTCGCCATGGCCCTCGAGATATGTTAAAAAAAAGCAGCTCTGGTTGAGTGTTTCACCTCGCTTTTTGTAAATTTTATGGAGTACAGTGAACCCTCGGTTATCGCGGTTAATGGGGACCGAGACCATCCGCGAAAACTGAAAATCCGCGAAGTAGCGGCGCACCTTCAAAAATGCTTAAAAAAAATATACAATATATATAATAAATATATAAATATATATATATATATATATATATATATATATACGGGGAGAGAGAGAGTGAAATTCATGTTATAACAAAAAAAACAAATTATTATTAAAACGTATTATTTTTTTATTCCCCAGCCATTCTTTTTGTATTTATTTAATTACTCCGACTTTTACCTGCTGGTACGCCGTCCGGTGTGCCCTGTGAAATGAAAGGTGGCATTCTTTATTTATTTATTCATTTATTCATTCATAACTGACAGCCTCGCGCTCCGCTCGTGCCCGGGCAGAAGAGGTGCTCCAATTTGGCTTAACTGTGACACACGCCCGTCCTCCTCTCCCGGAGCTTCCATTCGGTTAAACTTAGGGGCCGCTTGGCACCGCCCGTGCCCGGGGAAGGTGCTCCTCTTCGGCTTACTGTGACGCGAGCATGCCCTCCTCCTCCGGAGCTTCCATTCGGTTAAACTTAGGGGCCGCTTGGAACCGCCCGTGCCCGGGGAAGGTGCTCCTCTTCGGCTTACTGTGACGCGAGCATGCCCTCCTCCTCCGGAGCTTCCATTCGGTTAAACTTAGGGGCCGCTTGGCACCGCCCGTGCCCGGGGAAGGTGCTCCTCTACGGCTTAACTGCCACGCACGCTGGCCGGAGCTCTGGTACGGTCCGAACCGCGCGAAACGTCGCCACCGATCGTGTCCGGGGGAACGTGCTCTTCTTCGTCCACTCTCCTCTTCGCCCACGCTCTTCTTCGGCGCACGCCGGCCGTCTAACCGCTCCAGCGCCCCGTCGTGCCGCTCGGCGAAACTACAATGCCCCCGAATATTTTTTAGACCCGCGAAGCACTGAACCCGCGAAAGGTGAACCGCGAAGTAGCGAGGGTTCACTGTATGTATAAGACCAAGACCTACAAAAAAGTCTCTTGGAGCAATGAGCTAGGTTTTACAGGAAGTCGGCCATTTTGAATTTACTTAAAAGGGGGCGGGTCACCACAATGGACTTTGTGTAGAAATTATTATTGGGGCCCGAGCAGCGACCGCGGCGAGGTCCCTATTGTTTTTGTAGAAAATATTATTACTTTTATTATTATTATTATTATTATTATTAGGGCCTGAGCAGCGACCGCTGCGAAGTCCCTATTGTTTTTGTAGAAATTATTATTATTATTATTTTTCCGATTGTTCGATCGCATTTTTGACCCCCGAAACATGCACAAAAACTCACCAAACTTGGCAGTCTCATCGGGCATGGCGAAAAATTTGATATTTTAACGTCTAATATGAACAGGAAGTGAGTTATGAATTTTTGAAAGTCCGACTTTTGCCCTTTTTTGCATGTTTACAGGGGTCATTCTTTTGCACCCTGATCCTAAAGGCTTCATCTGATTGCCTTAAAATTCTGTCTGTAGCATCTGAAGACCTGGGACAAACACTGGGGCTAAAAATTTTTGTTTCCGAAATACTATATGACGGGGGCGGGGCTTCAAAGTTTTCACTTAAGATTTCCTTCGCCGCAATGGACAAAATGCTTAATAACTCTCCTGCACATGCTGCTAAAAATCCAAAACTTCACATGTACATAAAGAGTCTGTACCTGAAGACATCTATATGTTTATATTCAGTTATACACCTTGCGCCAATCAATATCATTTTTTACATTTTGACGTACTGCACGGTGCCCTTTTAACGAATCTGATTGAAAATTGGCTAGAAAAGACTCAAGACATTGATCTTACTCTATCCCTATTTTTGTGACTTTCCTTCGAAGGGCGTGGCTATTACGGTGCCGCAGAGTCTGATTATTCTCCGTGGCAACAAAAGTTCCTGCAAAATGATTCAGATGATCCATCTTCTCGAAATTTTTCACATTTGAGGATATTCAGGCCCTGAAGACGGCTGCCAACTTATTTTTGATCGCAGTGGTAGCGCCACCAACTGGTTAAAACAAATACAAATTATTTTCGTTGATGTTTTTCTCCGGGCAGGTGAACAAAATCTACCTTATATTTGCTCGGATTAGTGTTTAGGCCTTGAGCATGTCACAATACGAAAGTCTTTCGCCTTCTTCAGAGTGTCACATGATGGTGTCTTGTGACCCGTCTTTATCAGCTGATGTTCCATGAGGGCGTGACTTACCTGTCACAAGAATGAAGGCAAGTCACGCCCCCCGCTGTCCGTTCACTCCGCCAAAATGCTGCTCCAGGTGGTAGAGAGGATGAAGGCTCCCTTGTCTCTGTTCATGGTTTTTATGCCTCGCTTGCAGATCTCAATGGCCTCTCTGATCCAGCGCTGTTGTTTGTTCTCTTCGGTGCGGATGACCCTGCCCTTCTCCCGGTCCATGATGTGGTTTTCCCTTTTGCAGTGGTCAGTGATTGCTGATTTGTAATGTTCATGTTGTGCTTGTTCTTTTACTGCTCTGATTTTTCATTTTTTTGACAGGTAAGTCACACCCTCATGGAACATCAGCTGATAAAGACGGGTCTCAAAACACCATCATGCGACACTCTGAAGAAGGCGAAAGACTCGCCGAAACATGTCAGGTAAAAAATTAACCTAAAACATAATTGTCTGCTTTTAATGAATCAGTCAAATATCAATAATAAGAAGACAAAATGAACCTAATACAAATAAATGAATGCTTAATAACTCCCCTGCACATGCTCCTAAAAATCCAAACCTTCACCTGTAAATAAAACGTCCCGACCTGAAGACATCTTAATGTTATTATTTTGTTATACACACAGTGCCGCCAAGTGGAATCAAAAATTTGTTTTTATTTTAATTTTCACGTACTGCACGGTGCCCTTTTGACGAATCCGACTGAAAATTAGTCAGAAAAGACTCAAGACAATGATCTTACTCTCTGCCGAATTTTGTGACGTTTTGGCAAAAGGCGTGGCTATTAAGGTGCTGAAAAGTCCGATTGTACTCTGTGGCAACAAAAGCTCCGGCAACATGACTCAGATGATCCTATCTTCTCGAAGTTGTACACATTTGAGGATACTTCAGCCCTGAAGACATCTACCAACTTATTTTACATCGTAGTAGTAGCGCCACCAACTGGTAAAAGCTAATACAAGTTATTTTCTTGGATGTTTTTCTCCGTGCAACTCAACAAGGTCGCCCTCATATATGCTCGGATGACTGTTTCGGCCATGAGGATGTCACAATACGAAATTCGTGATTTTTCGTGAAAAGTTGTGGGAGTGGCATTGCACTGTTCGGCAATAAAACAAAGCTGATTATGAGGTTCTAAATATGAACGACAACTCGTAAAACTTTACACACACATCAGGCCGAGCAAATTTATCAATATTTTATACGTTAGTTGTGCAGCTTTTTTAAAATGGCTCGCCATGGCCCTCGAGAAATGTTAAAAAAAAGCAGCTCTGGTTGAGTGTTTCACCTCGCTTTTTGTAAATTTTATGGAGTACAGTGAACCCTCGGTTATCGCGGTTAATGGGGACCGAGACCACCCGCGAAAACTGAAAATCCGCGAAGTAGCGGCGCACCTTCAAAAATGCTTAAAAAAAATATACAATATATATAATAAATATAGAAATATATATATATATATATATATATATATATATATATATATATAGATAGATATATATATATAGATATATATATATATATATACGGGGAGAGAGAGAGTGAAATTCATGTTATAACAAAAAAACCAAATTATTATTAAAACGTATTATTTTTTTATTCCCCAGCCATTCTTTTTGTATTTATTTAATTACTCCGACTTTTACCTGCTGGTACGCCGTCCGGTGTGCCCTGTGAAATGAAAGGTGGCATTCTTTATTTATTTATTCATTTATTCATTCATAACTGACAGCCTCGCGCTCCGCTCGTGCCCGGGCAGAAGAGGTGCTCCAATTTGGCTTAACTGTGACACACGCCCGTCCTCCTCCCCCGGAGCTTCCATTCGGTTAAACTTAGGGGCCGCTTGGCACCGCCCGTGCCCCGGGAAGGTGCTCCTCTTCGGCTTACTGTGACGCGAGCATGCCCTCCTCCTCCGGAGCTTCCATTCGGTTAAACTTAGGGGCCGCTTGGAACCGCCCGTGCCCGGGGAAGGTGCTCCTCTTCGGCTTACTGTGACGCGAGCATGCCCTCCTCCTCCGGAGCTTCCATTCGGTTAAACTTAGGGGCCGCTTGGCACCGCCCGTGCCCGGGGAAGGTGCTCCTCTACGGCTTAACTGCCACGCACGCTGGCCGGAGCTCTGGTACGGTCCGAACCGCGCGAAACGTCGCCACCGATCGTGTCCGGGGGAACGTGCTCTTCTTCGTCCACTCTCCTCTTCGCCCACGCTCTTCTTCGGCGCACGCCGGCCGTCTAACCGCTCCAGCGCCCCGTCGTGCCGCTCGGCGAAACTACAATGCCCCCGAATATTTTTTAGACCCGCGAAGCACTGAACCCGCGAAAGGTGAACCGCGAAGTAGCGAGGGTTCACTGTATGTATAAGACCAAGACCTACAAAAAAGTCTCTTGGAGCAATGAGCTAGGTTTTACAGGAAGTCGGCCATTTTGAATTTACTTAAAAGGGGGCGGGTCACCACAATGGACTTTGTGTAGAAATTATTATTGGGGCCCGAGCAGCGACCGCGGCGAGGTCCCTATTGTTTTTGTAGAAAATATTATTACTTTTATTATTATTATTATTATTATTATTAGGGCCTGAGCAGCGACCGCTGCGAAGTCCCTATTGTTTTTGTAGAAATTATTATTATTATTATTTTTCCGATTGTTCGATCGCATTTTTGACCCCCCGAAACATGCACAAAAACTCACCAAACTTGGCAGTCTCATCGGGCATGGCGAAAAATTTGATATTTTAACGTCTAATATGAACAGGAAGTGAGTTATGAATTTTTGAAAGTCCGACTTTTGCCCTTTTTTGCATGTTTACAGGGGTCATTCTTTTGCACCCTGATCCTAAAGGCTTCATCTGATTGCCTTAAAATTCTGTCTGTAGCATCTGAAGACCTGGGACAAACACTGGGGCTAAAAATTTTTGTTTCCGAAATACTATATGACGGGGGCGGGGCTTCAAAGTTTTCACTTAAGATTTCCTTCGCCGCAATGGACAAAATGCTTAATAACTCTCCTGCACATGCTGCTAAAAATCCAAAACTTCACATGTACATAAAGAGTCTGTACCTGAAGACATCTATATGTTTATATTCAGTTATACACCTTGCGCCAATCAATATCATTTTTTACATTTTGACGTACTGCACGGTGCCCTTTTAACGAATCTGATTGAAAATTGGCTAGAAAAGACTCAAGACATTGATCTTACTCTATCCCTATTTTTGTGACTTTCCTTCGAAGGGCGTGGCTATTACGGTGCCGCAGAGTCTGATTATTCTCCGTGGCAACAAAAGTTCCTGCAAAATGATTCAGATGATCCATCTTCTCGAAATTTTTCACATTTGAGGATATTCAGGCCCTGAAGACGGCTGCCAACTTATTTTTGATCGCAGTGGTAGCGCCACCAACTGGTTAAAACAAATACAAATTATTTTCGTTGATGTTTTTCTCCGGGCAGGTGAACAAAATCTACCTTATATTTGCTCGGATGAGTGTTTAGGCCTTGAGCATGTCACAATACGAAAGTCTTTCGCCTTCTTCAGAGTGTCACATGATGGTGTCTTGTGACCCGTCTTTATCAGCTGATGTTCCATGAGGGCGTGACTTACCTGTCACAAGAATGAAGGCAAGTCACGCCCCCCGCTGTCCGTTCACTCCGCCAAAATGCTGCTCCAGGTGGTAGAGAGGATGAAGGCTCCCTTGTCTCTGTTCATGGTTTTTATGCCTCGCTTGCAGATCTCAATGGCCTCTCTGATCCAGCGCTGTTGTTTGTTCTCTTCGGTGCGGATGACCCTGCCCTTCTCCCGGTCCATGATGTGGTTTTCCCTTTTGCAGTGGTCAGTGATTGCTGATTTGTAATGTTCATGTTGTGCTTGTTCTTTTACTGCTCTGATTTTTCATTTTTTTGACAGGTAAGTCACACCCTCATGGAACATCAGCTGATAAAGACGGGTCTCAAAACACCATCATGCGACACTCTGAAGAAGGCGAAAGACTCGCCGAAACATGTCAGGTAAAAAATTAACCTAAAACATAATTGTCTGCTTTTAATGAATCAGTCAAATATCAATAATAAGAAGACAAAATGAACCTAATACAAATAAATGAATGCTTAATAACTCCCCTGCACATGCTCCTAAAAATCCAAACCTTCACCTGTAAATAAAACGTCCCGACCTGAAGACATCTTAATGTTATTATTTTGTTATACACACAGTGCCGCCAAGTGGAATCAAAAATTTGTTTTTATTTTAATTTTCACGTACTGCACGGTGCCCTTTTGACGAATCCGACTGAAAATTAGTCAGAAAAGACTCAAGACAATGATCTTACTCTCTGCCGAATTTTGTGACGTTTTGGCAAAAGGCGTGGCTATTAAGGTGCTGAAAAGTCCGATTGTACTCTGTGGCAACAAAAGCTCCGGCAACATGACTCAGATGATCCTATCTTCTCGAAGTTGTACACATTTGAGGATACTTCAGCCCTGAAGACATCTACCAACTTATTTTACATCGTAGTAGTAGCGCCACCAACTGGTAAAAGCTAATACAAGTTATTTTCTTGGATGTTTTTCTCCGTGCAACTCAACAAGGTCGCCCTCATATATGCTCGGATGACTGTTTCGGCCATGAGGATGTCACAATACGAAATTCGTGATTTTTCGTGAAAAGTTGTGGGAGTGGCATTGCACTGTTCGGCAATAAAACAAAGCTGATTATGAGGTTCTAAATATGAACGACAACTCGTAAAACTTTACACACACATCAGGCCGAGCAAATTTATCAATATTTTATACGTTAGTTGTGCAGCTTTTTTAAAATGGCTCGCCATGGCCCTCGAGAAATGTTAAAAAAAAGCAGCTCTGGTTGAGTGTTTCACCTCGCTTTTTGTAAATTTTATGGAGTACAGTGAACCCTCGGTTATCGCGGTTAATGGGGACCGAGACCACCCGCGAAAACTGAAAATCCGCGAAGTAGCGGCGCACCTTCAAAAATGCTTAAAAAAAATATACAATATATATAATAAATATAGAAATATATATATATATATATATATATATATATATATATATATATAGATAGATATATATATATAGATATATATATATATATATATACGGGGAGAGAGAGAGTGAAATTCATGTTATAACAAAAAAAACAAATTATTATTAAAACGTATTATTTTTTTATTCCCCAGCCATTCTTTTTGTATTTATTTAATTACTCCGACTTTTACCTGCTGGTACGCCGTCCGGTGTGCCCTGTGAAATGAAAGGTGGCATTCTTTATTTATTTATTCATTTATTCATTCATAACTGACAGCCTCGCGCTCCGCTCGTGCCCGGGCAGAAGAGGTGCTCCAATTTGGCTTAACTGTGACACACGCCCGTCCTCCTCCCCCGGAGCTTCCATTCGGTTAAACTTAGGGGCCGCTTGGCACCGCCCGTGCCCGGGGAAGGTGCTCCTCTTCGGCTTACTGTGACGCGAGCATGCCCTCCTCCTCCGGAGCTTCCATTCGGTTAAACTTAGGGGCCGCTTGGAACCGCCCGTGCCCGGGGAAGGTGCTCCTCTTCGGCTTACTGTGACGCGAGCATGCCCTCCTCCTCCGGAGCTTCCATTCGGTTAAACTTAGGGGCCGCTTGGCACCGCCCGTGCCCGGGGAAGGTGCTCCTCTACGGCTTAACTGCCACGCACGCTGGCCGGAGCTCTGGTACGGTCCGAACCGCGCGAAACGTCGCCACCGATCGTGTCCGGGGGAACGTGCTCTTCTTCGTCCACTCTCCTCTTCGCCCACGCTCTTCTTCGGCGCACGCCGGCCGTCTAACCGCTCCAGCGCCCCGTCGTGCCGCTCGGCGAAACTACAATGCCCCCGAATATTTTTTAGACCCGCGAAGCACTGAACCCGCGAAAGGTGAACCGCGAAGTAGCGAGGGTTCACTGTATGTATAAGACCAAGACCTACAAAAAAGTCTCTTGGAGCAATGAGCTAGGTTTTACAGGAAGTCGGCCATTTTGAATTTACTTAAAAGGGGGCGGGTCACCACAATGGACTTTGTGTAGAAATTATTATTGGGGCCCGAGCAGCGACCGCGGCGAGGTCCCTATTGTTTTTGTAGAAAATATTATTACTTTTATTTTTATTATTATTATTATTATTAGGGCCTGAGCAGCGACCGCTGCGAAGTCCCTATTGTTTTTGTAGAAATTATTATTATTATTATTTTTCCGATTGTTCGATCGCATTTTTGACCCCCGAAACATGCACAAAAACTCACCAAACTTGGCAGTCTCATCGGGAATGGCGAAAAATTTGATATTTTAACGTCTAATATGAACAGGAAGTGAGTTATGAATTTTTGAAAGTCCGACTTTTGCCCTTTTTTGCATGTTTACAGGGGTCATTCTTTTGCACCCTGATCCTAAAGGCTTCATCTGATTGCCTTAAAATTCTGTCTGTAGCATCTGAAGACCTGGGACAAACACTGGGGCTAAAATTTTTTGTTTCCGAAATACTATATGACGGGGCTTCAAAGTTTTCACTTAAGATTTCCTTCGCCGCAATGGACAAAATGCTTAATAACTCTCCTGCACATGCTGCTAAAAATCCAAAACTTCACATGTACATAAAAAGTCTGTACCTGAAGACATCTATATGTTTATATTCAGTTATACACCTTGCGCCAATCAATATCATTTTTTACATTTTGACGTACTGCACGGTGCCCTTTTAACGAATCTGATTGAAAATTGGCTAGAAAAGACTCAAGACATTGATCTTACTCTATCCCTATTTTTGTGACTTTCCTTCGAAGGGCGTGGCTATTACGGTGCCGCAGAGTCTGATTATTCTCCGTGGCAACAAAAGTTCCTGCAAAATGATTCAGATGATCCATCTTCTCGAAATTTTTCACATTTGAGGATATTCAGGCCCTGAAGACGGCTGCCAACTTATTTTTGATCGCAGTGGTAGCGCCACCAACTGGTTAAAACAAATACAAATTATTTTCGTTGATGTTTTTCTCCGGGCATGTTAACAAAATCTACCTTATATTTGCTCGGATGAGTGTTTAGGCCTTGAGCATGTCACAATACGAAAGTCTTTCGCCTTCTTCAGAGTGTCACATGATGGTGTCTTGTGACCCGTCTTTATCAGCTGATGTTCCATGAGGGCGTGACTTACCTGTCACAAGAATGAAGGCAAGTCACGCCCCCCGCTGTCCGTTCACTCCGCCAAAATGCTGCTCCAGGTGGTAGAGAGGATGAAGGCTCCCTTGTCTTTGTTCATGGTTTTTATGCCTCGCTTGCAGATCTCAATGGCCTCTCTGATCCAGCGCTGTTGTTTGTTCTCTTCGGTGCGGATGACCCTGCCCTTCTCCCGGTCCATGATGTGGTTTTCCCTTTTGCAGTGGTCAGTGATTGCTGATTTGTAATGTTCATGTTGTGCTTGTTCTTTTACTGCTCTGATTTTTCATTTTTTTGACAGGTAAGTCACACCCTCATGGAACATCAGCTGATAAAGACGGGTCTCAAGACACCATCATGCGACACTCTGAAGAAGGCGAAAGACTCGCCGAAACATGTCAGGTAAAAAATTAACCTAAAACATAATTGTCTGCTTTTAATGAATCAGTCAAATATCAATAATAAGAAGACAAAATGAACCTAATACAAATAAATGAATGCTTAATAACTCCCCTGCACATGCTCCTAAAAATCCAAACCTTCACCTGTAAATAAAACGTCCCGACCTGAAGACATCTTAATGTTATTATTTTGTTATACACACAGTGCCGCCAAGTGGAATCAAAAATTTGTTTTTATTTTAATTTTCACGTACTGCACGGTGCCCTTTTGACGAATCCGACTGAAAATTAGTCAGAAAAGACTCAAGACAATGATCTTACTCTCTGCCGAATTTTGTGACGTTTTGGCAAAAGGCGTGGCTATTAAGGTGCTGAAAAGTCCGATTGTACTCTGTGGCAACAAAAGCTCCGGCAACATGACTCAGATGATCCTATCTTCTCGAAGTTGTACACATTTGAGGATACTTCAGCCCTGAAGACATCTACCAACTTATTTTACATCGTAGTAGTAGCGCCACCAACTGGTAAAAGCTAATACAAGTTATTTTCTTGGATGTTTTTCTCCGTGCAACTCAACAAGGTCGCCCTCATATATGCTCGGATGACTGTTTCGGCCATGAGGATGTCACAATACGAAATTCGTGATTTTTCGTGAAAAGTTGTGGGAGTGGCATTGCACTGTTCGGCAATAAAACAAAGCTGATTATGAGGTTCTAAATATGAACGACAACTCGTAAAACTTTACACACACATCAGGCCGAGCAAATTTATCAATATTTTATACGTTAGTTGTGCAGCTTTTTTGAAATGGCTCGCCATGGCCCTCGAGAAATGTTAAAAAAAAGCAGCTCTGGTTGAGTGTTTCACCTCGCTTTTTGTAAATTTTATGGAGTACAGTGAACCCTCGGTTATCGCGGTTAATGGGGACCGAGACCACCCGCGAAAACTGAAAATCCGCGAAGTAGCGGCGCACCTTCAAAAATGCTTAAAAAAAATATACAATATATATAATAAATATGGAAATATATATATATATATATATATATATATATATATATATGTATATATATATATAGATATATAGATATATATATACGGGGAGAGAGAGAGTGAAATTCATGTTATAACAAAAAAACCAAATTATTATTAAAACGTATTATTTTTTTATTCCCCAGCCATTCTTTTTGTATTTATTTAATTACTCCGACTTTTACCTGCTGGTACGCCGTCCGGTGTGCCCTGTGAAATGAAAGGTGGCATTCTTTATTTATTTATTCATTTATTCATTCATAACTGACAGCCTCGCGCTCCGCTCGTGCCCGGGCAGAAGAGGTGCTCCAATTTGGCTTAACTGTGACACACGCCCGTCCTCCTCCCCCGGAGCTTCCATTCGGTTAAACTTAGGGGCCGCTTGGCACCGCCCGTGCCCGGGGAAGGTGCTCCTCTTCGGCTTACTGTGACGCGAGCATGCCCTCCTCCTCCGGAGCTTCCATTCGGTTAAACTTAGGGGCCGCTTGGAACCGCCCGTGCCCGGGGAAGGTGCTCCTCTTCGGCTTACTGTGACGCGAGCATGCCCTCCTCCTCCGGAGCTTCCATTCGGTTAAACTTAGGGGCCGCTTGGCACCGCCCGTGCCCGGGGAAGGTGCTCCTCTACGGCTTAACTGCCACGCACGCTGGCCGGAGCTCTGGTACGGTCCGAACCGCGCGAAACGTCGCCACCGATCGTGTCCGGGGGAACGTGCTCTTCTTCGTCCACTCTCCTCTTCGCCCACGCTCTTCTTCGGCGCACGCCGGCCGTCTAACCGCTCCAGCGCCCCGTCGTGCCGCTCGGCGAAACTACAATGCCCCCGAATATTTTTTAGACCCGCGAAGCACTGAACCCGCGAAAGGTGAACCGCGAAGTAGCGAGGGTTCACTGTATGTATAAGACCAAGACCTACAAAAAAGTCTCTTGGAGCAATGAGCTAGGTTTTACAGGAAGTCGGCCATTTTGAATTTACTTAAAAGGGGGCGGGTCACCACAATGGACTTTGTGTAGAAATTATTATTGGGGCCCGAGCAGCGACCGCGGCGAGGTCCCTATTGTTTTTGTAGAAAATATTATTACTTTTATTATTATTATTATTATTATTATTAGGGCCTGAGCAGCGACCGCTGCGAAGTCCCTATTGTTTTTGTAGAAATTATTATTATTATTATTTTTCCGATTGTTTGATCGCATTTTTGACCCCCGAAACATGCACAAAAACTCACCAAACTTGGCAGTCTCATCGGGCATGGCGAAAAATTTGATATTTTAACGTCTAATATGAACAGGAAGTGAGTTATGAATTTTTGAAAGTCCGACTTTTGCCCTTTTTTGCATGTTTACAGGGGTCATTCTTTTGCACCCTGATCCTAAAGGCTTCATCTGATTGCCTTAAAATTCTGTCTGTAGCATCTGAAGACCTGGGACAAACACTGGGGCTAAAAATTTTTGTTTCCGAAATACTATATGACGGGGGCGGGGCATCAAAGTTTTCACTTAAGAGTTCCTTCGCCGCAATGGACAAAATGCTTAATAACTCTCCTGCACATGCTGCTACAAATCCAAAACTTCACATGTACATAAAGAGTCTGTACCTGAAGACATCTATATGTTTATATTCAGTTATACACCTTGCGCCAATCAATATCATTTTTTACATTTTGACGTACTGCACGGTGCCCTTTTAACGAATCTGATTGAAAATTGGCTAGAAAAGACTCAAGACATTGATCTTACTCGATCCCTATTTTTGTGACTTTCCTTCGAAGGGCGTGGCTATTACGGTGCCGCAGAGTCTGATTATTCTCCGTGGCAACAAAAGTTCCTGCAAAATGATTCAGATGATCCATCTTCTCGAAATTTTTCACATTTGAGGATATTCAGGCCCTGAAGACGGCTGCCAACTTATTTTTGATCGCAGTGGTAGCGCCACCAACTGGTTAAAACAAATACAAATTATTTTCGTTGATGTTTTTCTCCGGGCATGTTAACAAAATCTACCTTATATTTGCTCGGATGAGTGTTTAGGCCTTGAGCATGTCACAATACGAAAGTCTTTCGCCTTCTTCAGAGTGTCACATGATGGTGTCTTGTGACCCGTCTTTATCAGCTGATGTTCCATGAGGGCGTGACTTACCTGTCACAAGAATGAAGGCAAGTCACGCCCCCCGCTGTCCGTTCACTCCGCCAAGATGCTGGTCCAGGTGGTAGAGAGGATGAAGGCTCCCTTGTCTCTGTTCATGGTTTTTATGCCTCGCTTGCAGATCTCAATGGCCTCTCTGATCCAGCGCTGTTGTTTGTTCTCTTCTGTGCGGATGACCCTGCCCTTCTCCCGGTCCATGATGTGGTTTTCCCTTTTGCAGTGGTCAGTGATTGCTGATTTGTAATGTTCATGTTGTGCTTGTTCTTTTACTGCTCTGATTTTTTTCATTTTTTTGACAGGTAAGTCACACCCTCATGGAACATCAGCTCAAGACACCATCATGCGACACTCTGAAGAAGGCGAAAGACTCGCCGAAACATGTCAGGTAAAAAATTAACCTAAAACATAATTGTCTGCTTTTAATGAATCAGTCAAATATCAATAATAAGAAGACAAAATGAACCTAATACAAATAAATGAATGCTTAATAACTCCCCTGCACATGCTCCTAAAAATCCAAACCTTCACCTGTAAATAAAACGTCCCGACCTGAAGACATCTTAATGTTATTATTTTGTTATACACACAGTGCCGCCAAGTGGAATCAAAAATTTGTTTTTATTTTAATTTTCACGTACTGCACGGTGCCCTTTTGACGAATCCGACTGAAAATGAGTCAGAAAAGATTCAAGACAATGATCTTACTCTGCCGAATTTTGTGACGTTTTGGCAAAAGGCGTGGCTATTACGGTGCTGAAAAGTCCGATTGTACTCTGTGGCAACAAAAGCTCCAGCAACATGACTCAGATGATCCTATCTTCTCGAAGTTGCACACATTTGAGGATACTTAAGCCCTGAAGACATCTACCAACTTATTTTTCATCGTAGTAGTAGCGCCACCAACTGGTAAAAGCTAATACAAGTTATTTTCTTGGATGTTTTTCTCCGTGCAACTCAACAAGGTCGCCCTCATATATGCTCGGATGACTGTTTCGGCCATGAGGATGTCATAATACGAAATTTGTCCTTTTTCATGAAAAGTTGTGGGAGTGGCATTGCACTGTTCGGCAATAAAACAACGCTGATTATGAGGTTCTAAATATGAACGACAACTCGTGAAACTTTACACACACATCAGGCCGAGCAAATTTATCAATATTTTATACGTTAGTTGTGCAGCTTTTTTGAAATGGCTCGCCATGGCCCTCGAGAAATGTTCAAAAAAGCAGCCCTGGTTGAGTGTTTCACCTCGCTTTTTGTAAATTTTATGGAGTACAGTGAACCCTCGGTTATTGCGGTTAATGGGGACCGAGACCACCAGCAAAAACTGAAAATCCGCGAAGTAGCGGCGCACCTTCAAAAATGCTTAAAAAAAATATACAATATATATAATAAATATATAAATATATATATATATATATACGGGGGGAGAGAGAGAGAGAGAGTAAATTCATGTTATAACAAAAAAACCAAATTATTATTAAAACGTATTATTTTTTTATTCCCCAGCCATTCTTTTTGTATTTATTTAATTACTCCGACTTTTACCTGCTGGTACGCCGTCCGGTGTGCCCTGTGAAATGAAAGGTAGCATTCTTTATTTATTTATTCATTTATTCATTCATAACTGACAGCCTCGCGCTCCGCTCGTGCCCGGGCAGAAGAGGTGCTCCAATTCGGCTTAACTGTGACACACGCCCGCCCTCCTCCCCCGGAGCTTCCATTCGGTTAAACTTAGGGGCCGCTTGGCACCGCCGTGCCCGGGGAAGGTGCTCCTCTTCGGCTTACTGTGACGCGAGCATGCCCTCCTCCTCCGGAGCTTCCATTCGGTTAAACTTAGGGGCCGCTTGGAACCGCCCGTGCTCGAGGAAGGTGCTCCTCTTCGGCTTACTGTGACGCGAACATGCCCTCCTCCTCCGGAGCTTCCATTCGGTTAAACTTAGGGGCCGCTTGGCACCGCCCGTGCCCGGGGAAGGTGCTCCTCTACGGCTTAACTGCCACGCACGCCGGCCGGAGCTCTGGTACGGTCCGAACCGCGCGAAACGTCGCCACCGATCGTGTCCGGGGGAACGTGCTCTTCTTCGTCCACTCTCCTCTTCGCCCACGCTCTTCTTCGGCGCACGCCGGCCGTCTAACCGCTCCAGCGCCCCGTCGTGCCGCTTGGCGAAACTACAATGCCCCCGAATATTTTTTAGACCCGCGAAGCACTGAACCCGCGAAAGGTGAACCGCGAAGTAGCGAGGGTTCACTGTATGTACAAGACCAAGACCTACAAAAAAGTCTCTTGGAGCAATGAGCTAGGTTTTACAGGAAGTCGGCCATTTTGAATTTACTTAAAAGGGGGCGGGTCACCACAATGGACTTTGTGTAGAAATTATTATTGGGGCCCGAGCAGCGACCGCGGCGAGGTCCCTATTGTTTTTGTAGAAAATATTATTACTTTTATTATTATTATTATTATTATTATTATTAGGGCCTGAGCAGCGACCGCTGCGAAGTCCCTATTGTTTTTGTAGAAATTAGTATTATTATTATTTTTCCGATTGTTCGATCGCATTTTTGACCCCCGAAACATGCACAAAAACTCACCAAACTTGGCAGTCTCATCGGGCATGGCGAAAAATTTTATATTTTTTAACGTCTAATATGAACAGGAAGTGAGTTATGAATTTTTGAAAGTCCGACTTTTGCCCTTTTTTGCATGTTTACAGGGGTCATTCTTTTGCACCCTGATCCTAAAGGCTTCATCTGATTGCCTTAAAGTTCTGTCTGGAGCATCTTAAGACCTGGGACAAACACTGGGGCTAAAATTTTTTGTTTCCGAAATACTATATGACGGGGGCGGGGCTTCAAAGTTTTCACTTAAGATTTCCTTCGCCGCAATGGACAAAATGCTTAATAACTCTCCTGCACATGCTGCTAAAAATCCAAAACTTCACATGTACATAAAGAGTCGGTACCTGAAGACATCTATATGTTTATATTCAGTTATACACCTTGCGCCAATCAATATCAATTTTTACATTTTGACGTACTGCACGGTGCCCTTTTAACGAATCCGATTGAAAATTGGCTAGAAAAGACTCAAGACATTGATCTTACTCTATCCCTATTTTTATGACTTTCCTTCAAAGGGCGTGGCTATTACGGTGCCGCAGATTCTGATTATTCTCCGTGGCAACAAAAGTTCCTGCAAAATGATTCAGATGATCCATCTTCTGGAAATCTTTCACATTTTAGGATATTCAGGCCCTGAAGACGGCTGCCAACTTATTTTTGATCGCAGTGGTAGTGCCACCAACTGGTTAAAACAAATACAAATTATTTTCGTTGATGTTTTTCTCCGGGCAAGTGAACAAAATCTACCTTATATTTGCTCGGATGAGTGTTTAGGCCTTGAGCATGTCACAATACGAAAGTCTTTCGCCTTCTTCAGAGTGTCACATGATGCTGTCTTGTGACCCGTCTTTATCAGCTGATGTTCCATGAGGGCGTGACTTACCTGTCACAAGAATGAAGGCAAGTCACGCCCCCCGCTGTCCGTTCACTCCGCCAAGATGCTGGTCCAGGTGGTAGAGAGGATGAAGGCTCCCTTGTCTCTGTTCATGGTTTTTATGCCTCGCTTGCAGATCTCAATGGCCTCTCTGATCCAGCGCTGTTGTTTGTTCTCTTCTGTGCGGATGACCCTGCCCTTCTCCCGGTCCATGATGTGGTTTTCCCTTTTGCAGTGGTCAGTGATTGCTGATTTGTAATGTTCATGTTGTGCTTGTTCTTTTACTGCTCTGATTTTTTTCATTTTTTTGACAGGTAAGTCACACCCTCATGGAACATCAGCTCAAGACACCATCATGCGACACTCTGAAGAAGGCGAAAGACTCGCCGAAACATGTCAGGTAAAAAATTAACCGAAAACATAATTGTCTGCTTTTAATGAATCAGTCAAATATCAATAATAAGAAGACAAAATGAACCTAATACAAATAAATGAATGCTTAATAACTCCCCTGCACATGCTCCTAAAAATCCAAACCTTCACCTGTAAATAAAACGTCCCGACCTGAAGACATCTTAATGTTATTATTTTGTTATACACACAGTGCCGCCAAGTGGAATCAAAAATTTGTTTTTATTTTAATTTTCACGTACTGCACGGTGCCCTTTTGACGAATCCGACTGAAAATTAGTCAGAAAAGACTCAAGACAATGATCTTACTCTCTGCCGAATTTTGTGACGTTTTGGCAAAAGGCGTGGCTATTAAGGTGCTGAAAAGTCCGATTGTACTCTGTGGCAACAAAAGCTCCGGCAACATGACTCAGATGATCCTATCTTCTCGAAGTTGTACACATTTGAGGATACTTCAGCCCTGAAGACATCTACCAACTTATTTTACATCGTAGTAGTAGCGCCACCAACTGGTAAAAGCTAATACAAGTTATTTTCTTGGATGTTTTTCTCCGTGCAACTCAACAAGGTCGCCCTCATATATGCTCGGATGACTGTTTCGGCCATGAGGATGTCACAATACGAAATTCGTCCTTTTTCATGAAAAGTTGTGGGAGTGGCATTGCACTGTTCGTCAATAAAACAAAGCTGATTATGAGGTTCTAAATATGAACGACAACTCGTAAAACTTTACACACACATCAGGCCGAGCAAATTTATCAATATTTTATACGTTAGTTGTGCAGCTTTTTTGAAATGGCTCGCCATGGCCCTCGAGAAATGTTAAAAAAAGCAGCTCTGGTTGAGTGTTTCACCTCGCTTTTTGTAAATGTTATGGAGTACAGTGAACCCTCGGTTATCGCGGTTAACGGGGACCGAGACCACCCGCGAAAACTGAAAATCCGCGAAGTAGCGGCGCACCTTCAAAAATGCTTAAAAAAAATATACAATATATATAATAAATATATATATATATATATATATATATATATACGGGGAGAGAGAGAGTGAAATTCATGTTATAACAAAAAAACCAAATTATTATTAAAACGTATTATTTTTTTATTCCCCAGCCATTCTTTTTGTATTTATTTAATTACTCCGACTTTTACCTGCTGGTACGCCGTCCGGTGTGCCCTGTGAAATGAAAGGTGGCATTCTTTATTTATTTATTCATTTATTCATTCATAACTGACAGCCTCGCGCTCCGCTCGTGCCCGGGCAGAAGAGGTGCTCCAATTTGGCTTAACTGTGACACACGCCCGCCCTCCTCCCCCGGAGCTTCCATTCGGTTAAACTTAGGGGCCGCTTGGCACCGCCTGTGCCCGGGGAAGGTGCTCCTCTTCGGCTTTCTGTGACGCGAGCATGCCCTCCTCCTCCGGAGCTTCCATTCGGTTAAACTTAGGGGCCGCTTGGAACCGCCCGTGCCCGGGGAAGGTGCTCCTCTACGGCTTAACTGCCACGCACGCTGGCCGGAGCTCTGGTACGGTCCGAACCGCGCGAAACGTCGCCACCGATCGTGTCCGGGGGAACGTGCTCTTCTTCGTCCACTCTCCTCTTCGCCCACGCTCTTCTTCGGCGCACGCCGGCCGTCTAACCGCTCCAGCGCCCCGTTGTGTCGCTCGGCGAAACTACAATGCCCCCGAATATTTTTTAGACCCGCGAAGCACTGAACCCGCGAAAGGTGAACCGCGAAGTAGCGAGGGTTCACTGTATGTATAAGACCAAGACCTACAAAATAGTCTCTTGGAGCAATGAGCTAGGTTTTACAGGAAGTCGGCCATTTTGAATTTACTTAAAAGGGGGCGGGTCACCACAATGGACTTTGTGTAGAAATTATTATTGGGGCCCGAGCAGCGACCGCGGCGAGGTCCCTATTGTTTTTGTAGAAATTGTTATTAGGGCCCGAGCTGCGACGGCTGCGAGGTCCCTATTGTTTTTGTAGAAAATATTATTACTTTTATTATTATTATTATCATTATTATTATTAGGGCCTGAGCAGCGACCACCTTGCACCACCCAGTGGTGACAAAAATGATAATTTTTTACATTTTGACGTACTGCACGGTGCCCTTTTAACGAATCTGATTGAAAATTGGCCAAAAATGACTTTAGACATTGATCTTACTCTATCCCTATTTTTGTGACTTTGCTTCGTTGGGCGTGGCTATTACGGTGCCGCAAAGTCTGATTATTCACCGTGGAAACAAAAGTTCCGGCAAGATGACTCAGATGATCCTATCTTCTCGAAAATTTTCACATTTAAGGATATTGCAGCCCTGAAGTCATCTACCAACTTATGTTTGATTGTAGTAGTAGCGCCACCAACTGGTCAAAGCAAATACAAATTATTTTTGTTGATGTTTTTCTCTGAGCAGGTTAACAAGATCGCCCTCATATTTGCTCGGCTGAGTGTTTCGTCCTTCAGGATGTCACAATACGAAATTCGTTATTTTTTGTGAAAAGCTGTGGGCGTGGCATCGCACATATCACCAATAAAACAACACGTATTTTGAGGTTCTAAATATGAACGAAAACTCATGGAACTTTGCACACACATCAGGCCTGACAAAATCATGAATATTTCATTAGTTTCTCGTGCAGTTTTTTTAAAAATGGCTCTCTATCGCCCTCTAGAAATTTTCAAAAGAGCAGCCCCGGTTGTGTGTTTCACCTAGCTTTTTGAAAAATTTATGTTGATTGTATAAGGCCAAGACCTTCAAAAAAGTCTCTTGGAGCCATGAGCGAAATAGCACAGGAAGTCGGCCATTTTGAATTAACTTCAAAGGGGGCGTGTCACCACAATGGACAAAATGCTTAATAACTCCCCTGCACATGCTCCAAAAAATCCAAAACTTCACCTGTACGTCAAACGCGGACCTGAAGACATCTATATGTTCTTATTCTGTTATACACATAGCGCCACCTAGTGTAATCAATCTTTTTTTTTTTTTTTTTACACGGAGCCCTTTTGACGAATCTGACTATATTTTTTGTCACAAGCACCTCTAGACATTGAACTCTCTGCCAAATTTTGTAACTTTTTGGCGATGGGCATGGCCGTTACGGTGCGTACTGCACGGAGCCCGTTTAACACATCTGAGTGAAAATTTGTCAGAACAGCCTCAAGACATTGATCTTAGTCAATGCCGAATTTTGCGACTTTTCAGCAAAGGGCGTGGCCACGACGGTGCCGCATTGTCTGATTTTTCTCTTTGGCAACACAAGTTCCTGTAACATCACTCAGATCATGCTATCATCTCAAATTTTTTCACATTTGAGGAGAGCCCAACCCTGAAGACATCGACAAACTAATTCTTAATCGTAGTGGTAGCGCCACCAACTGTTAAAATCAAATACAGGTTATTTTTGTTGATGTTTTTCTCCGAGCAGGTTAATAAGGTCTAACTCATATTTGCTCGGATGAATGTTTAGCCCTTCCGGATGTCGCAATACGAAATGTATCATTTTTTGTGAAATGCTGTGGGTGTGGCTTTGCATAGTTCGCTAATAAACTTAGGCTTATTTTGAGGTTCTAAATATTCATGAAAACTCATGAAACTTTGCATACACATCAGGCCTGGCAAAACCATCAATATTTTATTAGTTTCTCATGCAGCTTTTAAAAAATGGCTCTCTATCGCCCTCTAGAAATTTTCAAAAAAGCAGTTGGTTGAGTGTGATACCTAGGTTTTTGAAAATTTTGTGGAGTATTTATAAGGCCAAGACCTACAAAATATTCTCTTGGAGCCATGAGCTAAATTGCACAGGAAGTTGGCCATTTTGAATTTACTTAAAACATTGATGACGCTTTGACAACAAAAGCTGCTCTAAATTTAACAACGCAAAAATTTCTCTTGAAGGTTCCTCACGTTATTTCTCGTAAATATTTAACATTTCCAACAAAACTCGCCAAACTTGGCAGTCTCATCGGGCATGGCGAAAAATTTGATATTTTTGCGTCGTCATAAACGACGCAAACAAAATGGCTCTCTAGCTCCAACTAGAGTGGGAAACATCAAAGGAAAAACTGGCCCGTTTGACGTAGGCCTCCGAAAATTGCCAGGCACGTGTAGTACCCCGAGATGTACAAATACTTTCTTTGATGACAATAGTCTATAATGAACAGAAAGTGAGTTATGAATTTTTGAAAGTCCAACTTTCGCCCATTTTTGCACGTTTACAGGGGTCATTCTTTTGCACCCTGATGCTACAGGGTTCATCCGATTGCCTTACAATTCCGGCTGTACCATTTTAAGACCTGGGACAAACACTGGGACAAAAATCTTTAGTTTCCGAAATACTATATGACGGGGGCGGGGCTTCAAAGTTTTCGTTGAATATTTCCTTCGCCGCAATGGACAAAATGCTTGATAACTCCCCTGCACAAGCTGCTAAAAATACAAAACATCACAGGTACATAAAGAGTCGGTAGCCGAAGACATCTACATGTTTGTATTCAGTTATACACCTTGCGCCACCTAGTGGTGACAACAAATTTTTTTTTTACAATTTAACGTACTGCACGGAGCCCTTTAAACAAATTCGGCTCAAAATTGGTCAGAACAGACTCAAGAAATCGATCTTACCCCATACCAAATTTTGTGACTTTTTGTCAAAGAGCGTGGCTTTAACGGTGTTGCAAAGTCTGATTATTCACCGTGGAAACAAAAGCTCCGGCAACATGACTCAGATGATCCCATCTTCTTGAAATTTTTCACATTTGAGGATATTCCAGCCGTTGAGACCTCTAGCAACTTATTTTTGATCGTAGTGGTAGTGCCACTGTCAGGTTTAAATGTCCTGACGCCTTTTGGGCGAGCTTATTGAAATGGCCAAGGCCAGAGAGGAACCAAGCTACGCTCATGTGTCACTCTTGTTACTCCTTTCAACCAATGAATTAGGCAGCCAGGATTTGCCATCTACCAATTTGCGGAACCTGTCCTCAGCAATGTTTGCACCTTTGTTATCCCAATGTGTGCGTTCAAATAGTGGTGCATTTTTCCTGGTGTGAGATCAAATTGTCAAGTTGATTTGCTGTTCAAACTTTGACTTTCTCACACCCGCCTACGCTCTTCCTGCTTATTCTAACAATTTCTCTCTAACAAGTTCTCTGTTTTGTGACCTTGGTTCTCAAACGCTTCTACTTCTTATCAGTCTGGAATGTGCACCTGGTTTTGTGTCTTACAAGCCTGAATCAGTGCAAAACATTCTGCTGCTTGTCCTGAACATACAGATTTTAATATCCCTTGAAACTAAATTTCAATTTGCAATCCTAATAAAAATGTCTCTCCAGTCGGGAGAAAAGTGTCCAAAAGGTCAGGTCGCGGCTTGGTGGCAATTTGGATGCGGCCTCCACAGTCGTGAGGCATGTTCTACTGGTGCGGGAAAAAATGACGCAGAGCGCACCCCACCTTATCAGTGTAATGTGTCCCTGTGACAATTAGGTCGCCGTGCAATGTGAATGTGGTGGACAAGGATGTCATTTTTGGATTCCTTAAAGCAGCGGTCAGGACTGCTTGATCACACTCTGACGTGGCTCTCGCCACGGGATCCAATTGTTGTGACTAATATACAAATGGATTCACTTTGCCCTGGTTCCTTCAGTAACCCAGGCTAATGAAGTCATTTTTTGCAGTCACTGTTTGCTCAAATGGCTCATAGTAATTTGGTAGTGCGTTAAGATGCTTTGTCAATACAATCTTCTTTTTGGTCTCATCTTCCCTTGAACATTATGTTTACTACACACTAGACATGACCTACAATTTTTTTATTTTAATTTTTTTTTTAATTTGTAGAACTTGTGGTACAGCAAATGTCCTGTACTCTGGCTATCAATCATCATACTATGGATATCAATCATATCAATCATCATACTATGGATATCAATCATCATCCCCCCCCTGTTGAGACATGGGAGTTCCCATGACTCAATTTATCAATTAAATATCAAGTTGGTAATGCTAATACATTGTAATCAATGATTTCATGCGTGACAAGTTCAAAAGCTTTGTCAGCCGCAAGTGTTCAAACTATTTTTTGTCATTGGCTTGTCATAAATGATGTCCAGCAATGGTAATTTCAGAAATCAGAAATCCCTTTGTCATTGTACTCAAGTGTGCAACGAGATTAGAGAGTTCCCCTCTCCAGTGCAATACAACAATAATTCAGATAAATATATAAATTTGATAAATAAGAGAATAGTTAGTGCGGGAGGGAGAGCCGTTAGCCGCTGCGTTTATGCGCGCCGCCATCTTGTATTCTTGAGTATTCTGAGTAATTTGCAATCCATGCCCGACAATAATTGCACACTTCTTTCAAAGACATCATTTACTTCTCTTTTATTTCTTTTAAGGCTTTGGCACAGTTTTTTCTTTTTGCTTATCACTGACAATGCGCCCTTTTTTAATCGAAATGAGGCCTCAGTAAGTCACTTACTTTTGATACATTGTATCTGATAGTCCCTTGCAGACTAACCATGTGTTGCACGTCATCGCCCAAACAGACTCTATTGTGAGCTACTTCTAATAATTTATTGACGTCCTATTTTGTTCTTCCAAATGTAGCAACCGATAATAATGTGCCCTTTTAAAGTTTTGACGTTTGTTTGAATTCGCCCTTGCTTATTGACTCTGATATTAAGGTCCAATTGTGTCAGTGTATCACGGCCTAATAAGTAAAACGCACGTTGATGTAGAACTGCTTCTCCACTTGCTTTTTTTGTTTGTTTTTTACGTCACGTGATCCTCCGTTGCTTTCACGACTGGTCCTGACAAATCACAAATTTCTTATCAAACTTGATTCTGTCTGTGTAAATTGTAATCGGTTTTCCTGGGTGGTTGACGGCAGTTTCGAGCAAAGTGGCCATGTTTCCTACAGTTGTAGCAGACGTCGTCTTTTGTTGGCAGGTGTCCTCTTCCTCTTCCACGTCCTTGGTAGAAGATCGGTGCTGACGGGGTGGTCGTGAGGCCCGCAGCCCATTTACGCATATTATCTTGGATTGGTGTGATTGTTTGGCAGGCCGCTTTGCATTCATCTCTTGTGGCAGGCTTCCCAGGGCGCTGTTGTCCACTTGTTGAGGCAATCCCGGCTCCTTTTCTCGCTGGCCCTCCTCCTCAGCTCTCTCACCCTGACTTCCTTTTTCACTGTCACTGTCTCTTTGATCCTCGGCTGGTGCATTTCCTCCTTTTTTTCTCGCTCCTGTTTCTTCGTCTTTCTTTATCTCCATATTAAGTACTTTCTGCTTCTTCTCTTAAACGTCTTTCACTCTCTTTCTAAATCAGCACACATCTTTCTTGGAGATGATAACCACCGGACTGCACCACTCCGACTTGGAAGGCTCAATGACTCCAAGCTTCAGCATTTCCTGGAGCTCCTTGGTTAGTCTCTCCACCAAGTGTTGCGGAACTCGGTAGGGGCGCTGACGAATTGGTAATCCTTCTTTGAGACGAATGACGTGTTCTACCACCGTCGTCTTCCCTGGGCTGGCGGAAAAAAGAGAAGGCACCGTCTTGAAAATTAAGCACATCTCTGTGACTTGCTTGGGTTTCCGACGTGCCAGTGCAGGCGCATCTGTCGTCGTCGAGGACTCCAGCTCTGCCTCGTCATCATCATCATCATCATCATCATTGTCGTCGTCCTCGTCCTTGTCGTCGTCGTCGTCCTCCTCCACCTTCCGCGCGAGTATGACCTCCTTTGGAGCCTGGTTTGAACGCTCCTTCCACTCTTTGAGGAGGTTCACATGATAAGTTTGTTTATTTTTTTTCTTCTCCGGATGGAAAATCTCATAGGTCACTGGACCCATCTTCCGGGTGACCTCATATGGCCCCTGCCACTTTACTAAAAGCTTGTTGTTGCATGTGGGGAGAAGCCGCAATACTTTTTGGCCGGGTTTAAACTCCCGGTGGCGAGCTTGCTGGTCATACCAGGTTACTGGCTTTTCTGGGCCTCCCGCAGGTTGACCTCTGCCTCCTACTGGTACCTGGCCAGTCTCTCCCTCATTTCCAGCACAAATTTCACCACCCCCCGATCACTTCACGTGGTGGAAGGTGCCTCCTAGGCCTTTCGGAGCAAGTCCAATGGCCCCTGAACCTCCCAAGCATGCAAGAGTTCAAAGGGAGAGAAACCTGTTGACGCCTGAGGAACTTCGCGATAGGCAAACAGCAAAAAGGGCAGCCACCGGTCCCAGTCTTTTCCAGTATCATCCACAAATTTCTGGAGCATCTTCTTTAAGGTCTGATTGAACCTTTCCACTAGTCCATCAGTCTATGGGTGGTATGGAGTGGTTTTGATGGCGGAGATGCCCAGTTGTTTGTTGAACAGTTGCATTAACCTTGAAGTGAAATTGGTTCCCTGGTCTGTTAGAATCTCATCTGGTATGCCAACTCTGGAAAGGAGTTGCACCAAGGCACAAAGTACTGCCGGAGCAGTGATTGTGCGCAATGGAAATGCCTCTGGGAAACGTGTGGCGTTGTCACACACTACACCACTGCTTTTTGTCAAAGGACCCACAATGTCCATAGCAATCCTGCGGAATGGAATGTGCAGCTTTTTTAAAATGGCTTGCCATGGCCCTCTAGAAATATTCAAAAACATCAGCCCTGGTTGAGTGATTCACCTACTTTTTGTAAATTCGATGGAGTATGTATAAGGCCAAGACCTACAAAAAAGTCTCTTGGAGCCATGCGCTAGGTTTTACAGGAAGTCGGCCATTTTGAATTTACTTAAATGGGGGCGGTTCACCACAATGGACTAAATGCTTAAAAACTCCCCTGCTCATGCTCTAAAAAAATCCCAAACTTACCCTGTACATAAAACGTCCCGACCTGAAGACATCTATATATTATTATACTGTTATACACACAGGTCCACCTCATGGTTTCAAAACAATATATTTTTTTTACATTTTAATATGCTGCACGGATCCCTTTTCAGGAAGCCGAATGAACATTTGTCAGAACAGCCTCAAGACGTTGATCTTAGTCTATGCTGAATTTTGTGACTTTTCAGCAAAGGGCGTAGCCATTACGGTGCTGCAGAAATTTATTAATCTCTGTGGCAACAAAAGCTACCGTAACATGAATCAGATGATCCTAACTTCTATAATATTTTCAAATTTAAGGATAGTCCAACCCTGAAGACATCTACCAACTTATTTTTCATCGTAGTGGTAGTGCCACTTACTGGTTAAAGCAAATACAAGTTATTTTTGTTGATATTTTTCTCAGAGTAGGTTAACAAGTTTGCTTATTTTGAGGTTCGAAATTTAAATGAAAAATCAGGCCTGGCAAATTCATCAATATTTTATTAGTTTGTTGTTTAATTTTTTTTAAATGGCTCGCTATCGCCCCCTTGAACATTTGGAAAAAAAAAACAGCCCCGGATCTGTGTTTCTTCAAACTTTTTGAAAATTTGATGATGCATGTATAAAGCCAAGACAGAATAAGAAGTGTCTGGGAGCCACATTCTAAATTGACAGGAAGTCAGCCATTTTGGACTTACTTCAAACATGGACGAGGCTTTGACAACAAAAACTGCTTGAACTTTAACTCCACAAAAATTCCTTGTGAGGATTCCTCACGTTTTTTCTCGTAAATATTTCACATTTCCAACGTGCCGGTACCCCAACGTTGCCAGGGCTGCGAGGGCCCTTTATCGCAGCTCGCAGCGCTAGTTATTATTTTTTTTCTATTTTCCGATCGTTCGATCGCATTTTTGACCCCCTAAACATACACGAAAACTCACCAAACTTGACAGTCTCATATGGAGATGGTGAACGACCGTGGAAGAACAGTCAGTTAGCGATGACGCAAGAGAGGCTGTGCACCGAGAACGTTTTCTGAATATCACTATTGTGCCCTGACAGGTATGTGTTGGTAATGTATCAACCAAGCTGAGGCACGAACGAACTCTGAGGAGACGCAACCCGTGACGTCACTAGTAGTAGTTTCGTGTGGTTTTCACACCTCCTGTCTCATCCCTGAAAGCCATGTCTTGAATTCATCTCCACACTGGAATACCGTATCATACCCTCCCTCTATCGATGTATAAGGGCAGTCTATAATCAGATGGTCCATATTTTGACACTCATGGTTACACCAGGGGCATGCTTGCGTAGCCACTGCCCCCCATCTTTGCAAATTTTGGGCTGTACGTCCTTGTTTGCAAAGGATCCTGTTGTAGGATGTCCACTCTCTCCTGCTGGTTCCATTGTAGCCTGGGAGCTTCTCAGTGGGGTCTCCAATTCTCTCGCCTCCAACAGGTACATTTCCTCTCCATAGGTCGCGCCACCTATCTGCTGACGTGTGCTCTGATTCCCGTTCTTGGCTGAAGGGTCTTCTGGATCTCAGGCGGTGCCCTCCTGGGTTGTGTGCTAGGGCCCGACACAGGGGAGCCTCCTCCGGGAGTGCCAATATATTTTTTTGCATGATCTGTGTTGCCTGCTCTCTTCTAACTGCTGGAGGTTCAATGTTGCACATTGTTGGAAGCCAGTTTATAGGAGTAGAACGTATGGCGCCCGATATCAGTCTCATTGCTTCATTCAGCTGGACATCAACTTTGGATGTATGTGCACACCGGCCCCATACGGGGCTGCAATATTCAGCCACGCTGTAGCACAGTGCCATGACTGACGTCCGTAGAACGTTTTGGTTGGCACCCCAACCTGTTCCCGTAAGTTTACGGATTAGTGCCACTCTTGATTTCAGCTTCTGGGCTGTATTTTCTAGGTGTTTCCTGTAGGTGAGAGTTCTGTCTAGAGTTACCCCTAGATATTTTGGTTCACAATCCACCGGCAGGTTTCCCCCCTCTATTTCCACCCTTAGCTTGTAATTAGCTTGCTGGTTGGTTAGATGGAATGTTGTTACCACTGTCTTGGTTCTGTTCATTCTTAGGTACCATCTTTTAAAGTAATTTGAGAGCAACGCTATGTCCAGCGATAATGTTCTCTTGATTGTACCAAAATCCCTGTCTTGGGTTACCAATGCCCAGTCATCCGCATAACCGAATTTCCAGGATTCGTATCTGGAGGCAGGCCCTGGCATTAAGCGACCAGTTAATAGTTCGAATGGCGCAAAACCTGTTATTTTGTGAACAGTTTGGCGGACGACCAACAGGGCTAGGGGCAAAGCTTGCAACCACGTCATTTTTGTTTGAGCCATGATCTTAGCCAATTTTTCTTTCAAATTCCTGTTAAACCTTTCAACTTTGCCTTGGCTCTGGGGGTGGTAGACACACCCAAAGCGATGCTTCAGCCCCAACAGCGCCTCCACTTTAGCCAGCGCTTTGTTGTTAAAATGTGTCCCATTATCAGATCTGATTAAAGCAGGGAAACCATGTGTCGGAATATAATGATTTACCAAAGCTTTAAGGACTGACGTGGTATCTTCCTTTGCACACGGATACGCCTCCGGCCAGCGTGAATAAGAATCCACAATGACCAGAAGGAACCGCTTCCCGTTCACCCTGTCAATCATGTCCGTGAAATCAATTACAATTTCTGCTCCAGGCCAGGCCACAGGGGAGAACGCCCCTGGCTTGGGTTTTAATGTCGGTCGTGCATTAAATGTTTGACATAGTTCACAAGCCGCCACAAACTGCCAGACCACCTCCTGTAACCTTGGATGCCACCACTGACGAAGTTTTGGAAGCATTGCCTGAGGCCCCACATGTGCCACTGTATGGGCCTCAGCCAACACTGAGGTCATGAGTTGCCCTTCAGGGAGGACCGGCTGGCCCCTGGGACCCACCCGCCTGACCACCTTAGATGCGATCCACATTTATTTTTGTTCCGGCGACGACTTACCTTGTGCATCCATAATATCCTCCAGTGCCACTTCGGGTGCCACTGGAAGATCCGGGGGTTCCCCATCCCAGACCACAGCTGGGGTTGTTAACATCATCCCGCCCTGAGGGGTGTATCCAGCCACCTCTTTCGCGAGAGCATCCGCCCTCTCATTACCTTTCGCCACCATGGTGTTGGCCTTTGAGTGTCCCGGGACCTTTACAATCGCCAATTCGTGTGGACCCTTAATTGCTTCATACAATCGCTCCATCAAAGTTCTATGAGCAATTTCTTTGCCTTTCGCTGTTAGCCAGCCATTGTGCAACCACCCCTTTAGGTCAATCAGGGCAGCTGACGCTGCATATGCCGAATCAGTATATACAGTTAATTGCTGTCCTGGACACTGTTCCAAGGCCAACACCAGCGCCAACACCTCTGCCGCCTGGGCGGAGGGTTTTATTGTCAACTTCTGAGCTGTCACTGGGAGGAAGAAAGAACCTTTCCACTCCACCACTGCCGCGGCCGCGTGGAGTGTCCCATCCTTGGCACGCCAACAACACCCATCGGTGAACATAACCCGTCCACCTTCCAATGGTTCCGCATACAAGTCCTCACGGACCTTCTGATCTTTCTGTACTTTCAGAGCGCACTCATGTGCCCCTTCCAGGAGGTGATTAGCCATGTTCACACCATCATGCACATAAGTAACGTTTGGTGCCATCAATGTTTTCATCATCCGTGTTTGTCGCAGGGGTGTCAATGTAAATGCCACCGATGCTACAAAAGCTGACACCCCATGATCTGTCAACACCTGGACGGGATACCCCATGACCACATGAGCTGTTTTCTGTAGGACCTTTGCCAGGCCTGCTGCGTACCTAACACAGTCTGCTTGTTTCTGTTCAATTCCGTCTGATGGCACACTACAATACAATAAAACTGCCCTGTCTGTTCCATGTCTTTGGTACAATGCCGCATTCACTGTTTTCTCACTGCTCGCAACGTCTAAATAAAACACCTTAGTGTAATCTGGAGTGGCCAAAGCTGCTGCTGATGCTAATTCCTGAATTAATTGCACAAAGAATGCATCATCCTCAGGGGTCCACTGCAATGTGGCCTTCAAATTTCGGACCCCTTGTTGTTTGACCAGGGCCCGCAAGCCTGCTGTTTTATCCACATAACATGGGATGTATGCTCGGCTGTAGCCACACAATCCCAAGAAAGACAACATGTCCTGCACTGTGTGTGGACGTGGGTGTTGCAGGATGGAGCTGCGGTGATTTGGGGACATAGCCAAGCCGGCTGGGGTGATGACACGCCCCAGAAAAATCACAGACTTACGACAGCACTGTAACTTTTTCCTTGACACTTTGAAGCCCAGGTCAGCAAGCTTCAACAGCACTGCTCGTGTGGCTTCCACACACTGGTCGGATGTTTCGGCCGCAATGAGGAGATCGTCCACATACTGCAGGAGCACTGAGCCTTGGGGTAGCGCACATGAAAATAACAAGTCCTTCAAGACCTGATTAAAAATTCCTGGCGAATTCTTAAAGCCCTGAGGGAGTCTTTTGTACTGCAATTTCACCCCTTTGTAAGAAAATGCAAACACGTGTCGTATTGATTCAGCCAGCGGTAAACAGAAATATGCATTCGCCAAATCAATTACCGTATACCACTGTTTCTGCGGGTCCAGGGAGGACAGGATGCGATGGGGGTCAGGAACTGGCAAAACTGGAGTTATAGTGATGTCATTCACTGGCCGCAAATCGTGGGCCATCCTCCATGTCACCCCATCAGCCTTCTGGACCGGCCTCAGAGGTGTGTTCCAAGAGGACGCCGACGTTTCCAACACCCCCGCATCCCACTATCCTGCCACTGTGTCCTCCATTCCTTTGTCTGCTTCCTTCGGCCATCGATATTGAGGACGGCGAACCGGAATGGAGCAGTCAACTTCCAATTGGATTGGCTGAACCGTCCGACAAAAACCAACATCAAATGGACCCTGTGACCACACGGTCTGTGGCATTTGATCCAACATTGCCTGTGCGGACTCATGGTCCGTCTGTTCCCGCCCATGATGGCGGTCCAAGAATACCAATTCAAGGTCTGACTTATCTACCATTTTTGCCATTATCCTGTAACTTTTGGTTGCAGCTGAGTGCCACACATCTAGAATTTCAGTCATCATCCAGTCATGTTGTTGTGTTAATCGTTTCACCATGGGCCCCAATTGGCGGGGATCATGGCCTGGCGACACAGCTAGTGACACGTGAGGCAAACCTTCCTCACTCATTCGATACCATTGCTCTTGCTCCGGCGACAACTGCACATATGCTGCCACCCCCTCGGGGCCCACAAAGATGCATGGTGCGCGCAATATCCAACCATCCCCCTCAATTTCTTCGAACGCATCTCTATATATGTCATCTGATTCTCTATCATAATATAGAGTGCAGTGCAATGGATCCAGTGGGGGGTGGTACGGTGCCAATGTCTGGATCCACGGTTTCCACAAGAGGTATGTGGAGTAGACACCTCCCCCAAGTGGAGTCTCAGGATTCAATCTAGCCCAGTAGATCCGTGCCGTTTCAGGTACTGTGGGGAGTGGTGCCATCAACCACTGACCCCTAGGTGTCACAGGCTGGAAGCATTCCAGTACCTGTCCGTCAGGAAATGTCACTGTAAGTCCCTTCTCGCCGCACAATATCTGGGCTCTCAATGCTGACAACATGTCTCTGCCCATTAAATTGATGGGTGTGTCCATTGCATGAACATATGAATGATATAGTCTCTGTCCAGTGTTTGTAATTTCCGTTTTCAGTGGCCGAGTAAAGGGCAGAGTCTGAGGACGTCCCGAGAAGCCGACTAACGTTGTAACTCGCCTCGACAACGCTGTACTTGGCAGTGGTATGTTGATTGATGAATGTGTTGCTCCAGTGTCCACCAACATCTGGACTGGAGTGTCCGCCACTGTCAACTGAAGCATTGGCTCTGCCTGGCCAGTGCTTCCCGAGCTTCCCAGGCCCCCCTATTCGTCTGGGCCGTACCACTGGTCAGCTTGGAAATACTGACCCCATGGATTCGGCTGTGGCCACGGGCGGGGCTGCTGCGGTACCCCTTGGTGTGGTGGCCCTGCTTGCTGGTTCTGCTGCTCCACCCCTGGTGGTGGGTTGCCATGACAATCACGTGCCCAGTGGTCAAGGGACCCGCAGTTGAAGCAAGTCCCTGGAGCGAACCCATTCCGCCCCCGGCCTGGGGGGGCGCCACGACCACGCCCTCTGTATCTACCACGGAACCCTTGACCTTGGCGCCGTTCAGCCCCCACTGGAGTTTGATACATCTGTTTTTGTTTCACCTTTTCTTGTTTTGCCTCACCATGCAACTTTGCCAACTGTAGTTTAACCAAACTAGTCGCCAGAGCGTCAGATTCCTTTTGATCTTTATTTGCTTTTTCCATGTAGATGCGGCAATGGTGTATCAAATGCCTCTTAAATCTCGGTTCCGGACAAACCAAAATGTCCGGATCAATTCTCAAAATCGCCTGCACCTCATTTGGGAGGCCGTTCAGCATCGCCGTCCTGAACATCATTTCAGCTTCAGGATAGTTGCCTGGGTGTTTACCTGTGGTCTCAATCCACAGCTCCAATGCCTGAGCATAATGTTGCTCGGGAGTCACATCTTTTCCGTAATTAAAAATTGTTGGCGCCACATCCACTGGGGAGGGAAAGGCCGCCCTCAGCTCCCGAAACAACGCCTCAGAAGTCTCAGCCAAGGGGGTTTCTCTCCCCAGCTGGCGGGTGCCAGCTGCCCCCTCAATATTCTGTAATTGAATCAGGGAACACGATCCCAAAATGGCTTGTCTAAAATCTCCCAATGCTACTCCCTGTCCTGACATGGCGGCTAAGAATTTAGTAATCCAGGCTCGTGCCCCTTTATGCAGCGGAGGCAATTTTTCCACCAATGCAGCCACATCCCGAAGCACCAGAGGCTCATAGTGACGGCCAGCGTGAGTCACCACTAGGGGTGCCATTGTTTGAGGCTGCTCCTGCTGTGCCATCATCTTATCTTTACTGCGTGTATTATAGCCTCGCTCAGCCCTGGACATGCTCTCCTCTTTATCGCCCAGCCTCTCTCCTTCACTCAACGCTCTGAGCATCTGCCGCTGTTCACGTAACACTACCTCGGCTTCCTCATCACTTTCCACTTCCTCCTCGCGGGGATCTGCGTCACTGGGCATTGCCTGCCCATGTTTCCGTGTCCCCGTCATCACTCCCTCTAACATCTCTCTTTCCTCACTTTGCACCCTGTGTCCTTCCAACAACTTTCGCGACGCCTCCTTCATCAGTGGTTTCGAATTTCTCTCACTCCCGGCACTCGGGGTGCCCCCACCTCCTGCGAGCGCTGCCCCTGACGTCAGCACGGGCGACTCCACATTCCCCTGCTGCTCTCCGCGCACTCTCTTCCTTTCATTATTCACAGCCTGTTCAATCAACTGTATGGTCGCTGGCGTCATCCGTGAATCGTGATCTTCTACATCCAAAACCATCCTGCCGCCCAAAGTGACTACGGGGGCCATTATTTGCGCCATCGGATACGGCGGCGGCTCATACACATACTGTCGCGAGTCAGGCAACTGTGGATAAATGCCTCTCCGACCTTCCGTCTTTTCTTCCACTTTTCCAATCACTTCATCCTTCTTTTTCACTTCATTCACACTCTCTTCCTCTTTTATTGCCCCCAGCGCAGTGGCAATAATTGCCAATTGGTGAATGCCTCGTCTATCTTTGTCCAATTCCTTCACTTCCTTCTCAAGTTTAATACGCTGTCGCCATCCAGCTTGGCTCTGATCCTCCTTCATATCTCGAATATTTGCCAACATTCTGGTTTCCTTTTTCTGTAACTGCCTCGCTAACTTCGACATGTCCCACGTTCCGGGACCACCGCAAAACAAATCATCCTTTTTTAATTTCAGAAACAACTTCTGACTCCGTTCTTTCACCTTCTTAATTTTCTTACTTTCCATTCCACTAATCAACTGTGATTCCAGCTGAGCATAATGACCATTAATCTCCGACCAGACTTCCGCCCGCTCGTCTGAAGCGCCAGACACAAGAAAACCCTCACATTTCCTCCCATTTTCCATCTCCAAATCCACTCGTGCGTGTCCCAAGCACTTCATACGCAGAACAAATTTAGGCTTCACATTCACACCGCTTCCACACAGACACGTAAATCCCAGATTTTAAACCGTGTCCTGATACGTAAATCCCAGATTTTATACCGTATCTTAACCACGAATAGTTCCAAACTATTCTAGTAGGTAAATCCCAGATTTTATATCCTCCTAACGTCCACACTGTTACACTTTTTTTTTTTTTTTTTTTTAATTTATTTTTTCTTTTTATTATGCCGTTCCGCTCCTCCTTCCTCTTATAATTTAGCGTTGCCAATGTGCAGAATTTGAAAAGGATCTGCTTACCTTATGTCACTGTGGGCCCAAAGAGGAAAGACGGTCGGATGTGCGGCTCCTATCAGGTCGTCACCTGGTGTGGACATGCGAGACCCAGTCTCATGTGGTCTTTCTCGAAGTTCCAAACTTCTTTTACCTCTCATGCATCGCGTCGGCGTCACCATAAATTGTTGGAATTTATCTTTAAATCAATGTTAGAATTTAATTTTAAACCAATGTAAACTCAAATTAATAATCTGACTCCAATTTGTGACTTTACCCAACTCTCACTCATCCAACAATATGCGCGCTCGTTCTGCAATAGAAAGGTATCAGGAAGCCGGCATTTTCACACACGAGTGGATTTATTCCTAACACACAAATCTACAACTTGAGTTTGGGTCCCTCTCAATACAGCTCTCTTTGTCTTCGCTGTTCAGCATTAATTTATAGACACAATATGCAAATGACACAGAGACAAAGGCATCCTGGCATGATTCTATTGGCTATGTGTATGCTGCAGTTAACTTTAGCTTGCTTCTCTTGGTCTTTCTTCAAGTGGTGGCCCCTCCTGCTTGTGGCTGGAGGGTCCAGTTTCTTGTGCATCCCTTCCCCCTCGAGGTATCTGTCTGCGCCAGGCACCGACCTAAAACCTCCCAAACCTCACATTCTTTCACTTTCTTTTTCCAGCTTCACCAGCCACCCACACAGCATTCCACAGAATAACAGTGACACAAGATGCAGGACATCGAATAAAACTAGCCAGGTTTAAACTCTTCCACTCCTTTAAAATAGAGGCACCACTTTTTAGTTTTCTTTGGTATCCTGCCTCTATGAATGTTGTTAGAGCCAGTACCTGTTCTGTGGTGCTTCTGTGCTTTCTAAATCCTGCCTGCTGGCAAGGAATATTCAGCTCCAGGGTTGGTGTTATTCTGGTTAGGATTATCCTCTCCATTATCTTATACATACTGCATAGCAGGGATATTGGTCTGTAGTTATTTGGGTCTTCTGGTGATTTCCCCGGTTTTAAGATGGCTATGACCCTAGCTCTTTTCCAGAGATGGCAGTATCTACCCATGTTTATTGCATCAGTGATAGCAGATGCCATCCATTTAATCGCAGCTGGACCCAGGTGTTTCAACATATCTGGGTAGATCCCATCAACTCCTGCTGCCTTGCCTGACTTCGTTGCTCTGAGTGCTGCTTTCACCTCCTCTTCGCTCACTGGGTGGGAGAACCCGTCTTCTTCTGGCATGTCTCTGATTAGCTGCTGGTACTTTTTCTTTATGGTGGTTTCGAACTGGTAGTCAGGGGTGTGAGCTCCTCTTCCTCTTATATTAATTGCAACACTATCAGGGCTCACCACGTTAGACTGTTTGCTCTTTTTTCCACCCCCGTCCAGTTTTTTAATCAGTTTCCATGCATGTCTACTGGATCTTGTAAAATCCATGCTCTCTACCGTTTCCATCCATCTTCTCTGTCTCTCCTCCTGCAGTCTCTCCAGCAATTTCTCTCCAGTATCTGGATTCTGGGTTTCCTCATAGGATTTTAATATTTCCTCACATTCTGGTGTCCAGCATGGTATATATCTTTTACGGACTCCCCGGGGTATGTGCTTTTTTGCACTGCTCTGAATGAGTTTATTGAACCTAATTATATTCTCCTGTTTTGCTGGGATTCGCTTGCATGTCTTATCAACTTGCTCTGCGAAACCCTGCCAGTTTGCCTTTCTAAAGTTTAAAGGATAATGTAAATGGCAGTCAATTTAAAAACTGAACAAAGAGTAGACTGCTAGGAGCCACTTTTGTGATCCCGGCATGGAAGTCCATTGTTTCAGAGGGGTCTCGTTCACACCTCCTGTGGTGCAGCTGTGATCCAATCTTCCTGCATTCCAATCCTGAGGGTTTGGTCATTAGCATGGTCTAAACTTCAGTTACACTTAAAGGATTTCATACATTTGACTATTAAAGGAATATAAGAGTTTGAGCTTAACATAGTTCATTAGATGTTGGTGCATCCAATGTATGAAAATGTGATATTGTAAAATGCTGAGAGTGTGACTGGTGAAGCGAAACTGGTTGCGGGGGTTGTGCAAGAATGGAATGTTTTAGAAGCAGAAGGTGCTGAGCGAGACAAGATGACTCCGGGAAGGAGCGGCCATCGGGGGATCGCACGCAGGAGGAGCCACGGGATTCGGCGGGAGGAGAAAGACCAATGAGAGCGAGCTAAAGTTAACTGCAATAAACATAGCCAATAGAATCATGCCAGGATGCCTTTGTCTGTGCCATTTTTGCATGTTGTATAGTATGAATCAGTACTGGGCAACTCGGGGGTAGAACACATTCGCTGGTGGCAAGAGAGGTGTAGAGTTGTATTGAGAGGGACCCGAGATCCAGGTGCCATGTAGAAAATCTGTATTGGGAATAAATCCACTTTGTGCGTGAAAATGCCGGCTTCCTGATACCTTTCTATTGCAGAACGAGCGCGCATATTGTTGGATGA
The DNA here is from genome assembly GCF_059441095.1 of Idiotropiscis lumnitzeri. Classification (NCBI taxonomy): domain Eukaryota; kingdom Metazoa; phylum Chordata; class Actinopteri; order Syngnathiformes; family Syngnathidae; genus Idiotropiscis; species Idiotropiscis lumnitzeri. Next base: position 3,538,551 of record NW_028283562.1, on the reverse strand, counting down.
GTGAGAGTTGGGTAAGGTCGCAAATTGGAGTCAGATTACTTATTTGAGTTTACATTGGGTTAAAGTTAAATTCTAACATTGATATAAAGATAAATTCCAACAAGTTCCATCTTGGCAGGGGTAGAGATTGTGTGACTGGTATGTTGATTCCTGTTTTTATCAATATTGGTCGGTGCTGGGACCTTGGGAAGTTACCCAGCACTCTTCGATGTGCTGGCATTGATATGCCATCTGTGTCCCTCGTAACGAAGGTCAGGTCAGGTGTGTATTCCCTCTGCCATCGTGCTGAGTGGAAGGTGCCTGGTTCATTTGGATGGTAAAGGAGGTGGAGATTATTTATTTCTGCCCAGTTGCTGAGCTGGATTCCAGCTGGGTCGGGCTCTGTGTATCCCCACGATGTATGGTGGCTATTGAAGTCTCCTAATATTATAGATTGATGTTGGTATTGTGGGAGGACACTAATTGGCCAGCTTGTATTTGGAGGCTTGTATATGTTGACCACTGTTGTACCCAGCACCTCAATCTCTGACCTGTGTATATTGTGTTCGTCCATAGAGGATCCTCTGTCTATGGCAGGGATGTCTTCATGTACATATATCATGGTTCCGTACTGTTGATGATCTATTCTCGTGATGGGTATGAAGCTGGATATACTGTATCTCGATGGGGGCGATTCTTTAGTCAGATGAGTTTCCTGCAGTGCCAACACTTGTACATCTTTCTCCCTCAGCATCTGCGCCATCAACTCACACTTAGCCATCGATATACCCTCCACATTCAATGAGATTATCCTCAGTCCTCCTCCTACTGTCACTACATTGTCATTTAGGTCATCATTAACTGAGTCTAGCGTATTTTTCGAAGTTGCAGGACTCTCTACTGCACCAACGCGGACCTGGTTATCCTGGGCGACGGCCGATCCAGTATGAATATTCCTTCTTTGAGCTTCCATTTCCATTTTTGAGGTGTGTAGTCGAGAGCAAGTTTTTAACGCTTGGTTCGACCACCAGGGTGGGATTCCTCTTAGTCAGGCCCCCAGAATGCTGGCTGCACTCCAGGGAGCCGCTCAAGCCTCCACACGACGACAACGTGGGAATCCCGGTCGTGGAGGGTGTCGTCACTTTCGGCGCGACATCTGTTCGTCTGCTTTCATCCACCAGGCGAGTAAACGCAACTATGGTTTCGTGCACCACCACATGCAACACTTGCACCATTCTCATGGAAAGACTCTCCCTGCTGGAGGGACGTGTCTGCCAGCTAGAGCAGAGTAATGTGGTAAGCGTAAATGTGGCGGACAGCACCGGTTAGCATTGGCCGTAAACGGCTTGCTAATCGCGTTGAGCCTGTTAAGACACAGAGCAGTTCCATTCCACCTCGGTCTCCTGGCTCCCGCACTTTAGTGAAAGGTGACTCCATTACTCGATACATTAAGCTTGAAAATCCAACCACAGAATGTGTATTGCTGGGGCCAGAGCACCCGACATTGAAGCTAATCTTATGGAGCTAGCACGCAAGAGACCTAGACACCAGCGCAGTGCAAACAACGCTAGCTATTCAGATATAGTAATACACGTCGGCTCCAATGACACTAGTGTTACTGCCGTTTCAATGATACGCTGGCTAAAGAAAGTTTTAACGCGCACTCACTCACCATGGGTTGAAGTTGCGATGACGTTCGCTCGGCTTCACTGGTCTTGATGTTGATGTGTAGTTATGTATGTCACGTCAAACAGTCAAGGGTTAGTCTTAATCGTAGTCATTTCAGTCCAGATGTCATGCCGTGAAGTCAAGTAAATCAAATAAATAAATCAATGGCTACGGTCTTCCAAACTTCAAATCAAAAACATCCGCGCATATGCGGTAATCAATACAATATACTATCTTCTATCTTCCAGTTTGTACATAAATAATGCGTCTTGAGTAAGTGCGGTTGAAAAACGGTATCCGACCAGCGTTCCCCCACCTGTCCTGCATTTGTTATTTATGGATGAACGCAACCAGTGCTGACGTCATCAATTGCCCTAGTGGTGGTGTTGCCATACTGCATTACTCAAAAGAAAACTGCTCCAACAACTAGGATGAAGCAATCAGAGATCACAAAGAAAAAACATAGCAAGGACTTGTGATCTCGCCAGAAAGATGAGTCTGAGTCGAGTAATTGTCTCTGGCCCCTTGCCTGCGAGAGGCAATGATGAGAAAGATGGGGGTGTAGCCCTCATTTCCGAATTTAATCTAAAACTTAGTCCTCGTCCTAGCAATTCCTTCAAAACATTTGAAGTTCTCATTATGCGATCCACGGCCGCACTGCCGTTTTATCTTGCCGTTTTTTACCGTCCCCCTGGCTCTTACTCAGGCTTTTTAGATGAATTTTCTGAATTTGTGGCTGATTTGGTAACTCATGCGGATAATATATCATGGGCGACTTCAACATTCATATGAATCTCCCGTCGGAACCACTTACCGTGGCGTTTCGGACAATAATTGATATGTTTGGTTTCATGCAAATAATAGATGAAGCAACGCATATAAATGGTAACACGTTAGATTTGGTATTAACCCGGGGCTTAGCATCCTCAAAAATAATTGTATTACCATATACTAGTGCTATAGCTGACCATTACTTAATCAAATTTGAAGTCTTGGCGCATTGCCATCGTTCTGACCATGATCAAAGCTATAGCAGCCGCAACATTAGCTCCTTAACCACCGCTGCGCTCTCTGAGCTACTCCCTTTAGTAACCGATTCGTTTCCTAATTATATTGGTACGATTGATGATCTTACAAACAACTTTAATGTCGCTCTGTTAAATGCGCCTGACTCCGTCGCACCTTTAAAAACTAAAACTTGTCCAAAGAGGCTGACTCCGTGGTTTAATGAGGAAACACGCATACTGAAACGATTCTTGTAGGAAGCTTGAGCGCAAATGGCGTGCGACCAAACTGGAGGTCTTCCGTCAGGCATGGTGCGCTAGTTTATACAAGGAAGCGCTCAATCTAGCCAAAACTAATTATTACTCTAGATTAATTGTTTTACATAAAAACAACCCTAAATATTTATTTGCTACTGTAGCAATGCTAACGCAACAGCAACCAACCTCGGATAGCTCTTCCTATTCAGCTCACGATTTCATGCAATTCTTTACTCAGAAGATTGAGTGTATTCGTGATGAGATTAAAGACACTGTTCTTACAATTCCGTTGAATTCCGTCATAAATGGTGTTAATAGGGACATTAGGGCTGATAACTGTCCGATAACCTTATCTCAATTTAAAAAAGTATCTCTTGAAAGCCAAACAAAATTGGTTAGTGGGGCAAAACCGACAACTTGTGTGCTCGATCCGCTTCCTGGCAAACTAATTAAAGAACTGTTTATGACCCTAGGACCGTCTGTCTTAAATATTATTAATCTATCACTTACCACGGGTATAGTACCAGCAGCTTTAGGACCGCCATTATGCGACCGCTACTTAAGCAACCAAACCTCGACCCAGAGAGTCTCAACAACTATAGACCGGTTTCAAATCTTCCGTTTATTGCAAAAATCTTGAAAAACTTAATGAATATATGACTAGTAATAATCAATTTGAACCTTTCCAATCAGGTTTTACCGAATGGAAGCTACGGAGGAGGAGGGCATGCTCGCGTCACAGTTAAGCCGAAGAGGAGCACCTTCCCCGGGCACGGGCGGTGTCAAGCGGCCCCTAAGTTTAACCGAATGGAAGCTCCGGAGGAGGAGGGCATGCTCGCGTCACAGTTAAGCCGAAGAGGAGCACCTCTTCCCCCCGGGCACGAGCGGAGCGCGAGGCTGTCAGTTATGAATGAATAAATGAATAAATAAATAAATGAAGAATGCCACCTTTCATTTCACTGGCATGATCCGTGCCTGTCATGCCGCGTGTGTTTTTGTTTTTTCAGCTGTGTGGGCGTTCCTCCAGCGATCGTCTCGCGCCATGCGGTCAGCTGCTGCGAGACGCGCCCACCAGCCCCGCACCGGATTCCCATTCACTCACTGATTACACTCACTACCACCTACACTGACTACCTGGCGTCGGATTGTTATCCTACTTGTGTCTGCGTTTGGAGAGTCCTGCTCAATCCTCCAGCTCTGCTGGAGGATCATAACATTCACAGGGCACACCGGACGGCGTACCAGAAGTTAAAAGTCGAAGTAATTAAATAAATACAAAAATAAGTAATTGAATAAATACAAAAATAATGGCTGGGGAATAAAAAAATAAGAAGTTTTAATAATAATTTTTTTTTGTTATAACATGAATTTCAGTCTCTCTCTCTCTACCCGTATATATATATATATATATATATATATATATATATATATAATATAAGCATTTTTGAAGGTGCGCCGCTACTTCGCGGATTTTCAGTTTTCGCGGGTGGTCTCGGTCCCCATTAACCGCGATAACCGAGGGTTCACTGTATTACTCTTACTCGATCTTGGCGCCGCTTTTGACACTTGATCATAACATATTATTAAAACGCCTTGAAACTTGTGTTGGCATTTCAGGTTCAGCGCTTTCTTGGTTTAATTCGTATCTGTCGGAGAGGACGCACTGTGTAATTCATGGCAATGCGACTTCTGATCTTTGTAAGATCACACGCGGAGTTCCGCAGGGATTGGTACTAGATGCTACCGCTTGGTGATATTATACGGAAATATAACATTAGTTTTCATTGTTATGCTGATGATACGCAATTATACATGCCGTTGGATATAACGAATCCGTGTGATTGCTATAAATTAGAGGCATGCCTTGCCGAAATTAAACTATGAATGTCTTTCAATTTTTTGCGTCTTAACTCAGATAAAACCGAGATGCTGATCATTGGACCAGCGCGTCATCGGTACCTTTTTCAAAGACACCACTATGAGTATCGATAAATTGCCCAAAAGGATTCAACAAAAAATCTCGGTGTTATATTTGACACAACTATGTCGTTTCAAATGCACATTAAAAATATTACTAGAACTGCATTTTTTCATCTGCGTAACATTGCTAAAATTCGCCCAATTCTATCAACTTGTGATGCAGAAATCTTAATCCATGCGTTTGTTTCGTCTCGCCTCGACTATTGTAACATTTTGCTCTCGGGTCTCCCCATGTCTAGTATTAAAAGTTAGTTCAAAATGCAGCAGCTAGACTCTTGACTAGAACGAGAAAGTTTGATCATATTACCCCGATACTTGCCAATTTGAATTGGCTTCCGGTCCACTTGAGATGTGATTTTAAAGTTCTGCTACTTGCCTATAAAATATTGCATGGCTTAGCTCCTTCCTATCTCGTTGACCTCGTGGTACCATATGTTCCGTCCCAAAACCTTCGCTCACAAAATGCTGGTCTTTTAGTGATTCCGCGAGCCAAAAAGAAGTCCACAGGTTCTAGAGCGTTCTCTATTCGGGCACCAATGCTTTGGAATGCACTACCCTCAGGTATTAGAGGCGCCACCTCAGTAGAAATGTTCAAAACACTATTAAAGACGCATTTATACTCTTGTGCATTTAGTTGAACTATTTGTTGGCCTGTTTACTGCCGCTTTTTCTCTTTTCTTCTCTATTCTGCCCCCTTTTCCCCGGCTGGGGGATTAGGTGACGGTGACCCACTAGTAAGTTTAAGGCATTGACAAACTGGGCATGCACCTGTTCCAGTGATGTCGTCTTCCTGCAGCGCGACATTTGATCAATTTATTTATATACTTTAGCATCTAATTTAATTATTTGTTGGCCTGTTTACTGCCGCTTCTCCTCTTTTCTGCCCCCTCTTCCCCTGCTTGGGAATTAGGTGATGGTGACCTGCTATGAAGATTACGGCACTGACCAACCGGGGAGGGACCTGCTCTCCCAAAGTCGTCTTCATGCAGCGCCTCTTCTGATTTCCCTATATTTCAGCACTTCGTTGAACTACTTGTTGGCCTGTTTACTATTTCTGTTCTTTTTTTTCTGTTCCCAATTCCACGGCTTGGGAATTAGGTGATGGTGATTCACTTGGAAGTGGCTGTTCTGAATTTACCCCAAACTGACTATTTCAAGATCGAAGGCTCATCCTCGGATATGCTGCCATGGAGATTACGGTCCTGGATGAGGACCCACTCCACTAAAGTCATCTTCCTGCAGCACTTCATTTAATTGACTCTCACATTATCTCATCTAACATTGTATAGCATCATTGTATGTGTCAAATGTTGCCCACTTAGCATCCAAAGCAGCCTGGTCATCCTGGAAGGGGGTTTCCCCCCCATCTGTGGTCCCTTCTCAAGTTTTCTCACTTTTCCCCCAATGGGGTTTTGAGTTTTTCCTTGCCCTCCTGGGGGTTAAGATCAGTGGATGTTGATTGTGGTTATGTAAAGCCCTTTGAGACTGTCTGTGATTAAGGGCTATACACATAAAATTGACTTGACTCGACTTGGACCAGAATAGAAGTGGATGAGGGAAAAAGGGAGGGGCGGTGTTGACTGATATTGTGCAGATGGAAGTAGGCTGACCGGGTTGTGTTATTATGCTTATGGAAAGATAGAGTGCTGTCAAGGATGACACCCAGACTCTTGACCTGAGGGGAGGGGAAAACAATGGAAGGGCCAACAGGAATGGGAAAACTGACAACTTTGGATTGTATTGATTTTGTACTGAAAAGAATAACTTCTGTTTTGTCGCTGTTAAGCCTCATGAAATCATTAGAAAACCAGTCATTGATTTCAGATAGACAGGAGGTGACGGAGGTGGGAGGGAGTGATATGCTGGGTTTGCAGGAGAACTAGAGCTGGGTGTCATCCGCGAAGCAATATAAAGCGATATTGAATTTTCGGAAAATGCTGCCAAGGGCAAGGAGGTATATGATACATAATAGGGGGGCCAGGACCGAGCCTTGGGGCAAACCTGAGGTGACTGGGAGGGACTTTGATGAGAAATATTTAAGCTGGATGAACTGAGTGCGGTCTTTGAAGTATGAATGGAACCAGTTGAGGGCGGTGTGGGTGATGCCGATGGAAGAAAGTCTTTTGAGAAGGATGGTGTGTGAGATGGTGTCAAAGGCCGCAGTCAGGTTAAGAAGGATGACAATGGAGAATGAATCGGAGTCAGCTGCAATGAGGAGATCAGAGGTGACCTTGAGTAGAGTTGATTCAGTGCTGTGAAGTGCACGGAAACCGGACTGAAAGGGTTATTGCAGGTGAGATGAGAGTGGAGTTGAGTGGCGACTACATTATCTAGGACTTTTGAAATGAATGGGGCAGAGGTTCAGGAAATAGTACTGAGCGGCTTTTTCTTAATCTCATGAGAAAATGTACTCGGGCAAGCACAGTCGAAAAGAGTCGTGCGTTATCTCAGCCCAGCCTCACATTCTTCCCCCGACACGGGTCTACGTCCAAGGGAAGGTCCTCTCCAGATTAATCATTGTCTGGATGGTTGATTCCCAGCTGGTCCCCAAGACTGGTATTCCACGGCTGGCCTTCTCCGGCGGGCAGTCTCTCCGTCTCTCCTGCTGGTATTCCCCTGTAATCTTGTCAGTGTGCATGCGCCAACACACAGACCCCTAGCCCAGACTGACCGGGGTAGACCCTACACATAGTGCAGAGGGCCCCGGGCCTAAGGAGCCTCCGGGATGAAGCCCCCTGTGAGAAGGCCAGCCACACCTCCCAGCGCGGAGGCCCCCCTTGAGGAAACACTGGAGCTAAAATATATAAAAGAAAATGATAATGCTAAACAAAAAAGAAGCTAAAAATTAAAGGACAATAATATAAAAAGACGAAGCTAAAATATTTAAGAAAAATTATGATACTAAAAGACATAGAAGAAGCTAAAAATTAAAAGACAATAATATAAAACGACGGAGCTAAAATGTATAAGAAAAATTATACTAAAAGACAAAGAAGCTAAAAAAAATTAAAGACAATGATAATAGATAAAATGACAGTCCTGAATTAAAAGACTAAGATAAATTATTTAAAAGCCAAACAAAAAAGGTGAGTCTTGAGCAGGGGTGGGCAATTATTTTTTCCATGGGGCCGCATAAGAAACATAAAATATTGTGGAGGGCCGGGCCAAAAGGCTGAACTCAATTCTGCATAATATTAATTGTATTTCTTTTTTAAAAAGCAGTAAATAGCACTGTTTTGACAAGCTGGCAAGAGTATATATTAAAGTTAAGCAATGAAACTAAATACCAAATAAACTGAAAAAATGAGGTTGCCTTCCAAAAATTTATTCATTCAAATTTCTCAACACAATGGTAGACAAAATATTAACATTTTTTACTATTTGTGACTCATATTAGTAAACATATTCTGTCACATTCACTTCAAAACACATTTTGAGTTCCATATACTGTTGGATAGTTGTGTAAAGGTTCTGAGCATTTTAAAGACATCACAATATTGTCTTTTTGCACCAAACATTAAGCAAGATACAACATATTGACTGTCACTGAACTGTGATTTTGAGAAAAAGTGTCCCAGTTCATTGTTATCTGGTGCCGTTTTTATATTTCTCTCCATGTTTCGTCTGGTAATGCCGACTCAAATTGTAGTCCTTCAACACGGCGATCTGCTCCCCGCAAACTAAACACACAGCTTTACCTCTAACTTCAGCAAATAAATACTTCGCTGTCCAATTTTTGTTGAAAATTCTACATTCGGCATCTACCTTTCTTTTTTTAGCCTGAGCGGACATTTTTGAGGGCGAACGTCGTCTTGTTGTGATTCAATTGCGCGCATGTCTTGATAAACGCATTACGTCATTATGTGCGACGCACATTGTGCGGGAATAAAAAAAACAAAACAATTTCAGAATAAAAGCAGTGCAGCTTTAGCCCATGAATGAGGTGAAATTAAAAAGTATGTTTATTTTGAAATTTCCAATTAACCTTACACTCGCGGTCAGAGTCAACCAAAGGTATGTGGCCCGGGCCATACAATGCCCAGGTCTGTCATACGGGCCAGTCAGTGCCACCCGGCGGGCCGGATGTGGCCCGCGGGCCGTGCAATGCCCAGGTCTGGTCTTGAGCCTCCTTTTAAAAATATCAACGGTCTCTGCGGACCTGATGTCCTCCGGCAGGCTATTCCATAGACGAGGACCAGAATGGCTGAATGCAGCCTCGCCATGTGTTCCAGTCCTCACCCTAGGAATAATTAACAGGCCGGTGCCAGAGGACCTCAGGGTCCGCGAGGATGGCCCAAGACCGTTAAGGCATTTAAAAACTAATTGAAGCACCTTAAAATCAATCCTGAAACACACGGGGAGCCAATGCAGCGATTTTAAAACTAAATCCAGTGCCCAATTTGGTATGTTTGCATCTCTATGGCCTATGTGGAGAATGTGCTTTGTCATATTTGTCCATGAAGTGCTGTCTGGCTTGTCATCAGTTTGTAATGTGCAGACTGAATATGTATGATGTGAATGTGAGTGTAGGTCATGAAAATACTATGTTCACACATTTATAAACTAAGTAATATAACGTTAGCATGTGAAAATAATATCATAAAACAGTAAAGACCATGACTACAATCAGTCATTCCTATGCGTAGTAGAATTAGAATTAGAATTAGAAATCCCTTTATTGTCATTGTACTCAAGTGTGCAACGAGATTAGAGGGCTCCCCTCTCCAGTGCAATACAACAATAATACAGACAAATATATAAATTAGATAAATAAATAAGAGAGTGCAATGGAATTTAGTACAGAATAGGGTATATAAAAACACATCACGATGCTGTTCTGCAAGGTAGGGGTGTTCTCGTGTGTGTGTGAGAGTTCAGAATGGAGATGGCTCTCGGAAAGAAACTGTTTCTCAGTCTATTGGTCCTCGATTTGATGCATCTGTAGCGCCTGCTAGAGGGCAACAGGTCGAACAGGTGTGAGTTTGGGTGGGTATTGTCTTTGACGATGTTGAGAGCCCTTCTGAGGCACCGGGCGGTTTAGATGTCCGACAGTGAGGAGAGAGGGCAGCCAATAATCCTTTGCGCTGTTTTGACTGTCCTCTGGAGCCTCACTCTGTCCGCCTCAGTGCAGCCGCTGTACCAGGTGGAGACACAGTACGTCAACAGGCTCTCAATGGACGAGTGGTAGAAGGCTAGCAGCAGCTTCCTGTCCAGGTTGAATTTCCTGAGGACTCTCAGGAAGTGCAGACGCTGGTGGACCTTCTTTACCACTGCTGTGGTGTTGTGAGTCCAAGAAAGGTCGTCGGAGATCTGTACTCCGAGGAACTTGAACGTGTGGACCCTCTCCACACACACGCCTTCGATGCAGAGGGGGGGCGGCACCGTCTTGTTCCTCCTGAAGTCGACGACAATCTCCTTTGTTTTTGCAGTCTGTTGTCCTTGCACCAAGCTGTCAGTCTCTTTACCTCCTCTCTGTAGGCTGTCTCGTCACCTTTCGAGATCAGACCGACCACTGTCGCGTCGTCAGCAAACTTGACGATGGTGTTGTTGCCGTGGGCCGGGCTGCAGTCGTAGGTGTAGAGGGCGTATAGGAGAGGGCTCAGCACGCATCCTTGAGGGGAACCGGTGCTCAGCATGCAGGTGGAGGACGTGTAGGGGCCGAGCAACACAGTTTGGGGTCTGTTGGTCCGAAAGTCCTTAATCCAGATGCGTGTGAGGGCAGGGAGGCCGAGAATGTCCAGTTTGGCGACGAGGATGTCTGGGATGATTGTGTTGAATGCCAAGCTGTAGTCCACAAAGAACATCCTTGCATAGCTCCGCTGTTGTTTCAGGTGGCCCAGCACAACATGCAGAGCAGTGTTGATGGCGTCCTCAGTGGATCTGGTATGCAAACTGGTAGGGGTCCAGAGTGGGAGGAAGGCAGTCCCTGATGTGCTGGAGAACCAGCCTCTCGAAACACTTCATGATGACTGGTGTGAGAGCAACAGGACGGTAGTCATTCAGGTGGACGGCTGGTGACTTTTTGGGGACAGGAATAATGGTGGAAGTTTTCAAGCAGGAGGGGATGACTGCTTGAGCCAGGGAGCGGTTGAAGATCCTGCAGAAAACATGTGAAAGTTGGTGTTTTGAGGACCTTGCCTGGTATTCCGTCGGGTCCAGTAGCTTTCCTGGGTTTAACAGCCAGGAGCGCGCGCCTCACATCGTGTTCCTCTACGGTGAGTGGGGGGGAGTTGGAGCATGAAGTGCGGGGGTGTGACGGTTGGGACGAGTCAAAGCGAGCGAAGAAGCAGTTAAGCTCCTCTGCCAGCGATGCACTCGGGTCTGCAGAGGTCGTGCTGCTGCCACGGAAGTTGGTGATGCTCCGTAGACCCTGCCACACCTCCCGTGGTCTGTTACTGGCAAGGTGGGCCTCCAGCCTCCCCTTGTAGGTTGCCTTGGCTAGCTTGATGCCTTTGCTCAGGTCAGCACGAGCCACCCTGTACTGGGCTTTGTCGCCTGACCTGAAGGCAGCGTCACGGGCCTTGAGGAGAGAGCGAACCCTGCTGGACATCCAGGGCTTCGCATTTGGGAAGGTCCGTATAGTCCTGTGTAGGGACACAGTTTCCATGCAGAACTTGATGTAGTCCAGTACACAATGTGTGTAGACATCAAGGTCCTGATGATCAAAGAGGCCCCAGTTTGTGTCTTGAAAGCAGTCCTGTAATTCACTCATGGCGCCGTCACGCCAGGTTTTCACAGTCTTTGTGGTGGGCCTGAATCTGCGCCTGAGAGGGGTGTATGCAGGTGCGAGCTGCAAGGACAGGTGGTCTGACTGGCCGAGGGGGGCGAGTGGGAGGGCCCTGTATGCGTGCTTGATGTTCGAGTACACATGGTCGAGAGTGTTGTCTCCCCTCGTTGGGCACTTGACATGCTGGTGAAACTCTGGGAGTACAGTCTTTAAATTGGCCTTATTAAAGTCTCCCGCTACTACGTGAACGCCATCAGGGTGGGCCCGCTGATGTTTATTGATGACGCACGCGAGTAGCGAGAGCGCCGTGCTAGTGCTAGCGTCGGGAGGGATGTAAACAGCTGTGACAATCACGACCGTTAGCTCCCTCGGGAGAAAATAAGGCCGGCATTTAACGGACATGAACTCGATGTCGGGGGAAGAGTGCTTCTCGACGATCGTGCTATCGCCGCACCAGTTCTCATGCACGTAAACACAGAGCCACCCCGCCCCTTCTCTTACCGGTGTCCCTCGTCCGATCCGCGCGATGTAGCGAGCGCCCGGCCAGCTGGATGCTAGCGTCGGGGACGTCTGCGTGCAGCCAGGATTCCGTGACGACGATCACACTGCTGTCTCGCACATAGCGGTTTCCCAGGATTTGTAATCCCAGGTCGTCGATTTTGTGGACCACGGATCTGGCGTTGGTGAGGTACAGGCTCGGCAGTGGTTGCCTATGGGGCTGCCGTCGCAGCCGTTGCAAGACACCGGACCTGCAGCCCCGCTACTGCTTCCTCTCTCTGTGTCGCCTGCGCCGCCTCCCGGTCCCGATGACAAGCCACGGTGAGCCGGGCAGCCTCGCCAGTTCGTCCGGAATTTTGCGATCATAGCATATTCAGTAAATATAAACCTGCTAAATTAAATAATTGACATTCTGTCCCATAAATGTTTAAAATGCCGGTAATTGCCATACAATCCTTCAAGGGTCGACGAGCGATGTTCGGGAGGAGGAGCAGTGGTGGTGGTGCGTTTCCCTCGGGCATGTGTCGGTAAATCCAGCGGAGTTCAGCGGCAGTGGATTGAAGTTGTCCTGACACAGGTTGATGACATGACAGGAACAGGCAGAAGTGCGAGAAGCAGACTGGCCTGCGGGTCCACATGGCAGACAGGTGCTAACTTTGATAGGTAAGCTAAACTTTAGCCACAGTAGACGCGTCAGCGACAATGCAATCGGTGGGTGGCATTCATGAGAATCGGGATCGCTCAACATACAGATAATAAATAAAATCACTGTAACTGGAGGGATTGTAAACTGCTAAAGCAGGTACAACAAGCGGATCCAAAAAATTTCTGAGAGTTACCGGTGAGCAGTGGCAGCCAAACGTGCCAGCGTCCACCCAACCGGGAGTTGATTCAATATTCACAATATTTTATTATTTTGTCGTACAGTTGTTTAAAAATGGCTCGCTATCGCCCCCTAGAAAAAAAAAACAACAAAAAAAAACAGCCCCATATCTCTGTTTCACCAAACTGAAAATTTGATGAAGTGTGTACAAAGCCAAGACCTAATAAAAAGTCTCATGGAGCCGTATGCTAAATTGAACAGGAAGTCGGCCATTCTAAATTTATCAGAATCCGAAATCCTTTTATTGTCATTGTACAGTGTGCAACAAGATTAGGGAGCTCCCCTCTCCAGTGCAATACAACAATAATTTAATCAAATATATAAATTAGATAAATAAGAGAATAAATATTGTGATGGAAAATAGTATGAAATTGGAGAAATACAACACAATACGTCGCTGTTCAGCAAGGTAAGGGTGGTCGTGTGTGTGTGCATGTGTGTGAGAGTTCAGAATGGTGATGGCTCTCGGAAAGAAAATGTTTTTCAGTCTATTAGTCTTTGATTTGATGCACCTGTAGTGCCTGCCAACAAATTTACTTCAAACATTGACGAGGCTTTGAAAACAAAAGCTGCTCTAACTTTAACTACAAGCAAATTCCTCTTGAAGATTCCTCACGTTATTTCTCGGAAATATTTCACATTTCCAACGTGCCAGTACCCCAACGTTGTCCGGGTGGCGAGGGCCCTTTATAGCTGCTCGCAGCTCTAGTTTTTAATTAATTTTTTAAAATCAATGGTGATGACAGTGAAATATGTCTGGTCTGGTATCATGATAGCTGGAGGATATTTTGTCATGATATTTTAGTCAGGCCTGATAACAGTGATGTATGCTGATTTCAGGCTACTTTTATTTTGAAATGCCGTATCACATTTTGGTGGGACCGCAATTGATGGACAACTGGGGTTGTCTAGTGTCCCCCAAAATGGGTCTGATATCACGATAGCTCGAGGGTATTTTGAAATGATTATTTTAAAATCAGTGTTGATGACAATGAAATGTGCATATTTCAGGTGTTTTTTTTTTTATTGTGAAATTACACCAGATTTTGATGGGACCACTTTTGATGAACAGCTGGGGTCGTCGAGTGTCCAACAAAACTAGTCTGGTATTACGACAGCTCCAGCTCTTTTATTTTAAAATGCCTCCTTACATTTTGATGGGACTACTTTTGGTGGAAAGCTGTGTTGTCTAGTGTCCTCCAAACCTGGTTTGGTATTACCATAGCTAGAGGATATTTTTTAATGAAATTTTAAAGTCAGGCATGATGACAGTGAAATGTGCAGATTTCAGGCAACTTTTAGTTTGAAATTACAAATTAGATTTCAATGGGACCACTTTTTATGGACAGCTGGGGTAGTCTCGTGTCCCACAAAACTGGTCTGGTATCACGAAAGCTCGAGCTATGTTTTTTTTTAACTCAGTGGTGATGACCGTGAAATAAGCGAATTTCAGGCTACTTTTATTTTGAAGTGCCACATCACATTTTGATGTGACCACTTTTGGTGGACAGCTGGTGTGGTCTAGTATCCCCAGTCCTGGTTTGGTATCACGATAGTTTGAGGATATTTTTTAAAGATTTTTCTTTTAAATCAGTGTTGATCACAGTGCATATTTCAGGTGATTTTTTTATTTTGAAATGCCACATCAAATTTTGAAGTGACCACTTTTTGTGGACAACTGGGGTGGTCTGGTGTCCCGCAGAACTCGTCTGGTATCACGATAGCTTGAGGATTTTGTAATGATTTTAATTTTTTTAATCATTGGTGACGACAGACAAATAAGCAAATTTTCACGCTTTTATTTTTAAATATCCAATCAGATTTTGATGGGACCACATTTGTTTTTCCGGTTCCGTCGCCACGCGAGTGGCTACCTGCTAGAGCAGCACGGCTCACTATTTGAGCCTTTTTCGCGTGTTTTTCCCTTTACCCAGTTTTATTTATTTTACCTCATCGCAGCAATGGACATCCAAATTGCGGTGGTTTTATTGCTGCTGAGGGCTGTTTTTTGCGTGATCGTGTCCGGAGATGTCACTGGGAGCTACGGATCAATCGTTTACACAAGACATCAGCTGTTAGCACTTCGTGCTAACCCCGTGCCGACTCCCGGAGCGAGACCCGATATCCCCCGCGAGTTGAGGAGGAAGAGACGGGGGATGTCGCGCGGGGGCGAAACGCCAGGCAAAGAGGAGGCGTGACCACCCCGTCCTCCCGTCCGTTTTTATGGGAAATGTTAGATACCTTCCCAAGAAAATGGACGAGCTAACAGCGCTAACGCGGCACGAGAGGAACTTCCAATGAGCTAGCTTGCTGATGTTCACGGATTCATGGCTAACAGAGCTAACGCCGGACACCGTTGTGGAATTTGACGGCTTCCAAATACTACTTGCGGACAGGACACTGGAAAGCGGGAAGAGGAAAGAGGAGGGCTGGCTGTGTTTGTTAATGATAGATAGTGTAACCCTAGGCACATCACAGCTAAGGAGCAACTTTCCAGTCGGGACAATGAGCTGCTAGCTGTTAGCATGCGTCCATACTTGACAAGCATCGCGAGTTAACAAGGACGCGCACGTAACAGGTGCGTGAGTAAACTGCTTAAAACTTTGATCGTCATTCGGCTGACCTACAAATTGAGACGCTACAGTCAGTTTGACGTTTTTGTTTGCTTCATTGTGGATTGACATGGAGGAACAAGACAGTGGAAAGCGGACATTAAAAATGACGGAGAAAAGCTGTAGAAGATCACAAGCCTAAACGGATGCAGGCACGCAGCTGCAAATTTGCTCAATTGACCTCCATGCAACGTCAAATTGAACAATTGATGGAGGATGATGCAAATGTTGACGCTGTAAAAAACTGAGGTTCGTGTTTGCTTTAGCGGCATGGAGCAAGAATTTGTGGACCTCAATTCCGGTCTGCAAAATTTAAAGACTGAAGAGGATTTTGCCGATGACCAAAATAACTGGTTTGATCCAAAAAATGTAATTAATGGAAATGTGAGCAATGGAAGAAGGACGTTTTGAAACGTGCAGAGGAAGGATGCAATAAACAAATATCACCTGCTGATAGTAGATCTGCATCAACTAACTACACCCATAGAAGTAGAAGTAAAGAATCTAACAGACAGAAGCTCACTTCTGTCAACGTCTTCAATTAAATTAAAGGCTCAAATGGAACGAGCATGTTTAAAGGCAAAGGCTGCTGATTTACAACAAAGGTTGGCACTTGAGCAAGAAGAAGCTGCAATTAAAGCAAAGAAGGAAATGCATGCAATGCAAACGGCACTCCCTGAGTCTGATGCTAAATTGGATGTCTTGAGAAGATATGAAAATACCCAGGAGGATGGTATCCACATTCCTGATGAGTGTGTTACAATTTAAACAAGGAAAAACATTCAATTACCATCACAGCCTATCAGAGCAACAAGCAGTGTTGACCTGAAATGCTCCCACTTCGACTATTCCAATGGCTAGATTTCCACATCAGACAGAAAGTAGAGAACAACAGGGACATGTGCTTGATGGCCTTTGCCACGCAATCTCACAGCAAGCCAGTGTCGCAGAATACTTAGCAAAGAGTCAAAAAGCATCGCTTCTTCCCGAACTTTCCATTCCTACGTTTTACAGGCGACCCTCTGCATTATAAAACCTGTATAGGTGCCATTGAACATGGGATTGAAGGCCGTACAAGTGATAACCGTGATCATCTTCAATTTTAGCTGCAGTATACTAGTGAACAACCACATGAGTTGGTGAAGAGCTGCATCCATATGGAACCTCTGACAGGATATACCAAAGCAAAACAAATCTTGAAGGAGTTTTATGGTGATGACTTCATGATAGCAGAAGCATATTTAAAGGAAGCCATGGATTGGCCAACAATCAAGTCTGAAGATGGTGTTGCACTTCAGTCTTTCACATTATTCCTTATGGGCTGTTCGAACATATTGGCAGATGTTAATTACATGGAGGACTTGGACAACATGGCTAATATAAAGGCATTGGCAAACAAACTTCCATACAGACTTATAGAATCTTGGAGAAAATTTGCCTGCAATCTCCAAGAAAGAACAAATAGAAGAGTGAAGTTTAAGGATTTTGTTGACTTTGTTGACAAGCACGAAAGATTTCTATAAAACAGAAAACAAAATCACAACACACAGAAACAACAAAATCAAAGAAAGTCTTCACAACAGTCATTGTGCCCGCCAAGATGGAAAACAACAAAACCACCACGCCAAAGGCAGAACCTGTTTCAGTGGATGCTATTGCCAAACCATGTGCTAATTGTAATGGAGAGCAACACAGTCTCACAATTGGTAAGGAATTTAGGAGAAAGCATCACAAGGATAAGATTGACTTCTTGAGGAGCAAGGGTCTGTGTTTTGCATGTTTGATGCACGGTCGCATTAGCAGTTGCTGGAAACAAAAGCTTCAATGTCAAGAATGCTCTAGACTGCATCCTACAGCACTACACATTGTCCATAAACTTCTGCAAAGAAACAGCCTAAGACGATTGTGAATAGCAGTACCTATTAAGCGCCCTCGTACAAACAACAGAAACCTGGGGTGTCACTGGGGCCTGTAAATAGGACTGCATCCTTTCAATAATTCCGGTATGGGTCAAGGCACAAAAAGGAACCAAGACAGTGGCGACTTACTGTCCGGTTTAAAAATGCCCTGACGCCTTTTTTAGACTGAAATAACTTACTAAAGTTTTCGTTTTGTGCCATTCAGAATGGGAGAGGGAGCCAGGAGGTGAAACAGCCGTCTTGCCAGTTCAATCCCGCACACCCTCTGACTCTCACCCTCCGTTCTGCCTTTTTATTGAAACTAACTCATCAATAACTAATCACCAGAAGACAGAAAAGCATCAACAACTAATCACCAAGAGACAGAAAACATCAATAACTCACGGTATAAAGGTCAGTTTAACTAAAGCATCAATAACTAATCACCAGGGACTCCAGCAGGCAGAAAATCATAACCCAAGGTCAGTTTAACTAAACACATCTTCAGGATACGGTGTCTGTGTGTGTGTGTGTTAAAATAACAAGTAAGTGTCTCTGTGTGTGTTCAACATTAATGAGTGTATAAAAACATGATTATGAATACACAAACTGATTACCTATCCTCAGCCCATCTTACATTTCCCCCCTGTTGTGGATTTAAAAATCATGTCCTTACGGCTTTAAGACAGATCATCATAATGAAATCATACAACAGTGTGATCATCAGTGGAGGAGCGAAAACCTCACATTAGGGAAAAATTCCCCTCCTCCCTTCCGGCGTAGAATGAGATCCTCATAATTTGATGACCATCAGGGAATAAAACTTGTCCCTGGGGTGACTTGGTGGAGGCCCTTGCCTCGTTGTAGGAGAGATAAGATAAGATAAGATGTCCTTTATTAGTCCCACAATGGGGAAATTTGAGGTGTTACAGCAGCAAAGATATAGATCACACAGAGTCGGCGGCGTAATGTAGCCGTTAATGTATAACATTAGCAGCAGACATTCAGAAAAAGCATGCAAATATACACAGTATAAACGTATCTAAGTGTAAGGAAACACTCCTAATGTTTGTCCATTATACGGAGGGGGAAACGCTGTAATGATAAAAACTACTGAATGATTGAAAATACTGCAATCATAAAAATATTGCAATGATAAAAGTACTGTAATGGTAAGAGTACTGAAATGATAGAAAAGTACTGCATGATAGAAAATACTGCAATGGTAAAAGTACTGTAATAGTAAAAGTACTGCAACGATAGAAAAATACTGCAATGATGAAAGTACTGCAATGGTAAAAGTACTGCAATGGTAAAAGTACTGTAATAGTAAAAGTACCGCAATGATAGAAAAATACTGCAATGATAAAAGTACTGCAATGATAAAAGTACTGTAATAGTGAACATCCTGCAGTGGTAGAAATACTACAGTGATAGAAGTATTGTAATAAGAATACTGTAATGGTAAACAAAATACATCATTGGTCAATATTTAAGTACACCCTTGGCTGAAAGTACAGTAGTAGTTAATATTGCATCCTAGGACTGCACAATTGCACTAATGCCCTCCCGTTTGTAGGCCTGACCCAATGTTCTTGTTAAAAAGTCTGACAGCAGTTGGCAGGAAGGAGCGGCGAAATCTCTCTTTGGTACAGCGAGGGTGTAAAAGTCTGTCACTGAAGGAGCTGTAAAGTGTTCTCAGAGTGTCATTGAATGGGTGGGCTGGTTTGTCCAGCATTGATGACAGTTTTGCCGTCATCCTTCTGCCCCCCACTGAGTCCACAGAGTCCAGGGAGCAGCCCAGGACAGAGCTGGCCCTCCTCACCAGTTTGTCCAGTCTCTTTTTGTCTCGGCCCGAGATGCCTCCTGCCCAGGAGACCACTCCATAGAAGATGACTGATGAAACCACCGAGTCATAGAAGTTCCTGAGGAGTGTTCCCCGAACGCCAAAGGACCTCAGCCGCCTGAGTAGGAAGAGTCTGCTCTGACCCTTCCTATAGAGAGCGTCTGTGTTGTCGCTCCAGTCCAGTTTATTGTTCAGATGAACACCCAGGTACTTGTAAGTTGAGACCCTCTCAATGTCTGTTCCCTGGATATTCACTGGTGCAGGTGGAGAGTGCCGACGCTTGCGGAAATCCACCACCAGCTCTTTGGATTTCCCAGCGTTGATTTGGAGGCGGTTCTGCTGACACCAGTCCACGAACCCCTGCGTAACCCCTCTGTACTCCCGATCGTCATCGTCAGTGATGAGGCCGACAATCGCAGAGTCATCAGAGAACTTCTGCAGGTGACAGGTTGTGGAATTGTATTTGTAGTCCGAGGTGTAGAGGGTGAACAGGAAGGGAGCCAGCACAGTTCCCTGCGGCGCTCCCGTGCTGCAGAGGAGCACGTCAGACACACAGTCCTGTGTTCTCACGTACTGTGGCCGGTTTGTGAGGTAGTTGTGAATCCATGTGATGAGGTGGTGGGCCACTCCCGCCTGCTCCAGCTTGTCTCCCAATAAGGCGGGCTGGATGGTGTTGAAAGCACTTGAGAAATCAAAGAACATGATCCTCACCGTGCCCCCCGCCTTCTCCAGGTGGAAGAGTGAAGTGTGGAGCAGGTAGATGATGGCATCATCCACACTGATGCCAGGCTGGTATGCAAATTGGAGTGGGTCCATTGAGGAGCTGACCAGGGGGCGCAGATGGACGAGGACCAGTCTCTCCAGGGTCTTCATCAGATGAGACGTCAGCGGCACTGGTCTGAAGTTGTTGAGCTCCTTCGGATGGGGTGTCTTTGGAACCGGAACCAGGCAGGATGTTTTCCACAGCTGGGGGACTCTGCCCAGCTTCAAGCTCAGGTTGAACATGTGCTGGACGATTCCACACAGCTGGTCTGCGCAGGATTTGAGGAGCTGGGAGCTGATCCCATCTGGGCCTGCCGCCTTCCTCGCCTTCATCTTCCTCAGCTGGTTCTTCACCTGAGATGTTGTGAGGAACAAGGCTGAGCAGGAGGAAGTGGTGGTTGTCTGATGAGGCTGGGAACTGGAGCCTGTGGAGAGAGAGAGGGGCGAGAGAGGGGGAGAGAGGGTCTTGTTCGCAGTGGCAGGAGGGGTGGGTGGGGGCTGCATCAGGGAAGCCTGAGCGGGGTCAGACATTTGATCAAACCTATTGAAAAATAGGTTCAACTCATTTGCCCACTGAAGCCCCCCCCCTTCTGGGTCTTACCTGCTTGTCCGTGGCCTGAGATGGTCTTCAGGCCCCTCCAGACATCCCTGGCATTGTTCCGCTGCAGTTGTTCTTCCATCCGCATCCTGTAGGACAGCCGTCCTTACCTCCCGGATCTTCGTGTATGGTGTGTGTGTGTGTGCACGTGTGAGGACAGGGGCAAGAAGTCCATGTGTTTTTACGTTTCAGTGTCCAGTTTGAGTTCGTCATTCTCAACATTAATCAGGTTGTAATGGTACATTTGGGCAACAAACCTACGATTAACCATCGTCTTTGTCATAAAAATAATGCAACATGAACAGACTACACATAACAAAATGAAAACTATAATTATCCCTATATATTGTTTTTTAAATTCTTCATAGTGGTCATAACATCAATAATTGTTGCAGTAATGTACTCCAATCAAGGCTGATATTCCTTTATGTACGTCATTAATTTCCAAACAATATCTAATCTTTTTGTTCTGTGGCTTCAACATATTTATCATCTCATCAATATTAGCACCACAGAGTACTGAGTTTCGAGATCCTCACAATAGTCGTTCTCAAAATGATATTTTATTTTTATCAATTTAGCTTTGTTAAGGTAAGATATTTTATTGACAATCTAACATTAATATGCAAAGAACATGTACATTAGTACGAAATGTAAAAGAAAATTGTGGTGGGGGGGTGCGAATTGTTTTCTTCTTGGTAGGGGGGGCATGACAGGAAATAATTGAGAACCACTGGTCTAGTCACACACCAGCTCGGGTTCATTCCCTACCAGAGAAATGACATTCCATGTCCCCAGAGCTAGGCGCTTTATGTTGCCGGGGATTGGACTGCCTTTGACTGCCTCCTAGCTCAAAGGAAACCCAAATTCTTTGGTCCCGCCCACTGGTAGTGAGCCGAAGCCCTTGTATTAAATAATAAATAAATACATAAAATAAAAAAATTAATAAATTTAAAAAACGGACCGATCCACTGCTTGGGTTAGTTTGACCCACCTTGAGATCCGTTCCCACTCAGTGACAGTGTCTACAAGCCACTGCCACCAGGCCAGTGAACCCAACGTCCAGGCAGTGACAAAAAACGTGATCAAATTACATTGCTCATCATCAGGTGTTTGTGAGACGCTCTTTGTATGTTTCCTCAATTAAGACCTGTTTTCCATTGGTGTATTTGAAAAAAGTGGTGAACCTGTTAAATTCACTACAAAACGTTAAGAAGATGAAAGTAATGTTTGAAGGAATATTATTTTTCTATCGACGTGCCGGCGGGCGGGCACAGATAGAGAGTGATAAAGCAGCACCACCCGCGCGGGGCGTGCTGACGAAAAGGCAAGCGCTCCTCCTCTCATCGCGTCCTTATTAAGACAGAAAAAAGACGCTGTTGAATTTGACCTATTCGCAGTTCGAGCAGGTGCTTAACGCTGGAGAATATCACCACTTCGAAGTTCGAACTGCTGTTGAAACGGAGAGGTAAGTGTTTTTCGTTGGGTTTTTTTCAAAACATGCGTCGAGTGCATTTGTTCATAGTTAGAGATAGTTGTGTGGAAAACACTATACAAAGTAGCACCATGGATGTGGGCCTACAACACTGGCCTAGCAAACATGTGCTCCTACATCGACATAATTGACGAGCTCCAGTTAAGCATTGAATAATTATAAAACGTCATGGTGCTTTTACTCATTTAAAGAACTAAACCGACGCGTATTGTCATCCGGTGGTCAGGTTTGCATTGAATGTGAGCACGAGGGACGCTAGCTTGTTGCGTTAGCTTTGCGGAGCTAACAGCTTGCACTTTTGTTATAGAACCACAGAATGCAAGTACCATGATAATTTCTGTCATTAATTTTTGTGTAAGACACGATGTTCACTGGTTAATTACATGATTCTTAAAGCAAAGGTTACTGTGAATGCAATTTTGGTAAGATTTTTGTAGTCACACTGCATAAATCTGTCTGTGTCTGTTGTTTAAACTTCAATATAAACTATTATGGTTGAAATCGTTAATTGGGATGGAGGAATTGATATTTTTTTAATTTATAATTTATTTTTCTTACACTAATATTGTTAAAACTCCATTTAGCCCATAGTATTAATAATTCTCAACACAATACTGTCTTTTTTCTTTATAGAATAAACAATGCCTTCCCTGAGATGCAGGAAGTCCCCAAAGCAGGATACTATTGAACATGCAGTCAAGGGTCTGGACAAGACTGCAGAGTTAGAAGCGAAGTATATAAACTAATTTAAAGGTATGAAGTTAACGCTTTTGCTAAGATATATTATTGTTTTCTGATAACCAAGCTGACATCGTTTTTTAAGTGGTTATTTTACATTAAGAGTGTCTTGACCTTTTCTTTTGCCACTTTTGTCAGTTTCAAGTTATTTCAGTGAGTGTGAAACCTGATGGTAGGAGTTCTATCTAAATTAAGGCTGTACTTGATGACGCCCTCCGGCATTTTTATACCACAATAGACCGGTGAACAAGTCCGATATTGATAGTCTAGTGTAAAGCACGTAATACGTCACAGAGATCACGTGACGCGATCCAATATGACTGTGTACAGTGTATGTCATTGTTTTGAAACTAAATAATCTTAAAGTTTTTTTTTTACGTAACCAGGTGCAATTGACATTTGTACTTTCAGTCCTAATACATACTGGCTAATGCAATGCTGGAAAATGAATTTTGGCTGGTCTGTTCCTTTAAAATCATAAAGAAGGGCTCTGCTCTATCCCTCACAAGAAGCAATGTTTCAAACCACCCTACATTAGTATAGTGGCACAAATGAATATGATGACTCCTTATTTGTGTGCTTAAAAATATGACGAAGCTAACTTGATTTCCCTGTTAACTAGGTCGAGGAGTATTTACCAAGGCCCCTTTCAGGAAAGACGACTTTATTCTTTATTATGGAGTACAGAGGAAAATTGATAGATTCTGATGAATCTCAACGCAGGAAGATGGATGGAAGAGGCACTGTCTTTTTGTTTGACTTCCGCCGGCAAGAAAAAACTTGGAGGTGAGGCAAAGATTGAGATGTTATCTTATTTTTGTTTTTATTTAAAAAAATAAACACATACTCATCCCATAAGTGTTAGGGGAAAAATCATTCTCTAAGCAAAAATGTATAATTACTTTTATTCATGCGTTGAATCTGTACAAATGAAAATATAGATCATGAAGTCTCAAAGACAATCTGTTAATAGGGTCTGATTCCAATAGAAATTTCTTGTATGATTTGATTTAGATTTAAAAATTGTGGATTTCCTATTTTTATGTTTTGTGTACACAAGATTGTCTCAAAGATTAATTTCTGACATTGATTGAATAATTGTTTTTTTTTTTTTTTAATCTATTTTAAGTGTTGATGCAGCTCAAGAAGATGGCAGTCTGGGAAGACTGGTTAATGATGACCACATGCACCCCAACTGTAAAATGAAGAAGATGACAACAGAGGACAGACCACACCTCTGTCTGTTTGCGCTCCGAGACATTGATGTTGGCGAAGAAATAACTTAAGACTATGGACCAGCTGGCCTTGGAGAACACAGGTTTGTAAGATGCATCTTTAAGTACAATAACAGAGCCCACTTGTGGTGTTCTGGTGATGTAGTTTCCAATTAGTTTGGCAATCTAATAAATGTATGTGAGGTTTCTATGGAAGTTGAACATGCTGACTGACTGGGGGAGTTCTCCATTGTCCACTATCTGTAATTCAAATTTGTGGGTCTGAGTCAAAGTTTGGCTCTGCAGGAACAACGAACTGGTCAGGGAGTGACAGTATTACAAAGTTCTGCGTTACTCCTTTCTGGGCGGTGGCCCTGTTAGGCCATCATATGCCATATTGCAAATATCCCCATTGTGGGACTAATTAAGGACATCTTTATGTTGTGGTTTCCCTACCAGAACCAGCACCAACCCTGTATATTCATGATATAAAACACTGTTTCAATTTGATATTTAGCCTTTCTATACTGTAAAAATAGAAGACCCCAGGCTTTCCTGCGCGCCCTTGCCCAATTGGTGGTGTTCAGGAGACAACCTGGGACTGAAATATCAGTCACAACCAGTGTTGTTTTCGTCACTGATGACTATGACGAAAATACTTCGTTAACGCCCCTTTTTTAATGACGATGACAAGCTATACGAGGTTCTTTTATGACGAAAACATGACGTGATGTACATGAATTTTTTTCGTTGACTAGACAAAATTGTTAGCATGTGGTTCATAAATTATTTTATGTTGCTTTTAGTGAAATAAAGCCACAACAGTTGCCCAACAAAATGTTTTGCTTCTCTGCTTATTTTGGAGCAGTGAGTATTGATTCCACTGTTGCCACTTTTTTCTGTTTGTGATGTAGTAGTCCATCCAAAAGTCTTTGTTATTGGGTGGAAACCTTGAATGCCTTGTTTTAACTCAAATGGACTTAAACCCATCCATCCATCCATCCATCCGTTATCTGTACCGCTTCTCCTCACTAGGGTCGCGGGGGGTGTTGGAGCCTATCCCAGCTGTCTTCGGCAGTAGGCGAGGTACACCCTGAATTGGTGTCCAGCCAATCGCAGGACATGCATAGACGAACAACCATCCACGCTCACACTCATGCCTCGGGGCAATTAGAGTGTCCAAGCAACTTGCCATGCATGTTTTAAGAATATGGGAGGAAACCGGATTACCCAGAGGAAACCCACGCAGGAAGGCCGGAGCCAGAATCGTACCTACGACCTCAATATTGTGAGGCCATCATGCTAACCAGTTGGGCCACCGTGCCGCTTGGACTAAAACCTTTGTGAATAAATTGACGAAAACTAGGGTAAAACTTTTTTTGCGTTTCCGTCGATTAAAACTGGACTAAAACCCTTTTTTTAGTTTTCGTTGACTAAAACTGGACTAAAACTATAACGAATTGGGATGACTAAATGTGATGTAAACAAATCAGCACTTTGTCCAAATGACTTGGACAAAATCTAAAATGCCTGCCAAAAACAACACTGGTCACAACACGTGTCTACAGAAGATTAATTGGCATGGGCGAAATTAATTAGTTTTATTTCATTCATGAGCTTATGTTTTGTTTTGGGTGGCTAAGGCTTAAAATGTGTAAAAATCTAATCCAACCTCAAATATAATTAATTCAATAAATTTATGATGCTACTAAAACATCGAAGCAGCCTCCTCCAGGCTTTACAGACTCAGAAATGGAGGTATGCGTATCATGTGCTCATCCTGTCGTGTCTCGAGATGTTAAAATTGCAGTTAGATAGACGTGTGCTGATTAGACAAGACTTCTAATATATCTGGTGTCACAGGATATTTGTCAGTGAATGTGTATGTCTGGTTTGAGGCTCACTCAGCTTTTTCTTGTGTTGTGGGGTCCAGTTGAGTTGAATTGCGAGTCAGGTATGTTGGCCATCTGACACCCAACTGTCAGGTTTGCGTTCGTGGGGACCCCGTAGAGCCATTTTTATTGTTGACATAAATCATAGCTAATCATCTTTTCCTTCATTATCATATGAAATACAGTTAGGAGTTGTATGTGCCTTTACTATGTTATAATCTTAGAACCTACCAGCCACTACAGCTGTCCGACAAGAAGACTTTTGGCTGTCCTGTGCTCCATTGCGGCCCTGGTGGCGTTCAAAAGACAACCTGTGACTGAAATATCAGTCACAACATATCTCTACTGAAGATTAATTGTCATGCGCTAAAGTAATTGGTTTTGTTTCATTCGTGAACTTGTTCTTTAAAATGTGTAAAATTCTGATCCATTTTCTTTTTTTTAAATTCATTAAATTAATATTCAACTTGTTCATTAGGATGGAGGACAACCGACAATGACTGAATCGGCTGAGGTTGATGCCACCAGAACATCGAAGCAGCCTTCTCAAGGTTTGACAGACTCTGAAAAGGAGGTATGCGTATCATGTGGTCATCCTGTCGTGTCTTGAGATGTTAAAATTACAGTTAGATAGACCTGTGCTGGTTGGACAAGTTTTCTAATATATCTGGACATAAATCGTAGCTAATAATATTTTCCCTCATCATCATATGATATACAGTTATGCGTAGTGTATGTCTTTACTATGTTACAATCTAAGAACCTACCAGCCACTACAGTTCTCTCATTGGGAGACTTAAGCTTTCGTCAGGCTGTCGACTGCTGCATTGCCCTCTTATTGGCTTTAAGTACACAACCTGTAACTGAATTATCTGTCAGAACAGAACCTATGTGTCCACAGCAGGTGATTTGGCATGTGGATTCTTCAGATTGTTAGAAAATAGGTAAAATTGTGATCAAAAGTTTAAAATGTATAAAATTCTGGTATAGTTTGCAATAGTATATCTATTAAATCATTTCAAAACTTCTTAACAAGGATGGAGAACATTGGCTGTGACCGAATTGGTTGAGGTTTACATTACCAGGACCATTGAGCAGCCTCCTCGGGATCTACAAATTTAGGAATGAAGATATGCATCCCATGTTACAATCCTGTTATGGCCCGAGGTTTTGAAGTTGCAGTTACATATTGGGCTGGGCGATATGGCTGATAAGTACATAGCGATATAAGTATTTCATATGGGTCCATCGATACACATTGAATTCTTTTTTCATATTATTTTATTCATTATTTTTTTTATTTTCCAATATTTTCACTGCCCTGTTAAAAAAACATTTAATGTAGTTTTCCTCCCGGGAGCTTTTTGTTACGGTCAATTAAGTGTTTTTGTTAAATATAGCTGCGTAGAATAATTATATGCATTATTATCGTACCACAATGTTTTGGTTTTGCAAATAATTTCCTAAAATCATTCTAATTTTGTTATTACATTATTTTGTCATAATATCATTCATCAATATTTTAGTTTTTTTTTTTTTTCAAATAGAATTAAGACCTTTTTCTGTGCAGATTCCTCTGGGGATTAAGTATTTAATGGGTTCTCAATTTTCTCTTGGACTCTGATGCAACCCAGTCTCCTCCCTTGGACAAAAAATATGGGCTGAATCTTCCTTGGAATAACGACACAGATTCTGACGAATCATTGTCAAATCCTGCCCCTGAACTTTGTTCCTCAGACCCAGACCATATTACTATCCCAAGGCTCAGGAGGACCAAAAGTATACAGGTAAACAACCCATATAGATTTCAGGGAATCTTACAAGCAAATTGCATATATTTTATTGGTCTCCTACCTTCTATCCTTTATATTTCGTTGTTGTTGTTGTTTTTTAGATTAAAAAAACAGGCTGACTTTGGAATGGATAAGCATTATTACTCCAACTCAGATGACAGTGGAGATGAATATATTCCGGATACAAGTGAGGCCTCTGATTCAGACGGAAGTGAATCTTTGAAAATTGTGGACCCTCTCTTGAAGTCTAAGAATGCCTTCAGAGATTTTTCTCCCACACCACGAATCTCAAAAGCCACCTCAACGCAGGTTGTTAATCAAGGGCGTTCACCCGTTCGGAGGAGTAGCAGCACTGGTGTGATTCTTGAATTCTATGGCTCTTCAAATATTTGTGCAGTTTAACACAAATCATCCAAAATAGAATTCAAGCACATCTGTGACAGAAATTCAAATTCAGAAGTCAAAGAGAGAGAACAAAAAAAAAATCTAATGCTGCCCTTCTTCCGAAGACATATACTGTAAACATTAAATGTATGTTAGGACAATCTTGAAAAAAGTATTAGAACACCCTTTACTTTTATTTCTTGTTAATTTTATTAACCAAAATATGTCCATTTTTATTACAGATTAATGAATACAAAATTAAAACTCTAATCAGCTACTTTTTAATCGTTATATTTGTATAAACAAATGTTATACATCTGTGTGTTAACTTATACAAGAAATGACGGAAAAGCAAGGGTGGTTTAGTATTTTTTTATCGTATATAGTCTGTATAATATCTTTAACCTATGCTGATGCTGTTTAATACTGATTTAAATAATAATAATAATGTCATAATCTGTTGGTTTTACATGAACAAAACCTTTCAAGCACTTTTTAAAATTCTAAATACTACCTCTTGTCAGTAAGTTGGTTCACAGCACTGCCTTGGAGTGAAAGTGTGTAGTGCTGAGACAGTCGGTATGTGCTGAGTCGTCTGACGTTTGTGTGACTGGTACCCAGGAAGGTAGCAAAACCAGGCAGTGTGTATGTCGTACCCAGGAAGGCAGAGAAACCAAGCAATATGTATGTGGTACCCACGAAGGCAGAGAAACTAAGCAGTGTGTATGTGGTACCCGGGAAGGTAGCAAAACCAGGGAGTGTGCATAGATACAGACCCCAAAAGTGATTAAAACCAAATAAAGTCCCCAGAAGATCATCTGTAGTCAGGTGAAGGACCCTGTACTTTGTTCAACTCATTTACTCCCTTAGACGTACAAAGACGTCTTTTAATGCAATGGCGCCCTCTACCAAAGACGTATAAGTACGTTTCCTGTCTTTTTTACGTCATAGTGTACATAAGGGTCTGATGCAACCTCTGACTGAGAATCAGCCTTGTCCGCATTGTGAATCATGTAAAAATCACCCAGCAGGGGGCAGAGGTGCAAAAGATCCGCCTTGAATCTGCGCCAGAGGTACAAATGGGGGGGCGGGATCCTGGGGTAGACTTATAAGTGTGGAGAGCAGCGTGGGTAGCAGCAGCATCGGCAGCACTAGCAGCAGTCGCATTAGTAGCGTTAGCAATGAAATCCTCCAAGCAAATGACGATCGAGGAATGCTTTTTTGTAAAAAAAAGCTTCCTAAAAGCATCAAGGCGATGGAGACGCTTTGGTTGAGAGGATGACGCTTCGTCGTCGTCACAACAAAACGGCGTCTAAAGAGGGTGCGCGTGCCTTGCGGCCTGCATCGCCTGCCTTCGGACAATAGCCAAAGCAGCTGAGAGTCCTCACCAGATCCCCCCGAACGAGGAGGTAAGCGCTCGCAAGTTACCATTGAACATGTGGTTTTACCCCTCATGCTTTTATTGTACATATCATGCATCTTGCGGGCAGAAAATGTCGCGTCAATGTGCAGTTAGAAGCGAGCTTGCTCGCTGACTTCCTCGTCCGGCCGCCTCTATTGCACAATTACACGCGAGCGTAAGTCCTCGCCGACGAGGAAGTAAACGCTCGCAAGTTACCATTAAACATGTGGTTTTAGCCCTCATGCTTTTATTGTACATATCATGCATCTTGCGGGCAGAAAATGTCGCGTAAATGTGCAGTTAGACGCAAGCTTGCTCGCTGACTTTCTCGTCCGGGCGCCTATTGCACAATTACACGCGAGAGGAAGTAAACGCTCGCAAGTTACCATTGAACATGTGGTTTTAGCCCTCATGCTTTTATTGTACATATCATGCATCTTGCGGGCAGAAAATGTCGCGTAAATGTGCAGTTACGCGCGAGCGCATCTCCTCCCGACGAGGAAACAACAATACTGAATGGTGTGGTAATCATGCATACTTTCTAAAATTCACAGATTGTGCATCCCGCGGCAAGAAAGTTCCTCCTCGTCTTGTTGGTGTAAAGAAAGGTAAATTATAATATGAAACTTCACACGCCAGCAATAAAATGCAGCAATAAATATATATTTCCAATTGTTTATATTTCTGTAATTTACAGGTTGTGCATCAGGAAGCAGTGGTTCCGGATGGCGTCACACTGGATGGCAACCGAGGAAAATCGACTTTACAGCAACCCCTGGACCACTGAATGCCGCTGCCCATTTGGAGTCTGAGGAGCCAGCTGATTTCCTGCAGCTGTTTCTCACGGATGAGCTTCTGCAGCACATCGCGGATGCCAGCAATCACTTCCCAGACAATTATTTTCACACAAACCCCAGTGGACAAACACAAGCTCGCCTATTTTCCACGGACCAGCAAAGCCAGACCACAACGAAAGTGTCGGGTCTGTTTGCGCAAAGGCAAACGGAGTGAAACAAGAATGTGGTGTGAACTATGTTGTGTGCCCTTGCATCAAGGCAACTGTTTTATTTTATATCACACAAAAAAAAAGTATGTATGACACTGATGTATTTCATTTTTGTACATAGTTCAACAGTTCAGTCGTTTAGTGTTATGTGCAAATAAATTTATTTTATCAAAAACATTTTTTGTGCTTTTTTTTGTTATTTTATAGAAGGCATGCATTATTTAGATGTTAGAGGTGTCATGAAAGCCATAAATAATAGTGTCAAAATTCAAATTATGGTCAAAATGCATCAGTTTACAAAGCTCATTTTCTCAGTTTTTTCCCCAGGGATTGGAGTTTTCATGAAATTTAGCTATTTTCAAATGCTGATTGCTCAAGAATGGAAAAAGATAGGAACAAACATTTTTTTTCTGTTGAAAGAAGAGAGGCTCATCTTTCTTCGGGTGTGCTCCATGTCTATATAGCATTAGAATACTATATTCTGTGGGCCTTGCAATATTAGTCAAAACCCAGGAAAACGCTGGGATTGAGCGGGTTGCTCCAGTGAAAATGGCTGGTATTTAATGAGTTAAGACTGGTTAGGACATCCGGCTCGCAGTCCCAAGGTGCAGGGTTCGATCCCGGGACCCAGCTTTCCTGTGTGGAGGTTGCATTTGTGAGTGAGTTTGAGCGCAGATGGTTGTTCGTCTTTGCGTGCCCTGCGATTGGCTGGCAACCACTTCAGGGTGTGCCCCGCCTACTGTCCGTTGACAGCTGGGTAGGCTCCAGCACGCTATCCTTGTGAGAATAAGCGGATTGGATATTACATGTATGTGTTTATGCCCTAGGCCAGGCGAGGGCAAACTACGGCCCGGGGGCCACATGCGGCCCGTTAAGTTTTAATCCGGGCCGCCGAACTTGAAAAAAATTTAATGAATAAACCTTGTTAATGTTTTATTTTCTAAACACTGTGGTTTTCAAAGACAAATATTATTGTTGGAATGCTTTTATTCACTTTCATTTAAAATTAAATGTATTTTTTTTCTCAGATGAGGTGAGGTTTCCAAAACACTCCATCCATCTGCTCCTGGTCCGGCCCCTCTGTCATATTTTAGAACCCATTGTGGTCCTCCAATCAAAAAGTTTGCCCGCCCCTGCCCTAGGCTTTGTGTCTTTGCTTGGTTGACTGTGTAATGAGTGTATGAATGCATTTCTTTCTACCAGACACCTTGGACTTCCCATGGCAGATTAATAATCTATTTTATCTATCCATCAGGGTCACGAATGTCATTTGATGAGTAGAGAATTTAGAGTCTCCAATTAACCTAATATACATGGATTTGCGCATGGAAACCTGAGAAAAAGCCCTTAGTCCTACTTTTCCATCTGAACCACTTTATCCTCACGAGGGTCACAGCCGTGACATCCCAGCTGACTTCAGAAAGTAAGTGGGCGACGACTCATGATCTCTTGGTTGAATAATATTGTTAGGGGCTCAAAATGGCCCTCTACAATAAAATGGCAGAAGAATATTGCGTTTTTTTTGTTTTGTCCAATTAACTTAAATAAAACTTGGGAAAATTTAATGATTACATGTAAACCAGCTGGTCTTCCCCATACCAAGCCCTGGCTAAAACTGACTGAAAAATGCATGATGTGTGCCTTTTAAACTCCTCGGCCCATCCACTATGCCAGGGATGGGCAAACTTTTTGATTGGGAGGGGGGGGGCACAATGAGTCCTAAAATACATTTAATTTTAAACGAAAGTGAACAAAAGCATTACAACAATATATATGTCTTTGAAAAACCACAGTATTTAGAAAATAAACCATTAACAAGGCTTATTCATTTAATTTTTTTCAAGTTTGGGGGGCTGGATTGAAACGTTTAACGGGCCACAAGTGGCCCCCGGGCCGTAGTTTGCCCAAGTGCCCTAAGCCAATTGATTCTAAAAAATAACAGTTTTCTTCATCAAAACAACATTTTATGATCAACATAAATGTTAGTGAGTACATAAAGGTATACTCATTCGATCTATCATAACCCCATGCACTTAGACTGTACAAAAAAAAGAAAATTTTTATTTTAAAACCTAGTATTTCGCCATGACGTCACACGCTAGCGTCAAGTGCTTGGCGCTAAAAACCCGGAAGTAACAGCGGCGCTCGGTTTGAAAGTGGAGAGTTGTGCATGGTAGGCGAATTCGGGAGAAATGTTTGTTGAACACGAGGACTGTGGCGTAGAAGATGGTTTAACAGCGATCTAGTGCGCACCCAACCGTGATGGCTGACCAACGAAATAAATGCGGACCGACGGAGTGGACTGACAGGACGTGGAAAACAGGTGTGTGGCATGTGCACGAATGTGGGAGCGCGTTCACTATGGTGGCAGCGATCGCAAAGCAGCAGCACCACTCCTTGACAAAAGTATTGTACTTTCTCTGATGTTTTGGGTTTGCTCTGCTTTGGGGTTTGTAGTTCTGGCCACGCAAAAGTAAC
This sequence comes from Idiotropiscis lumnitzeri, assembly GCF_059441095.1. Classification (NCBI taxonomy): domain Eukaryota; kingdom Metazoa; phylum Chordata; class Actinopteri; order Syngnathiformes; family Syngnathidae; genus Idiotropiscis; species Idiotropiscis lumnitzeri. Next base: position 3,505,436 of record NW_028283562.1, on the reverse strand, counting down.
AAAGCAAGTTCTTGGATGTCTGCTTTTTTCTTGAACTGTTAATTGGTTAACATCGTGGCTCTTATTTTTATCTAATGTATGGAGTTTGGTGGCTATCTATATGCACAACTATATTAGTTGCACTTGAAATTGCATACAGAAAATTAGTATAAATAGGTTACGCTATAAAGTATAACAATATTAACAATCGTTATTGTTGTTACTGTTTATTTATTTTATTTTGCAATAACTGTGCTCCAAGCTTAGCTGTTGTGCCAGCTGCCAAGTAAAAATATGTAATCTCACTCAATAATAGGAATAAATACTTAACTAACATCTCAATTTTTCGGGTTGGGCTGTGGGGGAGGGGAGGGTGGCTGCCTGACATAAAGCAGACTGTCCTGCACATGCGCAGACCAGCCGAGTGTGTGAAGTGTGCGTAAGTGCAGTACCGGGACCGACCACTAGACAGCGATCCTGAGTAATTTTTCCGCACACACATTTCTAGCACACTCGTCTTGTTTTTGTGACCTTCCTGGAAAGCCCTGAAACTTTGACAGGACCTCCCCCTGAGCTTCTTATCACTGAATTCAATGCTCTTTTTTGTGGGGCCCAGATTTTTGGTCCCCACAAAAATTTTGGTCCCCTACAGTGGGTGTGCTGTCCGATGTTGGTCCCCAACATGTAGCTTATACATACAAACACACACACACCCCCCTACTTGTTTTTGTGACATTGTTGGGCCACCTGAGCAAAACTCACATTGTGGGAACCACCCTTTCTAGTGGTTGTACAGCTCTGAAAAAAATCAGGCAGTGTCCAGGAATTTAGTTAAACACAAAAACCACTTCAAATTACCAATTAATGACCAGGAGGTCAAATGAGTGACTCAAGTGCATGTAATTCAGTCACTGTAGCCCAAAGATTCTCTGGGCCAGTGGATGAACCATTATTCGTCTTGGACAGCATTGAAGCAGGCCGTAGCCTGGTTTCTAAAGCTGAAAGACTTACTGACAGAGTAAAGGAAAATAGAAAGGAGTTAATCACATTAGGTGAAGAAGGCAAGATGAATTTATTCAAGAGAACTGTCAAAGGAAAGTATTTGACCTGCGACGACTTGGATAAAGCAGAAAGAGAACTTGTGAAATACTGTCAAAGGCGAAGTTTCAAAAAAGATTTAGCCATATTTGAAAAACAAAAAAGGGTGAAGAAAAGTAGCCCACTTTACAAGTTCAATATAGTACTTCAAGATGGTGTCATGAGGGTTGGTGGACAGTTGAGCCACGCAGCCATGCCTGAAACAGCAAAACAGCAAGCCATCTTGCCAAGGATTCACATAACACAAAGCTAGTCCTGAGATACATTCATGAGATTACAGCTCACGCTGGAAGGAACCACATGATGGCTAATCTGCATCAACAGTTTTGGATACCTCGAGCTGCTAGAGTCATCAGAAGAGTGCTACCTGACGATCCGCCTTTCAAGAGAATTGGCGTTGATTATTTTGGTCCATTCTAAGTAAGTAGGGTTAGAGGACAAGTAAAGAGATACGGCGTGATTTTTACATGTCTCGCTGTACGAGCCGTACATCTGGAAATTGCATCTTCACGTGACACAGATGCTTGTCTCAACGCAATCCGAAGATTTCTTGTCAGAAGAGGACAAGTGAGAGAGATGTATTCTGATAACGGAACCAACTTTAGATCAGCTGACAGTGAAATGAAGAAATCAATCAAAGAATGGAACACTAAGTAAATCGAGAAACACTTGCTGCAAAAAGGTATTCAGTGGCATAGCAATCCCCCAGCAGGTTCCCACCACGGAGGAAGCTGTGAGCGACTTATTTGGTCTGTGAGAAAAATCCTGAATGTCACTGTAAAAGAACAAATTTCGGGTGAAGAAAGTCAATATACCTTGCTTGGTGAGGCTGAAGCAGTTATAAACAGCAGGCCTATCACAAGGACATCTTCCGACCTCAACGACTTGGAAGCACTCACACCCAACACTCTGTTGTGGCTGAAGGTCAAACCTGAGTTACCTCCTGGAGTCTTCTGTAAAGACGACCAATACGCCCCAATACGTACCTCTGGGAATGAGCTGGTCAGCTCTTTAAAGAGTATTATGTAAGTTGAAATACATTAATCCATTTTTCTTTTTTGGACCATCTTTAACTGTGTAGTGTGTAATGTCTAAAATACAAAATGATCAGATTTTAGGGTGCAGTTGACGACTGTGGCACAGGTCCTCGCTCTACAAGTGCTAATAGTCTTCGGCAAAGAGAAAAATCTGCCATAAGGTACAGAAAACATTGGCATCAGAGTAAATGGATGCATGTTTTTGCAATGTGCGAGGAAACTGGCGAACTCAGAGAAAACTACGCAGGCTTGGGAGAACATGCAAACTCTACACAGGAAGGCCGGAGCCGGAATCGATCCCACAACCTCTGCATTGTGAGACCATCGTGCTCACAAGTCGCCCACCGTGGCGGCCGTCCATTATGAATGCCATCCCACCATCCATTATCTGTACGGCTTCTCCTCACAAGGGTTGCGGGGGGTGCTGGAGCCTATCCCAGCTATCTTGGGGCAGTAGGTGGGGTACACCCTAAACTGGTTGCCAGCCAATCGCAGGTCACACAAAGACAAACAACCATCCGCGCTCACACTCACACCAATTTAGGGTGTCCAAACAACCTGCCATGCATGTGTTTGGAATGTGGGAGGAAACCGGAGAACCCACGCAGGCGTGTGGGAAACATGCAAACTCCAAACAGGAAAGCCGGAATCAATCCCGCGACCTCTGCATTGTGAGACCATCGTGCTAACAAGTCGCCCACCATGCATCCCTGCTAAATAAATGATTAATTTTTACATTTTAGTATTTGTAAGCGATCTTGTGTTCATGACAGCATTTTCAACAGTGTGGGTGTTTGTATGAAAGCATTTCACTCGTGTATGGGCATGAGCATGTTTCAGTTGTATTTATGAATAACAATAATTTCACAATTGTGCCTGAGCGCCTTTCACTGGTGTGTATGAGAATGTTTCACCTATGTGTATGAGCGCATTTGACGAGTGTATGAGCAACAACTATTTCACTAGTGTGTATGAGAGCGTTTCACTCGTATGTATGATAGCGTTTCATAAGTATGCATGAGCAACAACAATTTCACTGGTGTGTAAGAGTACATTTCAGAAGTGTGAAGCGATTCCTGATTTTTGTCCCCAACGGCACCTCATACTCCCCATCTCCCGCTCACTTCTCCTGACCCCATGAGCCATCCCCGTTGCTACTACATGGAGATTTGATGTGTTTTTTTGTTTTTTTTGTTATTAGCTTCTTCAACATCTCTTCTGATTCTCATCTCTTCTCTGGCGCTCGTCTCCGCCTGTCTGATTTGAAGTCGACCTCAGAATTTGCACTATTTTGACATGACTTCTGTGGTAATCACTACTGACATATTGTGTCATTTGCTCAATAATACATTAAAATTATAATAAATAATTAAAATGGGTCCGGTGCCGAGCTCTGGCTTCATATCTTTAAAAGTGGTCTTCTCAAATCTGTTACTAATGGCCTCTAAATCAGTTGTGGTAGAGAAGGGGCAAATTAGACCTTATGGCATCTTAATTTGGTCAAGTCTTGTACCCATTTTCAAGGCCAGCGACTATTGCTTTAGCTATATACAAGAAAAGGATTACTCTGAATATACACAACAACAAATCCCAGATGTCCAACCCAAATGTTGTTTCAAAATAATCCAGTTCAGATGATAAACAAATGTATTGGTATGTTGAGGTCATTATTTCAAATCAAAATATACACTTCTTTTTCAGACAATGGGGAGGATCGAAGAAGTGGAAAAGTTGCAGGAGTAACTTCAAAACAATGCAAAGAGACAGAATCTGGAAGAATGTCAAGTTTGTCCATGTTTATATTTCTGGAATTTAGTGGGCGTGCATCTCGAAATGTTTGGGGATGGTTCGGGCTGCCAGACAAGACTTTCACTGCGAGCGCTGGACCACTGGATGCTGCGGCAAACAGCGGACTTCTTGCAGCTATTTATTACCAACAAGCTACTCCTGCACATCAATGATGCGGATGGCACAGACTGCTTTGCAGACAATTATTTTGAGGCAAAACCAAGAGGTCTGTAAGCACTCTGAAAACAAAGTAAAATATTTGACACCCACGGCAAAAAAAGCCATGCTACAGCATAGGGCTGGGCGATAAACCGAAAATTTACCGTTACCGAAATTTATTACAATGACCGAAATCATTTTGCCCATGTCGGTAAATTCGATGAATAAAAAAAGAAAAGCCTTTTGTCTGCGGCAATGTTCATGCCCCTTTAAGACCGCTACAGCGCCTCTAGTCATGTGACTCCACCCGTCTGTCGCTCTCGTTGCTGGCGATTCAAATCCAGAAGCTTTCTCACCACCCACAACACAACCATGCTGTGCTGAAAGTTCAAAGTGAGAAGCAAGGTTCGACAAGTGACAACAGCCCATGAACGGAGGCGACACCATACGAGAGAACGTCTCAGAGGTGGACGCGATAGCCTAGCACATAGCTAAAGATAAAGCTCCTCTAGTTACGTGGCGCGCACAGGATTTAAACGCTTCATGAAAGCCGTATTTCCCGATATGGACTACATCGGGCCGGGAGCTTAGACATGTCAAGCATTTTGCATCTACATCCGACTTGTGGTCGGGTCGCAACATGGATCCCTGATTGAGCCTAACTGTGCATTACATAGATGACAAGTGGCGACTGCGCAGCAGAGTACTCGAGACGGCACATTTTCCCCGATAATACCCACTTGTTTATTTGGCTTGCATTGACATTTTCTTTCATTTTATTTAGCGTTTTTTTATTTGCCATTATTTACATCATGAGAGCATTTTGGCGCAATCTATTTGCAGAAAAAGATTTCGCAAGAGGTACCCTTTTTCTTTGTGACATTGTTCAAGTCATGCAAAGCAAGCTCAGGGTTCGCGGTTAACCGCTTCCCGATTGCCCGGGGCAAGTGAAATTTGGCCACGGGCAAGGTAAAATTATGGGCAACTTGCCCGACCGGGCAAGCATTTTTTAAAGCAGCCAAATATCTTTAATTTTGACGAAAACGGTGGTGTGATCTGTTTGTGTGCACTGTATGGTGATGGTTTAACCCAGACAACCCCTTATGTTTTGGTATGGTCCATTGGCCTTATCGGGGGCAATGGGCGGGCGCTACGGGGATCAGTTAGTTCAGTGAATGTCGAGTTAAAGTGGACGTCAATAAATCCCGCAGTATTGGAACTCGCTGTCGTAGCATCCTCATTTGAAGTTTGAAAAACACAACAAAAACCTACGATATTTTGGCCGAAAATTGGCGACGAGTTCGTTCAAATCCGAACATTTCGGATTCCTCTGACATGACTAAAATAGCTCGAATATTTTTAAGTAGACAATTCAGTTGTGAGTAAGGAAGGGAGTAATATTTGATTATTGGCTGTTAATTCATTAGCTCCATGATGTGACCTGACATAGTGTCAGTGACTGTGTTCTGTATATGCTATGAAACTTATGGAGGCAGCACCACAGGCACTGGTCTTAAAGGAATACACAAATTTGCCACACTCATAATTTACTCATGTGATTCCTCAATTAATACGCTCTCCTGGACTTAAAATTGATCATCTGGATTGCTGTAATATCATTTTCCCAATTTAACATGCAGATTTGTTAATTATTAAAACTACAATTAACATTTTCAATAACTGCACAGGATGATACATTTGCTCTTGTGAGTAGGGTTTCATGGTTGACGATGAAAACAAGATTAATTTATGCTTATCAGATTATATGTTTATTTACATTTGTGGCGCACATTTTACAACCATAAACATTTTATTCTTAGAGAAAAAAAATTGTCACTTGCCCAAGTCGGGCAAGTAATTTGGCCACTCGGGCAAGGCAAATTTTAGTGGCACTTGCCCTATGGGCAAGCAGTTTTTAAAGTTAACCGCGAACCCTGCAAGCAATTTGGAATGTTCATACACATGATTTTTGTACTTTTATTTTTCATTGAAAGTAAAGTGTACCAGTTGGTCAATAAAAAAAACAGTCAATATGCAATTCCTGCATTTATTTTGATTTTAGTCCACGTGGGAATTTATCGTGCATTTATCGTTATCGAGGTAAAATTGCTCGATTTCTCGCGATATTGATTTGAGGTCATATCGCCCAGCCCTTCTACAGCATGTATACAGTGTGAGACGTGTTGTGTTCACTTGCTCCAAGGCAATTGTTTTAGTGTATACCACATACCCAACGAATTGTGTAATTTGTATGGCGGGGTGTACACATGCGTTGCAAAAACACATGCACACACTGTCACTCACGCACTTCCGTATATAGTTTATTTCAGCACCTTTTGTCATGCTGTTTTTATTTTATAGAAGGAAAGCATTATTTTGATGTCTGAGCTGTCACAAAAGAAAAAATAGAACTGTTGAAGTCAAGTCAAGCTTGTGCTTGAAATGTTTGTTCTTAGTTTCTCAGTTTTTCGTGAGCAATGGGAATTCAGTTATATTCAAACGCTGTCAGGTAAAGGCTCCATATTTTTATAGCATTATAGCACACTATTCTGTGGGCGCTAGAATTGAAGGGTTTGCGTTAGTAAAAATAGGTGGGATTAAATGAGCTGAAGTGTATCTCTTGAGTGCTCCTTAAATATTTGCCTGTGTTGGTATATTTTATTTTGGTCGTGTCATGTTTATTCTTACGCTGAAAGAGACATGAGGTGTTCGAAAAAAATAAATGATTTTTTTTTCCCGGTCAAAACTACCAATGGTGTCTGTTTTTTTTCCCTCCGTGAAATGTACGAGTTATCACTTTGACGCGCATGATGTCACGTGGCTGGAGGACTGGAGACTTGCACGAACAACATTTACGTTGAAATGTAACAATGACACATATATCGACATCTAACAAACATGCATGGGCATCTAACATTGACACTTACATTGACGTCTATAACATAAACCATTACAATCACATCTAACAAACACGGACATCTAACAGACACATCGACATCCATCATAAACATTTACATAGACATCGACATCTAACCAACCTTTACATAGACATCTTACACACATCGACATCTAACAAACATTTACATAGACATCTAACATAAACACATCTAATATAGACACATAGATTGACATCTAACATCGACACATTGAGATCTAACATAGACATACATTGACATCTAACATAGACTGTTACATCGACAACTAACATCGACACAAGGCTTTGTCAAATGACACGTCATGACGACATATACAGAGACACAAGGCACAACAGCATATTTTTGGTACAAATTGAACCCGATATGTTAGCTACCTCGTTCGACTTAAAGGGTTAGCGAACTTGTTATGGTGGTTGAGGCGTGGTGGCTACCCAGCTCGTGTAGTGTATATTAAACTTAAGTTAATAATTTATGACCAGTAAACACGGATGTTGTAACGCAAAACAATGTTCAAATGTTAGTTTTTTTTCAACACATTTCATGAGAAAAAGCTCTACTTGTCTGTGAGAAATGTATGTTGTAGACCCATTATATAACACAATATTACACAATTTTACATTGGAATTTCATTTAATAAAACATTGACAATTATCTTTACAAACACTGTGTATGATTCATCTTTTCATTTGTTGTTCAATGAGCAAAACAGTGGCGATCAAAACAGTGCAAATTAAATGACATTTTATAGGTATCTGGCTGCAATACAGTGAACCCTCGCTACTTCGCGGTTCACCTTTCGCGGGTTCAGTGCTTCGCGGGTCTAAAAAATATTCGGGGGCATTGTAGTTTCGCCGAGCGGCACGACGGGGCGCTGGAGTGGTTAGACGGCCGGCGTGCGCCGAAGAAGAACGTGGGCGAAGAGGAGAGTGGACAAAGAAGAGCACGTTCCCCCGGGCACGATTTGGGGCGACGTTTCGCGCGGTTCGGACCGTACCAGAGCTCCGGCCAGCGTGCGTGGCAGTTAAGCCGAAGAGGAACAACTTCCGCCCGGGCACTAGCGGGGCGACATTTCGCTCCGTTCGGGACCGTGCGAGAGCTCCGGAGGAGACCGGCCGGCGTGCGTGGTTGTTAAGCCGAAGAGGAACACCTTCCGCCCGGGCATGAGCGGAGCGCGAGGCTGTCAGTTATGAATGAATAAATGAATAAATAAATGAAGAATGCCAGGGCACACCGGACGGCGTACCAGCAGGTAAAAGTCGAAGTAATTAAATAAATACAAAAAGAAGTAATTGAATAAATACAAAAATAATGGCTGGGGAATAAAAAAATGTTTTAATAATTTTTTTTTTTTGTTATAACATGAATTTCACCCTCTCTCTCTCTACCCGTATATATATATATATATATATATATTATTTTATTTATTTATTTTTTTAAGCATTTTTGAAGGTGCGCCGCTACTTCGCACTTTTTTTTTTTAAGCATTTTTGAAGGTGCGCCGCTACTTCGCACTTTTTTTTTTTTAAGCATTTTTGAAGGTGCGCCGCTACTTCGCGGATTTTCAGTTTTCGCGGGTGGTCTCGGTCCCCATTAACCGCGATAACCGAGGGTTCACTGTAGTAAGTTACATTCTAATTTACATTTACAGGTAATGGAAATGACTACTGGTAACCTCAATTTAACTGTATTTCAGTCAGAATGCCTCAAACATCATAAAAAAATAAAACGTTGAGTATTATTTCTCCTTCAAAATGTCAGAAGAAATACTCTATAATGGCCTGACGACATTAACATAGTTTATAGTATATAGCAGGGGTGGGAAAACTTTTTTATTGGCGGGCCACAATGGGTTCTAAAATTTGACAGAGGGGCTGGACCAGGAGCAGATGGATGGAGTGTTTTGGTAACCTCATCTCATCTGAGAAAAAAAATACATTTAATTTTAAATGAAAGTGAACAAAAGCTTGTCTTTGAAAAACCACACTATTTTGAAAATAAAACATTAACAAGGTTTATTTTTTTTTTTTTCAAATTCGGCGGGCCGGATTAAAACGTTTAACGGGCCGCATGTGGCCCCCAGGCCGTAGTTTTCTCACGTCGGTATATAGCATAGCGGCATAGGTTCCCTCGTCAACATCAAGTGAGTTACCCTCTTACCAAGACCAAAATACGGGGCTCCCCATCTCCCGGTCACTTCTCCAGACCCCAACAGTCACCCTCGTTGCGAGAACTTTAAGATTCGATGTTTATTTTTTTTCGCTTCTTCAACTTCGTGTCTGATTCTTTTCTCTTCTCTGGCTCCAGGATTCCGCTGTCAATCAGATGACGATTGAGGCGGGACTTCCGGTTCAAAGTCACCCTCAGAGTTTGCAACCATTTGAGATGGCTTCTGTGGTAATAACAACTGTCATAGGTGCAATTTGCTCTATAAAGCATTAAAAAATAATAATAATAATAAATTACAAAAAATAGTCAAGTACAGCACTCGTCTCATAAACTAGGTAAGAATTTAGCGTTACTAACGTTGCTACACTATAAAGAGTGTTTTACTGACTAGCTAAACCCAGTTTTGGTTTAGCTGTTATAAAAGTTTGTTTTTTTAGTGCTGTAAATGCATTTTCAGCTCGCGCTGTACGCATTTGCTATGAGAGGCATTATCTCATAAGGGAAATATTGGACAATCAAATTAATGACTGCCCAGGCATCAGGATGTCTTTTTACACTATATAAAGGTGGAAATTTACATTGGAAACGTTTAGTTTAGCTGTTAATGAAGTTTCGTTTTTTTTAGTGCTGAAAATTCATTGTCTGCTGGCGCTGTACACTTTTTCTAAGTGTTGCAATATCTCATGAAGGAAATACTGGACAATCAAATTAATGACTTTCCAGGCTTCAGGATGCCTTTCTACACTATATAAAGGTGGAAATTTACATTGGAAACGTTTGGTTTAGCTGTTATAATAGTTTGTTTTTTTAGTGCTGTAAATGCATTTTCAGCTCGCGCTGTACACATTTGCTATGAGAGGCATTATCTCATAAGGGAAATATTGGACAATCAAATTAATGACTGCCCAGGCTTCAGGATGTCTTTTTACACTATATAAAGGTGGAAATTTACATTGGAAACGTTTGGTTTAGCTGTTAGAAAAGTTTGTTTTTTTAGTGCTGTAAATGCATTTTCAGCTCGCGCTGTACACATTTGCTATGAGAGGCATTATCTCATAAGGGAAATATTGGACAATCAAATTAATGACTGCCCAGGCTTCAGGATGTCTTTTTACACCATATAAGGGTGGAAATTTACATTGGAAACGTTTAGTTTAGCAGTTAATGAAGTTTCGTATTTTTAGTGCTGAAAATTCATTGTCTGCTGGCGCTGTACACTTTTTCTAAGTGTTGCAATATCTCATGAAGGAAATACTGGACAATCAAATAAATGACTTTCCAGGCTTCAGGATGCCTTTCTACACTATATAAAGGTGGAAATGTACATTGGAAACGTTTGGTTTAGCTGTTATAAAAGTTTGGTTTTTTAGTGCTGTAAATGCATTTTCAGCTCGCGCTGTACACATTTGCTATGAGAGGCATTATCTCAAAAGGGAAATATTGGACAATCAAATTAATGACTGCCCAGGCTTCAGGATGTCTTTTTACACTATATAAAGGTGGAAATTTACATTGGAAACGTTTGGTTTAGCTGTTATAAAAGTTTGGTTTTTTAGTGCTGAAAATGCATTTTCAGCTCGCACTGTACACATTTGCTATGTGAGGCATTATCTCATAAGGGGAATACTGGACAATCAAATTAATGACTTCCCAGGCTTCAGGATGCCTTTTTACACTCTATAAATGTGGAAATTTACATTGGAAACGTTTGGTTTAGCTGTTAATGAAGTTTCGTTTTTTTAGTGCTGAAAATTCATTGTCTGCTGGCGCTGTACACTTTTTCTAAGTGTTGCAATATCTCATGAAGGAAATACTGGACAATCAAATTAATGTCTTTCCAGGCTTCAGGATGCCTTTCTACACTATATAAAGGTGGAAATTTACATTGGAAACGTTTGGTTTAGCTGTTAATGAAGTTTCGTTTTTTTTAGTGCTGAAAATTCATTGTCTGCTGGCGCTGTACACTTTTTCTAAGTGTTGCAATATCTCATGAAGGAAATACTGGACAATCAAATTAATGACTTTCCAGGCTTCAGGATGCCTTTCTACACTATATAAAGGTGGAAATTTACATTGGAAACGTTTGGTTTAGCTGTTAATGAAGTTTCGTTTTTTTAGTGCTGAAAATTCATTGTCTGCAGGCGCTGTACACTTTTTCTAAGTGTTGCAATATCTCATGAAGGAAATACTGGACAATCAAATTAATGACTTTCCAGGCTTCAGGATGCCTTTCTACACTATATAAAGGTGGAAATTTACATTGGAAACGTTTGGTTTAGCTGTTATAAAAGTTTGGTTTTTTAGTGCTGTAAATGCATTTTCAGCTCGCGCTGTACACATTTGCTATGAGAGGCATTATCTCATAAGGGAAATATTGGACAATCAAATTAATGACTGCCCAGGCTTCAGGATGTCTTTTTACACTATATAAGGGTGGAAATTTACATTGGAAACGTTTAGTTTAGCTGTTAATGAAGTTTCGTTTTTTTAGTGCTGAAAATTCATTGTCTGCTGGCGCTGTACACTTTTTCTAAGTGTTGCAATATCTCATGAAGGAAATACTGGACAATCACATTAATGACTTTCCAGGCTTCAGGATGCCTTTCTACACTATATAAAGGTGGAAATGTACATTGGAAACGTTTGGTTTAGCTGTTATAAAAGTTTGGTTTTTTAGTGCTGTAAATGCATTTTCAGCTCGCGCTGTACACATTTGCTATGAGAGGCATTATCTCATAAGGGAAATATTGGACAATCAAATTAATGACTGCCCAGGCTTCAGGATGTCTTTTTACACTATATAAAGGTGGAAATTTACATTGGAAACGTTTGGTTTAGCTGTTATAAAAGTTTGGTTTTTTTAGTGCTGAAAATGCATTTTCAGCTCGCACTGTCCACATTTGCTATGTGAGGCATTATCTCATAAGGGAAATACTGGACAATCAAATTAATGACTGCCCAGGCTTCAGGATGTCTTTTTACACTATATAAAGGTGGAAATTTACATTGGAAACGTTTGGTTTAGCTGTTATAAAAGTTTGGTTTTTTAGTGCTGAAAATGCATTTTCAGCTCGCACTGTACACATTTGCTATGTGAGGCATTATCTCATAAGGGAAATACTGGACAATCAAATTAATGACTTCCCAGGCTTCAGGATGCCTTTTTACACTCTATAAATGTGGAAATTTACATTGGAAACGTTTGGTTTAGCTGTTAATGAAGTTTCGTTTTTTTAGTGCTGAGAATTCATTGTGTGCTGGCGCTGTACACTTTTTCTAAGTGTTGCAATATCTCATGAAGGAAATACTGGACAATCAAATTAATGACTTTCCGGGCTTCAGGATGCCTTTCTACACTATATAAAGGTGGAAATTTACATTTGAAACGTTTGGTTTAGCTGTTATAAAAGTTTGGTTTTTTAGTGCTGTAAATGCATTTTCAGCTCGCGCTGTACACTTTTTCTAAGTGTTGCAATATCTCATGAAGGAAATACTGGACAATCAAATTAATGACTTTCCAGGCTTCAGGATGCCTTTCTACACTATATAAAGGTGGAAATTTACATTGGAAACGTTTGGTTTAGCTGTTATAAAAATTTGGTTTTTTAGTGCTGTAAATGCATTTTCAGCTCGCGCTGTACACATTTGCTATGAGAGGCATTATCTCATAAGGGAAATATTGGACAATCAAATTAATGGCTGCCCAGGCTTCAGGATGTCTTTTTACACTATATAAAGGTGGAAATTTACATTGGAAACTTTTAGTTTAGCTGTTAATGAAGTTTCGTTTTTTTAGTGCTGTAAATGCATTTTCAGCTCGCGCTGTACACATTTGCTATGAGAGGCATTATCTCATAAGGGAAATATTGGACAATCAAATTAATGACTGCCCAGGCTTCAGGATGTCTTTTTACACTATATAAAGGTGGAAATTTACATTGGAAACGTTTGGTTTAGCTGTTATAAAAGTTTGGTTTTTTAGTGCTGTAAATGCATTTTCAGCTCGCGCTGTACACATTTGCTATGTGAGGCATTATCTCATAAGGGAAATACTGGACAATCAAATTAATGACTGCCCAGGCTTCAGGATGTCTTTTTACACTATATAAAGGTGGAAATTTACATTGGAAACGTTTGGTTTAGCTGTTATAAAAGTTTGGTTTTTTAGTGCTGAAAATGCATTTTCAGCTCGCACTGTACACATTTGCTATGTGAGGCATTATCTCATAAGGGAAATATTGGACAATCAAATTAATGACTGCCCAGGCTTCAGGATGTCTTTTTACACTATATAAGGGTGGAAATTTACATTGGAAACGTTTGGTTTAGCTGTTAATGAAGTTTCGTTTTTTTAGTGCTGAAAATTCATTGTCTGCTGGCGCTGTACACTTTTTCTAAGTGTTGCAATATCTCATGAAGGAAATACTGGACAATCAAATTAATGACTTTCCAGGCTTCAGGATGCCTTTCTACACTATATAAAGGTGGAAATTTACATTGGAAACGTTTGGTTTAGCTGTTATAAAAGTTTGGTTTTTTAGTGCTGTAAATGCATTTTCAGCTCGCGCTGTACACATTTGCTATGAGAGGCATTATCTCATAAGGGAAATATTGGACAATCAAATTAATGACTGCCCAGGCTTCAGGATGTCTTTTTACACTATATAAGGGTGGAAATTTACATTGGAAACGTTTAGTTTAGCTGTTAATGAAGTTTCGTTTTTTTAGTGCTGAAAATTCATTGTCTGCTGGCGCTGTACACTTTTTCTAAGTGTTGCAATATCTCATGAAGGAAATACTGGACAATCAAATTAATGACTTTCCAGGCTTCAGGATGCCTTTCTACACTATATAAAGGTGGAAATGTACATTGGAAACGTTTGGTTTAGCTGTTATAAAAGTTTGGTTTTTTAGTGCTGTAAATGCATTTTCAGCCCGCGCTGTACACATTTGCTATGAGAGGCATTATCTCAAAAGGGAAATACTGGACAATCAAATTAATGACTGCCCAGGCTTCAGGATGTCTTTTTACACTATATAAAGGTGGAAATTTACATTGGAAACGTTTGGTTTAGCTGTTATAAAAGTTTGGTTTTTTAGTGCTTAAAATGCATTTTCAGCTCGCACTGTACACATTTGCTATGTGAGGCATTATCTCATAAGGGAAATACTGGACAATCAAATTAATGACTTCCCCGGCTTCAGGATGCCTTTTTACACTCTATAAAGGTGGAAATTTACATTGGAAACGTTTGGTTTAGCTGTTATAAAAGTTTGTTTTTTTCGTGCTGTAAATGCATTTTCAGCTCGCGCTGTACACATTTGCAATGAGAGGCATTATCTCATAAGGGAAATATTGGACAATCAAATTAATGACTGCCCAGGCTTCAGGATGTCTTTTTACACTATATAAAGGTGGAAATTTACATTGGAAACGTTTAGTTTAGCTGTTAATGAAGTTTCGTTTTTTTAGTGCTGAAAATTCATTGTCTGCTGGCGCTGTACACTTTTTCTAAGTGTTGCAATATCTCATGAAGGAAATACTGGACAATCAAATTAATGACTTTCCAGGCTTCAGGATGCCTTTCTACACTATATAAAGGTGGAAATTTACATTGGAAACGTTTGGTTTAGCTGTTATAAAAGTTTGGTTTTTTAGTGCTGAAAATGCATTTTCAGCTCGCGCTGTACACATTTGCTATGTGAGGCATTATCTCATAAGGGAAATACTGGACAATCAAATTAATGACTGCCCAGGCTTCAGGATGTCTTTTTACACTATATAAAGGTGGAAATTTACATTGGAAACGTTTGGTTTAGCTGTTATAAAAGTTTGGTTTTTTAGTGCTGAAAATGCATTTTCAGCTCGCACTGTACACATTTGCTATGTGAGGCATTATCTCATAAGGGAAATATTGGACAATCAAATTAATGACTGCCCAGGCTTCAGGATGTCTTTTTACACTATATAAGGGTGGAAATTTACATTGGAAACGTTTGGTTTAGCTGTTAATGAAGTTTCGTTTTTTTAGTGCTGAAAATTCATTGTCTGCTGGCGCTGTACACTTTTTCTAAGTGTTGCAATATCTCATGAAGGAAATACTGGACAATCAAATTAATGACTTTCCAGGCTTCAGGATGCCTTTCTACACTATATAAAGGTGGAAATTTACATTGGAAACGTTTGGTTTAGCTGTTATAAAAGTTTGGTTTTTTAGTGCTGTAAATGCATTTTCAGCTCGCGCTGTACACATTTGCTATGAGAGGCATTATCTCATAAGGGAAATATTGGACAATCAAATTAATGACTGCCCAGGCTTCAGGATGTCTTTTTACACTATATAAGGGTGGAAATTTACATTGGAAACGTTTAGTTTAGCTGTTAATGAAGTTTCGTTTTTTTAGTGCTGAAAATTCATTGTCTGCTGGCGCTGTACACTTTTTCTAAGTGTTGCAATATCTCATGAAGGAAATACTGGACAATCAAATTAATGACTTTCCAGGCTTCAGGATGCCTTTCTACACTATATAAAGGTGGAAATGTACATTGGAAACGTTTGGTTTAGCTGTTATAAAAGTTTGGTTTTTTAGTGCTGTAAATGCATTTTCAGCCCGCGCTGTACACATTTGCTATGAGAGGCATTATCTCAAAAGGGAAATACTGGACAATCAAATTAATGACTGCCCAGGCTTCAGGATGTCTTTTTACACTATATAAAGGTGGAAATTTACATTGGAAACGTTTGGTTTAGCTGTTATAAAAGTTTGGTTTTTTAGTGCTTAAAATGCATTTTCAGCTCGCACTGTACACATTTGCTATGTGAGGCATTATCTCATAAGGGAAATACTGGACAATCAAATTAATGACTTCCCCGGCTTCAGGATGCCTTTTTACACTCTATAAAGGTGGAAATTTACATTGGAAACGTTTGGTTTAGCTGTTATAAAAGTTTGTTTTTTTCGTGCTGTAAATGCATTTTCAGCTCGCGCTGTACACATTTGCAATGAGAGGCATTATCTCATAAGGGAAATATTGGACAATCAAATTAATGACTGCCCAGGCTTCAGGATGTCTTTTTACACTATATAAAGGTGGAAATTTACATTGGAAACGTTTAGTTTAGCTGTTAATGAAGTTTCGTTTTTTTAGTGCTGAAAATTCATTGTCTGCTGGCGCTGTACACTTTTTCTAAGTGTTGCAATATCTCATGAAGGAAATACTGGACAATCAAATTAATGACTTTCCAGGCTTCAGGATGCCTTTCTACACTATATAAAGGTGGAAATTTACATTGGAAACGTTTGGTTTAGCTGTTATAAAAGTTTGGTTTTTTAGTGCTGTAAATGCATTTTCAGCTCGCGCTGTACACATTTGCTATGAGAGGCATTATCTCATAAGGGAAATATTGGACAATCAAATTAATGACTGCCCAGGCTTCAGGATGTCTTTTTACACTATATAAAGGTGGAAATTTACATTGGAAACGTTTGGTTTAGCTGTTATAAAAGTTTGGTTTTTTAGTGCTGTAAATGCATTTTCAGCTCGCGCTGTACACATTTGCTATGAGAGGCATTATCTCATAAGGGAAATATTGGACAATCAAATTAATGGCTGCCCAGGCTTCAGGATGTCTTTTTACACTATATAAAGGTGGAAATTTACATTGGAAACTTTTAGTTTAGCTGTTAATGAAGTTTCGTTTTTTTAGTGCTGAAAATTCATTGTCTGCTGGCGCTGTACACTTTTTCTAAGTGTTGCAATATCTCATGAAGGAAATACTGGACAATCAAATTAATGACTTTCCAGGCTTCAGGATGCCTTTCTACACTATATAAAGGTGGAAATGTACATTGGAAACGTTTGGTTTAGCTGTTATAAAAGTTTGGTTTTTTAGTGATGTAAATGCATTTTCAGCTCGCGCTGTACACATTTGCTATGAGAGGCATTATCTCATAAGGGAAATATTGGACAATCAAATTAATGACTGCCCAGGCTTCAGGATGTCTTTTTACACTATATAAGGGTGGAAATTTACATTGGAAACGTTTAGTTTAGCTGTTAATGAAGTTTCGTTTTTTTAGTGCTGAAAATTCATTGTCTGCTGGCGCTGTACACTTTTTCTAAGTGTTGCAATATCTCATGAAGGAAATACTGGACAATCAAATTAATGACTTTCCAGGCTTCAGGATGCCTTTCTACACTATATAAAGGTGGAAATTTACATTGGAAACGTTTGGTTTAGCTGTTATAAAAGTTTGTTTTTTTAGTGCTGTAAATACATTTTCAGCTCGCGCTGTACACATTTGCTATGAGAGGCATTATCTCATAAGGGAAATATTGGACAATTAAATTAATGACTGCCCAGGCTTCAGGATGTCTTTTTACACTATATAAAGGTGGAAATTTACATTGGAAACGTTTGGTTTAGCTGTTATAAAAGTTTGGTTTTTTAGTGCTGAAAATGCATTTTCAGCTCGCACTGTACACATTTGCTATGTGAGGCATTATCTCATAAGGGAAATACTGGACAATCAAATTAATGACTTCCCAGGCTTCAGGATGCCTTTTTACACTCTATAAATGTGGAAATTTACATTGGAAACGTTTGGTTTAGCTGTTAACGAAGTTTCGTTTTTTTAGTGCTGAAAATTCATTGTCTGCTGGCGCTGTACACTTTTTCTAAGTGTTGCAATATCTCATGAAGGAAATACTGGACAATCAAATTAATGACTTTCCAGGCTTCAGGATGCCTTTCTACACTATATAAAGGTGGAAATTTACATTTGAAACGTTTGGTTTAGCTGTTATAAAAGTTTGTTTTTTTAGTGCTGTAAATGCATTTTCAGCTCGCGCTGTACACATTTGCTATGAGAGGCATTATCTCATAAGGGAAATATTGGACAATCAAATTAATGACTGCCCAGGCTTCAGGATGTCTTTTTACACTATATAAAGGTGGAAATATACATTGGAAACGTTTAGTTTAGCTGTTAATGAAGTTTCGTTTTTTTAGTGCTGAAAATTCATTGTCTGCTGGCGCTGTACACTTTTTCTAAGTGTTGCAATATCTCATGAAGGAAATACTGGACAATCAAATTAATGACTTTCCAGGCTTCAGGATGCCTTTCTACACTATATAAAGGTGGAAATTTACATTGGAAACGTTTGGTTTAGCTGTTATAAAAGTTTGTTTTTTTAGTGCTGTAAATACATTTTCAGCTCGCGCTGTACACATTTGCTATGAGAGGCATTATCTCATAAGGGAAATATTGGACAATCAAATTAATGACTGCCCAGGCTTCAGGATGTCTTTTTACACTATATAAAGGTGGAAATTTACATTGGAAACGTTTGGTTTAGCTGTTATAAAAGTTTGGTTTTTTAGTGCTGTAAATGCATTTTCAGCTCGCGCTGTACACATTTTCTATGAGAGGCATTATCTCATAAGGGAAATATTGGACAATCAAATTAATGACTGCCCAGGCTTCAGGATGTCTTTTTACACTATATAAAGGTGGAAATATACATTGGAAACGTTTAGTTTAGCTGTTAATGAAGTTTCGTTTTTTTAGTGCTGAAAATTCATTGTCTGCTGGCGCTGTACACTTTTTCTAAGTGTTGCAATATCTCATGAAGGAAATACTGGACAATCAAATTAATGACTTTCCAGGCTTCAGGATGCCTTTCTACACTATATAAAGGTGGAAATTTACATTGGAAACGTTTGGTTTACCTGTTATAAAAGTTTGTTTTTTTAGTGCTGTAAATGCATTTTCAGCTCGCGCTGTACACATTTGCTATGAGAGGCATTATCTCATAAGGGAAATATTGGACAATCAAATTAATGACTGCCCAGGCTTCAGGATGTCTTTTTACACTATATAAAGGTGGAAATATACATTGGAAACGTTTAGTTTAGCTGTTAATGAAGTTTCGTTTTTTTAGTGCTGAAAATTCATTGTCTGCTGGCGCTGTACACTTTTTCTAAGTGTTGCAATATCTCATGAAGGAAATACTGGACAATCAAATTAATGACTTTCCAGGCTTCAGGATGCCTTTCTACACTATATAAAGGTGGAAATTTACATTGGAAACGTTTGGTTTAGCTGTTATAAAAGTTTGTTTTTTTAGTGCTGTAAATACATTTTCAGCTCGCGCTGTACACATTTGCTATGAGAGGCATTATCTCATAAGGGAAATATTGGACAATCAAATTAATGACTGCCCAGGCTTCAGGATGTCTTTTTACACTATATAAAGGTGGAAATTTACATTGGAAACGTTTGGTTTAGCTGTTATAAAAGTTTGGTTTTTTAGTGCTGTAAATGCATTTTCAGCTCGCGCTGTACACATTTTCTATGAGAGGCATTATCTCATAAGGGAAATATTGGACAATCAAATTAATGACTGCCCAGGCTTCAGGATGTCTTTTTACACTATATAAAGGTGGAAATATACATTGGAAACGTTTAGTTTAGCTGTTAATGAAGTTTCGTTTTTTTAGTGCTGAAAATTCATTGTCTGCTGGCGCTGTACACTTTTTCTAAGTGTTGCAATATCTCATGAAGGAAATACTGGACAATCAAATTAATGACTTTCCAGGCTTCAGGATGCCTTTCTACACTATATAAAGGTGGAAATTTACATTGGAAACGTTTGGTTTACCTGTTATAAAAGTTTGTTTTTTTAGTGCTGTAAATGCATTTTCAGCTCGCGCTGTACACATTTGCTATGTGAGGCATTATCTCATAAGGGAAATACTGGACAATCAAATTAATGACTGCCCAGGCTTCAGGATGTCTTTTTACACTATATAAAGGTGGAAATTTACATTGGAAACGTTTGGTTTAGCTGTTATAAAAGTTTGTTTTTTTAGTGCTGAAAATGCATTTTCAGCTCGCACTGTACACATTTGCTATGTGAGGCATTATCTCATAAGGGAAATACTGGACAATCAAATTAATGACTTCCCAGGCTTCAGGATGCCTTTTTACACTCTATAAATGTGGAAATTTACATTGGAAACGTTTGGTTTAGCTGTTAATGAAGTTTCGTTTTTTTAGTGCTGAAAATTCATTGTCTGCTGGCGCTGTACACTTTTTCTAAGTGTTGCAATATCTCATGAAGGAAATACTGGACAATCAAATTAATGACTTTCCAGGCTTCACAGGATGCCTTTCTACACTATATAAAGGTGGAAATTTACATTGGAAACGTTTGGTTTAGCTGTTATAAAAGTTTGGTTTTTTAGTGCTGTAAATGCATTTTCAGCTCGCGCTGTACACATTTGCTATGAGAGGCATTATCTCATAAGGGAAATATTGGACAATCAAATTAATGACTGCCCAGGCTTCAGGATGTCTTTTTACACTATATAAAGGTGGAAATTTACATTGGAAACGTTTGGTTTATCTGTTATAAAAGTTTGGTTTTTTAGTGCTGTAAATGCATTTTCAGCTCGCGCTGTACACATTTGCTATGAGAGGCATTATCTCATAAGGGAAATATTGGACAATCAAATTAATGACTGCCCAGGCTTCAGGATGTCTTTTTAAACTATATAAAGGTGGAAATTTACATTGGAAACGTTTGGTTTAGCTGTTATAAAAGTTTGGTTTTTTAGTGCTGTAAATGCATTTTCAGCTCGCGCTGTACACATTTGCTATGAGAGGCATTATCTCATAAGGGAAATATTGGACAATCAAATTAATGGCTGCCCAGGCTTCAGGATGTCTTTTTACACTATATAAAGGTGGAAATTTACATTGGAAACGTTTAGTTTAGCTGTTAATGAAGTTTCGTTTTTTTTAGTGCTGAAAATTCATTGTCTGCTGGCGCTGTACACTTTTTCTAAGTGTTGCAATATCTCATGAAGGAAATACTGGACAATCAAATTAATGACTTTCCAGGCTTCAGGATGCCTTTCTACACTATATAAAGGTGGAAATGTACATTGGAAACGTTTGGTTTAGCTGTTATAAAAGTTTGGTTTTTTAGTGCTGTAAATGCATTTTCAGCCCGCGCTGTACACATTTGCTATGAGAGGCATTATCTCAAAAGGGAAATACTGGACAATCAAATTAATGACTGCCCAGGCTTCAGGATGTCTTTTTACACTATATAAAGGTGGAAATTTACATTGGAAACGTTTGGTTTAGCTGTTATAAAAGTTTGGTTTTTTAGTGCTTAAAATGCATTTTCAGCTCGCACTGTACACATTTGCTATGTGAGGCATTATCTCATAAGGGAAATACTGGACAATCAAATTAATGACTTCCCCGGCTTCAGGATGCCTTTTTACACTCTATAAAGGTGGAAATTTACATTGGAAACGTTTGGTTTAGCTGTTATAAAAGTTTGTTTTTTTCGTGCTGTAAATGCATTTTCAGCTCGCGCTGTACACATTTGCAATGAGAGGCATTATCTCATAAGGGAAATATTGGACAATCAAATTAATGACTGCCCAGGCTTCAGGATGTCTTTTTACACTATATAAAGGTGGAAATTTACATTGGAAACGTTTAGTTTAGCTGTTAATGAAGTTTCGTTTTTTTAGTGCTGAAAATTCATTGTCTGCTGGCGCTGTACACTTTTTCTAAGTGTTGCAATATCTCATGAAGGAAATACTGGACAATCAAATTAATGACTTTCCAGGCTTCAGGATGCCTTTCTACACTATATAAAGGTGGAAATTTACATTGGAAACGTTTGGTTTAGCTGTTATAAAAGTTTGGTTTTTTAGTGCTGTAAATGCATTTTCAGCTCGCGCTGTACACATTTGCTATGAGAGGCATTATCTCATAAGGGAAATATTGGACAATCAAATTAATGACTGCCCAGGCTTCAGGATGTCTTTTTACACTATATAAAGGTGGAAATTTACATTGGAAACGTTTGGTTTAGCTGTTATAAAAGTTTGGTTTTTTAGTGCTGTAAATGCATTTTCAGCTCGCGCTGTACACATTTGCTATGAGAGGCATTATCTCATAAGGGAAATATTGGACAATCAAATTAATGGCTGCCCAGGCTTCAGGATGTCTTTTTACACTATATAAAGGTGGAAATTTACATTGGAAACTTTTAGTTTAGCTGTTAATGAAGTTTCGTTTTTTTAGTGCTGAAAATTCATTGTCTGCTGGCGCTGTACACTTTTTCTAAGTGTTGCAATATCTCATGAAGGAAATACTGGACAATCAAATTAATGACTTTCCAGGCTTCAGGATGCCTTTCTACACTATATAAAGGTGGAAATGTACATTGGAAACGTTTGGTTTAGCTGTTATAAAAGTTTGGTTTTTTAGTGATGTAAATGCATTTTCAGCTCGCGCTGTACACATTTGCTATGAGAGGCATTATCTCATAAGGGAAATATTGGACAATCAAATTAATGACTGCCCAGGCTTCAGGATGTCTTTTTACACTATATAAGGGTGGAAATTTACATTGGAAACGTTTAGTTTAGCTGTTAATGAAGTTTCGTTTTTTTAGTGCTGAAAATTCATTGTCTGCTGGCGCTGTACACTTTTTCTAAGTGTTGCAATATCTCATGAAGGAAATACTGGACAATCAAATTAATGACTTTCCAGGCTTCAGGATGCCTTTCTACACTATATAAAGGTGGAAATTTACATTGGAAACGTTTGGTTTAGCTGTTATAAAAGTTTGTTTTTTTAGTGCTGTAAATACATTTTCAGCTCGCGCTGTACACATTTGCTATGAGAGGCATTATCTCATAAGGGAAATATTGGACAATTAAATTAATGACTGCCCAGGCTTCAGGATGTCTTTTTACACTATATAAAGGTGGAAATTTACATTGGAAACGTTTGGTTTAGCTGTTATAAAAGTTTGGTTTTTTAGTGCTGAAAATGCATTTTCAGCTCGCACTGTACACATTTGCTATGTGAGGCATTATCTCATAAGGGAAATACTGGACAATCAAATTAATGACTTCCCAGGCTTCAGGATGCCTTTTTACACTCTATAAATGTGGAAATTTACATTGGAAACGTTTGGTTTAGCTGTTAACGAAGTTTCGTTTTTTTAGTGCTGAAAATTCATTGTCTGCTGGCGCTGTACACTTTTTCTAAGTGTTGCAATATCTCATGAAGGAAATACTGGACAATCAAATTAATGACTTTCCAGGCTTCAGGATGCCTTTCTACACTATATAAAGGTGGAAATTTACATTTGAAACGTTTGGTTTAGCTGTTATAAAAGTTTGTTTTTTTAGTGCTGTAAATGCATTTTCAGCTCGCGCTGTACACATTTGCTATGAGAGGCATTATCTCATAAGGGAAATATTGGACAATCAAATTAATGACTGCCCAGGCTTCAGGATGTCTTTTTACACTATATAAAGGTGGAAATATACATTGGAAACGTTTAGTTTAGCTGTTAATGAAGTTTCGTTTTTTTAGTGCTGAAAATTCATTGTCTGCTGGCGCTGTACACTTTTTCTAAGTGTTGCAATATCTCATGAAGGAAATACTGGACAATCAAATTAATGACTTTCCAGGCTTCAGGATGCCTTTCTACACTATATAAAGGTGGAAATTTACATTGGAAACGTTTGGTTTAGCTGTTATAAAAGTTTGTTTTTTTAGTGCTGTAAATACATTTTCAGCTCGCGCTGTACACATTTGCTATGAGAGGCATTATCTCATAAGGGAAATATTGGACAATCAAATTAATGACTGCCCAGGCTTCAGGATGTCTTTTTACACTATATAAAGGTGGAAATTTACATTGGAAACGTTTGGTTTAGCTGTTATAAAAGTTTGGTTTTTTAGTGCTGTAAATGCATTTTCAGCTCGCGCTGTACACATTTTCTATGAGAGGCATTATCTCATAAGGGAAATATTGGACAATCAAATTAATGACTGCCCAGGCTTCAGGATGTCTTTTTACACTATATAAAGGTGGAAATATACATTGGAAACGTTTAGTTTAGCTGTTAATGAAGTTTCGTTTTTTTAGTGCTGAAAATTCATTGTCTGCTGGCGCTGTACACTTTTTCTAAGTGTTGCAATATCTCATGAAGGAAATACTGGACAATCAAATTAATGACTTTCCAGGCTTCAGGATGCCTTTCTACACTATATAAAGGTGGAAATTTACATTGGAAACGTTTGGTTTACCTGTTATAAAAGTTTGTTTTTTTAGTGCTGTAAATGCATTTTCAGCTCGCGCTGTACACATTTGCTATGAGAGGCATTATCTCATAAGGGAAATATTGGACAATCAAATTAATGACTGCCCAGGCTTCAGGATGTCTTTTTACACTATATAAAGGTGGAAATATACATTGGAAACGTTTAGTTTAGCTGTTAATGAAGTTTCGTTTTTTTAGTGCTGAAAATTCATTGTCTGCTGGCGCTGTACACTTTTTCTAAGTGTTGCAATATCTCATGAAGGAAATACTGGACAATCAAATTAATGACTTTCCAGGCTTCAGGATGCCTTTCTACACTATATAAAGGTGGAAATTTACATTGGAAACGTTTGGTTTAGCTGTTATAAAAGTTTGTTTTTTTAGTGCTGTAAATACATTTTCAGCTCGCGCTGTACACATTTGCTATGAGAGGCATTATCTCATAAGGGAAATATTGGACAATCAAATTAATGACTGCCCAGGCTTCAGGATGTCTTTTTACACTATATAAAGGTGGAAATTTACATTGGAAACGTTTGGTTTAGCTGTTATAAAAGTTTGGTTTTTTAGTGCTGTAAATGCATTTTCAGCTCGCGCTGTACACATTTTCTATGAGAGGCATTATCTCATAAGGGAAATATTGGACAATCAAATTAATGACTGCCCAGGCTTCAGGATGTCTTTTTACACTATATAAAGGTGGAAATATACATTGGAAACGTTTAGTTTAGCTGTTAATGAAGTTTCGTTTTTTTAGTGCTGAAAATTCATTGTCTGCTGGCGCTGTACACTTTTTCTAAGTGTTGCAATATCTCATGAAGGAAATACTGGACAATCAAATTAATGACTTTCCAGGCTTCAGGATGCCTTTCTACACTATATAAAGGTGGAAATTTACATTGGAAACGTTTGGTTTACCTGTTATAAAAGTTTGTTTTTTTAGTGCTGTAAATGCATTTTCAGCTCGCGCTGTACACATTTGCTATGTGAGGCATTATCTCATAAGGGAAATACTGGACAATCAAATTAATGACTGCCCAGGCTTCAGGATGTCTTTTTACACTATATAAAGGTGGAAATTTACATTGGAAACGTTTGGTTTAGCTGTTATAAAAGTTTGTTTTTTTAGTGCTGAAAATGCATTTTCAGCTCGCACTGTACACATTTGCTATGTGAGGCATTATCTCATAAGGGAAATACTGGACAATCAAATTAATGACTTCCCAGGCTTCAGGATGCCTTTTTACACTCTATAAATGTGGAAATTTACATTGGAAACGTTTGGTTTAGCTGTTAATGAAGTTTCGTTTTTTTAGTGCTGAAAATTCATTGTCTGCTGGCGCTGTACACTTTTTCTAAGTGTTGCAATATCTCATGAAGGAAATACTGGACAATCAAATTAATGACTTTCCAGGCTTCACAGGATGCCTTTCTACACTATATAAAGGTGGAAATTTACATTGGAAACGTTTGGTTTAGCTGTTATAAAAGTTTGGTTTTTTAGTGCTGTAAATGCATTTTCAGCTCGCGCTGTACACATTTGCTATGAGAGGCATTATCTCATAAGGGAAATATTGGACAATCAAATTAATGACTGCCCAGGCTTCAGGATGTCTTTTTACACTATATAAAGGTGGAAATTTACATTGGAAACGTTTGGTTTATCTGTTATAAAAGTTTGGTTTTTTAGTGCTGTAAATGCATTTTCAGCTCGCGCTGTACACATTTGCTATGAGAGGCATTATCTCATAAGGGAAATATTGGACAATCAAATTAATGACTGCCCAGGCTTCAGGATGTCTTTTTAAACTATATAAAGGTGGAAATTTACATTGGAAACGTTTGGTTTAGCTGTTATAAAAGTTTGGTTTTTTAGTGCTGTAAATGCATTTTCAGCTCGCGCTGTACACATTTGCTATGAGAGGCATTATCTCATAAGGGAAATATTGGACAATCAAATTAATGGCTGCCCAGGCTTCAGGATGTCTTTTTACACTATATAAAGGTGGAAATTTACATTGGAAACGTTTAGTTTAGCTGTTAATGAAGTTTCGTTTTTTTTAGTGCTGAAAATTCATTGTCTGCTGGCGCTGTACACTTTTTCTAAGTGTTGCAATATCTCATGAAGGAAATACTGGACAATCAAATTAATGACTTTCCAGGCTTCAGGATGCCTTTCTACACTATATAAAGGTGGAAATTTACATTGGAAACGTTTAGTTTAGCTGTTAATGAAGTTTCGTTTTTTTAGTGCTGAAAATTCATTGTCTGCTGGCGCTGTACACGTTTTCTACGTGTTGCAATATCTCATGAAGGAAATACTGGACAATCAAATTAATGACTTTCCAGGCTTCAGGATGCCTTTCTACACTATATAAAGGTGGAAATTTACATTGGAAACGTTTGGTTTAGCTGTTCTAAAAGTTTGTTTTTTTAGTGCTGTAAATGCATTTTCAGCTCGCACTGTACACATTTGCTATGTGAGGCATTATCTCATAAGGGAAATACTGGACAATCAAATTAATGACTTCCCAGGCTTCAGGATGCCTTTTTACACTCTATAAATGTGGAAATTTACATTGGAAACGTTTGGTTTAGCTGTTAATGAAGTTTCGTTTTTTTAGTGCTGAAAATTCATTGTCTGCTGGCGCTGTACACTTTTTTCTAAGTGTTGCAATATCTCATGAAGGAAATACTGGACAATCAAATTAATGACTTTCCAGGCTTCAGGATGCCTTTCTACACTATATAAAGGTGGAAATTTACATTGGAAACGTTTGGTTTAGCTGTTATAAAAGTTTGGTTTTTTAGTGCTGTAAATGCATTTTCAGCTCGCGCTGTACACATTTGCTATGAGAGGCATTATCTCATAAGGGAAATATTGGACAATCAAATTAATGACTGCCCAGGCTTCAGGATGTCTTTTTACACTATATAAGGGTGGAAATTTACATTGGAAACGTTTGGTTTAGCTGTTATAAAAGTTTGGTTTTTTAGTGCTGAAAATGCATTTTCAGCTCGCACTGTACACATTTGCTATGTGAGGCATTATCTCATAAGGGAAATACTGGACAATCAAATTAATGACTTCCCAGGCTTCAGGATGCCTTTTTACACTCTATAAATGTGGAAATTTACATTGGAAACGTTTGGTTTAGCTGTTAACGAAGTTTCGTTTTTTTAGTGCTGAAAATTCATTGTCTGCTGGCGCTGTACACTTTTTCTAAGTGTTGCAATATCTCATGAAGGAAATACTGGACAATCAAATTAATGACTTTCCAGGCTTCAGGATGCCTTTCTACACTATATAAAGGTGGAAATTTACATTTGAAACGTTTGGTTTAGCTGTTATAAAAGTTTGTTTTTTTAGTGCTGTAAATGCATTTTCAGCTCGCGCTGTACACATTTGCTATGAGAGGCATTATCTCATAAGGGAAATATTGGACAATCAAATTAATGACTGCCCAGGCTTCAGGATGTCTTTTTACACTATATAAAGGTGGAAATATACATTGGAAACGTTTAGTTTAGCTGTTAATGAAGTTTCGTTTTTTTAGTGCTGAAAATTCATTGTCTGCTGGCGCTGTACACTTTTTCTAAGTGTTGCAATATCTCATGAAGGAAATACTGGACAATCAAATTAATGACTTTCCAGGCTTCAGGATGCCTTTCTACACTATATAAAGGTGGAAATTTACATTGGAAACGTTTGGTTTAGCTGTTATAAAAGTTTGTTTTTTTAGTGCTGTAAATACATTTTCAGCTCGCGCTGTACACATTTGCTATGAGAGGCATTATCTCATAAGGGAAATATTGGACAATCAAATTAATGACTGCCCAGGCTTCAGGATGTCTTTTTACACTATATAAAGGTGGAAATTTACATTGGAAACGTTTGGTTTAGCTGTTATAAAAGTTTGGTTTTTTAGTGCTGTAAATGCATTTTCAGCTCGCGCTGTACACATTTGCTATGAGAGGCATTATCTCATAAGGGAAATATTGGACAATAAAATTAATGACTGCCCAGGCTTCAGGATGTCTTTTTACACTATATAAAGGTGGAAATATACATTGGAAACGTTTAGTTTAGCTGTTAATGAAGTTTCGTTTTTTTAGTGCTGAAAATTCATTGTCTGCTGGCGCTGTACACTTTTTCTAAGTGTTGCAATATCTCATGAAGGAAATACTGGACAATCAAATTAATGACTTTCCAGGCTTCAGGATGCCTTTCTACACTATATAAAGGTGGAAATTTACATTGGAAACGTTTGGTTTACCTGTTATAAAAGTTTGTTTTTTTAGTGCTGTAAATGCATTTTCAGCTCGCGCTGTACACATTTGCTATGTGAGGCATTATCTCATAAGGGAAATACTGGACAATCAAATTAATGACTGCCCAGGCTTCAGGATGTCTTTTTACACTATATAAAGGTGGAAATTTACATTGGAAACGTTTGGTTTAGCTGCTATAAAAGTTTGTTTTTTTAGTGCTGAAAATGCATTTTCAGCTCGCACTGTACACATTTGCTATGTGAGGCATTATCTCATAAGGGAAATACTGGACAATCAAATTAATGACTTCCCAGGCTTCAGGATGCCTTTTTACACTCTATAAATGTGGAAATTTACATTGGAAACGTTTGGTTTAGCTGTTAATGAAGTTTCGTTTTTTTAGTGCTGAAAATTCATTGTCTGCTGGCGCTGTACACTTTTTCTAAGTGTTGCAATATCTCATGAAGGAAATACTGGACAATCAAATTAATGACTTTCCAGGCTTCAGGATGCCTTTCTACACTATATAAAGGTGGAAATTTACATTGGAAACGTTTGGTTTAGCTGTTATAAAAGTTTGGTTTTTTAGTGCTGTAAATGCATTTTCAGCTCGCGCTGTACACATTTGCTATGAGAGGCATTATCTCATAAGGGAAATATTGGACAATCAAATTAATGACTGCCCAGGCTTCAGGATGTCTTTTTACACTATATAAAGGTGGAAATTTACATTGGAAACGTTTGGTTTATCTGTTATAAAAGTTTGGTTTTTTAGTGCTGTAAATGCATTTTCAGCTCGCGCTGTACACATTTGCTATGAGAGGCATTATCTCATAAGGGAAATATTGGACAATCAAATTAATGACTGCCCAGGCTTCAGGATGTCTTTTTAAACTATATAAAGGTGGAAATTTACATTGGAAACGTTTGGTTTAGCTGTTATAAAAGTTAGGTTTTTTAGTGCTGTAAATGCATTTTCAGCTCGCGCTGTACACATTTGCTATGAGAGGCATTATCTCATAAGGGAAATATTGGACAATCAAATTAATGGCTGCCCAGGCTTCAGGATGTCTTTTTACACTATATAAAGGTGGAAATTTACATTGGAAACGTTTAGTTTAGCTGTTAATGAAATTTCGTTTTTTTAGTGCTGAAAATTCATTGTCTGCTGGCGCTGTACACTTTTTCTAAGTGTTGCAATATCTCATGAAGGAAATACTGGACAATCAAATTAATGACTTTCCAGGCTTCAGGATGCCTTTCTACACTATATAAAGGTGGAAATTTACATTTGAAACGTTTGGTTTAGCTGTTATAAAAGTTTGTTTTTTTAGTGCTGTAAATGCATTTTCAGCTCGCGCTGTACACATTTGCTATGAGAGGCATTATCTCATAAGGGAAATATTGGACAATCAAATTAATGACTGCCCAGGCTTCAGGATGTCTTTTTACACTATATAAAGGTGGAAATATACATTGGAAACGTTTAGTTTAGCTGTTAATGAAGTTTCGTTTTTTTAGTGCTGAAAATTCATTGTCTGCTGGCGCTGTACACTTTTTCTAAGTGTTGCAATATCTCATGAAGGAAATACTGGACAATCAAATTAATGACTTTCCAGGCTTCAGGATGCCTTTCTACACTATATAAAGGTGGAAATTTACATTGGAAACGTTTGGTTTAGCTGTTATAAAAGTTTGTTTTTTTAGTGCTGTAAATACATTTTCAGCTCGCGCTGTACACATTTGCTATGAGAGGCATTATCTCATAAGGGAAATATTGGACAATCAAATTAATGACTGCCCAGGCTTCAGGATGTCTTTTTACACTATATAAAGGTGGAAATTTACATTGGAAACGTTTGGTTTAGCTGTTATAAAAGTTTGGTTTTTTAGTGCTGTAAATGCATTTTCAGCTCGCGCTGTACACATTTTCTATGAGAGGCATTATCTCATAAGGGAAATATTGGACAATCAAATTAATGACTGCCCAGGCTTCAGGATGTCTTTTTACACTATATAAAGGTGGAAATATACATTGGAAACGTTTAGTTTAGCTGTTAATGAAGTTTCGTTTTTTTAGTGCTGAAAATTCATTGTCTGCTGGCGCTGTACACTTTTTCTAAGTGTTGCAATATCTCATGAAGGAAATACTGGACAATCAAATTAATGACTTTCCAGGCTTCAGGATGCCTTTCTACACTATATAAAGGTGGACATTTACATTGGAAACGTTTGGTTTACCTGTTATAAAAGTTTGTTTTTTTAGTGCTGTAAATGCATTTTCAGCTCGCGCTGTACACATTTGCTATGTGAGGCATTATCTCATAAGGGAAATACTGGACAATCAAATTAATGACTGCCCAGGCTTCAGGATGTCTTTTTACACTATATAAAGGTGGAAATTTACATTGGAAACGTTTGGTTTAGCTGTTATAAAAGTTTGTTTTTTTAGTGCTGAAAATGCATTTTCAGCTCGCACTGTACACATTTGCTATGTGAGGCATTATCTCATAAGGGAAATACTGGACAATCAAATTAATGACTTCCCAGGCTTCAGGATGCCTTTTTACACTCTATAAATGTGGAAATTTACATTGGAAACGTTTGGTTTAGCTGTTAATGAAGTTTCGTTTTTTTAGTGCTGAAAATTCATTGTCTGCTGGCGCTGTACACTTTTTCTAAGTGTTGCAATATCTCATGAAGGAAATACTGGACAATCAAATTAATGACTTTCCAGGCTTCAGGATGCCTTTCTACACTATATAAAGGTGGAAATTTACATTGGAAACGTTTGGTTTAGCTGTTATAAAAGTTTGGTTTTTTAGTGCTGTAAATGCATTTTCAGCTCGCGCTGTACACATTTGCTATGAGAGGCATTATCTCATAAGGGAAATATTGGACAATCAAATTAATGACTGCCCAGGCTTCAGGATGTCTTTTTACACTATATAAAGGTGGAAATTTACATTGGAAACGTTTGGTTTATCTGTTATAAAAGTTTGGTTTTTTAGTGCTGTAAATGCATTTTCAGCTCGCGCTGTACACATTTGCTATGAGAGGCATTATCTCATAAGGGAAATATTGGACAATCAAATTAATGACTGCCCAGGCTTCAGGATGTCTTTTTAAACTATATAAAGGTGGAAATTTACATTGGAAACGTTTGGTTTAGCTGTTATAAAAGTTTGGTTTTTTAGTGCTGTAAATGCATTTTCAGCTCGCGCTGTACACATTTGCTATGAGAGGCATTATCTCATAAGGGAAATATTGGACAATCAAATTAATGGCTGCCCAGGCTTCAGGATGTCTTTTTACACTATATAAAGGTGGAAATTTACATTGGAAACGTTTAGTTTAGCTGTTAATGAAATTTCGTTTTTTTAGTGCTGAAAATTCATTGTCTGCTGGCGCTGTACACTTTTTCTAAGTGTTGCAATATCTCATGAAGGAAATACTGGACAATCAAATTAATGACTTTCCAGGCTTCAGGATGCCTTTCTACACTATATAAAGGTGGAAATTTACATTGGAAACGTTTGGTTTAGCTGTTATAAAAGTTTGGTTTGTTAGAACTGTAAATGCATTTTCAGCTCGCACTGTACACATTTGCTATGTGAGGCATTATCTCATAAGGGAAATACTGGACAATCAAATTAATGACTTCCCAGGCTTCAGGATGCCTTTTTACACTCTATAAATGTGGAAATTTACATTGGAAACGTTTGGTTTAGCTGTTAATGAAGTTTCGTTTTTTTAGTGCTGAAAATTCATTGTCTGCTGGCGCTGTACACTTTTTCTAAGTGTTGCAATATCTCATGAAGGAAATACTGGACAATCAAATTAATGACTTTCCAGGCTTCAGGATGCCTTTTTACACTATATAAAGGTGGCAATTTACATTGGAAACGTTTGGTTTAGCTGTTATAAAAGTTTGGTTTCTTTAGTGCTGAAAATGCATTTTCAGCTCGCACTGTACACATTTGCTATGTGAGGCATTATCTCATGAAGGAAATACTGGACAATCAAATTAATGACTTTCCAGGCTTCAGGATGCCTTTTTACACTATATAAAGGTAGAAATTTACATTGGAAACGTTTGGTTTAGCTGTTATAAAAGTTTGTTTTTTTAGTGCTGTAAATGCATTTTCAGCTCGCGCTGTACACATTTGCTATGAGAGGCATTATCTCATAAGGGAAATATTGGACAATCAAATTAATGACTGCCCAGGCTTCAGGATGTCTTTTTACACTATATAAAGGTGGAAATTTACATTGGAAACGTTTAGTTTAGCTGTTAATGAAGTTTCGTTTTTTTTAGTGCTGAAAATTCATTGTCTGCTGGCGCTGTACACTTTTTCTAAGTGTTGCAATATCTCATGAAGGAAATACTGGACAATCAAATTAATGACTTTCCAGGCTTCAGGATGCCTTTCTACACTATATAAAGGTGGAAATGTACATTGGAAACGTTTGGTTTAGCTGTTATAAAAGTTTGGTTTTTTAGTGCTGTAAATGCATTTTCAGCTCGCGCTGTACACATTTGCTATGAGAGGCATTATCTCATAAGGGAAATATTGGACAATCAAATTAATGACTGCCCAGGCTTCAGGATGTCTTTTTACACTATATAAGGGTGGAAATTTACATTGGAAACGTTTAGTTTAGCTGTTAATGAAGTGTCGTTTTTTTAGTGCTGAAAATTCATTGTCTGCTGGCGCTGTACACTTTTTCTAAGTGTTGCAATATCTCATGAAGGAAATACTGGACAATCAAATTAATGACTTTCCAGGCTTCAGGATGCCTTTCTACACTATATGAAGGTGGAAATGTACATTGGAAACGTTTGGTTTAGCTGTTATAAAAGTTTGGTTTTTTAGTGCTGTAAATGCATTTTCAGCTCGCGCTGTACACATTTGCTATGAGAGGCATTATCTCAAAAGGGAAATATTGGACAATCAAATTAATGACTGCCCAGGCTTCAGGATGTCTTTTTACACTATATAAAGGTGGAAATTTACATTGGAAACGTTTGGTTTAGCTGTTATAAAAGTTGGGTTTTTTAATGCTGAAAATGCATTTTCAGCTCGCACTGTACACATTTGCTATGTGAGGCATTATCTCATAAGGGAAATACTGGACAATCAAATTAATGACTTCCCAGGCTTCAGGATGCCTTTTTACACTCTATAAATGTGGAAATTTACATTGGAAACGTTTGGTTTAGCTGTTAATGAAGTTTCGTTTTTTTAGTGCTGAAAATTCATTGTCTGCTGGCGCTGTACACTCTTTCTAAGTGTTGCAATATCTCATGAAGGAAATACTGGACAATCAAATTAATGACTTTCCAGGCTTCAGGATGCCTTTCTACACTATATAAAGGTGGAAATTTACATTTGAAACGTTTGGTTTAGCTGTTATAAAAGTTTGGTTTTTTAGTGCTGTAAATGCATTTTCAGCTCGCGCTGTACACATTTGCTATGAGAGGCATTATCTCATAAGGGAAATATTGGACAATCAAATTAATGACTGCCCAGGCTTCAGGATGTCTTTTTACACTATATAAAGGTGGAAATTTACATTGGAAACGTTTGGTTTAGCTGTTATAAAAGTTTGGTTTTTTAGTGCTTAAAATGCATTTTCAGCTCGCACTGTACACATTTGCTATGTGAGGCATTATCTCATAAGGGAAATACTGGACAATCAAATTAATGACTTCCCACGCTTCAGGATGCCTTTTTACACTCTATAAAGGTGGAAATTTACATTGGAAACGTTTGGTTTAGCTGTTATAAAAGTTTGTTTTTTTCGTGCTGTAAATCCATTTTCAGCTCGCGCTGTACACATTTGCAATGAGAAGCATTATCTCATAAGGGAAATATTGGACAATCAAATTAATGACTGCCCAGGCTTCAGGATGTCTTTTTACACTATATAAAGGTGGAAATTTACATTGGAAACGTTTAGTTTAGCTGTTAATGAAGTTTCGTTTTTTTTAGTGCTGAAAATTCATTGTCTGCTGGCGCTGTACACTTTTTCTAAGTGTTGCAATATCTCATGAAGGAAATACTGGACAATCAAATTAATGACTTTCCAGGCTTCAGGATGCCTTTCTACACTATATAAAGGTGGAAATGTACATTGGAAACGTTTGGTTTAGCTGTTATAAAAGTTTGGTTTTTTAGTGCTGTAAATGCATTTTCAGCTCGCGCTGTACACATTTGCTATGAGAGGCATTATCTCAAAAGGGAAATATTGGACAATCAAATTAATGACTGCCCAGGCTTCAGGATGTCTTTTTACACTATATAAAGGTGGAAATTTACATTGGAAACGTTTGGTTTAGCTGTTATAAAAGTTGGGTTTTTTAATGCTGAAAATGCATTTTCAGCTCGCACTGTACACATTTGCTATGTGAGGCATTATCTCATAAGGGAAATACTGGACAATCAAATTAATGACTTCCCAGGCTTCAGGATGCCTTTTTACACTATAAATGTGGAAATTTACATTGGAAACGTTTGGTTTAGCTGTTAATGAAGTTTCGTTTTTTTAGTGCTGAAAATTCATTGTCTGCTGGCGCTGTACACTCTTTCTAAGTGTTGCAATATCTCATGAAGGAAATACTGGACAATCAAATTAATGACTTTCCAGGCTTCAGGATGCCTTTCTACACTATATAAAGGTGGAAATTTACATTTGAAACGTTTGGTTTAGCTGTTATAAAAGTTTGTTTTTTTAGTGCTGTAAATGCATTTTCAGCTCGCGCTGTACACATTTGCTATGAGAGGCATTATCTCATAAGGGAAATATTGGACAATCAAATTAATGACTGCCCAGGCTTCAGGATGTCTTTTTACACTATATAAAGGTGGAAATTTACATTGGAAACATTTGGTTTAGCTGTTATAAAAGTTTGGTTTTTTAGTGCTTAAAATGCATTTTCAGCTCGCACTGTACACATTTGCTATGTGAGGCATTATCTCATAAGAGAAATCCTGGACAATCAAATTAATGACTTCCTAGGCTTCAGGATGCCTTTTTACACTCTATAAAGGTGGAAATTTACATTGGAAACGTTTGGTTTAGCTGTTATAAAAGTTTGTTTTTTTCGTGCTGTAAATCCATTTTCAGCTCGCGCTGTACACATTTGCAATGAGAAGCATTATCTCATAAGGGAAATATTGGACAATCAAATTAATGACTGCCCAGGCTTCAGGATGTCTTTTTACACTATATAAAGGTGGAAATTTACATTGGAAACGTTTAGTTTAGCTGTTAATGAAGTTTCGTTTTTTTTAGTGCTGAAAATTCATTGTCTGCTGGCGCTGTACACTTTTTCTAAGTGTTGCAATATCTCATGAAGGAAATACTGGACAATCAAATTAATGACTTTCCAGGCTTCAGGATGCCTTTCTACACTATATAAAGGTGGAAATTTACATTGGAAACGTTTGGTTTAGCTGTTATAAAAGTTTGGTTTTTTAGTGCTGTAAATGCATTTTCAGCTCGCGCTGTACACATTTGCTATGAGAGGCATTATCTCATAAGGGAAATATTGTACAATCAAATTAATGACTGCCCAGGCTTCAGGATGTCTTTTTACACTATATAAAGGTGGAAATTTACATTGGAAACGTTTGGTTTAGCTGTTATAAAAGTTTGGTTTTTTAGTGCTGTAAATGCATTTTCAGCTCGCGCTGTACACATTTGCTATGAGAGGCATTATCTCATAAGGGAAATATTGGACAATCAAATTAATGGCTGCCCAGGCTTCAGGATGTCTTTTTACACTATATAAAGGTGGAAATTTACATTGGAAACTTTTAGTTTAGCTGTTAATGAAGTTTCGTTTTTTTAGTGCTGAAAATTCATTGTCTGCTGGCGCTGTACACTTTTTCTATGTGTTGCAATATCTCATGAAGGAAATACTGGACAATCAAATTAATGACTTTCCAGGCTTCAGGATGCCTTTCTACACTATATAAAGGTGGAAATTTACATTGGAAACGTTTAGTTTAGCTGTTAATGAAGTTTCGTTTTTTTTAGTGCTGAAAATTCATTGTCTGCTGGCGCTGTACACTTTTTCTAAGTGTTGCAATATCTCATGAAGGAAATACTGGACAATCAAATTAATGACTTTCCAGGCTTCAGGATGCCTTTCTACACTATATAAAGGTGGAAATGTACATTGGAAACGTTTGGTTTAGCTGTTATAAAAGTTTGGTTTTTTAGTGCTGTAAATGCATTTTCAGCTCGCGCTGTACACATTTGCTATGAGAGGCATTATCTCATAAGGGAAATATTGGACAATCAAATTAATGACTGCCCAGGCTTCAGGATGTCTTTTTACACTATATAAAGGTGGAAATTTACATTGGAAACGTTTGGTTTAGCTGTTATAAAAGTTTGGTTTTTTAGTGCTGTAAATGCATTTTCAGCTCGCGCTGTACACATTTGCTATGAGAGGCATTATCTCATAAGGGAAATATTGGACAATCAAATTAATGGCTGCCCAGGCTTCAGGATGTCTTTTTACTCTATATAAAGGTGGAAATTTACATTGGAAACGTTTAGTTTAGCTGTTAATGAAGTTTCGTTTTTTTAGTGCTGAAAATTCATTGTCTGCTGGCGCTGTACACTTTTTCTAAGTGTTGCAATATCTCATGAAGGAAATACTGGACAATCAAATAAATGACTTTCCAGGCTTCAGGATGCCTTTCTACACTATATAAAGGTGGAAATTTACATTGGGAACGTTTGGTTTAGCTGTTATAAAAGTTTGGTTTTTTAGTGCTGTAAATGCATTTTCAGCTCGCACTGTACACATTTGCTATGTGAGGCATTATCTCATAAGGGAAATACTGGACAATCAAATTAATGACTTCCCAGGCTTCAGGATGCCTTTTTACACTCTATAAATGTGGAAATTTACATTGGAAACGTTTGGTTTAGCTGTTAATGAAGTTTCGTTTTTTTAGTGCTGAAAATTCATTGTCTGCTGGCGCTGTACACTTTTTCTAAGTGTTGCAATATCTCATGAAGGAAATACTGGACAATCAAATTAATGACTTTCCAGGCTTCAGGATGCCTTTCTACACTATATAAAGGTGGAAATGTACATTGGAAACGTTTGGTTTAGCTGTTATAAAAGTTTGTTTTTTTAGTGCTGTAAATGCATTTTCAGCTCGCGCTGTACACATTTGCTATGAGAGGCATTATCTCATAAGGGAAATATTGGACAATCAAATTAATGACTGCCCAGGCTTCAGGATGTCTTTTTACACTATATAAAGGTGGAAATTTACATTGGAAACGTTTGGTTTAGCTGTTATAAAAGTTTGGTTTTTTTAGTGCTGAAAATGCATTTTCAGCTCGCACTGTACACATTTGCTATGTGAGGCATTATCTCATAAGGGAAATACTGGACAATCAAATTAATGACTGCCCAGGCTTCAGGATGTCTTTTTACACTATATAAAGGTGGAAATTTACATTGGAAACGTTTGGTTTAGCTGTTATAAAAGTTTGGTTTTTTAGTGCTGAAAATGCATTTTCAGCTCGCACTGTACACATTTGCTATGTGAGGCATTATCTCATAAGGGAAATACTGGACAATCAAATTAATGGCTTCCCAGGCTTCAGGATGCCTTTTTACACTCTATAAATGTGGAAATTTACATTGGAAACGTTTGGTTTAGCTGTTAATGAAGTTTCGTTTTTTTAGTGCTGAAAATTCATTGTCTGCTGGCGCTGTACACTTTTTCTAAGTGTTGCAATATCTCATGAAGGAAATACTGGACAATCAAATTAATGACTTTCCAGGCTTCATGATGCCTTTCTACACTATATAAAGGTGGGAATTTACATTGGAAACGTTTGGTTTAGATGTTATAAAAGTTTGGTTTTTTAGTGCTGTAAATGCATTTTCAGCTCGCGCTGTACACATTTGCTATGAGAGGCATTATCTCATAAGGGAAATATTGGACAATCAAATTAATGACTGCCCAGGCTTCAGGATGTCTTTTTACACTATATAAAGGTGGAAATTTACATTGGAAACGTTTAGTTTAGCTGTTATAAAAGTTTGTTTTTTTAGTGCTGTAAATGCGTTTTCAGCTCGCGCTGTACACATTTGCTATGTGAGGCATTATCTCATAAGGGAAATACTGGACAATCAAATTAATGACTGCCCAGGCTTCAGGATGTCTTTTTACACTATATAAAGGTGGAAATTTACATTGGAAACGTTTGGTTTAGCTGTTATAAAAGTTTGGTTTTTTAGTGCTGAAAATGCATTTTCAGCTCGCACTGTACACATTTGCTATGTGAGGCATTATCTCATAAGGGAAATACTGGACAATCAAATTAATGACTTCCCAGGCTTCAGGATGCCTTTTTACACTCTATAAATGTGGAAATTTACATTGGAAACGTTTGGTTTAGCTGTTAATGAAGTTTCGTTTTTTTAGTGCTGAAAATTCATTGTCTGCTGGCGCTGTACACTTTTTCTAAGTGTTGCAATATCTCATGAAGGAAATACTGGACAATCAAATTAATGACTTTCCAGGCTTCAGGATGCCTTTCTACACTATATAAAGGTGGAAATTTACATTTGAAACGTTTGGTTTAGCTGTTATAAAAGTTTGTTTTTTTAGTGCTGTAAATGCATTTTCAGCTCGCACTGTACACATTTGCTATGAGAGGCATTATCTCATAAGGGAAATATTGGACAATCAAATTAATGACTGCCCAGGCTTCAGGATGTCTTTTTACACTATATAAAGGTGGAAATTTACATTGGAAACGTTTGGTTTAGCTGTTATAAAAGTTTGGTTTTTTAGTGCTTAAAATGCATTTTCAGCTCGCACTGTACACATTTGCTATGTGAGGCATTATCTCATAAGGGAAATACTGGACAATCAAATTAATGACTTCCCAGGCTTCAGGATGCCTTTTTACACTCTATAAAGGTGGAAATTTACATTGGAAACGTTTGGTTTAGCTGTTAATGAAGTTTCGTTTTTTTAGTGCTGAAAATTCATTGTCTGCTGGCGCTGTACACTTTTTCTAAGTGTTGCAATATCTCATGAAGGAAATACTGGACAATCAAATTAATGACTTTCCAGGCTTCAGGATGCCTTTCTACACTATATAAAGGTGGAAATTTACATTTGAAACGTTTGGTTTAGCTGTTATAAAAGTTTGGTTTTTTAGTGCTGTAAATGCATTTTCAGCTCGCACTGTACACATTTGCTATGAGAGGCATTATCTCATAAGGGAAATATTGGACAATCAAATTAATGGCTGCCCAGGCTTCAGGATGTATTTTTACACTATATAAAGGTGGAAATTTACATTGGAAACTTTTAGTTTAGCTGTTAATGAAGTTTCGTTTTTTTAGTGCTGAAAATTCATTGTCTGCTGGCGCTGTACACTTTTTCTAAGTGTTGCAATATCTCATAAAGGAAATACTGGAAATTCAAATTAATGACTTTCCAGGCTTCAGGATGCCTTTCTACACTATATAAAGGTGGAAATGTACATTGAAAACGTTTGGTTTAGCTGTTATAAAAGTTTGGTTTTTTAGTGCTGTAAATGCATTTTCAGCTCGCGCTGTACACATTTGCTATGTGAGGCATTATCTCAGAAGGGAAATATTGGACAATCAAATTAATGACTGCCCAGGCTTCAGGATGTCTTTTTACACTATATAAAGGTGGAAATTTACATTGGAAACGTTTGGTTTAGCTGTTATAAAAGTTTGGTTTTTTTAGTGCTGAAAATGCATTTTCAGCTCGCACTGTACACATTTGCTATGTGAGGCATTATCTCATAAGGGAAATACTGGACAATCAAATTAATGACTGCCCAGGCTTCAGGATGTCTTTTTACACTATATAAAGGTGGAAATTTACATTGGAAACGTTTGGTTTAGCTGTTATAAAAGTTTGGTTTTTTAGTGCTGAAAATGCATTTTCAGCTCGCACTGTACACATTTGCTATGTGAGGCATTATCTCATAAGGGAAATACTGGACAATCAAATTAATGACTTCCCAGGCTTCAGGATGCCTTTTTACACTCTATAAATGTGGAAATTTACATTGGAAACGTTTGGTTTAGCTGTTAATGAAGTTTCGTTTTTTTAGTGCTGAAAATTCATTGTCTGCTGGCGCTGTACACTTTTTCTAAGTGTTGCAATATCTCATGAAGGAAATACTGGACAATCAAATTAATGACTTTCCAGGCTTCAGGATGCCTTTCTACACTATATAAAGGTGGAAATGTACATTGGAAACGTTTGGTTTAGCTGTTATAAAAGTTTGGTTTTTTAGTGCTGTAAATGCATTTTCAGCTCGCGCTGTACACATTTGCTATGAGAGGCATTATCTCATAAGGGAAATATTGGACAATCAACTAAATGACTGCCCAGGCTTCAGGATGTCTTTTTACACTATATAAGGGTGGAAATTTACATTGGAAACGTTTAGTTTAGCTGTTAATGAAGTGTCGTTTTTTTAGTGCTGAAAATTCATTGTCTGCTGGCGCTGTACACTTTTTCTAAGTGTTGATATATCTCATGAAGGAAATACTGGACAATCAAATTAATGACTTTCCAGGCTTCAGGATGCCTTTCTACACTATATAAAGGTGGAAATGTACATTGGAAACGTTTGGTTTAGCTGTTATAAAAGTTTGGTTTTTTAGTGCTGTAAATGCATTTTCAGCTCGCGCTGTACACATTTGCTATGAGAGGCATTATCTCAAAAGGGAAATATTGGACAATCAAATTAATGACTGCCCAGGCTTCAGGATGTCTTTTTACACTATATAAAGGTGGAAATTTACATTGGAAACGTTTGGTTTAGCTGTTATAAAAGTTGGGTTTTTTAATGCTGAAAATGCATTTTCAGCTCGCACTGTACACATTTGCTATGTGAGGCATTATCTCATAAGGGAAATACTGGACAATCAAATTAATGACTTCCCAGGCTTCAGGATGCCTTTTTACACTCTATAAATGTGGAAATTTACATTGGAAACGTTTGGTTTAGCTGTTAATGAAGTTTCGTTTTTTTAGTGCTGAAAATTCATTGTCTGCTGGCGCTGTACACTCTTTCTAAGTGTTGCAATATCTCATGAAGGAAATACTGGACAATCAAATTAATGACTTTCCAGGCTTCAGGATGCCTTTCTACACTATATAAAGGTGGAAATTTACATTTGAAACGTTTGGTTTAGCTGTTATAAAAGTTTGGTTTTTTAGTGCTGTAAATGCATTTTCAGCTGGCGCTGTACACATTTGCTATGAGAGGCATTATCTCATAAGGGAAATATTGGACAATCAAATTAATGACTGCCCAGGCTTCAGGATGTCTTTTTACACTATATAAAGGTGGAAATTTACATTGGAAACGTTTGGTTTAGCTGTTATAAAAGTTTGGTTTTTTAGTGCTTAAAATGCATTTTCAGCTCGCACTGTACACATTTGCTATGTGAGGCATTATCTCATAAGGGAAATACTGGACAATCAAATTAATGACTTCCCAGGCTTCAGGATGCCTTTTTACACTCTATAAATGTGGAAATTTACATTGGAAACGTTTGGTTTAGCTGTTAATGAAGTTTCGTTTTTTTAGTGCTGAAAATTCATTGTCTGCTGGCGCTGTACACTTTTTCTAAGTGTTGCAATATCTCATGAAGGAAATACTGGACAATCAAATTAATGACTTTCCAGGCTTCAGGATGCCTTTCTACACGATATAAAGGTGGAAATGTACATTGGAAACGTTTGGTTTAGCTGTTATAAAAGTTTGTTTTTTTAGTGCTGTAAATGCATTTTCAGCTCGCGCTGTACACATTTGCTATGAGAGGCATTATCTCATAAGGGAAATATTGGACAATCAAATTAATGACTGCCCAGGCTTCAGGATGTCTTTTTACACTATATAAAGGTGGAAATTTACATTGGAAACGTTTGGTTTAGCTGTTATAAAAGTTTGGTTTTTTTAGTGCTGAAAATGCATTTTTAGCTCGCAATGTCCACATTTGCTATGTGAGGCATTATCTCATAAGGGAAATACTGGACAATCAAATTAATGACTGCCCAGGCTTCAGGATGTCTTTTTACACTATATAAAGGTGGAAATTTACATTGGAAACGTTTGGTTTAGCTGTTATAAAAGTTTGTTTTTTTAGTGCTGAAAATGCATTTTCAGCTCGCACTGTACACATTTGCTATGTGAGGCATTATCTCATAAGGGAAATACTGGACAATCAAATTAATGACTTCCCAGGCTTCAGGATGCCTTTTTACACTCTATAAATGTGGAAATTTACATTGGAAACGTTTGGTTTAGCTGTTAATGAAGTTTCGTTTTTTTAGTGCTGAAAATTCATTGTCTGCTGGCGCTGTACACTTTTTCTAAGTGTTGCAATATCTCATGAAGGAAATACTGGACAATCAAATTAATGACTTTCCAGGCTTCATGATGCCTTTCTACACTATATAAAGGTGGGAATTTACATTGGAAACGTTTGGTTTAGCTGTTATAAAAGTTTGGTTTTTTAGTGCTGTAAATGCATTTTCAGCTCGCGCTGTACACATTTGCTATGAGAGGCATTATCTCATAACGGAAATATTGGACAATCAAATTAATGACTGCCCAGGCTTCAGGATGTCTTTTTACACTATATAAAGGTGGAAATTTACATTGGAAACGTTTAGTTTAGCTGTTATAAAAGTTTGTTTTTTTAGTGCTGTAAATGCATTTTCAGCTCGCGCTGTACACATTTGCTATGTGAGGCATTATCTCATAAGGGAAATACTGGACAATCAAATTAATGACTGCCCAGGCTTCAGGATGTCTTTTTACACTATATAAAGGTGGAAATTTACATTGGAAACGTTTGGTTTAGCTGTTATAAAAGTTTGGTTTTTTAGTGCTGAAAATGCATTTTCAGCTCGCACTGTACACATTTGCTATGTGAGGCATTATCTCATAAGGGAAATACTGGACAATCAAATTAATGACTTCCCAGGCTTCAGGATGCCTTTTTACACTCTATAAATGTGGAAATTTACATTGGAAACGTTTGGTTTAGCTGTTAATGAAGTTTCGTTTTTTTAGTGCTGAAAATTCATTGTCTGCTGGCGCTGTACACTTTTTCTAAGTGTTGCAATATCTCATGAAGGAAATACTGGACAATCAAATTAATGACTTTCCAGGCTTCAGGATGCCTTTCTACACTATATAAAGGTGGAAATTTACATTTGAAACGTTCGGTTTAGCTGTTATAAAAGTTTGGTTTTTTAGTGCTGTAAATGCATTTTCAGCTCGCACTGTACACATTTGCTATGAGAGGCATTATCTCATAAGGGAAATATTGGACAATCAAATTAATGACTGCCCAGGCTTCAGGATGTCTTTTTACACTATATAAAGGTGGAAATTTACATTGGAAACGTTTGGTTTAGCTGTTATAAAAGTTTGGTTTTTTAGTGCTTAAAATGCATTTTCAGCTCGCACTGTACACATTTGCTATGTGAGGCATTATCTCATAAGGGAAATACTGGACAATCAAATTAATGACTTCCCAGGCTTCAGGATGCCTTTTTACAC
Organism: Idiotropiscis lumnitzeri; assembly: GCF_059441095.1. Lineage (NCBI taxonomy): Eukaryota > Metazoa > Chordata > Actinopteri > Syngnathiformes > Syngnathidae > Idiotropiscis > Idiotropiscis lumnitzeri. Next base: position 3,461,225 of record NW_028283562.1, on the reverse strand, counting down.
TCTATAAAGGTGGAAATTTACATTGGAAACGTTTGGTTTAGCTGTTATAAAAGTTTGTTTTTTTCGTGCTGTAAATGCATTTTCAGCTCGCGCTGTACACATTTGCAATGAGAGGCATTATCTCATAAGGGAAATATTGGACAATCAAATTAATGACTGCCCAGGCTTCAGGATGTCTTTTTACACTATATAAAGGTGGAAATTTACATTGGAAACGTTTGGTTTAGCTGTTAATGAAGTTTCGTTTTTTTAGTGCTGAAAATTCATTGTCTGCTGGCGCTGTACACTTTTTCTAAGTGTTGCAATATCTCATGAAGGAAATACTGGACAATCAAATTAATGACTTTCCAGGCTTCAGGATGCCTTTCTACACGATATAAAGGTGGAAATGTACATTGGAAACGTTTGGTTTAGCTGTTATAAAAGTTTGTTTTTTTAGTGCTGTAAATGCATTTTCAGCTCGCGCTGTACACATTTGCTATGAGAGGCATTATCTCATAAGGGAAATATTGGACAATCAAATTAATGACTGCCCAGGCTTCAGGATGTCTTTTTACACTATATAAAGGTGGAAATTTACATTGGAAACGTTTGGTTTAGCTGTTATAAAAGTTTGGTTTTTTTAGTGCTGAAAATGCATTTTTAGCTCGCAATGTCCACATTTGCTATGTGAGGCATTATCTCATAAGGGAAATACTGGACAATCAAATTAATGACTTCCCAGGCTTCAGGATGCCTTTTTACACTCTATAAATGTGGAAATTTACATTGGAAACGTTTGGTTTAGCTGTTAATGAAGTTTCGTTTTTTTAGTGCTGAAAATTCATTGTCTGCTGGCGCTGTACACTTTTTCTAAGTGTTGCAATATCTCATGAAGGAAATACTGGACAATCAAATTAATGACTTTCCAGGCTTCATGATGCCTTTCTACACTATATAAAGGTGGGAATTTACATTGGAAACGTTTGGTTTAGCTGTTATAAAAGTTTGGTTTTTTAGTGCTGTAAATGCATTTTCAGCTCGCGCTGTACACATTTGCTATGAGAGGCATTATCTCATAACGGAAATATTGGACAATCAAATTAATGACTGCCCAGGCTTCAGGATGTCTTTTTACACTATATAAAGGTGGAAATTTACATTGGAAACGTTTAGTTTAGCTGTTATAAAAGTTTGTTTTTTTAGTGCTGTAAATGCATTTTCAGCTCGCGCTGTACACATTTGCTATGTGAGGCATTATCTCATAAGGGAAATACTGGACAATCAAATTAATGACTGCCCAGGCTTCAGGATGTCTTTTTACACTATATAAAGGTGGAAATTTACATTGGAAACGTTTGGTTTAGCTGTTATAAAAGTTTGGTTTTTTAGTGCTGAAAATGCATTTTCAGCTCGCACTGTACACATTTGCTATGTGAGGCATTATCTCATAAGGGAAATACTGGACAATCAAATTAATGACTTCCCAGGCTTCAGGATGCCTTTTTACACTCTATAAATGTGGAAATTTACATTGGAAACGTTTGGTTTAGCTGTTAATGAAGTTTCGTTTTTTTAGTGCTGAAAATTCATTGTCTGCTGGCGCTGTACACTTTTTCTAAGTGTTGCAATATCTCATGAAGGAAATACTGGACAATCAAATTAATGACTTTCCAGGCTTCAGGATGCCTTTCTACACTATATAAAGGTGGAAATTTACATTTGAAACGTTCGGTTTAGCTGTTATAAAAGTTTGGTTTTTTAGTGCTGTAAATGCATTTTCAGCTCGCACTGTACACATTTGCTATGAGAGGCATTATCTCATAAGGGAAATATTGGACAATCAAATTAATGACTGCCCAGGCTTCAGGATGTCTTTTTACACTATATAAAGGTGGAAATTTACATTGGAAACGTTTGGTTTAGCTGTTATAAAAGTTTGGTTTTTTAGTGCTTAAAATGCATTTTCAGCTCGCACTGTACACATTTGCTATGTGAGGCATTATCTCATAAGGGAAATACTGGACAATCAAATTAATGACTTCCCAGGCTTCAGGATGCCTTTTTACACTCTATAAAGGTGGAAATTTACATTGGAAACGTTTGGTTTAGCTGTTATAAAAGTTTGTTTTTTTCGTGCTGTAAATGCATTTTCAGCTCGCGCTGTACACATTTGCAATGAGAGGCATTATCTCATAAGGGAAATATTGGACAATCAAATTAATGACTGCCCAGGCTTCAGGATGTCTTTTTACACTATATAAAGGTGGAAATTTACATTGGAAACGTTTAGTTTAGCTTTTAATGAAGTTTCGTGTTTTTTAGTGCTTAAAATTCATTTTCAGCTCGCACTGTACACTTTTTCTAAGTGTTGCAATATCTCATGAAGGAAATACTGGACAATCAAATTAATGACTTTCCAGGCTTCAGGATGTCTTTTTACACTATATAAAGGTGGAAATTTACATTGGAAACGTTTGGTTTAGCTGTTATAAAAGTTTGGTTTTTTAGTGCTGTAAATGCATTTTCAGCTCGCGCTGTACACATTTGCTATGAGAGGCATTATCTCATAAGGGAAATATTGGACAATCAAATTAATGGCTGCCTAGGCTTCAGGATGTCTTTTTACACTATATAAAGGTGGAAATTTTCATTGGAAACTTTTAGTTTAGCTGTTAATGAAGTTTCGTTTTTTTAGTGCTGAAAATTCATTGTCTGCTGGCGCTGTACACTTTTTCTAAGTGTTGCAATATCTCATGAAGGAAATACTGGACAATCAAATTAATGACTTTCCAGGCTTCATGATGCCTTTCTACACTATATAAAGGTGGGAATTTACATTGGAAACGTTTGGTTTAGCTGTTATAAAAGTTTGGTTTTTTAGTGCTGTAAATGCATTTTCAGCTCGCGCTGTACACATTTGCTATGAGAGGCATTATCTCATAACGGAAATATTGGACAATCAAATTAATGACTGCCCAGGCTTCAGGATGTCTTTTTACACTATATAAAGGTGGAAATTTACATTGGAAACGTTTGGTTTAGCTGTTATAAAAGTTTGGTTTTTTAGTGCTGTAAATGCATTTTCAGCTCGCGCTGTACACATTTGCTATGTGAGGCATTATCTCATAAGGGAAATACTGGACAATCAAATTAATGACTGCCCAGGCTTCAGGATGTCTTATTACACTATATAAAGGTGGAAATTTACATTGGAAACGTTTGGTTTAGCTGTTATAAAAGTTTGTTTTTTTAGTGCTGAAAATGCATTTTCAGCTCGCACTGTACACATTTGCTATGTGAGGCATTATCTCATAAGGGAAATACTGGACAATCAAATTAATGACTTCCCAGGCTTCAGGATGCCTTTTTACACTCTATAAATGTGGAAATTTACATTGGAAACGTTTGGTTTAGCTGTTAATGAAGTTTCGTTTTTTTAGTGCTGAAAATTCATTGTCTGCTGGCGCTGTACACTCTTTCTAAGTGTTGCAATATCTCATGAAGGAAATACTGGACAATCAAATTAATGACTTTCCAGGCTTCAGGATGCCTTTCTACACTATATAAAGGTGGAAATTTACATTTGAAACGTTTGGTTTAGCTGTTATAAAAGTTTGGTTTTTTAGTGCTGTAAATGCATTTTCAGCTCGCGCTGTACACATTTGCTATGAGAGGCATTATCTCATAAGGGAAATATTGGACAATCAAATTAATGACTGCCCAGGCTTCAGGATGTCTTTTTACACTATATAAAGGTGGAAATTTACATTGGAAACGTTTGGTTTAGCTGTTATAAAAGTTTGGTTTTTTAGTGCTTAAAATGCATTTTCAGCTCGCACTGTACACATTTGCTATGTGAGGCATTATCTCATAAGGGAAATACTGGACAATCAAATTAATGACTTCCCAGGCTTCAGGATGCCTTTTTACACTCTATAAAGGTGGAAATTTACATTGGAAACGTTTGGTTTAGCTGTTATAAAAGTTTGTTTTTTTCGTGCTGTAAATGCATTTTCAGCTCGCGCTGTACACATTTGCAATGAGAGGCATTATCTCATAAGGGAAATACTGGACAATCAAATTAATGACTTCCCAGGCTTCAGGATGCCTTTTTACACTCTATAAATGTGGAAATTTACATTGGAAACGTTTGGTTTAGCTGTATAAAGTTTCGTTTTTTTAGTGCTGAAAATTCATTGTCTGCTGGCGCTGTACACTTTTTCTAAGTGTTGCAATATCTCATGAAGGAAATACTGGACAATCAAATTAATGACTTTCCAGGCTTCAGGATGCCTTTCTACACTATATAAAGGTGGAAATTTACATTGGAAACGTTTCGTTTAGCTGTTATAAAAGTTTGTTTTTTTAGTGCTGTAAATGCATTTTCAGCTCGCGCTGTACACATTTGCTATGAGAGGCATTATCTCATAAGGGAAATATTGGACAATCAAATTAATGACTGCCCAGGCTTCAGGATGTCTTTTTACACTATATAAAGGTGGAAATTTACATTGGAAACGTTTGGTTTAGTTGTTATAAAAGTTTGGTTTTTTATTGCTGTAAATGCATTTTCAGCTCGCGCTGTACACATTTGCTATGAGAGGCATTATCTCATAAGGGAAATATTGGACAATCAAATTAATGGCTGCCTAGGCTTCAGGATGTCTTTTTACACTATATAAAGGTGGAAATTTACATTGGAAACTTTTAGTTTAGCTGTTAATGAAGTTTCGTTTTTTTAGTGCTGAAAATTCATTGTCTGCTGGCGCTGTACACTTTTTCTAAGTGTTGCAATATCTCATGAAGGAAATACTGGACAATCAAATTAATGACTTTCCAGGCTTCAGGATGCCTTTCTACACTATATAAAGGTGGAAATGTACATTGGAAACGTTTGGTTTAGCTGTTATAAAAGTTTGGTTTTTTAGTGCTGTAAATGCATTTTCAGCTCGCGCTGTACACATTTGCTATGAGAGGCATTATCTCATAAGGGAAATATTGGACAATCAAATTAATGACTGCCCAGGCTTCAGGATGTCTTTTTACACTATATAAGGGTGGAAATTTACATTGGAAACGTTTAGTTTAGCTGTTAATGAAGTTTCGTTTTTTTAGTGCTGAAAATTCATTGTCTGCTGGCGCTGTACACTTTTTCTAAGTGTTGCAATATCTCATGAAGGAAATACTGGACAATCAAATTTATGACTTTCCAGGCTTCAGGATGCCTTTCTACACTATATAAAGGTGGAAATTTACATTGGAAACGTTTGGTTTAGCTGTTATAAAAGTTAGTTTTTTTAGTGCTGTAAATACATTTTCAGCTCGCGCTGTACACATTTGCTATGAGAGGCATTATCTCATAAGGGAAATATTGGACAATCAAATTAATGACTGCCCAGGCTTCAGGATGTCTTTTTACACTATATAAAGGTGGAAATTTACATTGGAAACGTTTGGTTTAGCTGTTATAAAAGTTTGGTTTTTTTAGTGCTGAAAATGCATTTTTAGCTCGCACTGTCCACATTTGCTATGTGAGGCATTATCTCATAAGGGAAATACTGGACAATCAAATTAATGACTGCCCAGGCTTCAGGATGTCTTTTTACACTATATAAAGGTGGAAATTTACATTGGAAACGTTTGGTTTAGCTGTTATAAAAGTTTGTTTTTTTAGTGCTGAAAATGCATTTTCAGCTCGCACTGTACACATTTGCTATGTGAGGCATTATCTCATAAGGGAAATACTGGACAATCAAATTAATGACTTCCCAGGCTTCAGGATGCCTTTTTACACTCTATAAATGTGGAAATTTACATTGGAAACGTTTGGTTTAGCTGTTAATGAAGTTTCGTTTTTTTAGTGCTGAAAATTCATTGTCTGCTGGCGCTGTACACTTTTTCTAAGTGTTGCAATATCTCATGAAGGAAATACTGGACAATCAAATTAATGACTTTCCAGGCTTCATGATGCCTTTCTACACTATATAAAGGTGGGAATTTACATTGGAAACGTTTGGTTTAGCTGTTATAAAAGTTTGGTTTTTTAGTGCTGTAAATGCATTTTCAGCTCGCGCTGTACACATTTGCTATGAGAGGCATTATCTCATAACGGAAATATTGGACAATCAAATTAATGACTGCCCAGGCTTCAGGATGTCTTTTTACACTATATAAAGGTGGAAATTTACATTGGAAACGTTTAGTTTAGCTGTTATAAAAGTTTGTTTTTTTAGTGCTGTAAATGCATTTTCAGCTCGCGCTGTACACATTTGCTATGTGAGGCATTATCTCATAAGGGAAATACTGGACAATCAAATTAATGACTGCCCAGGCTTCAGGATGTCTTTTTACACTATATAAAGGTGGAAATTTACATTGGAAACGTTTGGTTTAGCTGTTATAAAAGTTTGTTTTTTTAGTGCTGAAAATGCATTTTCAGCTCGCACTGTACACATTTGCTATGTGAGGCATTATCTCATAAGGGAAATACTGGACAATCAAATTAATGACTTCCCAGGCTTCAGGATGCCTTTTTACACTCTATAAATGTGGAAATTTACATTGGAAACGTTTGGTTTAGCTGTTAATGAAGTTTCGTTTTTTTAGTGCTGAAAATTCATTGTCTGCTGGCGCTGTACACTTTTTCTAAGTGTTGCAATATCTCATGAAGGAAATACTGGACAATCAAATTAATGACTTTCCAGGCTTCAGGATGCCTTTCTACACTATATAAAGGTGGAAATTTACATTTGAAACGTTCGGTTTAGCTGTTATAAAAGTTTGGTTTTTTAGTGCTGTAAATGCATTTTCAGCTCGCATTGTACACATTTGCTATGAGAGGCATTATCTCATAAGGGAAATATTGGACAATCAAATTAATGACTGCCCAGGCTTCAGGATGTCTTTTTACACTATATAAAGGTGGAAATTTACATTGGAAACGTTTGGTTTAGCTGTTATAAAAGTTTGGTTTTTTAGTGCTTAAAATGCATTTTCAGCTCGCACTGTACACATTTGCTATGTGAGGCATTATCTCATAAGGGAAATACTGGACAATCAAATTAATGACTTCCCAGGCTTCGGGATGCCTTTTTACACTCTATAAAGGTGGAAATTTACATTGGAAACGTTTGGTTTAGCTGTTATAAAAGTTTGTTTTTTTCGTGCTGTAAATGCATTTTCAGCTCGCGCTGTACACATTTGCAATGAGAGGCATTATCTCATAAGGGAAATATTGGACAATCAAATTAATGACTGCCCAGGCTTCAGGATGTCTTTTTACACTATATAAAGGTGGAAATTTAAATTGGAAACGTTTAGTTTAGCTTTTAATGAAGTTTCGTGTTTTTTAGTGCTTAAAATTCATTTTCAGCTCGCACTGTACACTTTTTCTAAGTGTTGCAATATCTCATGAAGGAAATACTGGACAATCAAATTAATGACTTTCCAGGCTTCAGGATGTCTTTTTACACTATATAAAGGTGGAAATTTACATTGGAAACGTTTGGTTTAGCTGTTATAAAAGTTTGGTTTTTTAGTGCTGTAAATGCATTTTCAGCTCGCGCTGTACACATTTGCTATGAGAGGCATTATCTCATAAGGGAAATATTGGACAATCAAATTAATGGCTGCCTAGGCTTCAGGATGTCTTTTTACACTATATAAAGGTGGAAATTTACATTGGAAACTTTTAGTTTAGCTGTTAATGAAGTTTCGTTTTTTTAGTGCTGAAAATTCATTGTCTGCTGGCGCTGTACACTTTTTCTAAGTGTTGCAATATCTCATGAAGGAAATACTGGACAATCAAATTAATGACTTTCCAGGCTTCAGGATGCCTTTCTACACTATATAAAGGTGGAAATGTACATTGGAAACGTTTGGTTTAGCTGTTATAAAAGTTTGGTTTTTTAGTGCTGTAAATGCATTTTCAGCTCGCGCTGTACACATTTGCTATGAGAGGCATTATCTCATAAGGGAAATATTGGACAATCAAATTAATGACTGCCCAGGCTTCAGGATGTCTTTTTACACTATATAAAGGTGGAAATATACATTGGAAACGTTTAGTTTAGCTGTTAATGAAGTTTCGTTTTTTTAGTGCTGAAAATTCATTGTCTGCTGGCGCTGTACACTTTTTCTAAGTGTTGCAATATCTCATGAAGGAAATACTGGACAATCAAATTAATGACTTTCCAGGCTTCAGGATGCCTTTCTACACTATATAAAGGTAGAAATTTACATTGGAAACGTTTGGTTTAGCTGTTATAAAAGTTTGGTTTTTTAGTGCTGTAAATGCATTTTCAGCTCGCGCTGTACACATTTGCTATGAGAGGCATTATCTCATAAGGGAAATTTTGGACAATCAAATTAATGACTGCCCAGTCTTCAGGATGTCTTTTTACACTATATAAAGGTGGAAATATACATTGGAAACGTTTAGTTTAGCTGTTAATGAAGTTTCGTTTTTTTAGTGCTGAAAATTCATTGTCTGCTGGCGCTGTACACTTTTTCTAAGTGTTGCAATATCTCATGAAGGAAATACTGGACAATCAAATTTATGACTTTCCAGGCTTCAGGATGCCTTTCTACACTATATAAAGGTGGAAATTTACATTGGAAACGTTTGGTTTAGCTGTTATAAAAGTTTGTTTTTTTAGTGCTGTAAATACATTTTCAGCTCGCGCTGTACACATTTGCTATGAGAGGCATTATCTCATAAGGGAAATATTGGACAATCAAATTAATGACTGCCCAGGCTTCAGGATGTCTTTTTACACTATATAAAAGTGGAAATTTACATTGGAAACGTTTGGTTTAGCTGTTATAAAAGTTTGGTTTTTTAGTGCTTAAAATGCATTTTCAGCTCGCACTGTACACATTGGCTATGTGAGGCATTATCTCATAAGGGAAATACTGGACAATCAAATTAATGACTTTCCAGGCTTCAGGATGCCTTTCTACACTATATAAAGGTGGAAATGTACATTGGAAACGTTTGGTTTAGCTGTTATAAAAGTTTGGTTTTTTAGTGCTGTAAATGCATTTTCAGCTCGCGCTGTACACATTTGCTATGAGAGGCATTATCTCATAAGGGAAATATTGGACAATCAAATTAATGACTGCCCAGGCTTCAGGATGTCTTTTTACACTATATAAAGGTGGAAATTTACATTGGAAACGTTTGGTTTAGCTGTTATAAAAGTTTGGTTTTTTAGTGCTGTAAATGCATTTTCAGCTCGCGCTGTACACATTTTCTATGAGAGGCATTATCTCATAAGGGAAATATTGGACAATCAAATTAATGACTGCCCAGGCTTCAGGATGTCTTTTTACACTATATAAAGGTGGAAATTTACATTGGAAACGTTTGGTTTAGCTGTTATAAAAGTTTGTTTTTTTAGTGCTTAAAATGCATTTTCAGCTCGCACTGTACACATTTGCTATGTGAGGCATTATCTCATAAGGGAAATACTGGACAATCAAATTAATGACTTCCCAGGCTTCAGGATGCCTTTTTACACTCTATAAAGGTGGAAATTTACATTGGAAACGTTTGGTTTAGCTGTTATAAAAGTTTGTTTTTTTCGTGCTGTAAATGCATTTTCAGCTCGCGCTGTACACATTTGCAATGAGAGGCATTATCTCATAAGGGAAATACTGGACAATCAAATTAATGACTTCCCAGGCTTCAGGATGCCTTTTTACACTCTATAAATGTGGAAATTTACATTGGAAACGTTTGGTTTAGCTGTTAATGAAGTTTCGTTTTTTTAGTGCTGAAAATTCATTGTCTGCTGGCGCTGTACACTTTTTCTAAGTGTTGCAATATCTCATGAAGGAAATACTGGACAATCAAATTAATGACTTTCCAGGCTTCAGGATGCCTTTCTACACTATATAAAGGTGGAAATGTACATTGGAAACGTTTGGTTTAGCTGTTATAAAAGTTTGGTTTTTTAGTGCTGTAAATGCATTTTCAGCTCGCGCTGTACACATTTGCTATGAGAGGCATTATCTCATAAGGGAAATATTGGACAATCAAATTAATGACTGCCCAGGCTTCAGGATGTCTTTTTACACTATATAAAGGTGGAAATTTACATTGGAAACGTTTGGTTTAGCTGTTATAAAAGTTTGGTTTTTTAGTGCTGTAAATGCATTTTCAGCTCGCGCTGTACACATTTGCTATGAGAGGCATTATCTCATAAGGGAAATATTGGACAATCAAATGAATGACTGCCCAGGCTTCAGGATGTCTTTTTACACTATATAAAGGTGGAAATTTACATTGGAAACGTTTGGTTTAGCTGTTATAAAAGTTTGGTTTTTTAGTGCTGAAAATGCATTTTCAGCTCGCACTGTACACATTTGCTATGTGAGGCATTATCTCATAAGGGAAATACTGGACAATCAAATTAATGACTTCCCAGGCTTCAGGATGCCTTTTTACACTCTATAAATGTGGAAATTTACATTGGAAACGTTTGGTTTAGCTGTTAATGAAGTTTCGTTTTTTAGTGCTGAAAATTCATTGTCTGCTGGCGCTGTACACTTTTTCTAAGTGTTGCAATATCTCATGAAGGAAATACTGGACAATCAAATTAATGACTTTCCAGGCTTCAGGATGCCTTTTTACACTATATAAAGGTGGAAATTTACATTGGAAACGTTTGGTTTAGCTGTTATAAAAGTTTGGTTTTTTAGTGCTGTAAATGCATTTTCAGCTCGCGCTGTACACATTTGCTATGAGAGGCATTATCTCATAAGGGAAATATTGGACAATCAAATTAATGACTGCCCAGGCTTCAGGATGTCTTTTTACACTATATAAAGGTGGAAATTTACATTGGAAACGTTTAGTTTAGCTGTTATAAAAGTTTGTTTTTTTAGTGCTGTAAATGCATTTTCAGCTCGCGCTGTGCACATTTGCTATGAGAGGCATTATCTCAAAAGGGAAATATTGGACAATCAAATTAATGACTGCCCAGGCTTCAGGATGTCTTTTTACACTATATAAAGGTGGAAATTTACATTGGAAACGTTTGGTTTAGCTGTTATAAAAGTTGGGTTTTTTAATGCTGAAAATGCATTTTCAGCTCGCACTGTACACATTTGCTATGTGAGGCATTATCTCATAAGGGAAATACTGGACAATCAAATTAATGACTTCCCAGGCTTCAGGATGCCTTTTTACACTATAAATGTGGAAATTTACATTGGAAACGTTTGGTTTAGCTGTTAATGAAGTTTCGTTTTTTTAGTGCTGAAAATTCATTGTCTGCTGGCGCTGTACACTCTTTCTAAGTGTTGCAATATCTCATGAAGGAAATACTGGACAATCAAATTAATGACTTTCCAGGCTTCAGGATGCCTTTCTACACTATATAAAGGTGGAAATTTACATTTGAAACGTTTGGTTTAGCTGTTATAAAAGTTTGTTTTTTTAGTGCTGTAAATGCATTTTCAGCTCGCGCTGTACACATTTGCTATGAGAGGCATTATCTCATAAGGGAAATATTGGACAATCAAATTAATGACTGCCCAGGCTTCAGGATGTCTTTTTACACTATATAAAGGTGGAAATTTACATTGGAAACATTTGGTTTAGCTGTTATAAAAGTTTGGTTTTTTAGTGCTTAAAATGCATTTTCAGCTCGCACTGTACACATTTGCTATGTGAGGCATTATCTCATAAGAGAAATCCTGGACAATCAAATTAATGACTTCCTAGGCTTCAGGATGCCTTTTTACACTCTATAAAGGTGGAAATTTACATTGGAAACGTTTGGTTTAGCTGTTATAAAAGTTTGTTTTTTTCGTGCTGTAAATCCATTTTCAGCTCGCGCTGTACACATTTGCAATGAGAAGCATTATCTCATAAGGGAAATATTGGACAATCAAATTAATGACTGCCCAGGCTTCAGGATGTCTTTTTACACTATATAAAGGTGGAAATTTACATTGGAAACGTTTAGTTTAGCTGTTAATGAAGTTTCGTTTTTTTTAGTGCTGAAAATTCATTGTCTGCTGGCGCTGTACACTTTTTCTAAGTGTTGCAATATCTCATGAAGGAAATACTGGACAATCAAATTAATGACTTTCCAGGCTTCAGGATGCCTTTCTACACTATATAAAGGTGGAAATTTACATTGGAAACGTTTGGTTTAGCTGTTATAAAAGTTTGGTTTTTTAGTGCTGTAAATGCATTTTCAGCTCGCGCTGTACACATTTGCTATGAGAGGCATTATCTCATAAGGGAAATATTGTACAATCAAATTAATGACTGCCCAGGCTTCAGGATGTCTTTTTACACTATATAAAGGTGGAAATTTACATTGGAAACGTTTGGTTTAGCTGTTATAAAAGTTTGGTTTTTTAGTGCTGTAAATGCATTTTCAGCTCGCGCTGTACACATTTGCTATGAGAGGCATTATCTCATAAGGGAAATATTGGACAATCAAATTAATGGCTGCCCAGGCTTCAGGATGTCTTTTTACACTATATAAAGGTGGAAATTTACATTGGAAACTTTTAGTTTAGCTGTTAATGAAGTTTCGTTTTTTTAGTGCTGAAAATTCATTGTCTGCTGGCGCTGTACACTTTTTCTATGTGTTGCAATATCTCATGAAGGAAATACTGGACAATCAAATTAATGACTTTCCAGGCTTCAGGATGCCTTTCTACACTATATAAAGGTGGAAATTTACATTGGAAACGTTTAGTTTAGCTGTTAATGAAGTTTCGTTTTTTTTAGTGCTGAAAATTCATTGTCTGCTGGCGCTGTACACTTTTTCTAAGTGTTGCAATATCTCATGAAGGAAATACTGGACAATCAAATTAATGACTTTCCAGGCTTCAGGATGCCTTTCTACACTATATAAAGGTGGAAATGTACATTGGAAACGTTTGGTTTAGCTGTTATAAAAGTTTGGTTTTTTAGTGCTGTAAATGCATTTTCAGCTCGCGCTGTACACATTTGCTATGAGAGGCATTATCTCATAAGGGAAATATTGGACAATCAAATTAATGACTGCCCAGGCTTCAGGATGTCTTTTTACACTATATAAAGGTGGAAATTTACATTGGAAACGTTTGGTTTAGCTGTTATAAAAGTTTGGTTTTTTAGTGCTGTAAATGCATTTTCAGCTCGCGCTGTACACATTTGCTATGAGAGGCATTATCTCATAAGGGAAATATTGGACAATCAAATTAATGGCTGCCCAGGCTTCAGGATGTCTTTTTACTCTATATAAAGGTGGAAATTTACATTGGAAACGTTTAGTTTAGCTGTTAATGAAGTTTCGTTTTTTTAGTGCTGAAAATTCATTGTCTGCTGGCGCTGTACACTTTTTCTAAGTGTTGCAATATCTCATGAAGGAAATACTGGACAATCAAATTAATGACTTTCCAGGCTTCAGGATGCCTTTCTACACTATATAAAGGTAGAAATTTACATTGGAAACGTTTGGTTTAGCTGTTATAAAAGTTTGGTTTTTTAGTGCTGTAAATGCATTTTCAGCTCGCGCTGTACACATTTGCTATGAGAGGCATTATCTCATAAGGGAAATTTTGGACAATCAAATTAATGACTGCCCAGTCTTCAGGATGTCTTTTTACACTATATAAAGGTGGAAATATACATTGGAAACGTTTAGTTTAGCTGTTAATGAAGTTTCGTTTTTTTAGTGCTGAAAATTCATTGTCTGCTGGCGCTGTACACTTTTTCTAAGTGTTGCAATATCTCATGAAGGAAATACTGGACAATCAAATTTATGACTTTCCAGGCTTCAGGATGCCTTTCTAACACTATATAAAGGTGGAAATTTACATTGGAAACGTTTGGTTTAGCTGTTATAAAAGTTTGTTTTTTTAGTGCTGTAAATACATTTTCAGCTCGCGCTGTACACATTTGCTATGAGAGGCATTATCTCATAAGGGAAATATTGGACAATCAAATTAATGACTGCCCAGGCTTCAGGATGTCTTTTTACACTATATAAAAGTGGAAATTTACATTGGAAACGTTTGGTTTAGCTGTTATAAAAGTTTGGTTTTTTAGTGCTTAAAATGCATTTTCAGCTCGCACTGTACACATTGGCTATGTGAGGCATTATCTCATAAGGGAAATACTGGACAATCAAATTAATGACTTTCCAGGCTTCAGGATGCCTTTCTACACTATATAAAGGTGGAAATGTACATTGGAAACGTTTGGTTTAGCTGTTATAAAAGTTTGGTTTTTTAGTGCTGTAAATGCATTTTCAGCTCGCGCTGTACACATTTGCTATGAGAGGCATTATCTCATAAGGGAAATATTGGACAATCAAATTAATGACTGCCCAGGCTTCAGGATGTCTTTTTACACTATATAAAGGTGGAAATTTACATTGGAAACGTTTGGTTTAGCTGTTATAAAAGTTTGGTTTTTTAGTGCTGTAAATGCATTTTCAGCTCGCGCTGTACACATTTTCTATGAGAGGCATTATCTCATAAGGGAAATATTGGACAATCAAATTAATGACTGCCCAGGCTTCAGGATGTCTTTTTACACTATATAAAGGTGGAAATTTACATTGGAAACGTTTGGTTTAGCTGTTATAAAAGTTTGTTTTTTTAGTGCTTAAAATGCATTTTCAGCTCGCACTGTACACATTTGCTATGTGAGGCATTATCTCATAAGGGAAATACTGGACAATCAAATTAATGACTTCCCAGGCTTCAGGATGCCTTTTTACACTCTATAAAGGTGGAAATTTACATTGGAAACGTTTGGTTTAGCTGTTATAAAAGTTTGTTTTTTTCGTGCTGTAAATGCATTTTCAGCTCGCGCTGTACACATTTGCAATGAGAGGCATTATCTCATAAGGGAAATACTGGACAATCAAATTAATGACTTCCCAGGCTTCAGGATGCCTTTTTACACTCTATAAATGTGGAAATTTACATTGGAAACGTTTGGTTTAGCTGTTAATGAAGTTTCGTTTTTTTAGTGCTGAAAATTCATTGTCTGCTGGCGCTGTACACTTTTTCTAAGTGTTGCAATATCTCATGAAGGAAATACTGGACAATCAAATTAATGACTTTCCAGGCTTCAGGATGCCTTTCTACACTATATAAAGGTGGAAATGTACATTGGAAACGTTTGGTTTAGCTGTTATAAAAGTTTGGTTTTTTAGTGCTGTAAATGCATTTTCAGCTCGCGCTGTACACATTTGCTATGAGAGGCATTATCTCATAAGGGAAATATTGGACAATCAAATTAATGACTGCCCAGGCTTCAGGATGTCTTTTTACACTATATAAAGGTGGAAATTTACATTGGAAACGTTTGGTTTAGCTGTTATAAAAGTTTGGTTTTTTAGTGCTGTAAATGCATTTTCAGCTCGCGCTGTACACATTTGCTATGAGAGGCATTATCTCATAAGGGAAATATTGGACAATCAAATGAATGACTGCCCAGGCTTCAGGATGTCTTTTTACACTATATAAAGGTGGAAATTTACATTGGAAACGTTTGGTTTAGCTGTTATAAAAGTTTGGTTTTTTAGTGCTGAAAATGCATTTTCAGCTCGCACTGTACACATTTGCTATGTGAGGCATTATCTCATAAGGGAAATACTGGACAATCAAATTAATGACTTCCCAGGCTTCAGGATGCCTTTTTACACTCTATAAATGTGGAAATTTACATTGGAAACGTTTGGTTTAGCTGTTAATGAAGTTTCGTTTTTTAGTGCTGAAAATTCATTGTCTGCTGGCGCTGTACACTTTTTCTAAGTGTTGCAATATCTCATGAAGGAAATACTGGACAATCAAATTAATGACTTTCCAGGCTTCAGGATGCCTTTTTACACTATATAAAGGTGGAAATTTACATTGGAAACGTTTGGTTTAGCTGTTATAAAAGTTTGGTTTTTTAGTGCTGTAAATGCATTTTCAGCTCGCGCTGTACACATTTGCTATGAGAGGCATTATCTCATAAGGGAAATATTGGACAATCAAATTAATGACTGCCCAGGCTTCAGGATGTCTTTTTACACTATATAAAGGTGGAAATTTACATTGGAAACGTTTGGTTTAGCTGTTATAAAAGTTTGGTTTTTTAGTGCTGTAAATGCATTTTCAGCTCGCGCTGTACACATTTGCTATGAGAGGCATTATCTCATAAGGGAAATATTGGACAATCAAATGAATGACTGCCCAGGCTTCAGGATGTCTTTTTACACTATATAAAGGTGGAAATTTACATTGGAAACGTTTGGTTTAGCTGTTATAAAAGTTTGGTTTTTTAGTGCTGAAAATGCATTTTCAGCTCGCACTGTACACATTTGCTATGTGAGGCATTATCTCATAAGGGAAATACTGGACAATCAAATTAATGACTTCCCAGGCTTCAGGATGCCTTTTTACACTCTATAAATGTGGAAATTTACATTGGAAACGTTTGGTTTAGCTGTTAATGAAGTTTCGTTTTTTAGTGCTGAAAATTCATTGTCTGCTGGCGCTGTACACTTTTTCTAAGTGTTGCAATATCTCATGAAGGAAATACTGGACAATCAAATTAATGACTTTCCAGGCTTCAGGATGCCTTTTTACACTATATAAAGGTGGAAATTTACATTGGAAACGTTTGGTTTAGCTGTTATAAAAGTTTGGTTTTTTAGTGCTGTAAATGCATTTTCAGCTCGCGCTGTACACATTTGCTATGAGAGGCATTATCTCATAAGGGAAATATTGGACAATCAAATTAATGACTGCCCAGGCTTCAGGATGTCTTTTTACACTATATAAAGGTGGAAATTTACATTGGAAACGTTTAGTTTAGCTGTTATAAAAGTTTGTTTTTTTAGTGCTGTAAATGCATTTTCAGCTCGCGCTGTACACATTTGCTATGAGAGGCATTATCTCAAAAGGGAAATATTGGACAATCAAATTAATGACTGCCCAGGCTTCAGGATGTCTTTTTACACTATATAAAGGTGGAAATTTACATTGGAAACGTTTGGTTTAGCTGTTATAAAAGTTGGGTTTTTTAATGCTGAAAATGCATTTTCAGCTCGCACTGTACACATTTGCTATGTGAGGCATTATCTCATAAGGGAAATACTGGACAATCAAATTAATGACTTCCCAGGCTTCAGGATGCCTTTTTACACTATAAATGTGGAAATTTACATTGGAAACGTTTGGTTTAGCTGTTAATGAAGTTTCGTTTTTTTAGTGCTGAAAATTCATTGTCTGCTGGCGCTGTACACTCTTTCTAAGTGTTGCAATATCTCATGAAGGAAATACTGGACAATCAAATTAATGACTTTCCAGGCTTCAGGATGCCTTTCTACACTATATAAAGGTGGAAATTTACATTTGAAACGTTTGGTTTAGCTGTTATAAAAGTTTGTTTTTTTAGTGCTGTAAATGCATTTTCAGCTCGCGCTGTACACATTTGCTATGAGAGGCATTATCTCATAAGGGAAATATTGGACAATCAAATTAATGACTGCCCAGGCTTCAGGATGTCTTTTTACACTATATAAAGGTGGAAATTTACATTGGAAACATTTGGTTTAGCTGTTATAAAAGTTTGGTTTTTTAGTGCTTAAAATGCATTTTCAGCTCGCACTGTACACATTTGCTATGTGAGGCATTATCTCATAAGAGAAATCCTGGACAATCAAATTAATGACTTCCTAGGCTTCAGGATGCCTTTTTACACTCTATAAAGGTGGAAATTTACATTGGAAACGTTTGGTTTAGCTGTTATAAAAGTTTGTTTTTTTCGTGCTGTAAATCCATTTTCAGCTCGCGCTGTACACATTTGCAATGAGAAGCATTATCTCATAAGGGAAATATTGGACAATCAAATTAATGACTGCCCAGGCTTCAGGATGTCTTTTTACACTATATAAAGGTGGAAATTTACATTGGAAACGTTTAGTTTAGCTGTTAATGAAGTTTCGTTTTTTTTAGTGCTGAAAATTCATTGTCTGCTGGCGCTGTACACTTTTTCTAAGTGTTGCAATATCTCATGAAGGAAATACTGGACAATCAAATTAATGACTTTCCAGGCTTCAGGATGCCTTTCTACACTATATAAAGGTGGAAATTTACATTGGAAACGTTTGGTTTAGCTGTTATAAAAGTTTGGTTTTTTAGTGCTGTAAATGCATTTTCAGCTCGCGCTGTACACATTTGCTATGAGAGGCATTATCTCATAAGGGAAATATTGTACAATCAAATTAATGACTGCCCAGGCTTCAGGATGTCTTTTTACACTATATAAAGGTGGAAATTTACATTGGAAACGTTTGGTTTAGCTGTTATAAAAGTTTGGTTTTTTAGTGCTGTAAATGCATTTTCAGCTCGCGCTGTACACATTTGCTATGAGAGGCATTATCTCATAAGGGAAATATTGGACAATCAAATTAATGGCTGCCCAGGCTTCAGGATGTCTTTTTACACTATATAAAGGTGGAAATTTACATTGGAAACTTTTAGTTTAGCTGTTAATGAAGTTTCGTTTTTTTAGTGCTGAAAATTCATTGTCTGCTGGCGCTGTACACTTTTTCTATGTGTTGCAATATCTCATGAAGGAAATACTGGACAATCAAATTAATGACTTTCCAGGCTTCAGGATGCCTTTCTACACTATATAAAGGTGGAAATTTACATTGGAAACGTTTAGTTTAGCTGTTAATGAAGTTTCGTTTTTTTTAGTGCTGAAAATTCATTGTCTGCTGGCGCTGTACACTTTTTCTAAGTGTTGCAATATCTCATGAAGGAAATACTGGACAATCAAATTAATGACTTTCCAGGCTTCAGGATGCCTTTCTACACTATATAAAGGTGGAAATGTACATTGGAAACGTTTGGTTTAGCTGTTATAAAAGTTTGGTTTTTTAGTGCTGTAAATGCATTTTCAGCTCGCGCTGTACACATTTGCTATGAGAGGCATTATCTCATAAGGGAAATATTGGACAATCAAATTAATGACTGCCCAGGCTTCAGGATGTCTTTTTACACTATATAAAGGTGGAAATTTACATTGGAAACGTTTGGTTTAGCTGTTATAAAAGTTTGGTTTTTTAGTGCTGTAAATGCATTTTCAGCTCGCGCTGTACACATTTGCTATGAGAGGCATTATCTCATAAGGGAAATATTGGACAATCAAATTAATGGCTGCCCAGGCTTCAGGATGTCTTTTTACTCTATATAAAGGTGGAAATTTACATTGGAAACGTTTAGTTTAGCTGTTAATGAAGTTTCGTTTTTTTAGTGCTGAAAATTCATTGTCTGCTGGCGCTGTACACTTTTTCTAAGTGTTGCAATATCTCATGAAGGAAATACTGGACAATCAAATCAATGACTTTCCAGGCTTCAGGATGCCTTTCTACACTATATAAAGGTGGAAATTTACATTGGGAACGTTTGGTTTAGCTGTTATAAAAGTTTGGTTTTTTAGTGCTGTAAATGCATTTTCAGCTCGCACTGTACACATTTGCTATGTGAGGCATTATCTCATAAGGGAAATACTGGACAATCAAATTAATGACTTCCCAGGCTTCAGGATGCCTTTTTACACTCTATAAATGTGGAAATTTACATTGGAAACGTTTGGTTTAGCTGTTAATGAAGTTTCGTTTTTTTAGTGCTGAAAATTCATTGTCTGCTGGCGCTGTACACTTTTTCTAAGTGTTGCAATATCTCATGAAGGAAATACTGGACAATCAAATTAATGACTTTCCAGGCTTCAGGATGCCTTTCTACACTATATAAAGGTGGAAATGTACATTGGAAACGTTTGGTTTAGCTGTTATAAAAGTTTGTTTTTTTAGTGCTGTAAATGCATTTTCAGCTCGCGCTGTACACATTTGCTATGAGAGGCATTATCTCATAAGGGAAATATTGGACAATCAAATTAATGACTGCCCAGGCTTCAGGATGTCTTTTTACACTATATAAAGGTGGAAATTTACATTGGAAACGTTTGGTTTAGCTGTTATAAAAGTTTGGTTTTTTTAGTGCTGAAAATGCATTTTCAGCTCGCACTGTACACATTTGCTATGTGAGGCATTATCTCATAAGGGAAATACTGGACAATCAAATTAATGACTGCCCAGGCTTCAGGATGTCTTTTTACACTATATAAAGGTGGAAATTTACATTGGAAACGTTTGGTTTAGCTGTTATAAAAGTTTGGTTTTTTAGTGCTGAAAATGCATTTTCAGCTCGCACTGTACACATTTGCTATGTGAGGCATTATCTCATAAGGGAAATACTGGACAATCAAATTAATGGCTTCCCAGGCTTCAGGATGCCTTTTTACACTCTATAAATGTGGAAATTTACATTGGAAACGTTTGGTTTAGCTGTTAATGAAGTTTCGTTTTTTTAGTGCTGAAAATTCATTGTCTGCTGGCGCTGTACACTTTTTCTAAGTGTTGCAATATCTCATGAAGGAAATACTGGACAATCAAATTAATGACTTTCCAGGCTTCATGATGCCTTTCTACACTATATAAAGGTGGGAATTTACATTGGAAACGTTTGGTTTAGATGTTATAAAAGTTTGGTTTTTTAGTGCTGTAAATGCATTTTCAGCTCGCGCTGTACACATTTGCTATGAGAGGCATTATCTCATAAGGGAAATATTGGACAATCAAATTAATGACTGCCCAGGCTTCAGGATGTCTTTTTACACTATATAAAGGTGGAAATTTACATTGGAAACGTTTAGTTTAGCTGTTATAAAAGTTTGTTTTTTTAGTGCTGTAAATGCGTTTTCAGCTCGCGCTGTACACATTTGCTATGTGAGGCATTATCTCATAAGGGAAATACTGGACAATCAAATTAATGACTGCCCAGGCTTCAGGATGTCTTTTTACACTATATAAAGGTGGAAATTTACATTGGAAACGTTTGGTTTAGCTGTTATAAAAGTTTGGTTTTTTAGTGCTGAAAATGCATTTTCAGCTCGCACTGTACACATTTGCTATGTGAGGCATTATCTCATAAGGGAAATACTGGACAATCAAATTAATGACTTCCCAGGCTTCAGGATGCCTTTTTACACTCTATAAATGTGGAAATTTACATTGGAAACGTTTGGTTTAGCTGTTAATGAAGTTTCGTTTTTTTAGTGCTGAAAATTCATTGTCTGCTGGCGCTGTACACTTTTTCTAAGTGTTGCAATATCTCATGAAGGAAATACTGGACAATCAAATTAATGACTTTCCAGGCTTCAGGATGCCTTTCTACACTATATAAAGGTGGAAATTTACATTTGAAACGTTTGGTTTAGCTGTTATAAAAGTTTGGTTTTTTAGTGCTGTAAATGCATTTTCAGCTCGCACTGTACACATTTGCTATGAGAGGCATTATCTCATAAGGGAAATATTGGACAATCAAATTAATGGCTGCCCAGGCTTCAGGATGTATTTTTACACTATATAAAGGTGGAAATTTACATTGGAAACTTTTAGTTTAGCTGTTAATGAAGTTTCGTTTTTTTAGTGCTGAAAATTCATTGTCTGCTGGCGCTGTACACTTTTTCTAAGTGTTGCAATATCTCATAAAGGAAATACTGGAAATTCAAATTAATGACTTTCCAGGCTTCAGGATGCCTTTCTACACTATATAAAGGTGGAAATGTACATTGGAAACGTTTGGTTTAGCTGTTATAAAAGTTTGGTTTTTTAGTGCTGTAAATGCATTTTCAGCTCGCGCTGTACACATTTGCTATGTGAGGCATTATCTCAGAAGGGAAATATTGGACAATCAAATTAATGACTGCCCAGGCTTCAGGATGTCTTTTTACACTATATAAAGGTGGAAATTTACATTGGAAACGTTTGGTTTAGCTGTTATAAAAGTTTGGTTTTTTTAGTGCTGAAAATGCATTTTCAGCTCGCACTGTACACATTTGCTATGTGAGGCATTATCTCATAAGGGAAATACTGGACAATCAAATTAATGACTGCCCAGGCTTCAGGATGTCTTTTTACACTATATAAAGGTGGAAATTTACATTGGAAACGTTTGGTTTAGCTGTTATAAAAGTTTGGTTTTTTAGTGCTGAAAATGCATTTTCAGCTCGCACTGTACACATTTGCTATGTGAGGCATTATCTCATAAGGGAAATACTGGACAATCAAATTAATGACTTCCCAGGCTTCAGGATGCCTTTTTACACTCTATAAATGTGGAAATTTACATTGGAAACGTTTGGTTTAGCTGTTAATGAAGTTTCGTTTTTTTAGTGCTGAAAATTCATTGTCTGCTGGCGCTGTACACTTTTTCTAAGTGTTGCAATATCTCATGAAGGAAATACTGGACAATCAAATTAATGACTTTCCAGGCTTCAGGATGCCTTTCTACACTATATAAAGGTGGAAATGTACATTGGAAACGTTTGGTTTAGCTGTTATAAAAGTTTGTTTTTTTAGTGCTGTAAATGCATTTTCAGCTCGCGCTGTACACATTTGCTATGAGAGGCATTATCTCATAAGGGAAATATTGGACAATCAAATTAATGACTGCCCAGGCTTCAGGATGTCTTTTTACACTATATAAAGGTGGAAATTTACATTGGAAACGTTTGGTTTAGCTGTTATAAAAGTTTGGTTTTTTTAGTGCTGAAAATGCATTTTCAGCTCGCACTGTACACATTTGCTATGTGAGGCATTATCTCATAAGGGAAATACTGGACAATCAAATTAATGACTTTCCAGGCTTCAGGATGCCTTTCTACACTATATAAAGGTGGAAATGTACATTGGAAACGTTTGGTTTAGCTGTTATAAAAGTTTGGTTTTTTAGTGCTGTAAATGCATTTTCAGCTCGCGCTGTACACATTTGCTATGAGAGGCATTATCTCATAAGGGAAATATTGGACAATCAAATTAATGACTGCCCAGGCTTCAGGATGTCTTTTTACACTATATAAAGGTGGAAATTTACATTGGAAACGTTTGGTTTAGCTGTTATAAAAGTTTGGTTTTTTAGTGCTGTAAATGCATTTTCAGCTCGCGCTGTACACATTTGCTATGAGAGGCATTATCTCATAAGGGAAATATTGGACAATCAAATTAATGGCTGCCCAGGCTTCAGGATGTCTTTTTACTCTATATAAAGGTGGAAATTTACATTGGAAACGTTTAGTTTAGCTGTTAATGAAGTTTCGTTTTTTTAGTGCTGAAAATTCATTGTCTGCTGGCGCTGTACACTTTTTCTAAGTGTTGCAATATCTCATGAAGGAAATACTGGACAATCAAATTAATGACTTTCCAGGCTTCAGGATGCCTTTCTACACTATATAAAGGTAGAAATTTACATTGGAAACGTTTGGTTTAGCTGTTATAAAAGTTTGGTTTTTTAGTGCTGTAAATGCATTTTCAGCTCGCGCTGTACACATTTGCTATGAGAGGCATTATCTCATAAGGGAAATTTTGGACAATCAAATTAATGACTGCCCAGTCTTCAGGATGTCTTTTTACACTATATAAAGGTGGAAATATACATTGGAAACGTTTAGTTTAGCTGTTAATGAAGTTTCGTTTTTTTAGTGCTGAAAATTCATTGTCTGCTGGCGCTGTACACTTTTTCTAAGTGTTGCAATATCTCATGAAGGAAATACTGGACAATCAAATTTATGACTTTCCAGGCTTCAGGATGCCTTTCTACACTATATAAAGGTGGAAATTTACATTGGAAACGTTTGGTTTAGCTGTTATAAAAGTTTGTTTTTTTAGTGCTGTAAATACATTTTCAGCTCGCGCTGTACACATTTGCTATGAGAGGCATTATCTCATAAGGGAAATATTGGACAATCAAATTAATGACTGCCCAGGCTTCAGGATGTCTTTTTACACTATATAAAAGTGGAAATTTACATTGGAAACGTTTGGTTTAGCTGTTATAAAAGTTTGGTTTTTTAGTGCTTAAAATGCATTTTCAGCTCGCACTGTACACATTGGCTATGTGAGGCATTATCTCATAAGGGAAATACTGGACAATCAAATTAATGACTTTCCAGGCTTCAGGATGCCTTTCTACACTATATAAAGGTGGAAATGTACATTGGAAACGTTTGGTTTAGCTGTTATAAAAGTTTGGTTTTTTAGTGCTGTAAATGCATTTTCAGCTCGCGCTGTACACATTTGCTATGAGAGGCATTATCTCATAAGGGAAATATTGGACAATCAAATTAATGACTGCCCAGGCTTCAGGATGTCTTTTTACACTATATAAAGGTGGAAATTTACATTGGAAACGTTTGGTTTAGCTGTTATAAAAGTTTGGTTTTTTAGTGCTGTAAATGCATTTTCAGCTCGCGCTGTACACATTTTCTATGAGAGGCATTATCTCATAAGGGAAATATTGGACAATCAAATTAATGACTGCCCAGGCTTCAGGATGTCTTTTTACACTATATAAAGGTGGAAATTTACATTGGAAACGTTTGGTTTAGCTGTTATAAAAGTTTGTTTTTTTAGTGCTTAAAATGCATTTTCAGCTCGCACTGTACACATTTGCTATGTGAGGCATTATCTCATAAGGGAAATACTGGACAATCAAATTAATGACTTCCCAGGCTTCAGGATGCCTTTTTACACTCTATAAAGGTGGAAATTTACATTGGAAACGTTTGGTTTAGCTGTTATAAAAGTTTGTTTTTTTCGTGCTGTAAATGCATTTTCAGCTCGCGCTGTACACATTTGCAATGAGAGGCATTATCTCATAAGGGAAATACTGGACAATCAAATTAATGACTTCCCAGGCTTCAGGATGCCTTTTTACACTCTATAAATGTGGAAATTTACATTGGAAACGTTTGGTTTAGCTGTTAATGAAGTTTCGTTTTTTTAGTGCTGAAAATTCATTGTCTGCTGGCGCTGTACACTTTTTCTAAGTGTTGCAATATCTCATGAAGGAAATACTGGACAATCAAATTAATGACTTTCCAGGCTTCAGGATGCCTTTCTACACTATATAAAGGTGGAAATGTACATTGGAAACGTTTGGTTTAGCTGTTATAAAAGTTTGGTTTTTTAGTGCTGTAAATGCATTTTCAGCTCGCGCTGTACACATTTGCTATGAGAGGCATTATCTCATAAGGGAAATATTGGACAATCAAATTAATGACTGCCCAGGCTTCAGGATGTCTTTTTACACTATATAAAGGTGGAAATTTACATTGGAAACGTTTGGTTTAGCTGTTATAAAAGTTTGGTTTTTTAGTGCTGTAAATGCATTTTCAGCTCGCGCTGTACACATTTGCTATGAGAGGCATTATCTCATAAGGGAAATATTGGACAATCAAATGAATGACTGCCCAGGCTTCAGGATGTCTTTTTACACTATATAAAGGTGGAAATTTACATTGGAAACGTTTGGTTTAGCTGTTATAAAAGTTTGGTTTTTTAGTGCTGAAAATGCATTTTCAGCTCGCACTGTACACATTTGCTATGTGAGGCATTATCTCATAAGGGAAATACTGGACAATCAAATTAATGACTTCCCAGGCTTCAGGATGCCTTTTTACACTCTATAAATGTGGAAATTTACATTGGAAACGTTTGGTTTAGCTGTTAATGAAGTTTCGTTTTTTAGTGCTGAAAATTCATTGTCTGCTGGCGCTGTACACTTTTTCTAAGTGTTGCAATATCTCATGAAGGAAATACTGGACAATCAAATTAATGACTTTCCAGGCTTCAGGATGCCTTTTTACACTATATAAAGGTGGAAATTTACATTGGAAACGTTTGGTTTAGCTGTTATAAAAGTTTGGTTTTTTAGTGCTGTAAATGCATTTTCAGCTCGCGCTGTACACATTTGCTATGAGAGGCATTATCTCATAAGGGAAATATTGGACAATCAAATTAATGACTGCCCAGGCTTCAGGATGTCTTTTTACACTATATAAAGGTGGAAATTTACATTGGAAACGTTTAGTTTAGCTGTTATAAAAGTTTGTTTTTTTAGTGCTGTAAATGCATTTTCAGCTCGCGCTGTACACATTTGCTATGAGAGGCATTATCTCAAAAGGGAAATATTGGACAATCAAATTAATGACTGCCCAGGCTTCAGGATGTCTTTTTACACTATATAAAGGTGGAAATTTACATTGGAAACGTTTGGTTTAGCTGTTATAAAAGTTGGGTTTTTTAATGCTGAAAATGCATTTTCAGCTCGCACTGTACACATTTGCTATGTGAGGCATTATCTCATAAGGGAAATACTGGACAATCAAATTAATGACTTCCCAGGCTTCAGGATGCCTTTTTACACTATAAATGTGGAAATTTACATTGGAAACGTTTGGTTTAGCTGTTAATGAAGTTTCGTTTTTTTAGTGCTGAAAATTCATTGTCTGCTGGCGCTGTACACTCTTTCTAAGTGTTGCAATATCTCATGAAGGAAATACTGGACAATCAAATTAATGACTTTCCAGGCTTCAGGATGCCTTTCTACACTATATAAAGGTGGAAATTTACATTTGAAACGTTTGGTTTAGCTGTTATAAAAGTTTGTTTTTTTAGTGCTGTAAATGCATTTTCAGCTCGCGCTGTACACATTTGCTATGAGAGGCATTATCTCATAAGGGAAATATTGGACAATCAAATTAATGACTGCCCAGGCTTCAGGATGTCTTTTTACACTATATAAAGGTGGAAATTTACATTGGAAACATTTGGTTTAGCTGTTATAAAAGTTTGGTTTTTTAGTGCTTAAAATGCATTTTCAGCTCGCACTGTACACATTTGCTATGTGAGGCATTATCTCATAAGAGAAATCCTGGACAATCAAATTAATGACTTCCTAGGCTTCAGGATGCCTTTTTACACTCTATAAAGGTGGAAATTTACATTGGAAACGTTTGGTTTAGCTGTTATAAAAGTTTGTTTTTTTCGTGCTGTAAATCCATTTTCAGCTCGCGCTGTACACATTTGCAATGAGAAGCATTATCTCATAAGGGAAATATTGGACAATCAAATTAATGACTGCCCAGGCTTCAGGATGTCTTTTTACACTATATAAAGGTGGAAATTTACATTGGAAACGTTTAGTTTAGCTGTTAATGAAGTTTCGTTTTTTTTAGTGCTGAAAATTCATTGTCTGCTGGCGCTGTACACTTTTTCTAAGTGTTGCAATATCTCATGAAGGAAATACTGGACAATCAAATTAATGACTTTCCAGGCTTCAGGATGCCTTTCTACACTATATAAAGGTGGAAATTTACATTGGAAACGTTTGGTTTAGCTGTTATAAAAGTTTGGTTTTTTAGTGCTGTAAATGCATTTTCAGCTCGCGCTGTACACATTTGCTATGAGAGGCATTATCTCATAAGGGAAATATTGTACAATCAAATTAATGACTGCCCAGGCTTCAGGATGTCTTTTTACACTATATAAAGGTGGAAATTTACATTGGAAACGTTTGGTTTAGCTGTTATAAAAGTTTGGTTTTTTAGTGCTGTAAATGCATTTTCAGCTCGCGCTGTACACATTTGCTATGAGAGGCATTATCTCATAAGGGAAATATTGGACAATCAAATTAATGGCTGCCCAGGCTTCAGGATGTCTTTTTACACTATATAAAGGTGGAAATTTACATTGGAAACTTTTAGTTTAGCTGTTAATGAAGTTTCGTTTTTTTAGTGCTGAAAATTCATTGTCTGCTGGCGCTGTACACTTTTTCTATGTGTTGCAATATCTCATGAAGGAAATACTGGACAATCAAATTAATGACTTTCCAGGCTTCAGGATGCCTTTCTACACTATATAAAGGTGGAAATTTACATTGGAAACGTTTAGTTTAGCTGTTAATGAAGTTTCGTTTTTTTTAGTGCTGAAAATTCATTGTCTGCTGGCGCTGTACACTTTTTCTAAGTGTTGCAATATCTCATGAAGGAAATACTGGACAATCAAATTAATGACTTTCCAGGCTTCAGGATGCCTTTCTACACTATATAAAGGTGGAAATGTACATTGGAAACGTTTGGTTTAGCTGTTATAAAAGTT
The DNA here is from genome assembly GCF_059441095.1 of Idiotropiscis lumnitzeri. Classification (NCBI taxonomy): domain Eukaryota; kingdom Metazoa; phylum Chordata; class Actinopteri; order Syngnathiformes; family Syngnathidae; genus Idiotropiscis; species Idiotropiscis lumnitzeri. Next base: position 3,433,224 of record NW_028283562.1, on the reverse strand, counting down.
TGGTTTTTTAGTGCTGTAAATGCATTTTCAGCTCGCGCTGTACACATTTGCTATGAGAGGCATTATCTCATAAGGGAAATATTGGACAATCAAATTAATGACTGCCCAGGCTTCAGGATGTCTTTTTACACTATATAAAGGTGGAAATTTACATTGGAAACGTTTGGTTTAGCTGTTATAAAAGTTTGGTTTTTTAGTGCTGTAAATGCATTTTCAGCTCGCGCTGTACACATTTGCTATGAGAGGCATTATCTCATAAGGGAAATATTGGACAATCAAATTAATGGCTGCCCAGGCTTCAGGATGTCTTTTTACTCTATATAAAGGTGGAAATTTACATTGGAAACGTTTAGTTTAGCTGTTAATGAAGTTTCGTTTTTTTAGTGCTGAAAATTCATTGTCTGCTGGCGCTGTACACTTTTTCTAAGTGTTGCAATATCTCATGAAGGAAATACTGGACAATCAAATCAATGACTTTCCAGGCTTCAGGATGCCTTTCTACACTATATAAAGGTGGAAATTTACATTGGGAACGTTTGGTTTAGCTGTTATAAAAGTTTGGTTTTTTAGTGCTGTAAATGCATTTTCAGCTCGCACTGTACACATTTGCTATGTGAGGCATTATCTCATAAGGGAAATACTGGACAATCAAATTAATGACTTCCCAGGCTTCAGGATGCCTTTTTACACTCTATAAATGTGGAAATTTACATTGGAAACGTTTGGTTTAGCTGTTAATGAAGTTTCGTTTTTTTAGTGCTGAAAATTCATTGTCTGCTGGCGCTGTACACTTTTTCTAAGTGTTGCAATATCTCATGAAGGAAATACTGGACAATCAAATTAATGACTTTCCAGGCTTCAGGATGCCTTTCTACACTATATAAAGGTGGAAATGTACATTGGAAACGTTTGGTTTAGCTGTTATAAAAGTTTGTTTTTTTAGTGCTGTAAATGCATTTTCAGCTCGCGCTGTACACATTTGCTATGAGAGGCATTATCTCATAAGGGAAATATTGGACAATCAAATTAATGACTGCCCAGGCTTCAGGATGTCTTTTTACACTATATAAAGGTGGAAATTTACATTGGAAACGTTTGGTTTAGCTGTTATAAAAGTTTGGTTTTTTTAGTGCTGAAAATGCATTTTCAGCTCGCACTGTACACATTTGCTATGTGAGGCATTATCTCATAAGGGAAATACTGGACAATCAAATTAATGACTGCCCAGGCTTCAGGATGTCTTTTTACACTATATAAAGGTGGAAATTTACATTGGAAACGTTTGGTTTAGCTGTTATAAAAGTTTGGTTTTTTAGTGCTGAAAATGCATTTTCAGCTCGCACTGTACACATTTGCTATGTGAGGCATTATCTCATAAGGGAAATACTGGACAATCAAATTAATGGCTTCCCAGGCTTCAGGATGCCTTTTTACACTCTATAAATGTGGAAATTTACATTGGAAACGTTTGGTTTAGCTGTTAATGAAGTTTCGTTTTTTTAGTGCTGAAAATTCATTGTCTGCTGGCGCTGTACACTTTTTCTAAGTGTTGCAATATCTCATGAAGGAAATACTGGACAATCAAATTAATGACTTTCCAGGCTTCATGATGCCTTTCTACACTATATAAAGGTGGGAATTTACATTGGAAACGTTTGGTTTAGATGTTATAAAAGTTTGGTTTTTTAGTGCTGTAAATGCATTTTCAGCTCGCGCTGTACACATTTGCTATGAGAGGCATTATCTCATAAGGGAAATATTGGACAATCAAATTAATGACTGCCCAGGCTTCAGGATGTCTTTTTACACTATATAAAGGTGGAAATTTACATTGGAAACGTTTAGTTTAGCTGTTATAAAAGTTTGTTTTTTTAGTGCTGTAAATGCGTTTTCAGCTCGCGCTGTACACATTTGCTATGTGAGGCATTATCTCATAAGGGAAATACTGGACAATCAAATTAATGACTGCCCAGGCTTCAGGATGTCTTTTTACACTATATAAAGGTGGAAATTTACATTGGAAACGTTTGGTTTAGCTGTTATAAAAGTTTGGTTTTTTAGTGCTGAAAATGCATTTTCAGCTCGCACTGTACACATTTGCTATGTGAGGCATTATCTCATAAGGGAAATACTGGACAATCAAATTAATGACTTCCCAGGCTTCAGGATGCCTTTTTACACTCTATAAATGTGGAAATTTACATTGGAAACGTTTGGTTTAGCTGTTAATGAAGTTTCGTTTTTTTAGTGCTGAAAATTCATTGTCTGCTGGCGCTGTACACTTTTTCTAAGTGTTGCAATATCTCATGAAGGAAATACTGGACAATCAAATTAATGACTTTCCAGGCTTCAGGATGCCTTTCTACACTATATAAAGGTGGAAATTTACATTTGAAACGTTTGGTTTAGCTGTTATAAAAGTTTGTTTTTTTAGTGCTGTAAATGCATTTTCAGCTCGCACTGTACACATTTGCTATGAGAGGCATTATCTCATAAGGGAAATATTGGACAATCAAATTAATGACTGCCCAGGCTTCAGGATGTCTTTTTACACTATATAAAGGTGGAAATTTACATTGGAAACGTTTGGTTTAGCTGTTATAAAAGTTTGGTTTTTTAGTGCTTAAAATGCATTTTCAGCTCGCACTGTACACATTTGCTATGTGAGGCATTATCTCATAAGGGAAATACTGGACAATCAAATTAATGACTTCCCAGGCTTCAGGATGCCTTTTTACACTCTATAAAGGTGGAAATTTACATTGGAAACGTTTGGTTTAGCTGTTAATGAAGTTTCGTTTTTTTAGTGCTGAAAATTCATTGTCTGCTGGCGCTGTACACTTTTTCTAAGTGTTGCAATATCTCATGAAGGAAATACTGGACAATCAAATTAATGACTTTCCAGGCTTCAGGATGCCTTTCTACACTATATAAAGGTGGAAATTTACATTTGAAACGTTTGGTTTAGCTGTTATAAAAGTTTGGTTTTTTAGTGCTGTAAATGCATTTTCAGCTCGCACTGTACACATTTGCTATGAGAGGCATTATCTCATAAGGGAAATATTGGACAATCAAATTAATGGCTGCCCAGGCTTCAGGATGTATTTTTACACTATATAAAGGTGGAAATTTACATTGGAAACTTTTAGTTTAGCTGTTAATGAAGTTTCGTTTTTTTAGTGCTGAAAATTCATTGTCTGCTGGCGCTGTACACTTTTTCTAAGTGTTGCAATATCTCATAAAGGAAATACTGGAAATTCAAATTAATGACTTTCCAGGCTTCAGGATGCCTTTCTACACTATATAAAGGTGGAAATGTACATTGGAAACGTTTGGTTTAGCTGTTATAAAAGTTTGGTTTTTTAGTGCTGTAAATGCATTTTCAGCTCGCGCTGTACACATTTGCTATGTGAGGCATTATCTCAGAAGGGAAATATTGGACAATCAAATTAATGACTGCCCAGGCTTCAGGATGTCTTTTTACACTATATAAAGGTGGAAATTTACATTGGAAACGTTTGGTTTAGCTGTTATAAAAGTTTGGTTTTTTTAGTGCTGAAAATGCATTTTCAGCTCGCACTGTACACATTTGCTATGTGAGGCATTATCTCATAAGGGAAATACTGGACAATCAAATTAATGACTGCCCAGGCTTCAGGATGTCTTTTTACACTATATAAAGGTGGAAATTTACATTGGAAACGTTTGGTTTAGCTGTTATAAAAGTTTGGTTTTTTAGTGCTGAAAATGCATTTTCAGCTCGCACTGTACACATTTGCTATGTGAGGCATTATCTCATAAGGGAAATACTGGACAATCAAATTAATGACTTCCCAGGCTTCAGGATGCCTTTTTACACTCTATAAATGTGGAAATTTACATTGGAAACGTTTGGTTTAGCTGTTAATGAAGTTTCGTTTTTTTAGTGCTGAAAATTCATTGTCTGCTGGCGCTGTACACTTTTTCTAAGTGTTGCAATATCTCATGAAGGAAATACTGGACAATCAAATTAATGACTTTCCAGGCTTCAGGATGCCTTTCTACACTATATAAAGGTGGAAATGTACATTGGAAACGTTTGGTTTAGCTGTTATAAAAGTTTGGTTTTTTAGTGCTGTAAATGCATTTTCAGCTCGCGCTGTACACATTTGCTATGAGAGGCATTATCTCATAAGGGAAATATTGGACAATCAACTAAATGACTGCCCAGGCTTCAGGATGTCTTTTTACACTATATAAGGGTGGAAATTTACATTGGAAACGTTTAGTTTAGCTGTTAATGAAGTGTCGTTTTTTTAGTGCTGAAAATTCATTGTCTGCTGGCGCTGTACACTTTTTCTAAGTGTTGATATATCTCATGAAGGAAATACTGGACAATCAAATTAATGACTTTCCAGGCTTCAGGATGCCTTTCTACACTATATAAAGGTGGAAATGTACATTGGAAACGTTTGGTTTAGCTGTTATAAAAGTTTGGTTTTTTAGTGCTGTAAATGCATTTTCAGCTCGCGCTGTACACATTTGCTATGAGAGGCATTATCTCAAAAGGGAAATATTGGACAATCAAATTAATGACTGCCCAGGCTTCAGGATGTCTTTTTACACTATATAAAGGTGGAAATTTACATTGGAAACGTTTGGTTTAGCTGTTATAAAAGTTGGGTTTTTTAATGCTGAAAATGCATTTTCAGCTCGCACTGTACACATTTGCTATGTGAGGCATTATCTCATAAGGGAAATACTGGACAATCAAATTAATGACTTCCCAGGCTTCAGGATGCATTTTTACACTCTATAAATGTGGAAATTTACATTGGAAACGTTTGGTTTAGCTGTTAATGAAGTTTCGTTTTTTTAGTGCTGAAAATTCATTGTCTGCTGGCGCTGTACACTCTTTCTAAGTGTTGCAATATCTCATGAAGGAAATACTGGACAATCAAATTAATGACTTTCCAGGCTTCAGGATGCCTTTCTACACTATATAAAGGTGGAAATTTACATTTGAAACGTTTGGTTTAGCTGTTATAAAAGTTTGGTTTTTTAGTGCTGTAAATGCATTTTCAGCTGGCGCTGTACACATTTGCTATGAGAGGCATTATCTCATAAGGGAAATATTGGACAATCAAATTAATGACTGCCCAGGCTTCAGGATGTCTTTTTACACTATATAAAGGTGGAAATTTACATTGGAAACGTTTGGTTTAGCTGTTATAAAAGTTTGGTTTTTTAGTGCTTAAAATGCATTTTCAGCTCGCACTGTACACATTTGCTATGTGAGGCATTATCTCATAAGGGAAATACTGGACAATCAAATTAATGACTTCCCAGGCTTCAGGATGCCTTTTTACACTCTATAAATGTGGAAATTTACATTGGAAACGTTTGGTTTAGCTGTTAATGAAGTTTCGTTTTTTTAGTGCTGAAAATTCATTGTCTGCTGGCGCTGTACACTTTTTCTAAGTGTTGCAATATCTCATGAAGGAAATACTGGACAATCAAATTAATGACTTTCCAGGCTTCAGGATGCCTTTCTACACGATATAAAGGTGGAAATGTACATTGGAAACGTTTGGTTTAGCTGTTATAAAAGTTTGTTTTTTTAGTGCTGTAAATGCATTTTCAGCTCGCGCTGTACACATTTGCTATGAGAGGCATTATCTCATAAGGGAAATATTGGACAATCAAATTAATGACTGCCCAGGCTTCAGGATGTCTTTTTACACTATATAAAGGTGGAAATTTACATTGGAAACGTTTGGTTTAGCTGTTATAAAAGTTTGGTTTTTTTAGTGCTGAAAATGCATTTTTAGCTCGCAATGTCCACATTTGCTATGTGAGGCATTATCTCATAAGGGAAATACTGGACAATCAAATTAATGACTGCCCAGGCTTCAGGATGTCTTTTTACACTATATAAAGGTGGAAATTTACATTGGAAACGTTTGGTTTAGCTGTTATAAAAGTTTGTTTTTTTAGTGCTGAAAATGCATTTTCAGCTCGCACTGTACACATTTGCTATGTGAGGCATTATCTCATAAGGGAAATACTGGACAATCAAATTAATGACTTCCCAGGCTTCAGGATGCCTTTTTACACTCTATAAATGTGGAAATTTACATTGGAAACGTTTGGTTTAGCTGTTAATGAAGTTTCGTTTTTTTAGTGCTGAAAATTCATTGTCTGCTGGCGCTGTACACTTTTTCTAAGTGTTGCAATATCTCATGAAGGAAATACTGGACAATCAAATTAATGACTTTCCAGGCTTCATGATGCCTTTCTACACTATATAAAGGTGGGAATTTACATTGGAAACGTTTGGTTTAGCTGTTATAAAAGTTTGGTTTTTTAGTGCTGTAAATGCATTTTCAGCTCGCGCTGTACACATTTGCTATGAGAGGCATTATCTCATAACGGAAATATTGGACAATCAAATTAATGACTGCCCAGGCTTCAGGATGTCTTTTTACACTATATAAAGGTGGAAATTTACATTGGAAACGTTTAGTTTAGCTGTTATAAAAGTTTGTTTTTTTAGTGCTGTAAATGCATTTTCAGCTCGCGCTGTACACATTTGCTATGTGAGGCATTATCTCATAAGGGAAATACTGGACAATCAAATTAATGACTGCCCAGGCTTCAGGATGTCTTTTTACACTATATAAAGGTGGAAATTTACATTGGAAACGTTTGGTTTAGCTGTTATAAAAGTTTGGTTTTTTAGTGCTGAAAATGCATTTTCAGCTCGCACTGTACACATTTGCTATGTGAGGCATTATCTCATAAGGGAAATACTGGACAATCAAATTAATGACTTCCCAGGCTTCAGGATGCCTTTTTACACTCTATAAATGTGGAAATTTACATTGGAAACGTTTGGTTTAGCTGTTAATGAAGTTTCGTTTTTTTAGTGCTGAAAATTCATTGTCTGCTGGCGCTGTACACTTTTTCTAAGTGTTGCAATATCTCATGAAGGAAATACTGGACAATCAAATTAATGACTTTCCAGGCTTCAGGATGCCTTTCTACACTATATAAAGGTGGAAATTTACATTTGAAACGTTCGGTTTAGCTGTTATAAAAGTTTGGTTTTTTAGTGCTGTAAATGCATTTTCAGCTCGCACTGTACACATTTGCTATGAGAGGCATTATCTCATAAGGGAAATATTGGACAATCAAATTAATGACTGCCCAGGCTTCAGGATGTCTTTTTACACTATATAAAGGTGGAAATTTACATTGGAAACGTTTGGTTTAGCTGTTATAAAAGTTTGGTTTTTTAGTGCTTAAAATGCATTTTCAGCTCGCACTGTACACATTTGCTATGTGAGGCATTATCTCATAAGGGAAATACTGGACAATCAAATTAATGACTTCCCAGGCTTCAGGATGCCTTTTTACACTCTATAAAGGTGGAAATTTACATTGGAAACGTTTGGTTTAGCTGTTATAAAAGTTTGTTTTTTTCGTGCTGTAAATGCATTTTCAGCTCGCGCTGTACACATTTGCAATGAGAGGCATTATCTCATAAGGGAAATATTGGACAATCAAATTAATGACTGCCCAGGCTTCAGGATGTCTTTTTACACTATATAAAGGTGGAAATTTACATTGGAAACGTTTGGTTTAGCTGTTAATGAAGTTTCGTTTTTTTAGTGCTGAAAATTCATTGTCTGCTGGCGCTGTACACTTTTTCTAAGTGTTGCAATATCTCATGAAGGAAATACTGGACAATCAAATTAATGACTTTCCAGGCTTCAGGATGCCTTTCTACACGATATAAAGGTGGAAATGTACATTGGAAACGTTTGGTTTAGCTGTTATAAAAGTTTGTTTTTTTAGTGCTGTAAATGCATTTTCAGCTCGCGCTGTACACATTTGCTATGAGAGGCATTATCTCATAAGGGAAATATTGGACAATCAAATTAATGACTGCCCAGGCTTCAGGATGTCTTTTTACACTATATAAAGGTGGAAATTTACATTGGAAACGTTTGGTTTAGCTGTTATAAAAGTTTGGTTTTTTTAGTGCTGAAAATGCATTTTTAGCTCGCAATGTCCACATTTGCTATGTGAGGCATTATCTCATAAGGGAAATACTGGACAATCAAATTAATGACTGCCCAGGCTTCAGGATGTCTTTTTACACTATATAAAGGTGGAAATTTACATTGGAAACGTTTGGTTTAGCTGTTATAAAAGTTTGTTTTTTTAGTGCTGAAAATGCATTTTCAGCTCGCACTGTACACATTTGCTATGTGAGGCATTATCTCATAAGGGAAATACTGGACAATCAAATTAATGACTTCCCAGGCTTCAGGATGCCTTTTTACACTCTATAAATGTGGAAATTTACATTGGAAACGTTTGGTTTAGCTGTTAATGAAGTTTCGTTTTTTTAGTGCTGAAAATTCATTGTCTGCTGGCGCTGTACACTTTTTCTAAGTGTTGCAATATCTCATGAAGGAAATACTGGACAATCAAATTAATGACTTTCCAGGCTTCATGATGCCTTTCTACACTATATAAAGGTGGGAATTTACATTGGAAACGTTTGGTTTAGCTGTTATAAAAGTTTGGTTTTTTAGTGCTGTAAATGCATTTTCAGCTCGCGCTGTACACATTTGCTATGAGAGGCATTATCTCATAACGGAAATATTGGACAATCAAATTAATGACTGCCCAGGCTTCAGGATGTCTTTTTACACTATATAAAGGTGGAAATTTACATTGGAAACGTTTAGTTTAGCTGTTATAAAAGTTTGTTTTTTTAGTGCTGTAAATGCATTTTCAGCTCGCGCTGTACACATTTGCTATGTGAGGCATTATCTCATAAGGGAAATACTGGACAATCAAATTAATGACTGCCCAGGCTTCAGGATGTCTTTTTACACTATATAAAGGTGGAAATTTACATTGGAAACGTTTGGTTTAGCTGTTATAAAAGTTTGGTTTTTTAGTGCTGAAAATGCATTTTCAGCTCGCACTGTACACATTTGTTATGTGAGGCATTATCTCATAAGGGAAATACTGGACAATCAAATTAATGACTTCCCAGGCTTCAGGATGCCTTTTTACACTCTATAAATGTGGAAATTTACATTGGAAACGTTTGGTTTAGCTGTTAATGAAGTTTCGTTTTTTTAGTGCTGAAAATTCATTGTCTGCTGGCGCTGTACACTTTTTCTAAGTGTTGCAATATCTCATGAAGGAAATACTGGACAATCAAATTAATGACTTTCCAGGCTTCAGGATGCCTTTCTACACTATATAAAGGTGGAAATTTACATTTGAAACGTTCGGTTTAGCTGTTATAAAAGTTTGGTTTTTTAGTGCTGTAAATGCATTTTCAGCTCGCACTGTACACATTTGCTATGAGAGGCATTATCTCATAAGGGAAATATTGGACAATCAAATTAATGACTGCCCAGGCTTCAGGATGTCTTTTTACACTATATAAAGGTGGAAATTTACATTGGAAACGTTTGGTTTAGCTGTTATAAAAGTTTGGTTTTTTAGTGCTTAAAATGCATTTTCAGCTCGCACTGTACACATTTGCTATGTGAGGCATTATCTCATAAGGGAAATACTGGACAATCAAATTAATGACTTCCCAGGCTTCAGGATGCCTTTTTACACTCTATAAAGGTGGAAATTTACATTGGAAACGTTTGGTTTAGCTGTTATAAAAGTTTGTTTTTTTCGTGCTGTAAATGCATTTTCAGCTCGCGCTGTACACATTTGCAATGAGAGGCATTATCTCATAAGGGAAATATTGGACAATCAAATTAATGACTGCCCAGGCTTCAGGATGTCTTTTTACACTATATAAAGGTGGAAATTTACATTGGAAACGTTTAGTTTAGCTTTTAATGAAGTTTCGTGTTTTTTAGTGCTTAAAATTCATTTTCAGCTCGCACTGTACACTTTTTCTAAGTGTTGCAATATCTCATGAAGGAAATACTGGACAATCAAATTAATGACTTTCCAGGCTTCAGGATGTCTTTTTACACTATATAAAGGTGGAAATTTACATTGGAAACGTTTGGTTTAGCTGTTATAAAAGTTTGGTTTTTTAGTGCTGTAAATGCATTTTCAGCTCGCGCTGTACACATTTGCTATGAGAGGCATTATCTCATAAGGGAAATATTGGACAATCAAATTAATGGCTGCCTAGGCTTCAGGATGTCTTTTTACACTATATAAAGGTGGAAATTTTCATTGGAAACTTTTAGTTTAGCTGTTAATGAAGTTTCGTTTTTTTAGTGCTGAAAATTCATTGTCTGCTGGCGCTGTACACTTTTTCTAAGTGTTGCAATATCTCATGAAGGAAATACTGGACAATCAAATTAATGACTTTCCAGGCTTCATGATGCCTTTCTACACTATATAAAGGTGGGAATTTACATTGGAAACGTTTGGTTTAGCTGTTATAAAAGTTTGGTTTTTTAGTGCTGTAAATGCATTTTCAGCTCGCGCTGTACACATTTGCTATGAGAGGCATTATCTCATAACGGAAATATTGGACAATCAAATTAATGACTGCCCAGGCTTCAGGATGTCTTTTTACACTATATAAAGGTGGAAATTTACATTGGAAACGTTTGGTTTAGCTGTTATAAAAGTTTGGTTTTTTAGTGCTGTAAATGCATTTTCAGCTCGCGCTGTACACATTTGCTATGTGAGGCATTATCTCATAAGGGAAATACTGGACAATCAAATTAATGACTGCCCAGGCTTCAGGATGTCTTATTACACTATATAAAGGTGGAAATTTACATTGGAAACGTTTGGTTTAGCTGTTATAAAAGTTTGTTTTTTTAGTGCTGAAAATGCATTTTCAGCTCGCACTGTACACATTTGCTATGTGAGGCATTATCTCATAAGGGAAATACTGGACAATCAAATTAATGACTTCCCAGGCTTCAGGATGCCTTTTTACACTCTATAAATGTGGAAATTTACATTGGAAACGTTTGGTTTAGCTGTTAATGAAGTTTCGTTTTTTTAGTGCTGAAAATTCATTGTCTGCTGGCGCTGTACACTCTTTCTAAGTGTTGCAATATCTCATGAAGGAAATACTGGACAATCAAATTAATGACTTTCCAGGCTTCAGGATGCCTTTCTACACTATATAAAGGTGGAAATTTACATTTGAAACGTTTGGTTTAGCTGTTATAAAAGTTTGTTTTTTTAGTGCTGTAAATGCATTTTCAGCTCGCGCTGTACACATTTGCTATGAGAGGCATTATCTCATAAGGGAAATATTGGACAATCAAATTAATGACTGCCCAGGCTTCAGGATGTCTTTTTACACTATATAAAGGTGGAAATTTACATTGGAAACGTTTGGTTTAGCTGTTATAAAAGTTTGGTTTTTTAGTGCTTAAAATGCATTTTCAGCTCGCACTGTACACATTTGCTATGTGAGGCATTATCTCATAAGGGAAATACTGGACAATCAAATTAATGACTTCCCAGGCTTCAGGATGCCTTTTTACACTCTATAAAGGTGGAAATTTACATTGGAAACGTTTGGTTTAGCTGTTATAAAAGTTTGTTTTTTTCGTGCTGTAAATGCATTTTCAGCTCGCGCTGTACACATTTGCAATGAGAGGCATTATCTCATAAGGGAAATACTGGACAATCAAATTAATGACTTCCCAGGCTTCAGGATGCCTTTTTACACTCTATAAATGTGGAAATTTACATTGGAAACGTTTGGTTTAGCTGTATAAAGTTTCGTTTTTTTAGTGCTGAAAATTCATTGTCTGCTGGCGCTGTACACTTTTTCTAAGTGTTGCAATATCTCATGAAGGAAATACTGGACAATCAAATTAATGACTTTCCAGGCTTCAGGATGCCTTTCTACACTATATAAAGGTGGAAATTTACATTGGAAACGTTTCGTTTAGCTGTTATAAAAGTTTGTTTTTTTAGTGCTGTAAATGCATTTTCAGCTCGCGCTGTACACATTTGCTATGAGAGGCATTATCTCATAAGGGAAATATTGGACAATCAAATTAATGACTGCCCAGGCTTCAGGATGTCTTTTTACACTATATAAAGGTGGAAATTTACATTGGAAACGTTTGGTTTAGTTGTTATAAAAGTTTGGTTTTTTATTGCTGTAAATGCATTTTCAGCTCGCGCTGTACACATTTGCTATGAGAGGCATTATCTCATAAGGGAAATATTGGACAATCAAATTAATGGCTGCCTAGGCTTCAGGATGTCTTTTTACACTATATAAAGGTGGAAATTTACATTGGAAACTTTTAGTTTAGCTGTTAATGAAGTTTCGTTTTTTTAGTGCTGAAAATTCATTGTCTGCTGGCGCTGTACACTTTTTCTAAGTGTTGCAATATCTCATGAAGGAAATACTGGACAATCAAATTAATGACTTTCCAGGCTTCAGGATGCCTTTCTACACTATATAAAGGTGGAAATGTACATTGGAAACGTTTGGTTTAGCTGTTATAAAAGTTTGGTTTTTTAGTGCTGTAAATGCATTTTCAGCTCGCGCTGTACACATTTGCTATGAGAGGCATTATCTCATAAGGGAAATATTGGACAATCAAATTAATGACTGCCCAGGCTTCAGGATGTCTTTTTACACTATATAAGGGTGGAAATTTACATTGGAAACGTTTAGTTTAGCTGTTAATGAAGTTTCGTTTTTTTAGTGCTGAAAATTCATTGTCTGCTGGCGCTGTACACTTTTTCTAAGTGTTGCAATATCTCATGAAGGAAATACTGGACAATCAAATTTATGACTTTCCAGGCTTCAGGATGCCTTTCTACACTATATAAAGGTGGAAATTTACATTGGAAACGTTTGGTTTAGCTGTTATAAAAGTTAGTTTTTTTAGTGCTGTAAATACATTTTCAGCTCGCGCTGTACACATTTGCTATGAGAGGCATTATCTCATAAGGGAAATATTGGACAATCAAATTAATGACTGCCCAGGCTTCAGGATGTCTTTTTACACTATATAAAGGTGGAAATTTACATTGGAAACGTTTGGTTTAGCTGTTATAAAAGTTTGGTTTTTTTAGTGCTGAAAATGCATTTTTAGCTCGCACTGTCCACATTTGCTATGTGAGGCATTATCTCATAAGGGAAATACTGGACAATCAAATTAATGACTGCCCAGGCTTCAGGATGTCTTTTTACACTATATAAAGGTGGAAATTTACATTGGAAACGTTTGGTTTAGCTGTTATAAAAGTTTGTTTTTTTAGTGCTGAAAATGCATTTTCAGCTCGCACTGTACACATTTGCTATGTGAGGCATTATCTCATAAGGGAAATACTGGACAATCAAATTAATGACTTCCCAGGCTTCAGGATGCCTTTTTACACTCTATAAATGTGGAAATTTACATTGGAAACGTTTGGTTTAGCTGTTAATGAAGTTTCGTTTTTTTAGTGCTGAAAATTCATTGTCTGCTGGCGCTGTACACTTTTTCTAAGTGTTGCAATATCTCATGAAGGAAATACTGGACAATCAAATTAATGACTTTCCAGGCTTCATGATGCCTTTCTACACTATATAAAGGTGGGAATTTACATTGGAAACGTTTGGTTTAGCTGTTATAAAAGTTTGGTTTTTTAGTGCTGTAAATGCATTTTCAGCTCGCGCTGTACACATTTGCTATGAGAGGCATTATCTCATAACGGAAATATTGGACAATCAAATTAATGACTGCCCAGGCTTCAGGATGTCTTTTTACACTATATAAAGGTGGAAATTTACATTGGAAACGTTTAGTTTAGCTGTTATAAAAGTTTGTTTTTTTAGTGCTGTAAATGCATTTTCAGCTCGCGCTGTACACATTTGCTATGTGAGGCATTATCTCATAAGGGAAATACTGGACAATCAAATTAATGACTGCCCAGGCTTCAGGATGTCTTTTTACACTATATAAAGGTGGAAATTTACATTGGAAACGTTTGGTTTAGCTGTTATAAAAGTTTGTTTTTTTAGTGCTGAAAATGCATTTTCAGCTCGCACTGTACACATTTGCTATGTGAGGCATTATCTCATAAGGGAAATACTGGACAATCAAATTAATGACTTCCCAGGCTTCAGGATGCCTTTTTACACTCTATAAATGTGGAAATTTACATTGGAAACGTTTGGTTTAGCTGTTAATGAAGTTTCGTTTTTTTAGTGCTGAAAATTCATTGTCTGCTGGCGCTGTACACTTTTTCTAAGTGTTGCAATATCTCATGAAGGAAATACTGGACAATCAAATTAATGACTTTCCAGGCTTCAGGATGCCTTTCTACACTATATAAAGGTGGAAATTTACATTTGAAACGTTCGGTTTAGCTGTTATAAAAGTTTGGTTTTTTAGTGCTGTAAATGCATTTTCAGCTCGCACTGTACACATTTGCTATGAGAGGCATTATCTCATAAGGGAAATATTGGACAATCAAATTAATGACTGCCCAGGCTTCAGGATGTCTTTTTACACTATATAAAGGTGGAAATTTACATTGGAAACGTTTGGTTTAGCTGTTATAAAAGTTTGGTTTTTTAGTGCTTAAAATGCATTTTCAGCTCGCACTGTACACATTTGCTATGTGAGGCATTATCTCATAAGGGAAATACTGGACAATCAAATTAATGACTTCCCAGGCTTCAGGATGCCTTTTTACACTCTATAAAGGTGGAAATTTACATTGGAAACGTTTGGTTTAGCTGTTATAAAAGTTTGTTTTTTTCGTGCTGTAAATGCATTTTCAGCTCGCGCTGTACACATTTGCAATGAGAGGCATTATCTCATAAGGGAAATATTGGACAATCAAATTAATGACTGCCCAGGCTTCAGGATGTCTTTTTACACTATATAAAGGTGGAAATTTAAATTGGAAACGTTTAGTTTAGCTTTTAATGAAGTTTCGTGTTTTTTAGTGCTTAAAATTCATTTTCAGCTCGCACTGTACACTTTTTCTAAGTGTTGCAATATCTCATGAAGGAAATACTGGACAATCAAATTAATGACTTTCCAGGCTTCAGGATGTCTTTTTACACTATATAAAGGTGGAAATTTACATTGGAAACGTTTGGTTTAGCTGTTATAAAAGTTTGGTTTTTTAGTGCTGTAAATGCATTTTCAGCTCGCGCTGTACACATTTGCTATGAGAGGCATTATCTCATAAGGGAAATATTGGACAATCAAATTAATGGCTGCCTAGGCTTCAGGATGTCTTTTTACACTATATAAAGGTGGAAATTTACATTGGAAACTTTTAGTTTAGCTGTTAATGAAGTTTCGTTTTTTTAGTGCTGAAAATTCATTGTCTGCTGGCGCTGTACACTTTTTCTAAGTGTTGCAATATCTCATGAAGGAAATACTGGACAATCAAATTAATGACTTTCCAGGCTTCATGATGCCTTTCTACACTATATAAAGGTGGGAATTTACATTGGAAACGTTTGGTTTAGCTGTTATAAAAGTTTGGTTTTTTAGTGCTGTAAATGCATTTTCAGCTCGCGCTGTACACATTTGCTATGAGAGGCATTATCTCATAACGGAAATATTGGACAATCAAATTAATGACTGCCCAGGCTTCAGGATGTCTTTTTACACTATATAAAGGTGGAAATTTACATTGGAAACGTTTGGTTTAGCTGTTATAAAAGTTTGTTTTTTTAGTGCTGAAAATGCATTTTCAGCTCGCACTGTACACATTTGCTATGTGAGGCATTATCTCATAAGGGAAATACTGGACAATCAAATTAATGACTTCCCAGGCTTCAGGATGCCTTTTTACACTCTATAAATGTGGAAATTTACATTGGAAACGTTTGGTTTAGCTGTTAATGAAGTTTCGTTTTTTTAGTGCTGAAAATTCATTGTCTGCTGGCGCTGTACACTTTTTCTAAGTGTTGCAATATCTCATGAAGGAAATACTGGACAATCAAATTAATGACTTTCCAGGCTTCATGATGCCTTTCTACACTATATAAAGGTGGGAATTTACATTGGAAACGTTTGGTTTAGCTGTTATAAAAGTTTGGTTTTTTAGTGCTGTAAATGCATTTTCAGCTCGCGCTGTACACATTTGCTATGAGAGGCATTATCTCATAACGGAAATATTGGACAATCAAATTAATGACTGCCCAGGCTTCAGGATGTCTTTTTACACTATATAAAGGTGGAAATTTACATTGGAAACGTTTAGTTTAGCTGTTATAAAAGTTTGTTTTTTTAGTGCTGTAAATGCATTTTCAGCTCGCGCTGTACACATTTGCTATGTGAGGCATTATCTCATAAGGGAAATACTGGACAATCAAATTAATGACTGCCCAGGCTTCAGGATGTCTTTTTACACTATATAAAGGTGGAAATTTACATTGGAAACGTTTGGTTTAGCTGTTATAAAAGTTTGGTTTTTTAGTGCTGAAAATGCATTTTCAGCTCGCACTGTACACATTTGCTATGTGAGGCATTATCTCATAAGGGAAATACTGGACAATCAAATTAATGACTTCCCAGGCTTCAGGATGCCTTTTTACACTCTATAAATGTGGAAATTTACATTGGAAACGTTTGGTTTAGCTGTTAATGAAGTTTCGTTTTTTTAGTGCTGAAAATTCATTGTCTGCTGGCGCTGTACACTTTTTCTAAGTGTTGCAATATCTCATGAAGGAAATACTGGACAATCAAATTAATGACTTTCCAGGCTTCAGGATGCCTTTCTACACTATATAAAGGTGGAAATTTACATTTGAAACGTTCGGTTTAGCTGTTATAAAAGTTTGGTTTTTTAGTGCTGTAAATGCATTTTCAGCTCGCACTGTACACATTTGCTATGAGAGGCATTATCTCATAAGGGAAATATTGGACAATCAAATTAATGACTGCCCAGGCTTCAGGATGTCTTTTTACACTATATAAAGGTGGAAATTTACATTGGAAACGTTTGGTTTAGCTGTTATAAAAGTTTGGTTTTTTAGTGCTTAAAATGCATTTTCAGCTCGCACTGTACACATTTGCTATGTGAGGCATTATCTCATAAGGGAAATACTGGACAATCAAATTAATGACTTCCCAGGCTTCAGGATGCCTTTTTACACTCTATAAAGGTGGAAATTTACATTGGAAACGTTTGGTTTAGCTGTTATAAAAGTTTGTTTTTTTCGTGCTGTAAATGCATTTTCAGCTCGCGCTGTACACATTTGCAATGAGAGGCATTATCTCATAAGGGAAATATTGGACAATCAAATTAATGACTGCCCAGGCTTCAGGATGTCTTTTTACACTATATAAAGGTGGAAATTTACATTGGAAACGTTTAGTTTAGCTTTTAATGAAGTTTCGTGTTTTTTAGTGCTTAAAATTCATTTTCAGCTCGCACTGTACACTTTTTCTAAGTGTTGCAATATCTCATGAAGGAAATACTGGACAATCAAATTAATGACTTTCCAGGCTTCAGGATGTCTTTTTACACTATATAAAGGTGGAAATTTACATTGGAAACGTTTGGTTTAGCTGTTATAAAAGTTTGGTTTTTTAGTGCTGTAAATGCATTTTCAGCTCGCGCTGTACACATTTGCTATGAGAGGCATTATCTCATAAGGGAAATATTGGACAATCAAATTAATGGCTGCCTAGGCTTCAGGATGTCTTTTTACACTATATAAAGGTGGAAATTTTCATTGGAAACTTTTAGTTTAGCTGTTAATGAAGTTTCGTTTTTTTAGTGCTGAAAATTCATTGTCTGCTGGCGCTGTACACTTTTTCTAAGTGTTGCAATATCTCATGAAGGAAATACTGGACAATCAAATTAATGACTTTCCAGGCTTCATGATGCCTTTCTACACTATATAAAGGTGGGAATTTACATTGGAAACGTTTGGTTTAGCTGTTATAAAAGTTTGGTTTTTTAGTGCTGTAAATGCATTTTCAGCTCGCGCTGTACACATTTGCTATGAGAGGCATTATCTCATAACGGAAATATTGGACAATCAAATTAATGACTGCCCAGGCTTCAGGATGTCTTTTTACACTATATAAAGGTGGAAATTTACATTGGAAACGTTTGGTTTAGCTGTTATAAAAGTTTGGTTTTTTAGTGCTGTAAATGCATTTTCAGCTCGCGCTGTACACATTTGCTATGTGAGGCATTATCTCATAAGGGAAATACTGGACAATCAAATTAATGACTGCCCAGGCTTCAGGATGTCTTATTACACTATATAAAGGTGGAAATTTACATTGGAAACGTTTGGTTTAGCTGTTATAAAAGTTTGTTTTTTTAGTGCTGAAAATGCATTTTCAGCTCGCACTGTACACATTTGCTATGTGAGGCATTATCTCATAAGGGAAATACTGGACAATCAAATTAATGACTTCCCAGGCTTCAGGATGCCTTTTTACACTCTATAAATGTGGAAATTTACATTGGAAACGTTTGGTTTAGCTGTTAATGAAGTTTCGTTTTTTTAGTGCTGAAAATTCATTGTCTGCTGGCGCTGTACACTCTTTCTAAGTGTTGCAATATCTCATGAAGGAAATACTGGACAATCAAATTAATGACTTTCCAGGCTTCAGGATGCCTTTCTACACTATATAAAGGTGGAAATTTACATTTGAAACGTTTGGTTTAGCTGTTATAAAAGTTTGGTTTTTTAGTGCTGTAAATGCATTTTCAGCTCGCGCTGTACACATTTGCTATGAGAGGCATTATCTCATAAGGGAAATATTGGACAATCAAATTAATGACTGCCCAGGCTTCAGGATGTCTTTTTACACTATATAAAGGTGGAAATTTACATTGGAAACGTTTGGTTTAGCTGTTATAAAAGTTTGGTTTTTTAGTGCTTAAAATGCATTTTCAGCTCGCACTGTACACATTTGCTATGTGAGGCATTATCTCATAAGGGAAATACTGGACAATCAAATTAATGACTTCCCAGGCTTCAGGATGCCTTTTTACACTCTATAAAGGTGGAAATTTACATTGGAAACGTTTGGTTTAGCTGTTATAAAAGTTTGTTTTTTTCGTGCTGTAAATGCATTTTCAGCTCGCGCTGTACACATTTGCAATGAGAGGCATTATCTCATAAGGGAAATACTGGACAATCAAATTAATGACTTCCCAGGCTTCAGGATGCCTTTTTACACTCTATAAATGTGGAAATTTACATTGGAAACGTTTGGTTTAGCTGTATAAAGTTTCGTTTTTTTAGTGCTGAAAATTCATTGTCTGCTGGCGCTGTACACTTTTTCTAAGTGTTGCAATATCTCATGAAGGAAATACTGGACAATCAAATTAATGACTTTCCAGGCTTCAGGATGCCTTTCTACACTATATAAAGGTGGAAATTTACATTGGAAACGTTTCGTTTAGCTGTTATAAAAGTTTGTTTTTTTAGTGCTGTAAATGCATTTTCAGCTCGCGCTGTACACATTTGCTATGAGAGGCATTATCTCATAAGGGAAATATTGGACAATCAAATTAATGACTGCCCAGGCTTCAGGATGTCTTTTTACACTATATAAAGGTGGAAATTTACATTGGAAACGTTTGGTTTAGTTGTTATAAAAGTTTGGTTTTTTATTGCTGTAAATGCATTTTCAGCTCGCGCTGTACACATTTGCTATGAGAGGCATTATCTCATAAGGGAAATATTGGACAATCAAATTAATGGCTGCCTAGGCTTCAGGATGTCTTTTTACACTATATAAAGGTGGAAATTTACATTGGAAACTTTTAGTTTAGCTGTTAATGAAGTTTCGTTTTTTTAGTGCTGAAAATTCATTGTCTGCTGGCGCTGTACACTTTTTCTAAGTGTTGCAATATCTCATGAAGGAAATACTGGACAATCAAATTAATGACTTTCCAGGCTTCAGGATGCCTTTCTACACTATATAAAGGTGGAAATGTACATTGGAAACGTTTGGTTTAGCTGTTATAAAAGTTTGGTTTTTTAGTGCTGTAAATGCATTTTCAGCTCGCGCTGTACACATTTGCTATGAGAGGCATTATCTCATAAGGGAAATATTGGACAATCAAATTAATGACTGCCCAGGCTTCAGGATGTCTTTTTACACTATATAAGGGTGGAAATTTACATTGGAAACGTTTAGTTTAGCTGTTAATGAAGTTTCGTTTTTTTAGTGCTGAAAATTCATTGTCTGCTGGCGCTGTACACTTTTTCTAAGTGTTGCAATATCTCATGAAGGAAATACTGGACAATCAAATTTATGACTTTCCAGGCTTCAGGATGCCTTTCTACACTATATAAAGGTGGAAATTTACATTGGAAACGTTTGGTTTAGCTGTTATAAAAGTTAGTTTTTTTAGTGCTGTAAATACATTTTCAGCTCGCGCTGTACACATTTGCTATGAGAGGCATTATCTCATAAGGGAAATATTGGACAATCAAATTAATGACTGCCCAGGCTTCAGGATGTCTTTTTACACTATATAAAGGTGGAAATTTACATTGGAAACGTTTGGTTTAGCTGTTATAAAAGTTTGGTTTTTTTAGTGCTGAAAATGCATTTTTAGCTCGCACTGTCCACATTTGCTATGTGAGGCATTATCTCATAAGGGAAATACTGGACAATCAAATTAATGACTGCCCAGGCTTCAGGATGTCTTTTTACACTATATAAAGGTGGAAATTTACATTGGAAACGTTTGGTTTAGCTGTTATAAAAGTTTGTTTTTTTAGTGCTGAAAATGCATTTTCAGCTCGCACTGTACACATTTGCTATGTGAGGCATTATCTCATAAGGGAAATACTGGACAATCAAATTAATGACTTCCCAGGCTTCAGGATGCCTTTTTACACTCTATAAATGTGGAAATTTACATTGGAAACGTTTGGTTTAGCTGTTAATGAAGTTTCGTTTTTTTAGTGCTGAAAATTCATTGTCTGCTGGCGCTGTACACTTTTTCTAAGTGTTGCAATATCTCATGAAGGAAATACTGGACAATCAAATTAATGACTTTCCAGGCTTCATGATGCCTTTCTACACTATATAAAGGTGGGAATTTACATTGGAAACGTTTGGTTTAGCTGTTATAAAAGTTTGGTTTTTTAGTGCTGTAAATGCATTTTCAGCTCGCGCTGTACACATTTGCTATGAGAGGCATTATCTCATAACGGAAATATTGGACAATCAAATTAATGACTGCCCAGGCTTCAGGATGTCTTTTTACACTATATAAAGGTGGAAATTTACATTGGAAACGTTTAGTTTAGCTGTTATAAAAGTTTGTTTTTTTAGTGCTGTAAATGCATTTTCAGCTCGCGCTGTACACATTTGCTATGTGAGGCATTATCTCATAAGGGAAATACTGGACAATCAAATTAATGACTGCCCAGGCTTCAGGATGTCTTTTTACACTATATAAAGGTGGAAATTTACATTGGAAACGTTTGGTTTAGCTGTTATAAAAGTTTGTTTTTTTAGTGCTGAAAATGCATTTTCAGCTCGCACTGTACACATTTGCTATGTGAGGCATTATCTCATAAGGGAAATACTGGACAATCAAATTAATGACTTCCCAGGCTTCAGGATGCCTTTTTACACTCTATAAATGTGGAAATTTACATTGGAAACGTTTGGTTTAGCTGTTAATGAAGTTTCGTTTTTTTAGTGCTGAAAATTCATTGTCTGCTGGCGCTGTACACTTTTTCTAAGTGTTGCAATATCTCATGAAGGAAATACTGGACAATCAAATTAATGACTTTCCAGGCTTCAGGATGCCTTTCTACACTATATAAAGGTGGAAATTTACATTTGAAACGTTCGGTTTAGCTGTTATAAAAGTTTGGTTTTTTAGTGCTGTAAATGCATTTTCAGCTCGCACTGTACACATTTGCTATGAGAGGCATTATCTCATAAGGGAAATATTGGACAATCAAATTAATGACTGCCCAGGCTTCAGGATGTCTTTTTACACTATATAAAGGTGGAAATTTACATTGGAAACGTTTGGTTTAGCTGTTATAAAAGTTTGGTTTTTTAGTGCTTAAAATGCATTTTCAGCTCGCACTGTACACATTTGCTATGTGAGGCATTATCTCATAAGGGAAATATTGGACAATCAAATTAATGACTGCCCAGGCTTCAGGATGTCTTTTTACACTATATAAAGGTGGAAATTTACATTGGAAACGTTTGGTTTAGCTGTTATAAAAGTTTGGTTTTTTAGTGCTGTAAATGCATTTTCAGCTCGCGCTGTACACATTTGCAATGAGAGGCATTATCTCATAAGGGAAATATTGGACAATCAAATTAATGACTGCCCAGGCTTCAGGATGTCTTTTTACACTATATAAAGGTGGAAATTTAAATTGGAAACGTTTAGTTTAGCTTTTAATGAAGTTTCGTGTTTTTTAGTGCTTAAAATTCATTTTCAGCTCGCACTGTACACTTTTTCTAAGTGTTGCAATATCTCATGAAGGAAATACTGGACAATCAAATTAATGACTTTCCAGGCTTCAGGATGTCTTTTTACACTATATAAAGGTGGAAATTTACATTGGAAACGTTTGGTTTAGCTGTTATAAAAGTTTGGTTTTTTAGTGCTGTAAATGCATTTTCAGCTCGCGCTGTACACATTTGCTATGAGAGGCATTATCTCATAAGGGAAATATTGGACAATCAAATTAATGGCTGCCTAGGCTTCAGGATGTCTTTTTACACTATATAAAGGTGGAAATTTACATTGGAAACTTTTAGTTTAGCTGTTAATGAAGTTTCGTTTTTTTAGTGCTGAAAATTCATTGTCTGCTGGCGCTGTACACTTTTTCTAAGTGTTGCAATATCTCATGAAGGAAATACTGGACAATCAAATTAATGACTTTCCAGGCTTCATGATGCCTTTCTACACTATATAAAGGTGGGAATTTACATTGGAAACGTTTGGTTTAGCTGTTATAAAAGTTTGGTTTTTTAGTGCTGTAAATGCATTTTCAGCTCGCGCTGTACACATTTGCTATGTGAGGCATTATCTCATAAGGGAAATACTGGACAATCAAATTAATGACTGCCCAGGCTTCAGGATGTCTTTTTACACTATATAAAGGTGGAAATTTACATTGGGTGGAAATTTACATTGGAAACGTTTGGTTTAGCTGTTATAAAAGTTTGTTTTTTTAGTGCTGAAAATGCATTTTCAGCTCGCACTGTACACATTTGCTATGTGAGGCATTATCTCATAA
Source organism: Idiotropiscis lumnitzeri (assembly GCF_059441095.1). Classification (NCBI taxonomy): domain Eukaryota; kingdom Metazoa; phylum Chordata; class Actinopteri; order Syngnathiformes; family Syngnathidae; genus Idiotropiscis; species Idiotropiscis lumnitzeri. The sequence goes on along the minus strand of NW_028283562.1, from coordinate 3,410,027 downwards.
GGGAAATACTGGACAATCAAATTAATGACTTCCCAGGCTTCAGGATGCCTTTTTACACTCTATAAATGTGGAAATTTACATTGGAAACGTTTGGTTTAGCTGTATAAAGTTTCGTTTTTTTAGTGCTGAAAATTCATTGTCTGCTGGCGCTGTACACTTTTTCTAAGTGTTGCAATATCTCATGAAGGAAATACTGGACAATCAAATTAATGACTTTCCAGGCTTCAGGATGCCTTTCTACACTATATAAAGGTGGAAATTTACATTGGAAACGTTTCGTTTAGCTGTTATAAAAGTTTGTTTTTTTAGTGCTGTAAATGCATTTTCAGCTCGCGCTGTACACATTTGCTATGAGAGGCATTATCTCATAAGGGAAATATTGGACAATCAAATTAATGACTGCCCAGGCTTCAGGATGTCTTTTTACACTATATAAAGGTGGAAATTTACATTGGAAACGTTTGGTTTAGTTGTTATAAAAGTTTGGTTTTTTATTGCTGTAAATGCATTTTCAGCTCGCGCTGTACACATTTGCTATGAGAGGCATTATCTCATAAGGGAAATATTGGACAATCAAATTAATGGCTGCCTAGGCTTCAGGATGTCTTTTTACACTATATAAAGGTGGAAATTTACATTGGAAACTTTTAGTTTAGCTGTTAATGAAGTTTCGTTTTTTTAGTGCTGAAAATTCATTGTCTGCTGGCGCTGTACACTTTTTCTAAGTGTTGCAATATCTCATGAAGGAAATACTGGACAATCAAATTAATGACTTTCCAGGCTTCAGGATGCCTTTCTACACTATATAAAGGTGGAAATGTACATTGGAAACGTTTGGTTTAGCTGTTATAAAAGTTTGGTTTTTTAGTGCTGTAAATGCATTTTCAGCTCGCGCTGTACACATTTGCTATGAGAGGCATTATCTCATAAGGGAAATATTGGACAATCAAATTAATGACTGCCCAGGCTTCAGGATGTCTTTTTACACTATATAAGGGTGGAAATTTACATTGGAAACGTTTAGTTTAGCTGTTAATGAAGTTTCGTTTTTTTAGTGCTGAAAATTCATTGTCTGCTGGCGCTGTACACTTTTTCTAAGTGTTGCAATATCTCATGAAGGAAATACTGGACAATCAAATTTATGACTTTCCAGGCTTCAGGATGCCTTTCTACACTATATAAAGGTGGAAATTTACATTGGAAACGTTTGGTTTAGCTGTTATAAAAGTTAGTTTTTTTAGTGCTGTAAATACATTTTCAGCTCGCGCTGTACACATTTGCTATGAGAGGCATTATCTCATAAGGGAAATATTGGACAATCAAATTAATGACTGCCCAGGCTTCAGGATGTCTTTTTACACTATATAAAGGTGGAAATTTACATTGGAAACGTTTGGTTTAGCTGTTATAAAAGTTTGGTTTTTTTAGTGCTGAAAATGCATTTTTAGCTCGCACTGTCCACATTTGCTATGTGAGGCATTATCTCATAAGGGAAATACTGGACAATCAAATTAATGACTGCCCAGGCTTCAGGATGTCTTTTTACACTATATAAAGGTGGAAATTTACATTGGAAACGTTTGGTTTAGCTGTTATAAAAGTTTGTTTTTTTAGTGCTGAAAATGCATTTTCAGCTCGCACTGTACACATTTGCTATGTGAGGCATTATCTCATAAGGGAAATACTGGACAATCAAATTAATGACTTCCCAGGCTTCAGGATGCCTTTTTACACTCTATAAATGTGGAAATTTACATTGGAAACGTTTGGTTTAGCTGTTAATGAAGTTTCGTTTTTTTAGTGCTGAAAATTCATTGTCTGCTGGCGCTGTACACTTTTTCTAAGTGTTGCAATATCTCATGAAGGAAATACTGGACAATCAAATTAATGACTTTCCAGGCTTCATGATGCCTTTCTACACTATATAAAGGTGGGAATTTACATTGGAAACGTTTGGTTTAGCTGTTATAAAAGTTTGGTTTTTTAGTGCTGTAAATGCATTTTCAGCTCGCGCTGTACACATTTGCTATGAGAGGCATTATCTCATAACGGAAATATTGGACAATCAAATTAATGACTGCCCAGGCTTCAGGATGTCTTTTTACACTATATAAAGGTGGAAATTTACATTGGAAACGTTTAGTTTAGCTGTTATAAAAGTTTGTTTTTTTAGTGCTGTAAATGCATTTTCAGCTCGCGCTGTACACATTTGCTATGTGAGGCATTATCTCATAAGGGAAATACTGGACAATCAAATTAATGACTGCCCAGGCTTCAGGATGTCTTTTTACACTATATAAAGGTGGAAATTTACATTGGAAACGTTTGGTTTAGCTGTTATAAAAGTTTGTTTTTTTAGTGCTGAAAATGCATTTTCAGCTCGCACTGTACACATTTGCTATGTGAGGCATTATCTCATAAGGGAAATACTGGACAATCAAATTAATGACTTCCCAGGCTTCAGGATGCCTTTTTACACTCTATAAATGTGGAAATTTACATTGGAAACGTTTGGTTTAGCTGTTAATGAAGTTTCGTTTTTTTAGTGCTGAAAATTCATTGTCTGCTGGCGCTGTACACTTTTTCTAAGTGTTGCAATATCTCATGAAGGAAATACTGGACAATCAAATTAATGACTTTCCAGGCTTCAGGATGCCTTTCTACACTATATAAAGGTGGAAATTTACATTTGAAACGTTCGGTTTAGCTGTTATAAAAGTTTGGTTTTTTAGTGCTGTAAATGCATTTTCAGCTCGCACTGTACACATTTGCTATGAGAGGCATTATCTCATAAGGGAAATATTGGACAATCAAATTAATGACTGCCCAGGCTTCAGGATGTCTTTTTACACTATATAAAGGTGGAAATTTACATTGGAAACGTTTGGTTTAGCTGTTATAAAAGTTTGGTTTTTTAGTGCTTAAAATGCATTTTCAGCTCGCACTGTACACATTTGCTATGTGAGGCATTATCTCATAAGGGAAATACTGGACAATCAAATTAATGACTTCCCAGGCTTCAGGATGCCTTTTTACACTCTATAAAGGTGGAAATTTACATTGGAAACGTTTGGTTTAGCTGTTATAAAAGTTTGTTTTTTTCGTGCTGTAAATGCATTTTCAGCTCGCGCTGTACACATTTGCAATGAGAGGCATTATCTCATAAGGGAAATATTGGACAATCAAATTAATGACTGCCCAGGCTTCAGGATGTCTTTTTACACTATATAAAGGTGGAAATTTAAATTGGAAACGTTTAGTTTAGCTTTTAATGAAGTTTCGTGTTTTTTAGTGCTTAAAATTCATTTTCAGCTCGCACTGTACACTTTTTCTAAGTGTTGCAATATCTCATGAAGGAAATACTGGACAATCAAATTAATGACTTTCCAGGCTTCAGGATGTCTTTTTACACTATATAAAGGTGGAAATTTACATTGGAAACGTTTGGTTTAGCTGTTATAAAAGTTTGGTTTTTTAGTGCTGTAAATGCATTTTCAGCTCGCGCTGTACACATTTGCTATGAGAGGCATTATCTCATAAGGGAAATATTGGACAATCAAATTAATGGCTGCCTAGGCTTCAGGATGTCTTTTTACACTATATAAAGGTGGAAATTTACATTGGAAACTTTTAGTTTAGCTGTTAATGAAGTTTCGTTTTTTTAGTGCTGAAAATTCATTGTCTGCTGGCGCTGTACACTTTTTCTAAGTGTTGCAATATCTCATGAAGGAAATACTGGACAATCAAATTAATGACTTTCCAGGCTTCATGATGCCTTTCTACACTATATAAAGGTGGGAATTTACATTGGAAACGTTTGGTTTAGCTGTTATAAAAGTTTGGTTTTTTAGTGCTGTAAATGCATTTTCAGCTCGCGCTGTACACATTTGCTATGAGAGGCATTATCTCATAACGGAAATATTGGACAATCAAATTAATGACTGCCCAGGCTTCAGGATGTCTTTTTACACTATATAAAGGTGGAAATTTACATTGGAAACGTTTGGTTTAGCTGTTATAAAAGTTTGGTTTTTTAGTGCTGTAAATGCATTTTCAGCTCGCGCTGTACACATTTGCTATGTGAGGCATTATCTCATAAGGGAAATACTGGACAATCAAATTAATGACTGCCCAGGCTTCAGGATGTCTTTTTACACTATATAAAGGTGGAAATTTACATTGGAAACGTTTGGTTTAGCTGTTATAAAAGTTTGTTTTTTTAGTGCTGAAAATGCATTTTCAGCTCGCACTGTACACATTTGCTATGTGAGGCATTATCTCATAAGGGAAATACTGGACAATCAAATTAATGACTTCCCAGGCTTCAGGATGCCTTTTTACACTCTATAAATGTGGAAATTTACATTGGAAACGTTTGGTTTAGCTGTTAATGAAGTTTCGTTTTTTTAGTGCTGAAAATTCATTGTCTGCTGGCGCTGTACACTCTTTCTAAGTGTTGCAATATCTCATGAAGGAAATACTGGACAATCAAATTAATGACTTTCCAGGCTTCAGGATGCCTTTCTACACTATATAAAGGTGGAAATTTACATTTGAAACGTTTGGTTTAGCTGTTATAAAAGTTTGGTTTTTTAGTGCTGTAAATGCATTTTCAGCTCGCGCTGTACACATTTGCTATGAGAGGCATTATCTCATAAGGGAAATATTGGACAATCAAATTAATGACTGCCCAGGCTTCAGGATGTCTTTTTACACTATATAAAGGTGGAAATTTACATTGGAAACGTTTGGTTTAGCTGTTATAAAAGTTTGTTTTTTTAGTGCTTAAAATGCATTTTCAGCTCGCACTGTACACATTTGCTATGTGAGGCATTATCTCATAAGGGAAATACTGGACAATCAAATTAATGACTTCCCAGGCTTCAGGATGCCTTTTTACACTCTATAAAGGTGGAAATTTACATTGGAAACGTTTGGTTTAGCTGTTATAAAAGTTTGTTTTTTTCGTGCTGTAAATGCATTTTCAGCTCGCGCTGTACACATTTGCAATGAGAGGCATTATCTCATAAGGGAAATACTGGACAATCAAATTAATGACTTCCCAGGCTTCAGGATGCCTTTTTACACTCTATAAATGTGGAAATTTACATTGGAAACGTTTGGTTTAGCTGTATAAAGTTTCGTTTTTTTAGTGCTGAAAATTCATTGTCTGCTGGCGCTGTACACTTTTTCTAAGTGTTGCAATATCTCATGAAGGAAATACTGGACAATCAAATTAATGACTTTCCAGGCTTCAGGATGCCTTTCTACACTATATAAAGGTGGAAATTTACATTGGAAACGTTTAGTTTAGCTGTTATAAAAGTTTGTTTTTTTAGTGCTGTAAATGCATTTTCAGCTCGCGCTGTACACATTTGCTATGAGAGGCATTATCTCATAAGGGAAATATTGGACAATCAAATTAATGACTGCCCAGGCTTCAGGATGTCTTTTTACACTATATAAAGGTGGAAATTTACATTGGAAACGTTTGGTTTAGTTGTTATAAAAGTTTGGTTTTTTATTGCTTGTAAATGCATTTTCAGCTCGCGCTGTACACATTTGCTATGAGAGGCATTATCTCATAAGGGAAATATTGGACAATCAAATTAATGGCTGCCTAGGCTTCAGGATGTCTTTTTACACTATATAAAGGTGGAAATTTACATTGGAAACTTTTAGTTTAGCTGTTAATGAAGTTTCGTTTTTTTAGTGCTGAAAATTCATTGTCTGCTGGCGCTGTACACTTTTTCTAAGTGTTGCAATATCTCATGAAGGAAATACTGGACAATCAAATTAATGACTTTCCAGGCTTCAGGATGCCTTTCTACACTATATAAAGGTGGAAATGTACATTGGAAACGTTTGGTTTAGCTGTTATAAAAGTTTGGTTTTTTAGTGCTGTAAATGCATTTTCAGCTCGCGCTGTACACATTTGCTATGAGAGGCATTATCTCATAAGGGTAATATTGGACAATCAAATTAATGACTGCCCAGGCTTCAGGATGTCTTTTTACACTATATAAGGGTGGAAATTTACATTGGAAACGTTTAGTTTAGCTGTTAATGAAGTTTCGTTTTTTTAGTGCTGAAAATTCATTGTCTGCTGGCGCTGTACACTTTTTCTAAGTGTTGCAATATCTCATGAAGGAAATACTGGACAATCAAATTTATGACTTTCCAGGCTTCAGGATGCCTTTCTACACTATATAAAGGTGGAAATTTACATTGGAAACGTTTGGTTTAGCTGTTATAAAAGTTTGTTTTTTTAGTGCTGTAAATACATTTTCAGCTCGCGCTGTACACATTTGCTATGAGAGGCATTATCTCATAAGGGAAATATTGGACAATCAAATTAATGACTGCCCAGGCTTCAGGATGTCTTTTTACACTATATAAAGGTGGAAATTTACATTGGAAACGTTTGGTTTAGCTGTTATAAAAGTTTGGTTTTTTAGTGCTGTAAATGCATTTTCAGCTCGCACTGTACACATTTGCTATGTGAGGCATTATCTCATAAGGGAAATACTGGACAATCAAATTAATGACTGCCCAGGCTTCAGGAGACCTTTTTACACTATATAATTGTGGAAATTTACATTGGAAACGTTTGGTTTAGCTGTTATAAAAGTTTGGTTTTTAAGTGCTGAAAATTCATTGTCTGCTGGCGCTGTACACTTTTTCTAAGTGTTGCAATATCTCATGAAGGAAATATTGGACAATCAAATTAATGACTGCCCAGGCTTCAGGATGCCTTTCTACACTATCTAAAGGTGGAAATTTACATTGGAAACGTTTGGTTTAGCTGTTATAAAAGTTTGGTTTTTTAGTGCTGTAAATGCATTTTCAGCTCGCACTGTACACATTTGCTATGAGAGGCATTATCTCATAAGGGAAATATTGGACAATCAAATTAATGACTGCCCAGGCTTCAGGATGTCTTTTTACACTATATAAAGGTGGAAATTTACATTGGAAACGTTTGGTTTAGCTGTTATAAAAGTTTGGTTTTTTAGTGCTTAAAATGCATTTTCAGCTCGCACTGTACACATTTGCTATGTGAGGCATTATCTCATAAGGGAAATACTGGACAATCAAATTAATGACTTCCCAGGCTTCAGGATGCCTTTTTACACTCTATAAAGGTGGAAATTTACATTGGAAACGTTTGGTTTAGCTGTTATAAAAGTTTGTTTTTTTCGTGCTGTAAATGCATTTTCAGCTCGCGCTGTACACATTTGCAATGAGAGGCATTATCTCATAAGGGAAATATTGGACAATCAAATTAATGACTGCCCAGGCTTCAGGATGTCTTTTTACACTATATAAAGGTGGAAATTTAAATTGGAAACGTTTAGTTTAGCTTTTAATGAAGTTTCGTGTTTTTTAGTGCTTAAAATTCATTTTCAGCCCGCACTGTACACTTTTTCTAAGTGTTGCAATATCTCATGAAGGAAATACTGGACAATCAAATTAATGACTTTCCAGGCTTCAGGATGTCTTTTTACACTATATAAAGGTGGAAATTTACATTGGAAACGTTTGGTTTAGCTGTTATAAAAGTTTGGTTTTTTAGTGCTGTAAATGCATTTTCAGCTCGCGCTGTACACATTTGCTATGAGAGGCATTATCTCATAAGGGAAATATTGGACAATCAAATTAATGGCTGCCTAGGCTTCAGGATGTCTTTTTACACTATATAAAGGTGGAAATTTACATTGGAAACTTTTAGTTTAGCTGTTAATGAAGTTTCGTTTTTTTAGTGCTGAAAATTCATTGTCTGCTGGCGCTGTACACTTTTTCTAAGTGTTGCAATATCTCATGAAGGAAATACTGGACAATCAAATTAATGACTTTCCAGGCTTCATGATGCCTTTCTACACTATATAAAGGTGGGAATTTACATTGGAAACGTTTGGTTTAGCTGTTATAAAAGTTTGGTTTTTTAGTGCTGTAAATGCATTTTCAGCTCGCGCTGTACACATTTGCTATGAGAGGCATTATCTCATAACGGAAATATTGGACAATCAAATTAATGACTGCCCAGGCTTCAGGATGTCTTTTTACACTATATAAAGGTGGAAATTTACATTGGAAACGTTTGGTTTAGCTGTTATAAAAGTTTGGTTTTTTAGTGCTGTAAATGCATTTTCAGCTCGCGCTGTACACATTTGCTATGTGAGGCATTATCTCATAAGGGAAATACTGGACAATCAAATTAATGACTGCCCAGGCTTCAGGATGTCTTTTTACACTATATAAAGGTGGAAATTTACATTGGAAACGTTTGGTTTAGCTGTTATAAAAGTTTGTTTTTTTAGTGCTGAAAATGCATTTTCAGCTCGCACTGTACACATTTGCTATGTGAGGCATTATCTCATAAGGGAAATACTGGACAATCAAATTAATGACTTCCCAGGCTTCAGGATGCCTTTTTACACTCTATAAATGTGGAAATTTACATTGGAAACGTTTGGTTTAGCTGTTAATGAAGTTTCGTTTTTTTAGTGCTGAAAATTCATTGTCTGCTGGCGCTGTACACTCTTTCTAAGTGTTGCAATATCTCATGAAGGAAATACTGGACAATCAAATTAATGACTTTCCAGGCTTCAGGATGCCTTTCTACACTATATAAAGGTGGAAATTTACATTTGAAACGTTTGGTTTAGCTGTTATAAAAGTTTGGTTTTTTAGTGCTGTAAATGCATTTTCAGCTCGCGCTGTACACATTTGCTATGAGAGGCATTATCTCATAAGGGAAATATTGGACAATCAAATTAATGACTGCCCAGGCTTCAGGAAGTCTTTTTACACTATATAAAGGTGGAAATTTACATTGGAAACGTTTGGTTTAGCTGTTATAAAAGTTTGTTTTTTTAGTGCTTAAAATGCATTTTCAGCTCGCACAGTACACATTTGCTATGTGAGGCATTATCTCATAAGGGAAATACTGGACAATCAAATTAATGACTTCCCAGGCTTCAGGATGCCTTTTTACACTCTATAAAGGTGGAAATTTACATTGGAAACGTTTGGTTTAGCTGTTATAAAAGTTTGTTTTTTTCGTGCTGTAAATGCATTTTCAGCTCGCGCTGTACACATTTGCAATGAGAGGCATTATCTCATAAGGGAAATACTGGACAATCAAATTAATGACTTCCCAGGCTTCAGGATGCCTTTTTACACTCTATAAATGTGGAAATTTACATTGGAAACGTTTGGTTTAGCTGTATAAAGTTTCGTTTTTTTAGTGCTGAAAATTCATTGTCTGCTGGCGCTGTACACTTTTTCTAAGTGTTGCAATATCTCATGAAGGAAATACTGGACAATCAAATTAATGACTTTCCAGGCTTCAGGATGTCTTTCTACACTATATAAAGGTGGAAATTTACATTGGAAACGTTTAGTTTAGCTGTTATAAAAGTTTGTTTTTTTAGTGCTGTAAATGCATTTTCAGCTCGCGCTGTACACATTTGCTATGAGAGGCATTATCTCATAAGGGAAATATTGGACAATCAAATTAATGACTGCCCAGGCTTCAGGATGTCTTTTTACACTATATAAAGGTGGAAATTTACATTGGAAACGTTTGGTTTAGTTGTTATAAAAGTTTGGTTTTTTATTGCTGTAAATGCATTTTCAGCTCGCGCTGTACACATTTGCTATGAGAGGCATTATCTCATAAGGGAAATATTGGACAATCAAATTAATGGCTGCCTAGGCTTCAGGATGTCTTTTTACACTATATAAAGGTGGAAATTTACATTGGAAACTTTTAGTTTAGCTGTTAATGAAGTTTCGTTTTTTTAGTGCTGAAAATTCATTGTCTGCTGGCGCTGTACACTTTTTCTAAGTGTTGCAATATCTCATGAAGGAAATACTGGACAATCAAATTAATGACTTTCCAGGCTTCAGGATGCCTTTCTACACTATATAAAGGTGGAAATGTACATTGGAAACGTTTGGTTTAGCTGTTATAAAAGTTTGGTTTTTTAGTGCTGTAAATGCATTTTCAGCTCGCGCTGTACACATTTGCTATGAGAGGCATTATCTCATAAGGGAAATATTGGACAATCAAATTAATGACTGCCCAGGCTTCAGGATGTCTTTTTACACTATATAAGGGTGGAAATTTACATTGGAAACGTTTAGTTTAGCTGTTAATGAAGTTTCGTTTTTTTAGTGCTGAAAATTCATTGTCTGCTGGCGCTGTACACTTTTTCTAAGTGTTGCAATATCTCATGAAGGAAATACTGGACAATCAAATTTATGACTTTCCAGGCTTCAGGATGCCTTTCTACACTATATAAAGGTGGAAATTTACATTGGAAACGTTTGGTTTAGCTGTTATAAAAGTTAGTTTTTTTAGTGCTGTAAATACATTTTCAGCTCGCGCTGTACACATTTGCTATGAGAGGCATTATCTCATAAGGGAAATATTGGACAATCAAATTAATGACTGCCCAGGCTTCAGGATGTCTTTTTACACTATATAAAGGTGGAAATTTACATTGGAAACGTTTGGTTTAGCTGTTATAAAAGTTTGGTTTTTTTAGTGCTGAAAATGCATTTTTAGCTCGCACTGTCCACATTTGCTATGTGAGGCATTATCTCATAAGGGAAATACTGGACAATCAAATTAATGACTGCCCAGGCTTCAGGATGTCTTTTTACACTATATAAAGGTGGAAATTTACATTGGAAACGTTTGGTTTAGCTGTTATAAAAGTTTGTTTTTTTAGTGCTGAAAATGCATTTTCAGCTCGCACTGTACACATTTGCTATGTGAGGCATTATCTCATAAGGGAAATACTGGACAATCAAATTAATGACTTCCCAGGCTTCAAGATGCCTTTTTACACTCTATAAATGTGGAAATTTACATTGGAAACGTTTGGTTTAGCTGTTAATGAAGTTTCGTTTTTTTAGTGCTGAAAATTCATTGTCTGCTGGCGCTGTACACTTTTTCTAAGTGTTGCAATATCTCATGAAGGAAATACTGGACAATCAAATTAATGACTTTCCAGGCTTCATGATGCCTTTCTACACTATATAAAGGTGGGAATTTACATAGGAAACGTTTGGTTTAGCTGTTATAAAAGTTTGGTTTTTTAGTGCTGTAAATGCATTTTCAGCTCGCGCTGTACACATTTGCTATGAGAGGCATTATCTCATAACGGAAATATTGGACAATCAAATTAATGACTGCCCAGGCTTCAGGATGTCTTTTTACACTATATAAAGGTGGAAATTTACATTGGAAACGTTTAGTTTAGCTGTTATAAAAGTTTGTTTTTTTAGTGCTGTAAATGCATTTTCAGCTCGCGCTGTACACATTTGCTATGTGAGGCATTATCTCATAAGGGAAATACTGGACAATCAAATTAATGACTGCCCAGGCTTCAGGATGTCTTTTTACACTATATAAAGGTGGAAATTTACATTGGAAACGTTTGGTTTAGCTGTTATAAAAGTTTGGTTTTTTAGTGCTGAAAATGCATTTTCAGCTCGCACTGTACACATTTGCTATGTGAGGCATTATCTCATAAGGGAAATACTGGACAATCAAATTAATGACTTCCCAGGCTTCAGGATGCCTTTTTACACTCTATAAATGTGGAAATTTACATTGGAAACGTTTGGTTTAGCTGTTAATGAAGTTTCGTTTTTTTAGTGCTGAAAATTCATTGTCTGCTGGCGCTGTACACTTTTTCTAAGTGTTGCAATATCTCATGAAGGAAATACTGGACAATCAAATTAATGACTTTCCAGGCTTCAGGATGCCTTTCTACACTATATAAAGGTGGAAATTTACATTTGAAACGTTCGGTTTAGCTGTTATAAAAGTTTGGTTTTTTAGTGCTGTAAATGCATTTTCAGCTCGCACTGTACACATTTGCTATGAGAGGCATTATCTCATAAGGGAAATATTGGACAATCAAATTAATGACTGCCCAGGCTTCAGGATGTCTTTTTACACTATATAAAGGTGGAAATTTACATTGGAAACGTTTGGTTTAGCTGTTATAAAAGTTTGGTTTTTTAGTGCTTAAAATGCATTTTCAGCTCGCACTGTACACATTTGCTATGTGAGGCATTATCTCATAAGGGAAATACTGGACAATCAAATTAATGACTTCCCAGGCTTCAGGATGCCTTTTTACACTCTATAAAGGTGGAAATTTACATTGGAAACGTTTGGTTTAGCTGTTATAAAAGTTTGTTTTTTTCGTGCTGTAAATGCATTTTCAGCTCGCGCTGTACACATTTGCAATGAGAGGCATTATCTCATAAGGGAAATATTGGACAATCAAATTAATGACTGCCCAGGCTTCAGGATGTCTTTTTACACTATATAAAGGTGTAAATTTACATTGGAAACGTTTAGTTTAGCTTTTAATGAAGTTTCGTTTTTTTTAGTGCTGAAAATTCATTGTCTGCTGGCGCTGTACACTTTTTCTAAGTGTTGCAATATCTCATGAAGGAAATACTGGACAATCAAATTAATGACTTTCCAGGCTTCAGGATGTCTTTTTACACTATATAAAGGTGGAAATTTACATTGGAAACGTTTGGTTTAGCTGTTATAAAAGTTTGGTTTTTTAGTGCTGTAAATGCATTTTCAGCTCGCGCTGTACACATTTGCTATGAGAGGCATTATCTCATAAGGGAAATATTGGACAATCAAATTAATGGCTGCCTAGGCTTCAGGATGTCTTTTTACACTATATAAAGGTGGAAATTTACATTGGAAACTTTTAGTTTAGCTGTTAATGAAGTTTCGTTTTTTTAGTGCTGAAAATTCATTGTCTGCTGGCGCTGTACACTTTTTCTAAGTGTTGCAATATCTCATGAAGGAAATACTGGACAATCAAATTAATGACTTTCCAGGCTTCAGGATGCCTTTCTACACTATATAAAGGTGGAAATGTACATTGGAAACGTTTGGTTTAGCTGTTATAAAAGTTTGGTTTTTTAGTGCTGTAAATGCATTTTCAGCTCGCGCTGTACACATTTGCTATGAGAGGCATTATCTCATAAGGGAAATATTGGACAATCAAATTAATGACTGCCCAGGCTTCAGGATGTCTTTTTACACTATATAAAGGTGGAAATATACATTGGAAACGTTTAGTTTAGCTGTTAATGAAGTTTCGTTTTTTTAGTGCTGAAAATTCATTGTCTGCTGGCGCTGTACACTTTTTCTAAGTGTTGCAATATCTCATGAAGGAAATACTGGACAATCAAATTAATGACTTTCCAGGCTTCAGGATGCCTTTCTACACTATATAAAGGTAGAAATTTACATTGGAAACGTTTGGTTTAGCTGTTATAAAAGTTTGGTTTTTTAGTGCTGTAAATGCATTTTCAGCTCGCGCTGTACACATTTGCTATGAGAGGCATTATCTCATAAGGGAAATTTTGGACAATCAAATTAATGACTGCCCAGTCTTCAGGATGTCTTTTTACACTATATAAAGGTGGAAATATACATTGGAAACGTTTAGTTTAGCTGTTAATGAAGTTTCGTTTTTTTAGTGCTGAAAATTCATTGTCTGCTGGCGCTGTACACTTTTTCTAAGTGTTGCAATATCTCATGAAGGAAATACTGGACAATCAAATTTATGACTTTCCAGGCTTCAGGATGCCTTTCTACACTATATAAAGGTGGAAATTTACATTGGAAACGTTTGGTTTAGCTGTTATAAAAGTTTGTTTTTTTAGTGCTGTAAATACATTTTCAGCTCGCGCTGTACACATTTGCTATGAGAGGCATTATCTCATAAGGGAAATATTGGACAATCAAATTAATGACTGCCCAGGCTTCAGGATGTCTTTTTACACTATATAAAAGTGGAAATTTACATTGGAAACGTTTGGTTTAGCTGTTATAAAAGTTTGGTTTTTTAGTGCTTAAAATGCATTTTCAGCTCGCACTGTACACATTGGCTATGTGAGGCATTATCTCATAAGGGAAATACTGGACAATCAAATTAATGACTTTCCAGGCTTCAGGATGCCTTTCTACACTATATAAAGGTGGAAATGTACATTGGAAACGTTTGGTTTAGCTGTTATAAAAGTTTGGTTTTTTAGTGCTGTAAATGCATTTTCAGCTCGCGCTGTACACATTTGCTATGAGAGGCATTATCTCATAAGGGAAATATTGGACAATCAAATTAATGACTGCCCAGGCTTCAGGATGTCTTTTTACACTATATAAAGGTGGAAATATACATTGGAAACGTTTAGTTTAGCTGTTAATGAAGTTTCGTTTTTTTAGTGCTGAAAATTCATTGTCTGCTGGCGCTGTACACTTTTTCTAAGTGTTGCAATATCTCATGAAGGAAATACTGGACAATCAAATTAATGACTTTCCAGGCTTCAGGATGCCTTTCTACACTATATAAAGGTAGAAATTTACATTGGAAACGTTTGGTTTAGCTGTTATAAAAGTTTGGTTTTTTAGTGCTGTAAATGCATTTTCAGCTCGCGCTGTACACATTTGCTATGAGAGGCATTATCTCATAAGGGAAATTTTGGACAATCAAATTAATGACTGCCCAGTCTTCAGGATGTCTTTTTACACTATATAAAGGTGGAAATATACATTGGAAACGTTTAGTTTAGCTGTTAATGAAGTTTCGTTTTTTTAGTGCTGAAAATTCATTGTCTGCTGGCGCTGTACACTTTTTCTAAGTGTTGCAATATCTCATGAAGGAAATACTGGACAATCAAATTTATGACTTTCCAGGCTTCAGGATGCCTTTCTACACTATATAAAGGTGGAAATTTACATTGGAAACGTTTGGTTTAGCTGTTATAAAAGTTTGTTTTTTTAGTGCTGTAAATACATTTTCAGCTCGCGCTGTACACATTTGCTATGAGAGGCATTATCTCATAAGGGAAATATTGGACAATCAAATTAATGACTGCCCAGGCTTCAGGATGTCTTTTTACACTATATAAAAGTGGAAATTTACATTGGAAACGTTTGGTTTAGCTGTTATAAAAGTTTGGTTTTTTAGTGCTTAAAATGCATTTTCAGCTCGCACTGTACACATTGGCTATGTGAGGCATTATCTCATAAGGGAAATACTGGACAATCAAATTAATGACTTCCCAGGCTTCAGGATGCCTTTTTACACTCTATAAAGGTGGAAATTTACATTGGAAACGTTTGGTTTAGCTGTTATAAAAGTTTGTTTTTTTCGTGCTGTAAATGCATTTTCAGCTCGCGCTGTACACATTTGCAATGAGAGGCATTATCTCATAAGGGAAATATTGGACAATCAAATTAATGACTGCCCAGGCTTCAGGATGTCTTTTTACACTATATAAAGGTGGAAATTTACATTGGAAACGTTTAGTTTAGCTGTTAATGAAGTTTCGTTTTTTTTAGTGCTGAAAATTCATTGTCTGCTGGCGCTGTACACTTTTTCTAAGTGTTGCAATATCTCATGAAGGAAATACTGGACAATCAAATTAATGACTTTCCAGGCTTCAGGATGCCTTTCTACACTATATAAAGGTGGAAATTTACATTGGAAACGTTTGGTTTAGCTGTTATAAAAGTTTGGTTTTTTAGTGCTGTAAAAGCATTTTCAGCTCGCGCTGTACACATTTGCTATGAGAGGCATTATCTCATAAGGGAAATATTGGACAATCAAATTAATGACTGCCCAGGCTTCAGGATGTCTTTTTACACTATATAAAGGTGGAAATTTACATTGGAAACGTTTGGTTTAGCTGTTATAAATGTTTGGTTTTTTAGTGCTGTAAATGCATTTTCAGCTCGCGCTGTACACATTTGCTATGTGAGGCATTATCTCATAAGGGAAATACTGGACAATCAAATTAATGACTGCCCAGGCTTCAGGATGTCTTTTTACACTATATAAAGGTGGAAATTTACATTGGAAACGTTTGGTTTAGCTGTTATAAAAGTTTGTTTTTTTAGTGCTGAAAATGCATTTTCAGCTCGCACTGTACACATTTGCTATGTGAGGCATTATCTCATAAGGGAAATACTGGACAATCAAATTAATGACTTCCCAGGCTTCAGGATGCCTTTTTACACTCTATAAATGTGGAAATTTACATTGGAAACGTTTGGTTTAGCTGTTAATGAAGTTTCGTTTTTTTAGTGCTGAAAATTCATTGTCTGCTGGCGCTGTACACTTTTTCTAAGTGTTGCAATATCTCATGAAGGAAATACTGGACAATCAAATTAATGACTTTCCAGGCTTCAGGATGCCTTTCTACACTATATAAAGGTGGAAATTTACATTGGAAACGTTTGGTTTAGCAATTATAAAAGTTTGGTTTTTTAGTGCTGTAAATGCATTTTCAGCTCGCGCTGTACACATTTGCTATGAGAGGCATTATCTCATAAGGGAAATATTGGACAATCAAATTAATGACTGCCCAGGCTTCAGGGTGTCTTTTTACACTATATAAAGGTGGAAATATACATTGGAAACGTTTAGTTTAGCTGTTAATGAAGTTTCGTTTTTTTAGTGCTGAAAATTCATTGTCTGCTGGCGCTATACACTTTTTCTAAGTGTTGCAATATCTCATGAAGGAAATACTGGACAATCAAATTTATGACTTTCCAGGCTTCAGGATGCCTTTCTACACTATATAAAGGTGGAAATTTACATTGGAAACGTTTGGTTTAGCTGTTATAAAAGTTTGTTTTTTTAGTGCTGTAAATACATTTTCAGCTCGCGCTGTACACATTTGCTATGAGAGGCATTATCTCATAAGGGAAATATTGGACAATCAAATTAATGACTGCCCAGGCTTCAGGATGTCTTTTTACACTATATAAAGGTGGAAATTTACATTGGAAACGTTTGGTTTAGCTGTTATAAAAGTTTGGTTTTTTAGTGCTTAAAATGCATTTTCAGCTCGCACTGTACACATTTGCTATGTGAGGCATTATCTCATAAGGGAAATACTGGACAATCAAATTAATGACTTCCCAGGCTTCAGGATGCCTTTTTACACTCTATAAAGGTGGAAATTTACATTGGAAACGTTTGGTTTAGCTGTTATAAAAGTTTGTTTTTTTCGTGCTGTAAATGCATTTTCAGCTCGCGCTGTACACATTTGCAATGAGAGGCATTATCTCATAAGGGAAATATTGGACAATCAAATTAATGACTGCCCAGGCTTCAGGATGTCTTTTTACACTATATAAAGGTGGAAATTTACATTGGAAACGTTTAGTTTAGCTGTTAATGAAGTTTCGTTTTTTTTTAGTGCTGAATATTCATTGTCTGCTGGCGCTGGACACTTTTTCTAAGTGTTGCAATATCTCATGAAGGAAATACTGGACAATCAAATTAATGACTTTCCAGGCTTCAGGATGCCTTTCTACACTATATAAAGGTGGAAATTTACATTGGAAACGTTTGGTTTAGCTGTTATAAAAGTTTGGTTTTTTAGTGCTGTAAATGCATTTTCAGCTCGCGCTGTACACATTTGCTATGTGAGGCATTATCTCATAAGGGAAATACTGGACAATCAAATTAATGACTGCCCAGGCTTCAGGATGTCTTTTTACACTATATAAAGGTGGAAATTTACATTGGAAACGTTTGGTTTAGCTGTTATAAAAGTTTGGTTTTTTAGTGCTGTAAATGCATTTTCAGCTCGCGCTGTACACATTTGCTATGAGAGGCATTATCTCATAAGGGAAATATTGGACAATCAAATTAATGACTGCCCAGGCTTCAGGATGTCTTTTTACACTATATAAAGGTGGAAATTTACATTGGAAACGTTTGGTTTAGCTGTTATAAAAGTTTGGTTTTTTAGTGCTGTAAATGCATTTTCAGCTCGCGCTGTACACATTTGCTATGTGAGGCATTATCTCATAAGGGAAATACTGGACAATCAAATTAATGACTGCCCAGGCTTCAGGATGTCTTTTTACACTATATAAAGGTGGAAATTTACATTGGAAACGTTTGGTTTAGCTGTTATAAAAGTTTGTTTTTTTAGTGCTGAAAATGCATTTTCAGCTCGCACTGTACACATTTGCTATGTGAGGCATTATCTCATAAGGGAAATACTGGACAATCAAATTAATGACTTCCCAGGCTTCAGGATGCCTTTTTACACTCTATAAATGTGGAAATTTACATTGGAAACGTTTGGTTTAGCTGTTAATGAAGTTTCGTTTTTTTAGTGCTGAAAATTCATTGTCTGCTGGCGCTGTACACTCTTTCTAAGTGTTGCAATATCTCATGAAGGAAATACTGGACAATCAAATTAATGACTTTCCAGGCTTCAGGATGCCTTTCTACACTATATAAAGGTGGAAATTTACATTTGAAACGTTTGGTTTAGCTGTTATAAAAGTTTGTTTTTTTAGTGCTGTAAATGCATTTTCAGCTCGCGCTGTACACATTTGCTATGAGAGGCATTATCTCATAAGGGAAATATTGGACAATCAAATTAATGACTGCCCAGGCTTCAGGATGTCTTTTTACACTATATAAAGGTGGAAATTTACATTGGAAACGTTTGGTTTAGCTGTTATAAAAGTTTGGTTTTTTAGTGCTTAAAATGCATTTTCAGCTCGCACTGTACACATTTGCTATGTGAGGCATTATCTCATAAGGGAAATACTGGACAATCAAATTAATGACTTCCCAGGCTTCAGGATGCCTTTTTACACTCTATAAAGGTGGAAATTTACATTGGAAACGTTTGGTTTAGCTGTTATAAAAGTTTGTTTTTTTCGTGCTGTAAATGCATTTTCAGCTCGCGCTGTACACATTTGCAATGAGAGGCATTATCTCATAAGGGAAATACTGGACAATCAAATTAATGACTTCCCAGGCTTCAGGATGCCTTTTTACACTCTATAAATGTGGAAATTTACATTGGAAACGTTTGGTTTAGCTGTTAATGAAGTTTCGTTTTTTTAGTGCTGAAAATTCATTGTCTGCTGGCGCTGTACACTTTTTCTAAGTGTTGCAATATCTCATGAAGGAAATACTGGACAATCAAATTAATGACTTTCCAGGCTTCAGGATGCCTTTCTACACTATATAAAGGTGGAAATTTACATTGGAAACGTTTGGTTTAGCTGTTATAAAAGTTTGGTTTTTTAGTGCTGTAAATGCATTTTCAGCTCGCGCTGTACACATTTGCTATGAGAGGCATTATCTCATAAGGGAAATATTGGACAATCAAATTAATGACTGCCCAGGCTTCAGGATGTCTTTTTACACTATATAAAGGTGGAAATTTACATTGGAAACGTTTGGTTTAGTTGTTATAAAAGTTTGGTTTTTTATTGCTGTAAATGCATTTTCAGCTCGCGCTGTACACATTTGCTATGAGAGGCATTATCTCATAAGGGAAATATTGGACAATCAAATTAATGGCTGCCTAGGCTTCAGGATGTCTTTTTACACTATATAAAGGTGGAAATTTACATTGGAAACTTTTAGTTTAGCTGTTAATGAAGTTTCGTTTTTTTAGTGCTGAAAATTCATTGTCTGCTGGCGCTGTACACTTTTTCTAAGTGTTGCAATATCTCATGAAGGAAATACTGGACAATCAAATTAATGACTTTCCAGGCTTCAGGATGCCTTTCTACACTATATAAAGGTGGAAATGTACATTGGAAACGTTTGGTTTAGCTGTTATAAAAGTTTGGTTTTTTAGTGCTGTAAATGCATTTTCAGCTCGCGCTGTACACATTTGCTATGAGAGGCATTATCTCATAAGGGAAATATTGGACAATCAAATTAATGACTGCCCAGGCTTCAGGATGTCTTTTTACACTATATAAGGGTGGAAATTTACATTGGAAACGTTTAGTTTAGCTGTTAATGAAGTTTCGTTTTTTTAGTGCTGAAAATTCATTGTCTGCTGGCGCTGTACACTTTTTCTAAGTGTTGCAATATCTCATGAAGGAAATACTGGACAATCAAATTTATGACTTTCCAGGCTTCAGGATGCCTTTCTACACTATATAAAGGTGGAAATTTACATTGGAAACGTTTGGTTTAGCTGTTATAAAAGTTTGTTTTTTTAGTGCTGTAAATACATTTTCAGCTCGCGCTGTACACATTTGCTATGAGAGGCATTATCTCATAAGGGAAATATTGGACAATCAAATTAATGACTGCCCAGGCTTCAGGATGTCTTTTTACACTATATAAAAGTGGAAATTTACATTGGAAACGTTTGGTTTAGCTGTTATAAAAGTTTGGTTTTTTAGTGCTTTAAAATGCATTTTCAGCTCGCACTGTACACATTGGCTATGTGAGGCATTATCTCATAAGGGAAATACTGGACAATCAAATTAATGACTTCCCAGGCTTCAGGATGCCTTTTTACACTCTATAAAGGTGGAAATTTACATTGGAAACGTTTGGTTTAGCTGTTATAAAAGTTTGTTTTTTTCGTGCTGTAAATGCATTTTCAGCTCGCGCTGTACACGTTTGCAATGAGAGGCATTATCTCATAAGGGAAATATTGGACAATCAAATTAATGACTGCCCAGGCTTCAGGATGTCTTTTTACACTATATAAAGGTGGAAATTTACATTGGAAACGTTTAGTTTAGCTGTTAATGAAGTTTCGTTTTTTTTAGTGCTGAAAATTCATTGTCTGCTGGCGCTGTACACTTTTTCTAAGTGTTGCAATATCTCATGAAGGAAATACTGGACAATCAAATTAATGACTTTCCAGGCTTCAGGATGCCTTTCTACACTATATAAAGGTGGAAATTTACATTGGAAACGTTTGGTTTAGCTGTTATAAAAGTTTGGTTTTTTAGTGCTGTAAAAGCATTTTCAGCTCGCGCTGTACACATTTGCTATGAGAGGCATTATCTCATAAGGGAAATATTGGACAATCAAATTAATGACTGCCCAGGCTTCAGGATGTCTTCTTACACTATATAAAGGTGGAAATTTACATTGGAAACGTTTGGTTTAGCTGTTATAAAAGTTTGGTTTTTTAGTGCTGTAAATGCATTTTCAGCTCGCGCTGTACACATTTGCTATGTGAGGCATTATCTCATAAGGGAAATACTGGACAATCAAATTAATGACTGCCCAGGCTTCAGGATGTCTTTTTACACTATATAAAGGTGGAAATTTACATTGGAAACGTTTGGTTTAGCTGTTATAAAAGTTTGTTTTTTTAGTGCTGAAAATGCATTTTCAGCTCGCACTGTACACATTTGCTATGTGAGGCATTATCTCATAAGGGAAATACTGGACAATCAAATTAATGACTTCCCAGGCTTCAGGATGCCTTTTTACACTCTATAAATGTGGAAATTTACATTGGAAACGTTTGGTTTAGCTGTTAATGAAGTTTCGTTTTTTTAGTGCTGAAAATTCATTGTCTGCTGGCGCTGTACACTTTTTCTAAGTGTTGCAATATCTCATGAAGGAAATACTGGACAATCAAATTAATGACTTTCCAGGCTTCAGGATGCCTTTCTACACTATATAAAGGTGGAAATTTACATTGGAAACGTTTGGTTTAGCTGTTATAAAAGTTTGGTTTTTTAGTGCTG
This sequence comes from Idiotropiscis lumnitzeri, assembly GCF_059441095.1. Classification (NCBI taxonomy): domain Eukaryota; kingdom Metazoa; phylum Chordata; class Actinopteri; order Syngnathiformes; family Syngnathidae; genus Idiotropiscis; species Idiotropiscis lumnitzeri. Next base: position 3,388,468 of record NW_028283562.1, on the reverse strand, counting down.
TAAATGCATTTTCAGCTCGCGCTGTACACATTTGCTATGAGAGGCATTATCTCATAAGGGAAATATTGGACAATCAAATTAATGACTGCCCAGGCTTCAGGATGTCTTTTTACACTATATAAAGGTGGAAATTTATATTGGAAACGTTTGGTTTAGCTGTTATAAAAGTTTGGTTTTTTAGTGCTGTAAATGCATTTTCAGCTCGCGCTGTACACATTTGCTATGAGAGGCATTATCTCATAAGGGAAATATTGGACAATCAAATTAATGGCTGCCCAGGCTTCAGGATGTCTTTTTACTCTATATAAAGGTGGAAATTTACATTGGAAACGTTTAGTTTAGCTGTTAATGAAGTTTCGTTTTTTTTAGTGCTGAAAATTCATTGTCTGCTGGCGCTGTACACTTTTTCTAAGTGTTGCAATATCTCATGAAGGAAATACTGGACAATCAAATCAATGACTTTCCAGGCTTCAGGATGCCTTTCTACACTATATAAAGGTGGAAATTTACATTGGAAACGTTTGGTTTAGCTGTTATAAAAGTTTGGTTTTTTAGTGCTGTAAATGCATTTTCAGCTCGCACTGTACACATTTGCTATGTGAGGCATTATCTCATAAGGGAAATACTGGACAATCAAATTAATGACTTCCCAGGCTTCAGGATGCCTTTTTACACTCTATAAATGTGGAAATTTACATTGGAAACGTTTGGTTTAGCTGTTAATGAAGTTTCGTTTTTTTAGTGCTGAAAATTCATTGTCTGCTGGCGCTGTACACTTTTTCTAAGTGTTGCAATATCTCATGAAGGAAATACTGGACAATCAAATTAATGACTTTCCAGGCTTCAGGATGCCTTTCTACACTATATAAAGGTGGAAATGTACATTGGAAACGTTTGGTTTAGCTGTTATAAAAGTTTGTTTTTTTAGTGCTGTAAATGCATTTTCAGCTCGCGCTGTACACATTTGCTATGAGAGGCATTATCTCATAAGGGAAATATTGGACAATCAAATTAATGACTGCCCAGGCTTCAGGATGTCTTTTTACACTATATAAAGGTGGAAATTTACATTGGAAACGTTTGGTTTAGCTGTTATAAAAGTTTGGTTTTTTAGTGCTGAAAATGCATTTTCAGCTCGCACTGTACACATTTGCTATGTGAGGCATTATCTCATAAGGGAAATATTGGACAATCAAATTAATGGCTGCCTAGGCTTCAGGATGTCTTTTTACACTATATAAAGGTGGAAATTTACATTGGAAACTTTTAGTTTAGCTGTTAATGAAGTTTCGTTTTTTTAGTGCTGAAAATTCATTGTCTGCTGGCGCTGTACACTTTTTCTAAGTGTTGCAATATCTCATGAAGGAAATACTGGACAATCAAATTAATGACTTTCCAGGCTTCAGGATGCCTTTCTACACTATATAAAGGTGGAAATGTACATTGGAAACGTTTGGTTTAGCTGTTATAAAAGTTTGGTTTTTTAGTGCTGTAAATGCATTTTCAGCTCGCGCTGTACACATTTGCTATGAGAGGCATTATTTCATAAGGGAAATATTGGACAATCAAATTAATGACTGCCCAGGCTTCAGGGTGTCTTTTTACACTATATAAAGGTGGAAATATACACTGGAAACGTTTAGTTTAGCTGTTAATGAAGTTTCGTTTTTTTAGTGCTGAAAATTCATTGTCTGCTGGCGCTATACACTTTTTCTAAGTGTTGCAATATCTCATGAAGGAAATACTGGACAATCAAATTTATGACTTTCCAGGCTTCAGGATGCCTTTCTACACTATATAAAGGTGGAAATTTACATTGGAAACGTTTGGTTTAGCTGTTATAAAAGTTTGTTTTTTTAGTGCTGTAAATACATTTTCAGCTCGCGCTGTACACATTTGCTATGAGAGGCATTATCTCATAAGGGAAATATTGGACAATCAAATTAATGACTGCCCAGGCTTCAGGATGTCTTTTTACACTATATAAAGGTGGAAATTTACATTGGAAACGTTTGGTTTAGCTGTTATAAAAGTTTGGTTTTTTAGTGCTTAAAATGCATTTTCAGCTCGCACTGTACACATTTGCTGTGTGAGGCATTATCTCATAAGGGAAATACTGGACAATCAAATTAATGACTTCCCAGGCTTCAGGATGCCTTTTTACACTCAATAAAGGTGGAAATTTACATTGGAAACGTTTGGTTTAGCTGTTATAAAAGTTTGTTTTTTTCGTGCTGTAAATGCATTTTCAGCTCGCGCTGTACACATTTGCAATGAGAGGCATTATCTCATAAGGGAAATATTGGACAATCAAATTAATGACTGCCCAGGCTTCAGGATGTCTTTTTACACTATATAAAGGTGGAAATTTACATTGGAAACGTTTAGTTTAGCTGTTAATGAAGTTTCGTTTTTTTTTAGTGCTGAATATTCATTGTCTGCTGGCGCTGTACACTTTTTCTAAGTGTTGCAATATCTCATGAAGGAAATACTGGACAATCAAATTAATGACTGTCCAGGCTTCAGGATGCCTTTCTACACTATATAAAGGTGGAAATTTACATTGGAAACGTTTGGTTTAGCTGTTATAAAAGTTTGGTTTTTTAGTGCTGTAAATGCATTTTCAGCTCGCGCTGTACACATTTGCTATGTGAGGCATTATCTCATAAGGGAAATACTGGACAATCAAATTAATGACTGCCCAGGCTTCAGGATGTCTTTTTACACTATATAAAGGTGGAAATTTACATTGGAAACGTTTGGTTTAGCTGTTATAAAAGTTTGGTTTTTTAGTGCTGTAAATGCATTTTCAGCTCGCGCTGTACACATTTGCTATGAGAGGCATTATCTCATAAGGGAAATATTGGACAATCAAATTAATGACTGCCCAGGCTTCAGGATGTCTTTTTACACTATATAAAGGTGGAAATTTACATTGGAAACGTTTGGTTTAGCTGTTATAAAAGTTTGGTTTTTTAGTGCTGTAAATGCATTTTCAGCTCGCGCTGTACACATTTGCTATGTGAGGCATTATCTCATAAGGGAAATACTGGACAATCAAATTAATGACTGCCCAGGCTTCAGGATGTCTTTTTACACTATATAAAGGTGGAAATTTACATTGGAAACGTTTGGTTTAGCTGTTATAAAAGTTTGTTTTTTTAGTGCTGAAAATGCATTTTCAGCTCGCACTGTACACATTTGCTATGTGAGGCATTATCTCATAAGGGAAATACTGGACAATCAAATTAATGACTTCCCAGGCTTCAGGATGCCTTTTTACACTCTATAAATGTGGAAATTTACATTGGAAACGTTTGGTTTAGCTGTTAATGAAGTTTCGTTTTTTTAGTGCTGAAAATTCATTGTCTGCTGGCGCTGTACACTCTTTCTAAGTGTTGCAATATCTCATGAAGGAAATACTGGACAATCAAATTAATGACTTTCCAGGCTTCAGGATGCCTTTCTACACTATATAAAGGTGGAAATTTACATTTGAAACGTTTGGTTTAGCTGTTATAAAAGTTTGGTTTTTTAGTGCTGTAAATGCATTTTCAGCTCGCGCTGTACACATTTGCTATGAGAGGCATTATCTCATAAGGGAAATATTGGACAATCAAATTAATGACTGCCCAGGCTTCAGGATGTCTTTTTACACTATATAAAGGTGGAAATTTACATTGGAAACGTTTGGTTTAGCTGTTATAAAAGTTTGGTTTTTTAGTGCTTAAAATGCATTTTCAGCTCGCACTGTACACATTTGCTATGTGAGGCATTATCTCATAAGGGAAATACTGGACAATCAAATTAATGACTTCCCAGGCTTCAGGATGCCTTTTTACACTCTATAAAGGTGGAAATTTACATTGGAAACGTTTGGTTTAGCTGTTATAAAAGTTTGTTTTTTTCGTGCTGTAAATGCATTTTCAGCTCGCGCTGTACACATTTGCAATGAGAGGCATTATCTCATAAGGGAAATACTGGACAATCAAATTAATGACTTCCCAGGCTTCAGGATGCCTTTTTACACTCTATAAATGTGGAAATTTACATTGGAAACGTTTGGTTTAGCTGTTAATGAAGTTTCGTTTTTTTAGTGCTGAAAATTCATTGTCTGCTGGCGCTGTACACTTTTTCTAAGTGTTGCAATATCTCATGAAGGAAATACTGGACAATCAAATTAATGACTTTCCAGGCTTCAGGATGCCTTTCTACACTATATAAAGGTGGAAATTTACATTGGAAACGTTTGGTTTAGCTGTTATAAAAGTTTGGTTTTTTAGTGCTGTAAATGCATTTTCAGCTCGCGCTGTACACATTTGCTATGAGAGGCATTATCTCATAAGGGAAATATTGGACAATCAAATTAATGACTGCCCAGGCTTCAGGATGTCTTTTTACACTATATAAAGGTGGAATTTACATTGGAAACGTTTGGTTTAGCTGTTATAAAAGTTTGTTTTTTTAGTGCTGAAAATGCATTTTCAGCTCGCACTGTACACATTTGCTATGTGAGGCATTATCTCATGAAGGAAATACTGGACAATCAAATTAATGACTTTCCAGGCTTCAGGATGCCTTTTTACACTATATAAAGGTGGAAATTTACATTGGAAACGTTTGGTTTAGCTGTTATAAAAGTTTGGTTTTTTAGTGCTGTAAATGCATTTTCAGCTCGCGCTGTACACATTTGCTATGAGAGGCATTATCTCATAAGGGAAATATTGGACAATCAAATTAATGACTGCCCAGGCTTCAGGATGTCTTTTTACACTATATAAAGGTGGAAATTTACATTGGAAACGTTTGGTTTAGCTGTTATAAAAGTTTGGTTTTTTAGTGCTGTAAATGCATTTTCAGCTCGCGCTGTACACATTTGCTTGAGAGGCATTATCTCATAAGGGAAATATTGGACAATCAAATTAATGACTGCCCAGGCTTCAGGATGTCTTTTTACACTATATAAAGGTGGAATTTACATTGGAAACGTTTGGTTTAGCTGTTATAAAAGTTTGGTTTTTTAGTGCTGAAAATGCATTTTCAGCTCGCACTGTACACATTTGCTATGTGAGGCATTATCTCATGAAGGAAATACTGGACAATCAAATTAATGACTTTCCAGGCTTCAGGATGCCTTTTTACACTATATAAAGGTGGAAATTTACATTGGAAACGTTTGGTTTAGCTGTTATAAAAGTTTGGTTTTTTAGTGCTGTAAATGCATTTTCAGCTCGCGCTGTACACATTTGCTATGAGAGGCATTATCTCATAAAGGAAATATTAGACAATCGAATTAATGACTGCCCAGGCTTCAGGATGTCTTTTTACACTATATAAAGGTGGAAATTTACATTGGAAACGTTTGGTTTAGCTGTTATAAAAGTTTGGTTTTTTAGTGCTGAAAATGCATTTTCAGCTCGCACTGTACACATTTGCTATGTGAGGCATTATCTCATAAGGGAAATACTGGACAATCAAATTAATGACTTCCCAGGCTTCAGGATGCCTTTTTACACTCTATAAATGTGGAAATTTACATTGGAAACGTTTGGTTTAGCTTTTAATGAAGTTTCGTTTTTTTAGTGCTGAAAATTCATTGTCTGCTGGCGCTGTACACCTTTTCTAAGTGTTGCAATATCTCATGAAGGAAATACTGGACAATCAAATTAATGACTTTCCAGGCTTCAAGATGCCTTTCTACACTATATAAAGGTGGAAATTTACATTGGAAACGTTTGGTTTAGCTGTTATAAAAGTTTGGGTTTTTAGTCCTGTAAATGCATTTTCAGCTCGCGCTGTACACATTTGCTATGTGAGGCATTATTCTCATAAGGGAAATACTGGACAATCAAATTAATGACTGCCCAGGCTTCAGGATGTCTTTTTACACTATATAAAGGTGGAAATTTACATTGGAAACGTTTGGTTTAGCTGTTATAAAAGTTTGGTTTTTTAGTGCTGTAAATGCATTTTCAGCTCGCGCTGTACACATTTGCTATGAGAGGCATTATCTCATAAGGGAAATATTGGACAATCAAATTAATGACTGCCCAGGCTTCAGGATGTCTTTTTACACTATATAAAGGTGGAAATTTACATTGGAAACGTTTAGTTTAGCTGTTATAAAAGTTTGTTTTTTTAGTGCTGTAAATGCATTTTCAGCTCGCGCTGTACACATTTGCTATGTGAGGCATTATTCTCATAAGGGAAATACTGGACAATCAAATTAATGACTGCCCAGGCTTCAGGATGTCTTTTTACACTATATAAAGGTGGAAATTTACATTGGAAACGTTTGGTTTAGCTGTTATAAAAGTTTGGTTTTTTAGTGCTGAAAATGCATTTTCAGCTCGCACTGTACACATTTGCTATGTGAGGCATTATCTCATAAGGGAAATACTGGACAATCAAATTAATGACTTCCCAGGCTTCAGGATGCCTTTTTACACTCTATAAATGTGGAAATTTACATTGGAAACGTTTGGTTTAGCTGTTAATGAAGTTTCGTTTTTTTAGTGCTGAAAATTCATTGTCTGCTGGCGCTGTACACTTTTTCTAAGTGTTGCAATATCTCATGAAGGAAATACTGGACAATCAAATTAATGACTTTCCAGGCTTCAGGATGCCTTTCTACACTATATAAAGGTGGAAATTTACATTGGAAACGTTTGGTTTAGCTGTTATAAAAGTTTGGTTTTTTAGTGCTGTAAATGCATTTTCAGCTCGCGCTGTACACATTTGCTGTGAGAGGCATTATATCATAAGGGAAATATTGGACAATCAAATTAATGACTGCCCAGACTTCAGGATGTCTTTTTACACTATATAAAGGTGGAAATTTACATTGGAAACGTTTAGTTTAGCTGTTAATAAAGTTTCGTTTTTTTAGTGCTGAAAATTCATTGTCTGCTGGCGCTGTACACTTTTTCTAAGTGTTGCAATATCTCATGAAGGAAATACTGGACAATCAAATTAATGACTTTCCAGGCTTCAGGATGCCTTTCTACACTATATAAAGGTAGAAATTTACATTGGAAACGTTTGGTTTAGCTGTTATAAAAGTTTGGTTTTTTAGTGCTGTAAATGCATTTTCAGCTCGCGCTGTACACATTTGCTATGAGAGGCATTATCTCATAAGGGAAATATTGGACAATCAAATTAATGACTGCCCAGGCTTCAGGATGTCTTTTTACACTATATAAAGGTGGAAATTTACATTGGAAACGTTTGGTTTAGCTGTTATAAAAGTTTGGTTTTTTAGTGCTGTAAATGCATTTTCAGCTCGCGCTGTACACATTTGCTATGAGAGGCCTTATCTCATAAGGGAAATATTGGACAATCAAATTAATGGCTGCCCAGGCTTCAGGATGTCTTTTTACACTATATAAATGTGGAAATTTACATTGGAAACGTTTGGTTTAGCTGTTAATGAAGTTTCGTTTTTTTAGTGCTGAAAATTCATTGTCTGCTGGCGCTGTACACTTTTTCTAAGTGTTGCAATATCTCATGAAGGAAATACTGGACAATCAAATTAATGACTTTCCAGGCTTCAGGATGCCTTTCTACACTATATAAAGGTGGAAATTTACATTGGAAACGTTTGGTTTAGCTGTTATAAAAGTTTGTTTTTTTAGTGCTGTAAATGCATTTTCAGCTCGCGCTGTACACATTTGCTATGAGAGGCATTATCTCATCAGGGAAATATTGGACAATCAAATTAATGACTGCCCAGGCTTCAGGATGTCTTTTTACACTATATAAAGGTGGAAATTTACATTGGAAACGTTTAGTTTAGCTGTTATAAAAGTTTGTTTTTTTAGGGCTGTAAATGCATTTTCAGCTCGCGCTGTACACATTTGCTATGTGAGGCATTATCTCATAAGGGAAATACTGGACAATCAAATTAATGACTGCCCAGGCTTCAGGATGTCTTTTTACACTATATAAAGGTGGAAATTTACATTGGAAACGTTTGGTTTAGCTGTTATAAAAGTTTGGTTTTTTAGTGCTGAAAATGCATTTTCAGCTCGCACTGTACACATTTGCTATGTGAGGCATTATCTCATAAGGGAAATACTGGACAATCAAATTAATGACTTCCCAGGCTTCAGGATGCCCTTTTACACTCTATAAATGTGGAAATTTACATTGGAAACGTTTGGTTTAGCTGTTAATGAAGTTTCGTTTTTTTAGTGCTGAAAATTCATTGTCTGCTGGCGCTGTACACTTTTTCTAAGTGTTGCAATATCTCATGAAGGAAATACTGGACAATAAAATTAATGACTTTCCAGGCTTCAGGATGCCTTTCTACACTATATAAATGTGGAAATTTACATTGGAAACGTTTGGTTTAGCTGTTATAAAAGTTTGGTTTTTTAGTGCTGTAAATGCATTTTCAGCTCGCGCTGTACACATTTGCTATGAGAGGCATTATCTCATAAGGGAAATATTGGACAATCAAATTAATGACTGCCCAGGCTTCAGGATGTCTTTTTACACTATATAAAGGTGGAAATTTACATTGGAAACGTTTAGTTTAGCTGTTAATGAAGTTTCGTTTTTTTAGTGCTGAAAATTCATTGTCTGCTGGCGCTGTACACTTTTTCTAAGTGTTGCAATATCTCATGAAGGAAATACTGGACAATCAAATTAATGACTTTCCAGGCTTCAGGATGCCTTTCTACACTATATAAAGGTAGAAATTTACATTGGAAACGTTTGGTTTAGCTGTTATAAAAGTTTGGTTTTTTAGTGCTGTAAATGCATTTTCAGCTCGCGCTGTACACATTTGCTATGAGAGGCATTATCTCATAAGGGAAATATTGGACAATCAAATTAATGACTGCCCAGGCTTCAGGATGTCTTTTTACACTATATAAAGGTGGAAATTTACATTGGAAACGTTTGGTTTAGCTGTTATAAAAGTTTGTTTTTTTAGTGCTGAAAATGCATTTTCAGCTCGCACTGTACACATTTGCTATGTGAGGCATTATCTCATAAGGGAAATACTGGACAATCAAATTAATGACTTCCCAGGCTTCAGGATGCCTTTTTACACTCTATAAATGTGGAAATTTACATTGGAAACGTTTGGTTTAGCTGTTAATGAAGTTTCGTTTTTTTAGTGCTGAAAATTCATTGTCTGCTGGCGCTGTACACTTTTTCTAAGTGTTGCAATATCTCATGAAGGAAATACTGGACAATCAAATTAATGACTTTCCAGGCTTCAGTATGCCTTTCTACACTATATAAAGGTGGAAATTTACATTGGAAACGTTTGGTTTAGCTGTTATAAAAGTTTGGTTTTTTAGTGCTGAAAATGCATTTTCTGCTCGCACTGTACACATTTGCTATGTGAGGCATTATCTCATAAGGGAAATACTGGACAATCAAATTAATGACTTCCCAGGCTTCAGGATGCCTTTTTACACTCTATAAATGTGGAAATTTACATTGGAAACGTTTGGTTTAGCTGTTAATGAAGTTTCGTTTTTTTAGTGCTGAAAATTCAGTCTGCTCGCGCTGTACACTTTTTCTAAGTGTTGCAATATCTCATGAAGGAAATACTGGACAATCAAATTAATGACTTTCCAGGCTTCAGGATGCCTTTATACACTATATAAAGGTTGAAATTTACATTGGAAACGTTTGGTTTAGCTGTTATAAAAGTTTGGTTTTTTAGTGCTGTAAATGCATTTTCAGCTCGCGCTGTACACATTTGCTATGAGAGGCATTATCTCATAAGGGAAATATTGGACAATCAAATTAATGACTGCCCAGGCTTCAGGATGTCTTTTTACACTATATAAAGGTGGAAATTTACATTGGAAACGTTTGGTTTAGCTGTGATAAAAGTTTGGTTTTTTTAGTGCTGAAAATGCATTTTCAGCTCGCACTGTACACATTTGCTATGTGAGGCATTATCTCATAAGGGAAATACTGGACAATCAAATTAATGACTGCCCAGGCTTCAGGATGTCTTTTTACACTATCTAAAGGTGGAAATTTACATTGGAAACGTTTGGTTTAGCTGTTATAAAAGTTTGGTTTTTTAGTGCTGAAAATGCATTTTCAGCTCGCACTGTACACATTTGCTATGTGAGGCATTATCTCATAAGGGAAATACTGGACAATCAAATTAATGACTTACCAGGCTTCAGGATGCCTTTTTACACTCTATAAATGTGGAAATTTACATTGGAAACGTTTGGTTTAGCTGTTAATAAAGTTTCGTTTTTTAAGTGCTGAAAATTCATTGTCTGCTGGCGCTGTACACTTTTTCTAAGTGTTGCAATATCTCATGAAGGAAATACTGGACAATCAAATTAATGACTTTCCAGGCTTCAGGATGCCTTTCTACACTATATAAAGGTGGAAATTTACATTTGAAACGTTTGGTTTCGCTGTTATAAAAGTTTGGTTTTTTAGTGCTGTAAATGCATTTTCAGCTCGCGCTGTACACATTTGCTATGAGAGGCATTATCTCATAAGGGAAATATTGGACAATCAAATTAATGACTGCCCAGGCTTCAGGATGTCTTTTTACACTATATAAAGGTGGAAATATACATTGGAAACGTTTAGTTTAGCTGTTAATGAAGTTTCGTTTTTTTAGTGCTGAAAATTCATTGTCTGCTGGCGCTGTACACTTTTTCTAAGTGTTGCAATATCTCATGAAGGAAATACTGGACAATCAAATTAATGACTTTCCAGGCTTCAGGATGCCTTTCTACACTATATAAAGGTGGAAATTTACATTGGAAACGTTTGGTTTAGCTGTTATAAAAGTTTGGTTTTTTAGTGCTGTAAATGCATTTTCAGCTCGCGCTGTACACATTTGCTATGAGAGGCATTATCTCATAAGGGAAATATTGGACAATCAAATTAATGACTGCCCAGGCTTCAGGATGTCTTTTTACACTATATAAAGGTGGAAATTTACATTGGAAACGTTTGGTTTAGCTGTTATAAAAGTTTGGTTTTTTAGTGCTGTAAATGCATTTTCAGCTCGCGCTGTACACATTTGCTATGAGAGGCATTATCTCATAAGGGAAATATTGGACAATCAAATGAATGACTGCCCAGGCTTCAGGATGTCTTTCTACACTATATAAAGGTGGAAATTTACATTGGAAACGTTTGGTTTAGCTGTTATAAAAGTTTGGTTTTTTAGTGCTGAAAATGCATTTTCAGCTCGCACTGTACACATTTGCTATGTGAGGCATTATCTCATAAGGGAAATACTGGACAATCAAATTAATGACTTCCCAGGCTTCAGGATGCCTTTTTACACTCTATAAATGTGGAAATTTACATTGGAAACGTTTGGTTTAGCTGTTAATGAAGTTTCGTTTTTTTAGTGCTGAAAATTCATTGTCTGCTAGCGCTGTACACTTTTTCTAAGTGTTGCAATATCTCATGAAGGAAATACTGGACAATCAAATTAATGACTTTCCAGGCTTCAGGATGCCTTTCTACACTATATAAAGGTGGAAATTTACATTGGAAACGTTTGGTTTAGCTGTTATAAAAGTTTGGTTTTTTAGTGCTGTAAATGCATTTTCAGCTCGCGCTGTACACATTTGCTATGAGAGGCATTATCTCATAAGGGAAATATTGGACAATCAAATTAATGACTGCCCAGGCTTCAGGATGTCTTTTTACACTATATAAAGGTGGAAATTTACATTGGAAACGTTTGGTTTAGCTGTGATAAAAGTTTGGTTTTTTTAGTGCTGAAAATGCATTTTCAGCTCGCACTGTACACATTTGCTATGTGAGGCATTATCTCATAAGGGAAATACTGGACAATCAAATTAATGACTGCCCAGGCTTCAGGATGTCTTTTTACACTATCTAAAGGTGGAAATTTACATTGGAAACGTTTGGTTTAGCTGTTATAAAAGTTTGGTTTTTTAGTGCTGAAAATGCATTTTCAGCTCGCACTGTACACATTTGCTATGTGAGGCATTATCTCATAAGGGAAATACTGGACAATCAAATTAATGACTTACCAGGCTTCAGGATGCCTTTTTACACTCTATAAATGTGGAAATTTACATTGGAAACGTTTGGTTTAGCTGTTAATGAAGTTTCGTTTTTTAAGTGCTGAAAATTCATTGTCTGCTGGCGCTGTACACTTTTTCTAAGTGTTGCAATATCTCATGAAGGAAATACTGGACAATCAAATTAATGACTTTCCAGGCTTCAGGATGCCTTTCTACACTATATAAAGGTGGAAATTTACATTTGAAACGTTTGGTTTAGCTGTTATAAAAGTTTGGTTTTTTTAGTGCTGTAAATGCATTTTCAGCTCGCGCTGTACACATTTGCTATGAGAGGCATTATCTCATAAGGGAAATATTGGACAATCAAATTAATGACTGCCCAGGCTTCAGGATGTCTTTTTACACTATATAAAGGTGGAAATATACATTGGAAACGTTTAGTTTAGCTGTTAATGAAGTTTCGTTTTTTTAGTGCTGAAAATTCATTGTCTGCTGGCGCTGTACACTTTTTCTAAGTGTTGCAATATCTCATGAAGGAAATACTGGACAATCAAATTAATGACTTTCCAGGCTTCAGGATGCCTTTCTACACTATATAAAGGTGGAAATTTACATTGGAAACGTTTGGTTTAGCTGTTATAAAAGTTTGGTTTTTTAGTGCTGTAAATGCATTTTCAGCTCGCGCTGTACACATTTGCTATGAGAGGCATTATCTCATAAGGGAAATATTGGACAATCAAATTAATGACTGCCCAGGCTTCAGGATGTCTTTTTACACTATATAAAGGTGGAAATTTACATTGGAAACGTTTGGTTTAGCTGTTATAAAAGTTTGGTTTTTTAGTGCTGTAAATGCATTTTCAGCTCGCGCTGTACACATTTGCTTGAGAGGCATTATCTCATAAGGGAAATATTGGACAATCAAATTAATGACTGCCCAGGCTTCAGGATGTCTTTTTACACTATATAAAGGTGGAATTTACATTGGAAACGTTTGGTTTAGCTGTTATAAAAGTTTGGTTTTTTAGTGCTGAAAATGCATTTTCAGCTCGCACTGTACACATTTGCTATGTGAGGCATTATCTCATGAAGGAAATACTGGACAATCAAATTAATGACTTTCCAGGCTTCAGGATGCCTTTTTACACTATATAAAGGTGGAAATTTACATTGGAAACGTTTGGTTTAGCTGTTATAAAAGTTTGGTTTTTTAGTGCTGTAAATGCATTTTCAGCTCGCGCTGTACACATTTGCTATGAGAGGCATTATCTCATAAAGGAAATATTAGACAATCGAATTAATGACTGCCCAGGCTTCAGGATGTCTTTTTACACTATATAAAGGTGGAAATTTACATTGGAAACGTTTGGTTTAGCTGTTATAAAAGTTTGGTTTTTTAGTGCTGAAAATGCATTTTCAGCTCGCACTGTACACATTTGCTATGTGAGGCATTATCTCATAAGGGAAATACTGGACAATCAAATTAATGACTTCCCAGGCTTCAGGATGCCTTTTTACACTCTATAAATGTGGAAATTTACATTGGAAACGTTTGGTTTAGCTTTTAATGAAGTTTCGTTTTTTTAGTGCTGAAAATTCATTGTCTGCTGGCGCTGTACACCTTTTCTAAGTGTTGCAATATCTCATGAAGGAAATACTGGACAATCAAATTAATGACTTTCCAGGCTTCAAGATGCCTTTCTACACTATATAAAGGTGGAAATTTACATTGGAAACGTTTGGTTTAGCTGTTATAAAAGTTTGGGTTTTTAGTCCTGTAAATGCATTTTCAGCTCGCGCTGTACACATTTGCTATGTGAGGCATTATTCTCATAAGGGAAATACTGGACAATCAAATTAATGACTGCCCAGGCTTCAGGATGTCTTTTTACACTATATAAAGGTGGAAATTTACATTGGAAACGTTTGGTTTAGCTGTTATAAAAGTTTGGTTTTTTAGTGCTGTAAATGCATTTTCAGCTCGCGCTGTACACATTTGCTATGAGAGGCATTATCTCATAAGGGAAATATTGGACAATCAAATTAATGACTGCCCAGGCTTCAGGATGTCTTTTTACACTATATAAAGGTGGAAATTTACATTGGAAACGTTTAGTTTAGCTGTTATAAAAGTTTGTTTTTTTAGTGCTGTAAATGCATTTTCAGCTCGCGCTGTACACATTTGCTATGTGAGGCATTATTCTCATAAGGGAAATACTGGACAATCAAATTAATGACTGCCCAGGCTTCAGGATGTCTTTTTACACTATATAAAGGTGGAAATTTACATTGGAAACGTTTGGTTTAGCTGTTATAAAAGTTTGGTTTTTTAGTGCTGAAAATGCATTTTCAGCTCGCACTGTACACATTTGCTATGTGAGGCATTATCTCATAAGGGAAATACTGGACAATCAAATTAATGACTTCCCAGGCTTCAGGATGCCTTTTTACACTCTATAAATGTGGAAATTTACATTGGAAACGTTTGGTTTAGCTGTTAATGAAGTTTCGTTTTTTTAGTGCTGAAAATTCATTGTCTGCTGGCGCTGTACACTTTTTCTAAGTGTTGCAATATCTCATGAAGGAAATACTGGACAATCAAATTAATGACTTTCCAGGCTTCAGGATGCCTTTCTACACTATATAAAGGTGGAAATTTACATTGGAAACGTTTGGTTTAGCTGTTATAAAAGTTTGGTTTTTTAGTGCTGTAAATGCATTTTCAGCTCGCGCTGTACACATTTGCTGTGAGAGGCATTATATCATAAGGGAAATATTGGACAATCAAATTAATGACTGCCCAGACTTCAGGATGTCTTTTTACACTATATAAAGGTGGAAATTTACATTGGAAACGTTTAGTTTAGCTGTTAATAAAGTTTCGTTTTTTTAGTGCTGAAAATTCATTGTCTGCTGGCGCTGTACACTTTTTCTAAGTGTTGCAATATCTCATGAAGGAAATACTGGACAATCAAATTAATGACTTTCCAGGCTTCAGGATGCCTTTCTACACTATATAAAGGTAGGAATTTACATTGGAAACGTTTGGTTTAGCTGTTATAAAAGTTTGGTTTTTTAGTGCTGTAAATGCATTTTCAGCTCGCGCTGTACACATTTGCTATGAGAGGCATTATCTCATAAGGGAAATATTGGACAATCAAATTAATGACTGCCCAGGCTTCAGGATGTCTTTTTACACTATATAAAGGTGGAAATTTACATTGGAAACGTTTGGTTTAGCTGTTATAAAAGTTTGGTTTTTTAGTGCTGTAAATGCATTTTCAGCTCGCGCTGTACACATTTGCTATGAGAGGCCTTATCTCATAAGGGAAATATTGGACAATCAAATTAATGGCTGCCCAGGCTTCAGGATGTCTTTTTACACTATATAAATGTGGAAATTTACATTGGAAACGTTTGGTTTAGCTGTTAATGAAGTTTCGTTTTTTTAGTGCTGAAAATTCATTGTCTGCTGGCGCTGTACACTTTTTCTAAGTGTTGCAATATCTCATGAAGGAAATACTGGACAATCAAATTAATGACTTTCCAGGCTTCAGGATGCCTTTCTACACTATATAAAGGTGGAAATTTACATTGGAAACGTTTGGTTTAGCTGTTATAAAAGTTTGTTTTTTTAGTGCTGTAAATGCATTTTCAGCTCGCGCTGTACACATTTGCTATGAGAGGCATTATCTCATCAGGGAAATATTGGACAATCAAATTAATGACTGCCCAGGCTTCAGGATGTCTTTTTACACTATATAAAGGTGGAAATTTACATTGGAAACGTTTAGTTTAGCTGTTATAAAAGTTTGTTTTTTTAGTGCTGTAAATGCATTTTCAGCTCGCGCTGTACACATTTGCTATGTGAGGCATTATCTCATAAGGGAAATACTGGACAATCAAATTAATGACTGCCCAGGCTTCAGGATGTCTTTTTACACTATATAAAGGTGGAAATTTACATTGGAAACGTTTGGTTTAGCTGTTATAAAAGTTTGGTTTTTTAGTGCTGAAAATGCATTTTCAGCTCGCACTGTACACATTTGCTATGTGAGGCATTATCTCATAAGGGAAATACTGGACAATCAAATTAATGACTTCCCAGGCTTCAGGATGCCCTTTTACACTCTATAAATGTGGAAATTTACATTGGAAACGTTTGGTTTAGCTGTTAATGAAGTTTCGTTTTTTTAGTGCTGAAAATTCATTGTCTGCTGGCGCTGTACACTTTTTCTAAGTGTTGCAATATCTCATGAAGGAAATACTGGACAATAAAATTAATGACTTTCCAGGCTTCAGGATGCCTTTCTACACTATATAAATGTGGAAATTTACATTGGAAACGTTTGGTTTAGCTGTTATAAAAGTTTGGTTTTTTAGTGCTGTAAATGCATTTTCAGCTCGCGCTGTACACATTTGCTATGAGAGGCATTATCTCATAAGGGAAATATTGGACAATCAAATTAATGACTGCCCAGGCTTCAGGATGTCTTTTTACACTATATAAAGGTGGAAATTTACATTGGAAACGTTTAGTTTAGCTGTTAATGAAGTTTCGTTTTTTTAGTGCTGAAAATTCATTGTCTGCTGGCGCTGTACACTTTTTCTAAGTGTTGCAATATCTCATGAAGGAAATACTGGACAATCAAATTAATGACTTTCCAGGCTTCAGGATGCCTTTCTACACTATATAAAGGTAGAAATTTACATTGGAAACGTTTGGTTTAGCTGTTATAAAAGTTTGGTTTTTTAGTGCTGTAAATGCATTTTCAGCTCGCGCTGTACACATTTGCTATGAGAGGCATTATCTCATAAGGGAAATATTGGACAATCAAATTAATGACTGCCCAGGCTTCAGGATGTCTTTTTACACTATATAAAGGTGGAAATTTACATTGGAAACGTTTGGTTTAGCTGTTATAAAAGTTTGTTTTTTTAGTGCTGAAAATGCATTTTCAGCTCGCACTGTACACATTTGCTATGTGAGGCATTATCTCATAAGGGAAATACTGGACAATCAAATTAATGACTTCCCAGGCTTCAGGATGCCTTTTTACACTCTATAAATGTGGAAATTTACATTGGAAACGTTTGGTTTAGCTGTTAATGAAGTTTCGTTTTTTTAGTGCTGAAAATTCATTGTCTGCTGGCGCTGTACACTTTTTCTAAGTGTTGCAATATCTCATGAAGGAAATACTGGACAATCAAATTAATGACTTTCCAGGCTTCAGTATGCCTTTCTACACTATATAAAGGTGGAAATTTACATTGGAAACGTTTGGTTTAGCTGTTATAAAAGTTTGGTTTTTTAGTGCTGAAAATGCATTTTCTGCTCGCACTGTACACATTTGCTATGTGAGGCATTATCTCATAAGGGAAATACTGGACAATCAAATTAATGACTTCCCAGGCTTCAGGATGCCTTTTTACACTCTATAAATGTGGAAATTTACATTGGAAACGTTTGGTTTAGCTGTTAATGAAGTTTCGTTTTTTTAGTGCTGAAAATTCAGTCTGCTAGCGCTGTACACTTTTTCTAAGTGTTGCAATATCTCATGAAGGAAATACTGGACAATCAAATTAATGACTTTCCAGGCTTCAGGATGCCTTTCTACACTATATAAAGGTGGAAATTTACATTGGAAACGTTTGGTTTAGCTGTTATAAAAGTTTGGTTTTTTAGTGCTGTAAATGCATTTTCAGCTCGCGCTGTACACATTTGCTATGAGAGGCATTATCTCATAAGGGAAATATTGGACAATCAAATTAATGAC
Organism: Idiotropiscis lumnitzeri; assembly: GCF_059441095.1. NCBI lineage: Eukaryota > Metazoa > Chordata > Actinopteri > Syngnathiformes > Syngnathidae > Idiotropiscis > Idiotropiscis lumnitzeri. Next base: position 3,370,683 of record NW_028283562.1, on the reverse strand, counting down.
TGCCCAGGCTTCAGGATGTCTTTTTACACTATATAAAGGTGGAAATTTACATTGGAAACGTTTGGTTTAGCTGTGATAAAAGTTTGGTTTTTTTAGTGCTGAAAATGCATTTTCAGCTCGCACTGTACACATTTGCTATGTGAGGCATTATCTCATAAGGGAAATACTGGACAATCAAATTAATGACTGCCCAGGCTTCAGGATGTCTTTTTACACTATCTAAAGGTGGAAATTTACATTGGAAACGTTTGGTTTAGCTGTTATAAAAGTTTGGTTTTTTAGTGCTGAAAATGCATTTTCAGCTCGCACTGTACACATTTGCTATGTGAGGCATTATCTCATAAGGGAAATACTGGACAATCAAATTAATGACTTACCAGGCTTCAGGATGCCTTTTTACACTCTATAAATGTGGAAATTTACATTGGAAACGTTTGGTTTAGCTGTTAATGAAGTTTCGTTTTTTAAGTGCTGAAAATTCATTGTCTGCTGGCGCTGTACACTTTTTCTAAGTGTTGCAATATCTCATGAAGGAAATACTGGACAATCAAATTAATGACTTTCCAGGCTTCAGGATGCCTTTCTACACTATATAAAGGTGGAAATTTACATTTGAAACGTTTGGTTTAGCTGTTATAAAAGTTTGGTTTTTTTAGTGCTGTAAATGCATTTTCAGCTCGCGCTGTACACATTTGCTATGAGAGGCATTATCTCATAAGGGAAATATTGGACAATCAAATTAATGACTGCCCAGGCTTCAGGATGTCTTTTTACACTATATAAAGGTGGAAATATACATTGGAAACGTTTAGTTTAGCTGTTAATGAAGTTTCGTTTTTTTAGTGCTGAAAATTCATTGTCTGCTGGCGCTGTACACTTTTTCTAAGTGTTGCAATATCTCATGAAGGAAATACTGGACAATCAAATTAATGACTTCCCAGGCTTCAGGATGCCTTTTTACACGATATAAATGTGGAAATTTACATTGGAAACGTTTGGTTTAGCTGTTAATGAAGTTTCGTTTTTTTAGTGCTGCAAATTCATTGTCTGCTGGTGCTGTACACTTTTTCTAAGTGTTGCAATATCTCATGAAGGAAATACTGGACAATCAAATTAATGACTTTCCAGGCTTCAGGATGCCTTTCTACACTATATAAAGGTGGAAATTTACATTTGAAACGTTTGGTTTAGCTGTTATAAAAGTTTGGTTTTTTTAGTGCTGTAAATGCATTTTCAGCTCGCGCTGTACACATTTGCTATGAGAGGCATTATCTCATAAGGGAAATATTGGACAATCAAATTAATGACTGCCCAGGCTTCAGGATGTCTTTTTACACTATATAAAGGTGGAAATATACATTGGAAACGTTTAGTTTAGCTGTTAATGAAGTTTCGTTTTTTTAGTGCTGAAAATTCATTGTCTGCTGGCGCTGTACACTTTTTCTAAGTGTTGCAATATCTCATGAAGGAAATACTGGACAATCAAATTAATGACTTTCCAGGCTTCAGGATGCCTTTCTACACTATATAAAGGTGGAAATTTACATTGGAAACGTTTGGTTTAGCTGTTATAAAAGTTTGGTTTTTTAGTGCTGTAAATGCATTTTCAGCTCGCGCTGTACACATTTGCTATGAGAGGCATTATCTCATAAGGGAAATATTGGACAATCAAATTAATGACTGCCCAGGCTTCAGGATGTCTTTTTACACTATATAAAGGTGGAAATTTACATTGGAAACGTTTGGTTTAGCTGTTATAAAAGTTTGTTTTTTTAGTGCTGTAAATGCATTTTCAGCTCGCGCTGTACACATTTGCTTGAGAGGCATTATCTCATAAGGGAAATATTGGACAATCAAATTAATGACTGCCCAGGCTTCAGGATGTCTTTTTACACTATATAAAGGTGGAATTTACATTGGAAACGTTTGGTTTAGCTGTTATAAAAGTTTGGTTTTTTAGTGCTGAAAATGCATTTTCAGCTCGCACTGTACACATTTGCTATGTGAGGCATTATCTCATGAAGGAAATACTGGACAATCAAATTAATGACTTTCCAGGCTTCAGGATGCCTTTTTACACTATATAAAGGTGGAAATTTACATTGGAAACGTTTGGTTTAGCTGTTATAAAAGTTTGGTTTTTTAGTGCTGTAAATGCATTTTCAGCTCGCGCTGTACACATTTGCTATGAGAGGCATTATCTCATAAAGGAAATATTAGACAATCGAATTAATGACTGCCCAGGCTTCAGGATGTCTTTTTACACTATATAAAGGTGGAAATTTACATTGGAAACGTTTGGTTTAGCTGTTATAAAAGTTTGGTTTTTTAGTGCTGAAAATGCATTTTCAGCTCGCACTGTACACATTTGCTATGTGAGGCATTATCTCATAAGGGAAATACTGGACAATCAAATTAATGACTTCCCAGGCTTCAGGATGCCTTTTTACACTCTATAAATGTGGAAATTTACATTGGAAACGTTTGGTTTAGCTTTTAATGAAGTTTCGTTTTTTTAGTGCTGAAAATTCATTGTCTGCTGGCGCTGTACACCTTTTCTAAGTGTTGCAATATCTCATGAAGGAAATACTGGACAATCAAATTAATGACTTTCCAGGCTTCAAGATGCCTTTCTACACTATATAAAGGTGGAAATTTACATTGGAAACGTTTGGTTTAGCTGTTATAAAAGTTTGGGTTTTTAGTCCTGTAAATGCATTTTCAGCTCGCGCTGTACACATTTGCTATGTGAGGCATTATTCTCATAAGGGAAATACTGGACAATCAAATTAATGACTGCCCAGGCTTCAGGATGTCTTTTTACACTATATAAAGGTGGAAATTTACATTGGAAACGTTTGGTTTAGCTGTTATAAAAGTTTGGTTTTTTAGTGCTGTAAATGCATTTTCAGCTCGCGCTGTACACATTTGCTATGAGAGGCATTATCTCATAAGGGAAATATTGGACAATCAAATTAATGACTGCCCAGGCTTCAGGATGTCTTTTTACACTATATAAAGGTGGAAATTTACATTGGAAACGTTTAGTTTAGCTGTTATAAAAGTTTGTTTTTTTAGTGCTGTAAATGCATTTTCAGCTCGCGCTGTACACATTTGCTATGTGAGGCATTATTCTCATAAGGGAAATACTGGACAATCAAATTAATGACTGCCCAGGCTTCAGGATGTCTTTTTACACTATATAAAGGTGGAAATTTACATTGGAAACGTTTGGTTTAGCTGTTATAAAAGTTTGGTTTTTTAGTGCTGAAAATGCATTTTCAGCTCGCACTGTACACATTTGCTATGTGAGGCATTATCTCATAAGGGAAATACTGGACAATCAAATTAATGACTTCCCAGGCTTCAGGATGCCTTTTTACACTCTATAAATGTGGAAATTTACATTGGAAACGTTTGGTTTAGCTGTTAATGAAGTTTCGTTTTTTTAGTGCTGAAAATTCATTGTCTGCTGGCGCTGTACACTTTTTCTAAGTGTTGCAATATCTCATGAAGGAAATACTGGACAATCAAATTAATGACTTTCCAGGCTTCAGGATGCCTTTCTACACTATATAAAGGTGGAAATTTACATTGGAAACGTTTGGTTTAGCTGTTATAAAAGTTTGGTTTTTTAGTGCTGTAAATGCATTTTCAGCTCGCGCTGTACACATTTGCTGTGAGAGGCATTATATCATAAGGGAAATATTGGACAATCAAATTAATGACTGCCCAGACTTCAGGATGTCTTTTTACACTATATAAAGGTGGAAATTTACATTGGAAACGTTTAGTTTAGCTGTTAATAAAGTTTCGTTTTTTTAGTGCTGAAAATTCATTGTCTGCTGGCGCTGTACACTTTTTCTAAGTGTTGCAATATCTCATGAAGGAAATACTGGACAATCAAATTAATGACTTTCCAGGCTTCAGGATGCCTTTCTACACTATATAAAGGTAGGAATTTACATTGGAAACGTTTGGTTTAGCTGTTATAAAAGTTTGGTTTTTTAGTGCTGTAAATGCATTTTCAGCTCGCGCTGTACACATTTGCTATGAGAGGCATTATCTCATAAGGGAAATATTGGACAATCAAATTAATGACTGCCCAGGCTTCAGGATGTCTTTTTACACTATATAAAGGTGGAAATTTACATTGGAAACGTTTGGTTTAGCTGTTATAAAAGTTTGGTTTTTTAGTGCTGTAAATGCATTTTCAGCTCGCGCTGTACACATTTGCTATGAGAGGCCTTATCTCATAAGGGAAATATTGGACAATCAAATTAATGGCTGCCCAGGCTTCAGGATGTCTTTTTACACTATATAAATGTGGAAATTTACATTGGAAACGTTTGGTTTAGCTGTTAATGAAGTTTCGTTTTTTTAGTGCTGAAAATTCATTGTCTGCTGGCGCTGTACACTTTTTCTAAGTGTTGCAATATCTCATGAAGGAAATACTGGACAATCAAATTAATGACTTTCCAGGCTTCAGGATGCCTTTCTACACTATATAAAGGTGGAAATTTACATTGGAAACGTTTGGTTTAGCTGTTATAAAAGTTTGTTTTTTTAGTGCTGTAAATGCATTTTCAGCTCGCGCTGTACACATTTGCTATGAGAGGCATTATCTCATCAGGGAAATATTGGACAATCAAATTAATGACTGCCCAGGCTTCAGGATGTCTTTTTACACTATATAAAGGTGGAAATTTACATTGGAAACGTTTAGTTTAGCTGTTATAAAAGTTTGTTTTTTTAGTGCTGTAAATGCATTTTCAGCTCGCGCTGTACACATTTGCTATGTGAGGCATTATCTCATAAGGGAAATACTGGACAATCAAATTAATGACTGCCCAGGCTTCAGGATGTCTTTTTACACTATATAAAGGTGGAAATTTACATTGGAAACGTTTGGTTTAGCTGTTATAAAAGTTTGGTTTTTTAGTGCTGAAAATGCATTTTCAGCTCGCACTGTACACATTTGCTATGTGAGGCATTATCTCATAAGGGAAATACTGGACAATCAAATTAATGACTTCCCAGGCTTCAGGATGCCCTTTTACACTCTATAAATGTGGAAATTTACATTGGAAACGTTTGGTTTAGCTGTTAATGAAGTTTCGTTTTTTTAGTGCTGAAAATTCATTGTCTGCTGGCGCTGTACACTTTTTCTAAGTGTTGCAATATCTCATGAAGGAAATACTGGACAATAAAATTAATGACTTTCCAGGCTTCAGGATGCCTTTCTACACTATATAAATGTGGAAATTTACATTGGAAACGTTTGGTTTAGCTGTTATAAAAGTTTGGTTTTTTAGTGCTGTAAATGCATTTTCAGCTCGCGCTGTACACATTTGCTATGAGAGGCATTATCTCATAAGGGAAATATTGGACAATCAAATTAATGACTGCCCAGGCTTCAGGATGTCTTTTTACACTATATAAAGGTGGAAATTTACATTGGAAACGTTTAGTTTAGCTGTTAATGAAGTTTAGTTTTTTTAGTGCTGAAAATTCATTGTCTGCTGGCGCTGTACACTTTTTCTAAGTGTTGCAATATCTCATGAAGGAAATACTGGACAATCAAATTAATGACTTTCCAGGCTTCAGGATGCCTTTCTACACTATATAAAGGTAGAAATTTACATTGGAAACGTTTGGTTTAGCTGTTATAAAAGTTTGGTTTTTTAGTGCTGTAAATGCATTTTCAGCTCGCGCTGTACACATTTGCTATGAGAGGCATTATCTCATAAGGGAAATATTGGACAATCAAATTAATGACTGCCCAGGCTTCAGGATGTCTTTTTACACTATATAAAGGTGGAAATTTACATTGGAAACGTTTGGTTTAGCTGTTATAAAAGTTTGTTTTTTTAGTGCTGAAAATGCATTTTCAGCTCGCACTGTACACATTTGCTATGTGAGGCATTATCTCATAAGGGAAATACTGGACAATCAAATTAATGACTTCCCAGGCTTCAGGATGCCTTTTTACACTCTATAAATGTGGAAATTTACATTGGAAACGTTTGGTTTAGCTGTTAATGAAGTTTCGTTTTTTTAGTGCTGAAAATTCATTGTCTGCTGGCGCTGTACACTTTTTCTAAGTGTTGCAATATCTCATGAAGGAAATACTGGACAATCAAATTAATGACTTTCCAGGCTTCAGTATGCCTTTCTACACTATATAAAGGTGGAAATTTACATTGGAAACGTTTGGTTTAGCTGTTATAAAAGTTTGGTTTTTTAGTGCTGAAAATGCATTTTCTGCTCGCACTGTACACATTTGCTATGTGAGGCATTATCTCATAAGGGAAATACTGGACAATCAAATTAATGACTTCCCAGGCTTCAGGATGCCTTTTTACACTCTATAAATGTGGAAATTTACATTGGAAACGTTTGGTTTAGCTGTTAATGAAGTTTCGTTTTTTTAGTGCTGAAAATTCAGTCTGCTAGCGCTGTACACTTTTTCTAAGTGTTGCAATATCTCATGAAGGAAATACTGGACAATCAAATTAATGACTTTCCAGGCTTCAGGATGCCTTTCTACACTATATAAAGGTGGAAATTTACATTGGAAACGTTTGGTTTAGCTGTTATAAAAGTTTGGTTTTTTAGTGCTGTAAATGCATTTTCAGCTCGCGCTGTACACATTTGCTATGAGAGGCATTATCTCATAAGGGAAATATTGGACAATCAAATTAATGACTGCCCAGGCTTCAGGATGTCTTTTTACACTATATAAAGGTGGAAATTTACATTGGAAACGTTTGGTTTAGCTGTGATAAAAGTTTGGTTTTTTTAGTGCTGAAAATGCATTTTCAGCTCGCACTGTACACATTTGCTATGTGAGGCATTATCTCATAAGGGAAATACTGGACAATCAAATTAATGACTGCCCAGGCTTCAGGATGTCTTTTTACACTATCTAAAGGTGGAAATTTACATTGGAAACGTTTGGTTTAGCTGTTATAAAAGTTTGGTTTTTTAGTGCTGAAAATGCATTTTCAGCTCGCACTGTACACATTTGCTATGTGAGGCATTATCTCATAAGGGAAATACTGGACAATCAAATTAATGACTTACCAGGCTTCAGGATGCCTTTTTACACTCTATAAATGTGGAAATTTACATTGGAAACGTTTGGTTTAGCTGTTAATGAAGTTTCGTTTTTTAAGTGCTGAAAATTCATTGTCTGCTGGCGCTGTACACTTTTTCTAAGTGTTGCAATATCTCATGAAGGAAATACTGGACAATCAAATTAATGACTTTCCAGGCTTCAGGATGCCTTTCTACACTATATAAAGGTGGAAATTTACATTTGAAACGTTTGGTTTAGCTGTTATAAAAGTTTGGTTTTTTTAGTGCTGTAAATGCATTTTCAGCTCGCGCTGTACACATTTGCTATGAGAGGCATTATCTCATAAGGGAAATATTGGACAATCAAATTAATGACTGCCCAGGCTTCAGGATGTCTTTTTACACTATATAAAGGTGGAAATATACATTGGAAACGTTTAGTTTAGCTGTTAATGAAGTTTCGTTTTTTTAGTGCTGAAAATTCATTGTCTGCTGGCGCTGTACACTTTTTCTAAGTGTTGCAATATCTCATGAAGGAAATACTGGACAATCAAATTAATGACTTTCCAGGCTTCAGGATGCCTTTCTACACTATATAAAGGTGGAAATTTACATTGGAAACGTTTGGTTTAGCTGTTATAAAAGTTTGGTTTTTTAGTGCTGTAAATGCATTTTCAGCTCGCGCTGTACACATTTGCTATGAGAGGCATTATCTCATAAGGGAAATATTGGACAATCAAATTAATGACTGCCCAGGCTTCAGGATGTCTTTTTACACTATATAAAGGTGGAAATTTACATTGGAAACGTTTGGTTTAGCTGTTATAAAAGTTTGGTTTTTTAGTGCTGTAAATGCATTTTCAGCTCGCGCTGTACACATTTGCTATGAGAGGCATTATCTCATAAGGGAAATATTGGACAATCAAATGAATGACTGCCCAGGCTTCAGGATGTCTTTTTACACTATATAAAGGTGGAAATTTACATTGGAAACGTTTGGTTTAGCTGTTATAAAAGTTTGGTTTTTTAGTGCTGAAAATGCATTTTCAGCTCGCACTGTACACATTTGCTATGTGAGGCATTATCTCATAAGGGAAATACTGGACAATCAAATTAATGACTTCCCAGGCTTCAGGATGCCTTTTTACACTCTATAAATGTGGAAATTTACATTGGAAACGTTTGGTTTAGCTGTTAATGAAGTTTCGTTTTTTAGTGCTGAAAATTCATTGTCTGCTGGCGCTGTACACTTTTTCTAAGTGTTGCAATATCTCATGAAGGAAATACTGGACAATCAAATTAATGACTTTCCAGGCTTCAGGATGCCTTTTTACACTATATAAAGGTGGAAATTTACATTGGAAACGTTTGGTTTAGCTGTTATAAAAGTTTGGTTTTTTAGTGCTGTAAATGCATTTTCAGCTCGCGCTGTACACATTTGCTATGAGAGGCATTATCTCATAAGGGAAATATTGGACAATCAAATTAATGACTGCCCAGGCTTCAGGATGTCTTTTTACACTATATAAAGGTGGAAATTTACATTGGAAACGTTTGGTTTAGCTGTTATAAAAGTATGTTTTTTTAGTGCTGAAAATGCATTTACAGCACTAAAAAAACAAACTTTTATAACAGCTAAACTAAACGTTTCCAATGTAAATTTCCACCTTTATATAGTGTAAAAAGACATCCTGAAGCCTGGGCAGTCATTAATTTGATTGTCCAATATTTCCCTTATGAGATAATGCCTCTCATAGAAAATGTGTACAGCGCGAGCTGAAAATGCATTTACAGCACTAAAAAACCAAACTTTTATAACAGCTAAACCAAACGTTTCCAATGTAAATTTCCACCTTTATATAGTGTAAAAAAACATCCTGAAGCCTGGGCAGTCATTAATTTGATTGTCCAATATTTCCCTTATGAGATAATGCCTCTCATAGCAAATGTGTACAGCGCGAGCTGAAAATGCATTTACAGCACTAAAAAACCAAACTTTTATAACAGCTAAACCAAACGTTTCCAATGTAAATTTCCACCTTTATATAGTGTAGAAAGGCATCCTGAAGCCTGGAAAGTCATTAATTTGATTGTCCAGTATTTCCTACATGAGATATTGCAACACTTAGAAAAAGTGTACAGCGCCAGCAGACAATGAATTTGCAGCACTAAAAAAACGAAACTTCATTTACAGCTAAACCAAACGTTTCCAATGTAAATTTCCACATTTATATAGTGTAAAAAGGCATCCTGAAGCCTGGGAAGTCATTAATTTGATTGTCCAGTATTTCCCTTATGAGATAATGCCTCACATAGCAAATGTGTACAGCGCGAGCTGAAAATGCATTTACAGCACTAAAAAAACAAACTTTTATAACAGCTAAACTAAACGTTTCCAATGTAAATTTTCACCTTTATATAGTGTAAAAAGACATCCTGAAGCCTGGGCAGTCATTAATTTGATTGTCCAATATTTTCCTTATGAGATAATGCCTCTCATAGCAAATGTGTACAGCGCGAGCTGAAAATGCATTTACAGCACTAAAAAACCAAACTTTTATAACAGCTAAACCAAACGTTTCCAATGTAAATTTCCACAATTATATAGTGTAAAAAGGTCTCCTGAAGCCTGGGAAGTCATTAATTTGATTGTCCAGCATTTCCATTATGAGATAATGTCTCACATAGCAAATGTGTACAGCGCGAGCTGAAAATGCATTTACAGCACTAAAAAACCAAACTTTTATAACAGCTAAACCAAACGTTTACAATGTAAATTTCCACCTTTATACAGTGTAAAAAGGCATCCTGAAGCCTGGAAAGTCATTAATTTGATTGTCCAGTATTTCCTTCATGAGAAAATGCAACACTTAGAAAAAGTGTACAGCGCCAGCAGACAATGAATTTGCAGCACTAAAAAAACGAAACTTCATTAACAGCTAAACCAAACGTTTCCAATGTAAATTTCCACATTTATATAGTGTAAAAAGGCATCCTGAAGCCTGGGAAGTCATTAATTTGATTGTCCATTATTTCCCTTATGAGATAATGCCTCACATAGCAAATGTGTACAGCGCGAGCTGAAAATGCATTTACAGCACTAAAAAAACAAACTTTTATAACAGCTAAACTAAACGTTTCCAATGTAAATTTCCACCTCTATATAGTGTAAAAAGGTCTCCTGAAGCCTGGTAAGTCATTAATTTGATTGTCCAGTATTTCCCTTATGGGATAATGCCTCACATAGCAAATGTGTACAGCGCGAGCTGAAAATGCATTTACAGCACTAAAAAACCAAACGTTTATAACAGCTAAACCAAACGTTTCCAATGTAAATTTCCACCTTTATATAGTGTAAAAAGGCATCCTGAAGCCTGGAAAGTCATTAATTTGATTGTCCAGTATTTCCTTCATGAGATATTGCAACACTTAGAAAAAGTGTACAGCACCAGCAGACAATGAATTTGCAGCACTAAAAAAACGAAACTTCATTAACAGCTAAACCAAACGTTTCCAATGTAAATTTCCACATTTATATCGTGTAAAAAGGCATCCTGAAGCCTGGGAAGTCATTAATTTGATTGTCCAGTATTTCCTTCATGAGATATTGCAACACTTAGAAAAAGTGTACAGCGCCAGCAGACAATGAATTTGCAGCACTAAAAAAACGAAACTTCATTAACAGCTAAACCAAACGTTTCCAATGTAAATTTCCACATTTATATAGTGTAAAAAGGCATCCTGAAGCCTGGGAAGTCATTAATTTGATTGTCCAGTATTTCCCTTATGAGATAATGCCTCACATAGCAAATGTGTACAGCGCGAGCTGAAAATGCATTTACAGCACTAAAAAAACTAACTTTTATAACAGCTAAACTAAACGTTTCCAATGTAAATTTCCACCTTTATATAGTGTAAAAAAGACATCCTGAAGCCTGGGCAGTCATTAATTTGATTGTCCAATATTTCCCTTATGAGATAATGCCTCACATAGCATTTACAGCACTAAAAAACCAAACTTTTATAACAGCTAAACCAAACGTGTCCAATGTAAATTTCCACCTTTATATAGTGTAGAAAGGCATCCTGAAGCCTGGAAAGTCATGAATTTGATTGTCCAGTATTTCCTTCATGAGATATTGCAACACTTAGAAAAAGTGTCCAGCGCCAGCAGACAATGAATTTGCAGCACTAAAAAAACGAAACTTCATTTCCAGCTAAACCAAACGTTTCCAATGTAAATTTCCACATTTATATAGTGTAAAAAGGCATCCTGAAGCCTGGGAAGTCATTAATTTGATTGTCCAGTATTTCCCTTATGAGATAATGCCTCACATAGCAAATGTGTACAGCGCGAGCTGAAAATGCATTTACAGCACTAAAAAAACAAACTTTTATAACAGCTAAACTAAACGTTTCCAATGTAAATTTTCACCTTTATATAGTGTAAAAAGACATCCTGAAGCCTGGGCAGTCATTAATTTGATTGTCCAATATTTCCCTTATGAGATAATGCCTCTCATAGCAAATATGTACAGCGCGAGCTGAAAATGCATTTACAGCACTAAAAAACCAAACTTTTATAACAGCTAAACCAAACGTTTCCAATGTAAATTTCCACCTTTATAGAGTGTAGAAAGGCATCCTGAAGCCTGGAAAGTCATTAATTTGATTGTCCAGTATTTCCTTCATGAGATATTGCAACACTTAGAAAAAGTGTACAGCGCCAGCAGACAATGAATTTGCAGCACTAAAAAAACGAAACTTCATTAACAGCTAAACCAAACGTTTCCAATGTAAATTTCCACCTTTATATAGTGTAGAAAGGCATCCTGAAGCCTGGGCAGTCATTAATTTGATTGTCCAATATTTCCCTTATGAGATAATGCCTCTCATAGCAAATGTGTACAGCGTGAGCTGAAAATGCATTTACAGCACAAAAAAAACAAACTTTTATAACAGCTAAACCAAACGTTTCCAATGTAAATTTCCACCTTTATATAGTGTAAAAAGACATCCTGAAGCCTGGGAAGTCATTAATTTGATTGCCCAGTATTTCCCTTATGAGATAATGCCTCACCATAGCAAATGTGTACAGCGCGAGCTGAAAATGCATTTACAGCACTAAAAAACCAAATGTTTTATAACAGCTAAACCAAACGTTTCCAATGTAAATTTCCACCTTTATACAGTGTAAAAAGGCATCCTGAAGCCTGGGAAGTCATTAATTTGATTGTCCAGTATTTCCCTTTTGAGATAATGCCTCACATAGCAAATGTGTACAGCGCGAGCTGAAAATGCATTTACAGCACTAAAAAACCAAACTTTTATAACAGCTAAACCAAACGTTTCCAATGTAAATTTCCACCTTTATATAGTGTAAAAAGGCATCCTGAAGCCTGGGAAGTCATTAATTTGATTGTCCAGTATTTCCCTTATGAGATAATGCCTCACATAGCAAATGTGTACAGCGCGAGCTGAGAATGCATTTACAGCACTAAAAAAACAAACTTTTATAACAGCTAAACCAAACGTTTCCAATGTAAATTTCCACCTTTATATAGTGTAGAAAGGCATCCTGAAGCCTGGAAAGTCATTAATTTGATTGTCCAGTATTTCCTTCATGAGATATTGCAACACTTAGAAAAAGTGTACAGCGCCAGCAGACAATGAATTTGCAGCACTAAAAAAACGAAACTTCATGAACAGCTAAACCAAACGTTTCCAATGTAAATTTCCACATTTATATAGTGTAAAAAGGCATCCTGAAGCCTGGGAAGTCATTAATTTGATTGTCCAGTATTTCCTTCATGAGATATTGCAACACTTAGAAAAAGTGTACAGCGCCAGCAGACAATGAATTTGCAGCACTAAAAAAACGAAACTTCATTAACAGCTAAACCAAACGTTTCCAATGTAAATTTCCACATTTATATAGTGTAAAAATGCATCCTGAAGCCTGGGAAGTCATTAATTTCTTTGTCCAGTATTTCCTTCATGAGATACAGCAACACTTAGAAAAAGTCTGTGTGACAGCCTGGAGAGACTGCTGACAGGAGGGAATAGACCCCACTGGGGCTGACATGGGCTAGCTACCCATGCTGGCAGTCTCTGACACTGTGTTCAGTTTGTTGGAGACACCCGCCAAGTGCTACAGAAAGTCTACAAAGAATGACACCCCTACAGCCTGCGAGAGCGGGGGCGCAAGATGGCTCAATGACTGACCACACGGTTACAGACCTAGGAACAAACATGACTACGAGCAAGAACACGGTGCATGAGACAATGGCAGCAGGACACTCACTTCAGGTCTGCACCTGTGGCTGGGCAAAAGTAACATCAGTTACAGGGTTGAAGATCCACCAAGGAAAGAAGCGGTGTTTGGGAAAGCCGAGTCAAGGGCCTCGCATTGACCAATACTTCTTACGAAGTAATGCGTCAAATCAGTCGAGTGAAGCACAGCGACGGGAAAAAACCCAAAGTTCGCAGAGCATCAGCCCCCCTGTCACTGAGGAGGGTATTATAAACACAGAATTGCAGGAGGTAGAACCCACCCAGCCACAGAGACCTCCCAAAGAGAACAAGATCAAAGGGCACAGACAGATTGTGAGGTGGCCCAAAACTATTGAGAAGAGAGAGTGGGAAACCGTCAATAACGACCTGGTGAAAATGTTGGAGCAACAAGTGGGCACTGCAGAGAGAAAGCTGGAACACATCGGTGACATCATCTACCACTATGGAGAGGAGCGCTTTGGAGTGAACAGCTGGAAAACCACCAACAAAATACCACCACCAACCAAACCTAGGAGGCAACAAGAGATAGAGAGACTGATCAGGGAAAGAAGGGACCTGCGGAAACAGTGGAGAAAAGCCTCTGATCCAGAGAGAGAAGGTCTCATGCTGCTCCATGGGGACATCAAGCTCCGGTTGAAAACCTTACGAAGAGCAGAGAACTTGAGGAAACTTCGCAGGAAGAAGGAACACACAAGAACCCTGTTCTATAAAAATCCCTTCAAGTTTGTCAAAGATCTCTTCGCTAAGGACAAAAGCGGGTTCCTGCAAACTTCAAAGAAGGAACTTGAAGAGCACCTGGAAAAGGTCTACCAAGACACGAAAAGGCATGAACAGCTAGCCATCCCACATGATATCCCCCCCATTCGACCACCAGAGGTCAACATCGAGACCGGCCCTCCAAAATGGAAAGAAGTGGAGAACATGGTGGGCGTGCAAGATCAGGATCTGCACCAGGACCAAATGGAGTGTCATATAAGCTCTACAAGAACTCACCAGATGTCCTACGCTATCTTTGGAGGCTAATGAGAATCGTCTGGCAGAAGGGGATAATACCAAAGGCATGGCGAAGGGCTGGAGGTGTACTAATTCCAAAAGAGAAGGACGCAGATATCAGTCAATTTCGGCCAATCAGCCTTCTCAACGTTGAAGGGAAAATCTTTTTCAGCGTCTTGACACACACCACCTACCTGGAGAAAAAACGAGTACATTGACACATCCGTACAAAAGGCTGGAATTTCTGGATTCTCTGGCTGCTTGGAGCACACCAGTATGATCTGGCATCAGATTCAAGCAGCGAAGAAGAACAAAGGGGATCTTCATGTCATCTTTCTCGACCTAGCCAATGCCTTTGGTTCAGTTCCGCATAGCCTTCTCTGGGAGTCCTTCAACTTCTTCCGCGTTCCAACATCCATCACTACCTTGGTAAAATCCTACTTTGAAGACCTGCAGCTGTGCTTCACAACACCCGACTTCAAAACATCATGGCAGCAAGTAGAAGTAGGCATCATGGCAGGTTGCACGATCTCACCCCTGGCCTTTACAATGGCCATGGAGGTCATCATCAGGGCCTCAAAATGGGTGGCGGGGTGAGCGAACCAGGAACGGGATCCGCCTTCCACCGTCCGAGTATATATGGACGACATGACCACTCTGACCACCACTGCAGCTTGCACCAGGCGGCTACTTGGTAAGCTGCAGGAAAACATCAGCTGGGCCCGGATGAAAATCAAGCCGAACAAGTCACGTAGCATCTCGATAATCAAGGGAGAGCTAAAAGACGTGAAGTTCTGCATTGGTGACGAACCAATACCAACGGTGGCAGAACAACCTGTCAAAAGCCTGGGCAGATGGTATGACTCAAGTCTTAAGGATAAAAACCAGGTGCAGCAGCTAAGACAGGATATCATCAACGACCTGAACAACATCAACAAGACTCCACTACCAGGGAAGCTCAAGCTCTGGTGTCTGCAATTTGGGCTTCTCCCTCTCGTGATGTGGCCACTCACTGTCTACGAGGTCCCACTAACAACTGTGGAGAAGATGGAGCGAGCCATCACAGTATATGTGAAACAGTGGCTTGGTGTCCCACGCTGTCTGAATAACATCAGCCTCTATGGCAAAGGAGTCCTCGAACTGCCCATCACAAGTCTCACTGAAGAATACAAGTGCTCTAAAGTGAGACTACAGATGACGCTGACGGACTCCAGAGACCGGACCATCAGTGAAACGGCACCACCCCTGTCAACTGCACGGAAATGGACACCATCCAGTGCAGTGCAGCATGCCACAGCAGCCCTGAGGCACAGCGATATTGTGGGACACGTCCAGAGGGGAAGAGGAGGCTTTGGCCTTACAGCAAGCAAACCAACTTGGTGTAAGGCCTCAACCGTAGAGAGGAAAAAAATGGTCGTGGAGGAGGTGCGCCGCCAGGAAGAGGCTGAAAGGTCTGCAAAGGCTGTCTCACTTGCCAAGCAGGGACAGTGGATGAGGTGGGAAGGCCTGGAGAAAAGAAAGCTTGGCTGGAGGGATCTCTGGGAGATGGAAGCTAGCAACATCAGCTTCATCATCAGAGCTACCAATGACGTGCTGCCATCCCCAAAAAACCTCCACCAGTGGTATGGCGAAGATCCAACCTGTGCCCTCTGCCCAACACCAGCAACTCTCAAACACATCCTGACTGGTTGTAAGACCAGCCTCACACAAGGCCGCTATACCTGGAGGCACAACCAGGTCCTCAAGAGCTTGGCAGCAGTGCTTGAAAGCAGGAGAACTACCATCAACTCCTTGCCCTTAAGAGCCACCACTACCATTACAGCACCAAAATTTGTCCGAGAGGGACAGGAAAAGCCCAACCATCCTTTTCTCAAGCCAGAAGTTGGTCAGCTAACCAAGGCTCGGGATTGGAAGATGCTGGTCGATATAGGTCAGCAACTAATCTTCCCAGCAGAGATTGCAACCACCACCCTAAGGCCAGACTTAGTGCTGTGGTCCCATTCATTGAAGACTGTCTACATTGCAGAGCTCACAGTCCCGTGGGAAAATGCAGTTGAAGAGGCCTATGAGCGTAAGAAGTTGCGCTACACTGAACTGGCGGCGGACGCACAACAACGAGGGTGGAAAGCCAAGGTCTATCCCGTCGAAGTTGGATGCAGAGGGTTTCTGGCCTCATCAACCATCAAGCTGCTGAAAGACCTGGGAATCCATGGACAGGCTCTGCGGCACACAGTCAGATCGCTCTCTAAAGCGGCTGAAAGAAGCAGCCAGTGGATCTGGATGAAGAGGAAGGACCCCTACTGGGCTCATAGATCAGCAACATGACCCCCGTCCCCCCTCCCCATCCCACCACTAATCTGCGTCATCCCACTTGAGTACCCAGGGCAGAACCATCCACCACAGTTAATTGGGCATGGGACATAAGCGCGGGCGTGATCAACCGGCCGCTGGCCACCATCGATGAGGGTGTCTAGTGATAAAGGCCGAAACACCCAGTGATTTGATGGAACACTACTGACGATGTGTCCCAAATTGACATCTTTCCCATTCCAACCATGAGACACAACCCCCATGCCACTCTCCATAGCAAGCCTAACCTCATGAGAATACCATCTATCGGCACAATGGACAGTTTACCATCACGTCCATGTTTTTATGATTCTGCTATGTGAGGCATTATCTCATAAGGGAAATACTGGACAATCAAATTAATGACTGTCCAGGCTTCAGGATGTCTTTTTCCACGATATAAAGGTGGAATCTTTTATTGGAAACGTTTGGTTTAGCTGTTATAGAAGTTTGGGTTTTTATTGTGCTGCAAATGCATTTTCAGCTTGCGCTGTGCACATTTGCAAAGTGAGGCAATATCTCATAAGGGAAATACTGGACAATCAAATTAATGACTGTCCAGTCTTCAGTATGTCAGTTTACACTATATAAAGGAAGAAATTTACATTGGAAACGTTGAATTAAGCTGTTATAGAAATGTGGTAGTTTAGTACTGCAAATGCATTTTCAGCTCGCGCTGTACACATTTTCTAAGTGAAGCATTATCTCATGAGGGAAAGACTGGACAATCAAATTAATGACTGTCCAGTCTTCAGTATGTCAGTTTACACTATTGTTAGGTTGAAGATATATTTTATCCCATATTTTACTCTATTAGTATTGCAAAAGAATTGTTCCACAGCGTGACCTATGTTTGACCATATGGATGAGAAGACTTCAAGAGAAGCGGATGCCTGAAGACAGGATGAACGTCTACAACATCAAAGGAGGTGTGCCGAGACACACCTCTGAACCAAAAGGACTGAGACTTTAGTGCCAGAGCACTAAAAGGCATATCTGCCTTTTCAATCAGTAAATGACTGCCATTGATGTCTGTCTTTCCTCTTGTGTCTGAAATGTTTACATGTTCCTGCTGGTGCTCCCCCCTTCGTTCCTTAGTGCAAATACATTGTATTGTTTAGGGACTTCCCAAATAAAATAGAGGGCTCGGCGGAGTGTGCTCCAGAACGAAGTTGGAGATGTAACTGAGCACACCTCCGTTCGTTCTCCTCGCGAGTAAAAGATCAACTCTTGTCTTCCTTTCATTCATTTTGCCTTTGTTCAGTGAATGCTTAGGTGATTGAACCTGACATTATTTTGGTCCTTCGAGCGGGAAGCCAAGATACCTGAGGATTCCAGCGGGTGTGGTGAACTCCAGAAAGACCATGGCCATGGCAGGCTCACTAGAGAGAGCCTAAAAATCCTTTTCCAGGACTGGACCTCACCCCACCAGCTGGGATCTGACGGTTGACGGCGATCCAATGGAGGGAAGACAACAGTGGTGAGATATTTTTTTTTAGGGGGGAAGTGACTGACTGGAGGTCATTGCGCGTTAAGAATAAATAAATAAGTGTTCAGAATAAATAAATGAGCATTAAGAATAAATAAATAAAAATAAAACATAAAAAAGAAAAAAAAGCAAAGAAAGACATGAAGTAGAGATGAAATAAGAAAAGAGAAAGAAAGAAAGATAGAGAAAAGAGAAAGAAATTGTGTATAGATAAGAAATCCTGTGCATACTAGTCGATGGCAGGTCCATGAAGGACAGTGGAGTGAGAAATAAAAAAACCCTGTGAATACTAGTCAATGGCAGGTATATGACGGCGGAGTCCGAGAAATTCCGTGGAGAAAGTAGGACGGCGGAGTCTGTGTGTACACTTAAATTCCGTGTGTGAATGTTTGCGCAAACCGTATGTAAAGTGAGTGAACGGTGTGATTGGGGATTACAAATACCACTTGGTATTTTATCCGATGTAATACAGTAGGGTTGTACACAGCAGACTGGTGTGGATGCAAAGGCAATAATTCTCCACCTGAAAAGGTTGAATTGAGAATTACCACAACAGGAAATTTGAGTTGCTGTCCTACTGATGAGAAACCAGTTTTTAGAACACCTTAGGTGTTGACAAACTGGTCCAAATTTTCTAAAATGGGGATATTAGGTAGTAAAATAAAACCCAGGGATACGCTGCAGTGTAGAGATTGGAAGTTCATCGAAAAACAGGATCCTGATAAAACTCAGTATTTAGATACATGGATAACTGAACATGGCTTTAATGGTCAGTTAAATACACAAAAAATAGCCGCATTGCAGGGATCAATCATAGGAAAGACGAAAAAGACCCCAAAAAGATGAAGAAAAATGGCTTTGAGGAAACAGAATATTGGATGAGGGTAGCCTTAAAAAGAGAAGAGGGATACAGGAAACAAAAAGAGAATGAAAACAAAATAAGCAAAGGAAAGGAATGCGAAAAGTCAGATAGAGCAAATTACACTGAAATAGGAAGAGTAAAACAAAAGGATGATGAGACTTTTGAGCAACACAAAGTGAGAATGACAGCTGTGTTTAAAAATCACAGCGGGCTACAGGAAAATGGTAATGTAAATGGGCCATTTCAACAGCAGTTGAAGAATGCTTTACATGCAGGCTCAAGAGAGGTAATTCATAAGTGGGTAAATAAACATTTCATTTGCCTGCCAACAGGTACCCTGGAGGAGTATGTAAATCACGCCCTCCATGCTGAGAAGATAGAAAATAAAAAGAAGCAGAGGTCTATAGACAGGACAGGTCAGGTAGGACAGGTAGGACAGGAGGTCTTTTATCGAGGTGGAAAGGGCCTAGGTAGCTTTAGAGGACAAAGGGGCAGACGACAGAAAGGAGGAAGAATAGGAAGAGGAGCAAACAGGCAAAATACATCAGGCTGCTGGCGTTGTGGTAAAGAAGGCCATATAGCAAGAGATTGCCCTGAGAAAAAGCAACCTTCAGCATGACTAGGATAGGAAGCATCTAAACAGGATTTAGAGGCTGATCAAGGAACAGATGAGTTTCTAGATGAAGAGGTCCTCCTAAATTTACAAGAGATATTGGCCTTTGATGAAATAACTGAGCTGAAATAACCTTATTGGTAAATGGGTCACCAATTGCCTTTTTATGTGACACTGGTGCATGTAGGATTGCTTGTAATAAATTAATTCCAAATGATAGAGCAAGAGAAATGTGTCATAGTCAGATTTGCAAGTGGAAAACTGTCTAGAGTAACAGAATTAGAACCTGCGTGGTTGAGGGACCCAGAAGGACACTGAGTTGGTTGCATGAATTGAAATTAGGTTTACTTTTACAGAACAATGAGAGCCCAAGTTGTGGGGATGTGATTAATTTACAGAAAAAGATTATTGATGGCACAATTTATACTTACATGATCCGACAGACAAGGTATATCATTCTGATGATGGGTTTTACTTAATTGTATACTTGTGTCTTTTTCAGAAAGAGAGGAGTAGGTGTTGTGAAATCTTAATTGAATGAAGAAGTGAGCATGAGAAACCCTTGTAGGAGCATAGGTGTTTCCTGATTTTGTAGTTTTTGATTTGATACCTTGATAGTTTTGAGTGGCTTTGGTAAGGCTACAGTGAATTTGGAAAATTAAAAAAAAAAAAGGAGTGAGGAAAGTTTGACAGAGGGCAATGGGTATTGGTGTAATCGTAACTCATGAGTGTGCTGTAACAAAGAGTTAACAGCTCTTTGAAGTTAGATGCTCGTTCCCAAGTAGGGGGAGGAAGTCAGAGAGAGAGTTTGGTGATTGAAGAAGGTGTGACTTGAACAAATGAATAAGGATAAGAATTAGGTTCTGCTGTAAGGATGATTTGAAGAAATAAATATGTTATGTTTCATACTTCAGTTGATGATCTTTCTATTAAGGTAACTGTAGTTAGTAACTGGAATGAAATGCACAGATGGAAATGACACGGGAAAAAAAGATGGTAATTTGATAAGAAGGGCTAGTATTTACATTAGAAATAGAAATAGAAATAGAAATAGAAATCCCTTTATTGTCATTGTACTCAAGTGTGCAACGAGATTAGAGGGCTCCCCTCTCCAGTGCAATACAACAATAATACAGACAAATATATAAATTAGATAAATAAATAAGACTGAATAGGGCATATAGAAACACATCACAATGCTGTTTTGCAAGGTTAGGGTGGTCTCGTGTGTGTGTGAGAGTTCAGTATGGAGATGGCTCTCGGAAAGAAACTGTTTCTCAGTCTATTGGTCCTTGATTTGATGCATCTGTAGCGCCTGCCAGAGGGCAACAGGTCGAACAGGTGTGAGTTTGGGTGGGTATTGTCTTTGACGATGTTGAGAGCCCTTCTGAGGCACCGGGCGGTGTAGATGTCCGACAGCGAGGGGAGAGAGCAGCCAATAATCCTTTGCGCTGTTTTGACTGTCCTCTGGAGCCTCACTCTGTCCGCCTCAGTGCAGCCGCTGTACCAGGTGGAGACAGAGTACGTCAGCAGGCTCTCGATGGACGAGTGGTAGAAGGCCAGCAGCAGCTTCCTGTCCAGGTTGAATTTCCTGAGGACTCTCAGGAAGTGCAGACGTTGGCGGACCTTCTTTACCACTGCTGTGGTGTTGTGACTCCAAGAAAGGTCATCGGAGATCTGTACTCCCAGGAACTTGAACGTGTGGACCCTCTCCACACACACGCCTTCGATGCAGGGGGGGGGCGGCAGCGTCTTGTTCCTCCTGAAGTCGACGACAATCTCCTTTGTTTTAGCAGAGTTAAGGTGCAGTCTGTTGTCCTTGCACCAAGTTGTCAGTCTCTTTACCTCCTCTCTGTAGGCTGTCTCGTAACCTTCCGAGATCAGACCGACCACTGTCGTGTCGTCAGCAAACTTGACGATGGTGTTGTTGCCGTGGGCCGGGCTGCAGTCGTAGGTGTAGAGGGCGTACAGGAGAGGGCTCAGCACGCATCCTTGGGGGGAACCGGTGCTCAGCATGAGGGTGGAGGACGTGTAGGGGCCGAGCAACACAGTCTGGGGTCTGTTGGTCAGAAAGTCCTTAATCCAGATGCGTGTGAGGGCAGGGAGGCCGAGAGTGTCCAGTTTGGCGACGAGGATGTCTGGGATGATCGTGTTGAATGCCGAGCTGTAGTCCACAAAGAGCATCCTTGCATAGCTCCGCTGTTGTTCCAGGTGGCCCAGTACAACATGCAGAGCAGTGTCGATGGCGTCCTCAGTGGATCTGTTAGCCCGGTATGCAAACTGGTAGGGGTCCAGAGTGGGAGGAAGGCAGTCCCTGATGTGCTGGAGAACCAGCCTCTCGAAGCACTTCATAATGACTGGTGTGAGAGCAACAGGACGGTAGTCATTCAGGTGGACGGCTGGTGACTTTTTGGGGACAGGAATAATGGTGGAGGTTTTCAAGCAGGAGGGGATGACTGCCTGAGCCAGGGAGCGGTTGAAGATCCTGCAGAAAACATGTGACAGTTGGTGGGCACATGCTCTGAGGACCTTGCCTGGTATTCCGTCGGATCCAGTAGCTTTTCCTGGGGTTGACCGTGTTCCTCTACGATGAGTGGGGGGGAGTTGGAGCTTGAAGTGCGGGGGTGTGATGGTTGGGGCGAGTCAAAGCGAGCGAAGAAGCAGTTAAGCTCCTCTGCCAGCGATGCACTCGGGTCTACAGAGGTCGTGCTGCTGCCACGGAAGTTGGTGATGCTCCGTAGACCCTGCCACACCTCCCGTGGTCTGTTACTGGCAAGGTGGGCCTCCAGCCTCCCCTTGTAGGTTGCCTTTGCTAGCTTGATGCCTTTGCTCAGGTCAGCACGAGCCACCCTGTACTGGGCTTTGTCGCCTGACCTGAAGGCAGCGTCACGGGCCTAGAGGAGAGCGCGAACCCTGCTGGACATCCAGGGCTTCGCATTTGGGAAGGTCCGTATAGTCTTTTGTTGGGACACAGTTTCCATGCAGAACTTGATGTAGTCCAGTACACAATGCGTGTAGACATCAAGGTCCTGATGATCAAAGAGGTCCCAGTTTGTGTCATGAAAGCAGTCCTGTAATTCACTCATGGCGTCGTCACGCCAGGTTTTCACAGTCTTTGTGGTAGGCCTGAATCTGCGCCTGAGAGGGGTGTACGCAGGTGCGAGCTGCAAGGACAGGTGGTCTGACTGGCCGAGGGGGGCGAGTGGGAGGGCTCTGTATGCGTGCTTGATGTTCGAGTACACATGGTCGAGAGTGTTGTCTCCCCTCGTCGGGCACTTGACATGCTGGTGAAACTCTGGGAGTACAGTCTTTAAATTGGCCTTATTAAAGTCTCCCGCTACAATGTGACCGCCATCAGGGTGCGCCCGCTGTTTATTGATGACGCACGCGAGTAGCGAGAGCGCCGTGCTAGTGCTAGCGTCGGGAGGGATGTAAACAGCTGTGAGAATCACTACCGTTAGCTCCCTCGGGAGAAAATAAGGCCGGCATTTAACGGACATGAACTCGATGTCGGGGGAAGAGTGCTTCTCGACGATCGTGCTATCGCCGCACCAGTTCTCATGCACGTAAACACAGAGCCCCCCGCCCCTCCTCTTACCGGTGTCCCTCGTCCGATCCGCGCGATGTAGCGAGCGCCCGGCCAGCTGGATGCTAGCGTCGGGGACGTCTGCGTGCAGCCAGGTTTCCGTGACGACGATCACACTGCTATCGCGCACATAGCGGTTTCCCAGGATTTGTAATCCCAGGTCGTCGATTTTGTGGACCACGGATCTGGCGTTGGTGAGGTGCAGACTCGGTAGTGGTTGCCTATGGGGCTGCCGTCGCAGCCGTTGCAAGACACCGGACCTGCAGCCTCGCTTCTGCTTCCTCTCTCTGCGTCGCCTGCGCCGCCTCCCGGTCCCGATGACCAGCCACGGTGAGCCGGGCAGCCTCGCCAGTTCGTTCGGAATTTTGCGATCATAGCAAAATTCCTCTGTGATGGTTATTTCGCATCGATATCCAATGTTCACGATGTCCTGGCGGGTATATCGATGTTGTGCCTCAGTTGATGCCAATAAGAGCAAGCAAACACTAATAAAAAGTAATAAGGAGCACTGTGAGGGGGAGCTGTTAGCCGCTGCGTCCATGCGCGCCGCCATCTTAACATCCAAGGAATTAAAGCAGAGAAGAAATTAGAGACTACAAATAACATTGATGTGTACTTGTTCACTTTGAGGTAGAACTGGTTGAAGTAAAATGAGTCATAAAGTTAGAAAAATAGGAAATAAAAATAAAATTAACATGCTTAAGATGAACAAATTATTGTAAAGTCTGAGTTCCAAATTATGCAGAAATTACTGTGCCACTGAGTAAAATGATGAATGAGGAAAACCTCTAAATGACATTGTCCTTACACTGGACTGATAAAGCATATTCAGCTTTTGTGAAAGGAAACAAGTGTTCGTATTAAGTATGGCACTGACCCTTTGTCCAGATGCAAAAGGCCTTAGTTTTAGTGTAGAAACATGGAGATAAGATGAAACCAATCGCATACTTCTATTCCAAACTAGACAACGTAGAATGTGCATTGAAGCACTGCATGAGAACAGTTAATGCAGTATCTATTGCTGTAGATATAAGATTAAGATAAAGATGGTCTTTTATTAGTCCCACAATCTGGAAATTGCAGAAACAAGTGCAACCATAGTTTTGTTCCATCCTCTGGTTTTGAGAGTACCACGTGCGGTTTCTGCATTGCTTTTGCTGATGAACATGACGTTTTTGTCACCGGCGGGACATTTATAGTGTATGAATACATTGTTATCAAAACCACATCTGATTATAGAGAGATGTACAACATTAAACCCGGCTGTCATTATTATGTCAGGAGGATGGTACAAAACTAGATTGTTATGAGTTAGTAGAAAAAAGTAACCAAAAGTAAAGGCATCAAAAAGATTCGCCTTCAGAAAACGGAGAAGTGCTATTTGTAGATGGAAATAAATAAATAAATAAATAAATAAAATACTGTAGTTGTATCAAATGACATTGGGAAAAAGAACTTAGCAGTTACTCCTCAAATTACTCAGCTCATGCAACAGAATTAGTATCTTAAACAAAAGCGTGTAAACTAAAGAGAGTAAATTGTGTTACTATTTACACATATAGTCGTCTTAAAATGTGTAGCGCATACATTGCATAAGTGTTTTCCTTGAATACACATTGCAGACAATACAGCTAAAGAAGCTGTTGCGGACATACACGTTTTAGTGATAGAAGTCCCAAAGTTAAACAAAGGCTTTGGAGGAAAATGGTGTAACATCGCTACGTGATCTCTGTATGACCAAACAATAATCTTTACAAATGGGCTGCTATATTGAGTCATGGGATAACACATGTCTCAACAGGGGAAATGGTGCATCAGATATTACGTTATTATACGGCTTACGGCTTTAATGCTTATTCGAAACATTTTTGTAGGGCATGTTTAACGTGTGCGAAACACAATTCACAAGGTAATTTGAGTCCACGCAGAGGACGCTTTCCTACACCACAATATCCATTTCAAATTATTCATATGGACTTATTTGATAAAAACCAAAGTGAAGAAAAAAAATAAAATAAATGTTTGGTCATCATAGATGTGAATTCGAAATGGTTAGAACTCTTTCTAACCAACAAATCCAGATGCATTGACAGTGGCAAAAGTACTTTGTAAGGATATCATTCCGAGATATGGTATTCCTGAAAATAATAAACAGTGATAATAGTACCCATTTTGTTAACTAACTTGTGAAAGAGATAGGAATGTTTCACGTTGATTTGAAAGATAATTGTGCTTACCACCCTCAAAGCTCTGGATTGGTGAAAAGAATGAACAAAAAAAAAAAAAGTGAAAAGGCTATGCATTGAGGAAACGGGGAGGCAGTGGACACAGTGTATGGAAATTAGTAAAACTGTTTGTAAAAACGACAAGCACTGTGACTTTCCATTGAATGTTATGCGAGTCGCCTCTCTGTCCACTTTTAAACCTCGCTTGAAGATGAATATTCGGGCCTTTGACTCAGCATGAGACTGTTGCTGTTCTGTTGTTTTTCTGGTATCTACTGTAAATGTGTTTATGTGAGTTAATTTGAGTTATATACAGAGAGTTGCACTGTATTGTATTTCATTGTATTTAGGACCGAGACGTTGTAAAACATTGCTTGGAAGGCCTTATAGAATACCTCAAATTTAAGAACAAATGGGAAATAGATGCTGAAGCAACTTTAGCTGACTACATGTGAAAAGTGTTAGAAAAACAAAGACAGGCACAAATTTAGAGTGGTGAGGATCTTTCTGTCTCCTAGCAGGGCACTAAACTAGTGGAGCCAGGAGACTGGATGCTTGAAAGAAGTTTGAAGATAAGACATATGTAATTACCCAAGGGGGAATGCCATGTTTAGTTTTATTGACAGCTCTCACAGCTGTAAATATAGTAGAAGAGTCAACATTGGTTCATTTGACACATGTAAAAAGGTCATTTTGGTTGAAATCTCCTACAAAGGAGATGAGCGGAAGTCTGATGATAGGGTGGTCTTATTTCATAAGACACCAGACTAAGTAGAGGGGATATTTCAGACAAAATGACCCTGAAGTGGTTAAAAGCAGCTGTTCTATGTTGGATGTATACAATTTTATTCTGATATTTTTGTTGTTGTGTTATATGTGGGAACAACCCAGAGTTACATAAACAAACTATGATGTGACTATAGTACAATACCAACAGTAAGAATCCCAATTACTAATCAAAATGGATTTGCAAACACCAAGCAGATAATTGAAAAAAAAAAGTGATGGGACATATTTGTGGAGCTTGGACGACATGTTGATAGATTTGAGTTGGAACCATGAGTAATACTCAAGTGGGCAACTATTGGTCCACAGAACAAAGTTACAGGAGAAAGTCTGTACTTTCGTGAAAAGATAGCAATTGGACAACGAGATATCCAAAATAAGCAAATGAAATTGTATTATTGATATTATATTAATGCTTATCTTGATAATACATGTATGGATTGGGTCAGCGTGTATCCTGTGACTAGAGTTGATGTAGATGAACATGTTTTCTATGATAGTTGCTCTTGAAAATTTAAATAGCATTAATGTTGCTGACAGAGCTAAGCGGTTAGGAATCTTTTCACCACCACTGTGTCTGGTTTTGATAGTGGTTGAAATAAACTTCAATCCACTATCAAGAGGGGAAATCTGGTGGTGGTGTGGATATGATAGATCATTTGATAAATCACCCAAAAATGTAAAAGGTTTTGAGACTTAGTGCATATCTGTATGTGTTTTTCATAACTAGGCCCTGCTTATAAATTATTGGTAGTTTCTGGAGAGTGCCATTTCACAAAATGTAATTGATTGATCGTAAATGGTATGTTTTATATTGTTTGTTAATAAACTGTGTGAACTGTCCAATGTCATGACAGGACATCGGTGACGTTAAAAAAGAGAAAGCAGAGTATCACGGCAAAAAAAAAAAAAAAAATGATTCAACATACATGGAAGCCATCGGTGTTCTCCTTAGTGTAAGTAAGTAAGTAAGTGTAAATTAACAGATCAAGTAACAGGATTTGAGTCCTCGAACGAAGAACAAAGAACGCAGACAGGTCAACTGCATCATCACAACGTGCAAAAATTAGGTAATTGGACGCAAAGTGGGTTTGAAACTGTGCATGAACGGCTATCAACCAATCTCTAATGGCATTCCGAAACAGGATGACTGTTGATGTATTGTTGGATGAGAGAGGTGGTGTTTGTGCTATGTTCGGTGAACAATGTTGCACATTTATTCCCAACAACACAGCGGTGGGTGGTCGTCTAACCAGGGCCATAGAGGTCTCAGGACTCTTCATGGTAAAATGAAAGGACAACTGGTCTGTGTATATATATATATATACACATATATATACACATATATATATATATATATATATATATATATATATATATATATTTGTTACTTTGGAATAAAGACATTAAATTGATGTAATTTTGTTTTAGAAAAATGCTGTAGTTTTTCTTCTCTGAATACAACCTACAAACGGTTAAAAAGGACATTCTGAAATGGGTTTTTTTTGGGCTATCAAATATTTAGTTTGACACTCAAACCGCACACTATTCGTGTCAATTTGTTTGGTTCTATCTCCATGAGTATTTTTTTGTGGTGCATCAAAAGCGTGTTTTAACTTACTTAGGTAAGACAGGTTTAGTGGAGAGATGAGGCCAAACAGCATCACACATCTATGTGCAAGAGATGGCAACTGACAAAGAACCTTCACACCTACAATAACTGCCCCGATGTAATGTGGTGGCTGAAGATCCTCTTCCTCCCGGACAACAAACACCACCATGGTGCACTTGGCAGGCTCTTGATCCAATTCATCCTACAGACCACCATGATAAAAGACAAATTCATTAGAGTTATTTAGATGAAATTTTTTTCCACCATGAAAAAAAAACAAACAACATATATATGTGTGTGTGTGTGTGTGTGTGTGTGTGTGTGTGTGTGTTATATATATATATATATATATATATATTTTTTTTTTTTTAAGCATCTTTCAGGACACTCAAGGCCGCTGTACAGAGTAAAATACGAAAGTAAAAACACAAATACGGGTAGAAACACCAACACGTAAATCAAGCAGGATAAAATACAATAAAGTGGATGAGGGACATATCTGGAATTGGAGAGAGTAATTAAGGCGGAACAGATTGGTTTTGAGTTTAGTTTTAAACACAGGGAGGGTGGTGCAATTACAGAGGTCAGGTGGAGAGAGTTCCAGAGCTGGAGAACCGAATCGCTGAAGGCTCTGTCCCCCATGGTGGCAGGCAAGGGGTGGAGTGAGGAGGATGAAGACCGGAGAGCGCGGGATGGAGTGGGAATATGGATGATGTCTGAAAGGTAGGGAGGGGCGAGGTTGTGAAGAGATTTGAAAGTCATGTGTCATGTCATTATCCACACCGCTTATCCGGTACAGGGTCACGGGAGGGTGCTGGAGCCTATCCCAGCTGACTACGGGCGAAAGGCGCACTACACCCTGAACTGGTCGCCAGCCATAGATTTGAAAATATATAGAAGAATTTTGAAAATGATTTGTTGATTGACTGGAAGCCAGTGGATCTGCTGAAGGATGGGGGGTTGATGTGATAGGTGGAAGGTGATTGGAATCCATTGCACATCCTTGAGGCACCCTAAAGCTCCCGTATGTCTGTCACTGAGTCTTGAATTTTTACTTAGTAAACTGAATTTGAGCATATGCAGTATTGAATTTTTGGTGAGGAGACCTTTTTTTTGAGGAATTAAAAACGCATTTTAAAGTCCTACATTCAAGTTTATTGGGATATAGTTCTTAACAAAAACATTATGATCGAAAAATTCAGAATCAAATTAAAAATATACAATTTATGTAATTCGAATTCAGTTTTTCAATTCAATAATTCAGTGTTCAATTCAAAACATTCAGGTTTCAATTCAAATATCAAAGTTAAGATATTCACATTCAAATAACCAATATTCAGATTTAGTTTCAAGTGGGACAAATATCAGACCATAGTCCAGCAATTAATCCAAACTCTGTGTCAAATTAAGTGATGATTGTACTGCCTTTATTATTTTAGAGGAGGAGTAATACCTGCTGCTGTATCTTCTAGTGCTGGACGATTAATCAAAATTTAAATCGTGATTTAGATTTCTTAATTTTGAAAATGTTCTAATTGAGGGAAAAATGTTTCAGATTAAGAAAGAGTTCAAACAAATTACATATGTTCAATTTGAGAGAACCTGGCTAACCAAGATGGAACTTTACACCCTGGAATTGAAGGAGATACTTGGAAAAAAAGGCCGAGTTACTGGCACTGAAATAAGACCTATGCTCAGTTCACTCAGTCATGTAAGAGGGTTGTGTTTTATTACTGCAAATAGAATTTGCATCAAACAATTTTGGATAAGTCCATCATAAGCATTAACAGAATAAAACAATAAAAGATCTGTTAGAGCTTATGGATATCTTGCTATTTTTTTTATTTAAAGTTGAGATGCACTTTTTGGGATGTAAGCAATGCATATGTGAGCTTTTATT
This sequence comes from Idiotropiscis lumnitzeri, assembly GCF_059441095.1. NCBI lineage: Eukaryota > Metazoa > Chordata > Actinopteri > Syngnathiformes > Syngnathidae > Idiotropiscis > Idiotropiscis lumnitzeri. Next base: position 3,340,894 of record NW_028283562.1, on the reverse strand, counting down.
TATTTAAGACACTTAATCATCTTGTGTCTTTTTAAATAGCAAAACGTTGAAGCTGGAAGGGAGGGCATAATCCATTCCTTGATGAAATTCCTCGGACAGTCTGCAGAGGAACTCATCACGGACTACCAGGTAAATTACAACAGTATTACGTTTTTAAAGCTGCAATTAACTCATAGACTGTGCAGCAAACATTTTTATTTGTCACAATATTCAAATAAATTAATTGCTGCCAGTATGTGACCTGCTCTGGCTAAAGGGTTGGCATTTGGCAAAGGTTACTTTCGGGTAATTGACAAAATAAATCAGAAGGTCCAAAGTTTCGATTTTGAGATTTCTACAAAAATCCTATCCTTGAGGTTGAGGTTTCTATTTTAATTTCCGTTTTCATTGCCCTTTTTATTTATTTTTTGATTCTCATATATGCTGTTATAAACATGTAATGCAGATTGCAAATACTGTCACATATCACTGGTGTCCGGCTGAAACATGTTGTCATAATTTGAGTAATTTCATGTTTTTCTAGATCTAATCTATTGGTCAATCCACACGAGTGGGTGTTACTTGTAAATATTACTGACCAATCTCAAATGTTGAAAATGGTTTGCTCTCTTTGGATGATGCAGTGTTAATGATTGCAAAAACGTGCCATTGGAAGTCTCCTGCAAGGTGAAGATTCTGGAGCTTCTTGGATACTGCCTGAAGACAGCGATATTCAGAACTATAAAAAGCAAACACAAATTTGGGACATTATGCACCTAACCATGGATGTATATGCTCTTTCAGGAAGTCAGCAGAGAACAAGCAAAAGAGGACCAGGCCAAGCAAGTACTGAAGGTCTATGTCAGGGGTGTCAAACTCATTTTTATGGACGGGCCACATCGTAGTTGTGGTTTCCCTCAGAGGGACTGTGAACCCATATAAATTGATTGGAAAGCCAGTTTTGAAATCAGAAGCTAGTAAGTAATTGTTCAACAATTTTTCAATTTATTTTAAAAGGGGAGGATTGGTAACAAATAATTGGCAATATCTCATATCTCAGTGTTGTTGTGAAGAAAATATGCTAGAAACAGGAAGTTGATGCAGATGATTTGCCCTTTGCGGGCAACATAAAATTAGGTTGTGGGCCAGATCTGGCCCCGGGCCTTGAGTTTGACACACGTACTCTATGTCTTCCAAGCAAGTGAGGGACAAGAAGACACATCCCATGCCTCTGTTTCCATTGTTGCTTAAGAAAATGAGGTTGTGGAAATGTTGCCAGTCTCCTGCTCATGGGAATTAACTATGCGCTGAACTTACTAAATTTGCAGTACCCGTTTGAGGTGCATCAGAAGCTCTTTCTTGAGATAGATGGCCTGAAACTTGCACTCGGAGTCCATTCCCTGACTCTCCATTGAATGTTAGGCAAGCCCCCTCTCTGTCCACTTTTAAAACGTTTTGAAGACACATTTTTATTCTTTAGCTTTCGACTCAACATGTGACTGTCGTTGTTCTTCTTGTATCTACTGTACGTGTTTTAATTTGTGTTCTAATTTCCTGCTAATTTATACAACACCGTATGAAAAACACTTTGTTACAGCTCCAACTATTATAATTGCAAGTTATTTGTACATGGGTATTTCTTGTTTCGTGGACTAATACTGTGCGCAAATGCAAATGCTCGGCCTTTTATCACAAAAAATGTCCGAAGGGCAAGATCTTAATTCCTCCTCTAATATAAAACCTTCCCGAAGAACAAATCGTATAATTCTAACTTGCTAGATTTAGTCCAATGCACGATACATTTAGGCTAACTCGACGTCGCTCCAGTCAGTAAAGCACGCTTTATAGTTCACCAAAATGCATACCGTGAAATTCTTACCTTGTTTATGCGACGAGGATATTATCCCGTAAGGAGTTACACTGACGCTGTACTGCTTCTTTTTGTATTTCTCTGTTCAGGTCGTCCCTCCCGCATTTCGCCCAAAGTCAGACGGGATAGGCGGCAGCACCTCCCCGCAAGCCAGTACAAGATAGGCGGTGTGGAAGATAAAGATAACACGTCCCTCCGTTTGGATCGGGTATTGTGTTTTCTTTAGAGCTTTTGGTTCGTGTGCACTGTGCAACACAGTCTGAGCGCAAATACAAATGCTCGGCCTTTTATAAATAAAAAAAAAATCCGAAGAACAAGACCATCCTCGTCTAATATAAAACCTTCCCGATGAACGAACCTTATAAAACTTGCCCTCCGTCACAGCAAAACAATTTCTGCAACAATTTCATAATCCATTTGTAAAAAGACAACGGTAAGATTTCGTCCAGTGTACGATCAGTTTAAGCAAACTGGGTTTAGCTAGTCAGTAAAACACTCTTTATAGTGTAGCAACGTTAGTAACGCTAAATTCTTACCTAGTTTATGAGACGAGTGCTGTACTTGACTATTTTTTGTAATTTATTATTATTTTTTTTTTTTAATGCTTTATAGAGCAAATTGCACCTATGACAGTTGTTATTACCACAGAAGCCATCTCAAATGGTTGCAAACTCTGAGGGTGACTTTGAACCGGAAGTCCCGCCTCAATCGTCATCTGATTGACAGCGGAATCCTGGAGCCAGAGAAGAGAAAAGAATCAGACACGAAGTTGAAGAAGCGAAAAAAAATAAACATCGAATCTCCAAGTTCTCGCAACGAGGGTGACTGTTGGGGTCTGGAGAAGTGACCGGGAGATGGAGAGCCCCGTATTTTGGTCTTGGTAAGAGGGTAACTCACTTGATGTTGACGAGGGAACCTATGCCGCTATGCTATATACCGACGTGAAAAAACTACGGCCCGGGGGCCACATGCGGCCCGTTAAACGTTTTAATCCGGCCCGCCGAATTTGAAAAAAAAAAAAAAAACCTTGTTAATGTTTTATTTTCAAAATAGTGTGGTTTTTCAAAGACAAGCTTTTGTTCACTTTCATTTAAAATTAAATGTATTTTTTTTCTCAGATGAGATGAGGTTACCAAAACACTCCATCCATCTGCTCCTGGTCCAGCCCCTCTGTCAAATTTTAGAACCCATTGTGGCCCGCCAATAAAAAAGTTTTCCCACCCCTGCTATATACTATAAGCTATGTTAATGTCGTCAGGCCATTATAGAGTATTTCTTCTGACATTTTGAAGGAGAAATAATACTCAACGTTTTATTTTTTTATGATGTTTGAGGCATTCTGACTGAAATACAGTTCAATTGAGGTTACCAGTAGTCATTTCCATTACCTGTCAATGTAAATTAGAATGTAACTTACTACAGTGAACCCTCGGTTATCGCGGTTAATGGGGACCGAGACCACCCGCGAAAACTGAAAATCCGCGAAGTAGCGGCGCACCTTCAAAAATGCTTAAAAAAAAAAAAAGTGCGAAGTAGCGGCGCACCTTCAAAAATGCTTTAAAAAAAAGTGCGAAGTAGCGGCGCACCTTCAAAAATGCTTAAAAAAATAAATAAATAAAATAATAATATATATATATATATATATATATATATATATACGGGTAGAGAGAGAGAGGGTGAAATTCATGTTATAACAAAAAAAAAAAATTATTAAAACATTTTTTTATTCCCCAGCCATTATTTTTGTATTTATTCAATTACTTCTTTTTGTATTTATTTAATTACTTCGACTTTTACCTGCTGGTACGCCGTCCGGTGTGCCCTGGCATTCTTCATTTATTTATTCATTTATTCATTCATAACTGACAGCCTCGCGCTCCGCTCATGCCCGGGCGGAAGGTGTTCCTCTTCGGCTTAACAACCACGCACGCCGGCCGGTCTCCTCCGGAGCTCTCGCACGGTCCCGAACGGAGCGAAATGTCGCCCCGCTAGTGCCCGGGCGGAAGTTGTTCCTCTTCGGCTTAACTGCCACGCACGCTGGCCGGAGCTCTGGTACGGTCCGAACCGCGCGAAACGTCGCCCCAAATCGTGCCCGGGGGAACGTGCTCTTCTTTGTCCACTCTCCTCTTCGCCCACGTTCTTCTTCGGCGGACGCCGGCCGTCTAACCACTCCAGCGCCCCGTCGTGCCGCTCGGCGAAACTACAATGCCCCCGAATATTTTTTAGACCCGCGAAGCACTGAACCCGCGAAAGGTGAACCGCGAAGTAGCGAGGGTTCACTGTATTGCAACCAGATACCTATAAAATGTCATTTAATTTGCACTGTTTTGATCGCCACTGTTTTGCTCATTGAACAACAAATGAAAAGATGAATCATACACAGTGTTTGTAAAGATAATTGTCAATGTTTTATTAAATGAAATTCCAATGTAAAATTGTGTAATATTGTGTTATATAATGGGTCTACAACATACATTTCTCACAGACAAGTAGAGCTTTTTCTCATGAAATGTGTTGAAAAAAAACTAACATTTGAACATTGTTTTGCGTTACAACATCCGTGTTTACTGGTCATAAATTATTAACTTAAGTTTAATATACACTACACGAGCTGGGTAGCCACCACGCCTCAACCACCATAACAAGTTCGCTAACCCTTTAAGTCGAACGAGGTAGCTAACATATCGGGTTCAATTTGTACCAAAAATATGCTGTTGTGCCTTGTGTCTCTGTATATGTCGTCATGACGTGTCATTTGACAAAGCCTTGTGTCGATGTTAGTTGTCGATGTAACAGTCTATGTTAGATGTCAATGTATGTCTATGTTAGATCTCAATGTGTCGATGTTAGATGTCAATCTATGTGTCTATATTAGATGTGTTTATGTTAGATGTCTATGTAAATGTTTGTTAGATGTCGATGTGTGTAAGATGTCTATGTAGAGGTTGGTTAGATGTCGATGTCTATGTAAATGTTTATGATGGATGTCGATGTGTCTGTTAGATGTCCGTGTTTGTTAGATGTGATTGTAATGGTTTATGTTATAGACGTCAATGTAAGTGTCAATGTTAGATGCCCATGCATGTTTGTTAGATGTCGATATATGTGTCATTGTTACATTTCAACGTAAATGTTGTTCGTGCAAGTTTCCAGTCCTCCAGCCACGTGACATCATGCGCGTCAAAGTGATAACTCGTACATTTCACGGAGGAAAAAAAAACAGACACCATTGGTAGTTTTGACCGGGAAAAAAAAAAATCATTTATTTTTTTCGAACACCTCATGTCTCTTTCAGCGTAAGAATAAACATGACACGACCAAAATAAAATATACCAACACAGGCAAATATTTAAGGAGCACTCAAGAGATACACTTCAGCTCATTTAATCCCACCTATTTTTACTAACGCAAACCCTTCAATTCTAGCGCCCACAGAATAGTGTGCTATAATGCTATAAAAATATGGAGCCTTTACCTGACAGCGTTTGAATATAACTGAATTCCCATTGCTCACGAAAAACTGAGAAACTAAGAACAAACATTTCAAGCACAAGCTTGACTTGACTTCAACAGTTCTATTTTTTCTTTTGTGACAGCTCAGACATCAAAATAATGCTTTCCTTCTATAAAATAAAAACAGCATGACAAAAGGTGCTGAAATAAACTATATACGGAAGTGCGTGAGTGACAGTGTGTGCATGTGTTTTTGCAACGCATGTGTACACCCCGCCATACAAATTACACAATTCGTTGGGTATGTGGTATACACTTAAAAACAATTGCCTTGGAGCAAGTGAACACAACACGTCTCACACTGTATACATGCTGTAGAAGGGCTGGGCGATATGACCTCAAATCAATATCGCGAGAAATCGAGCAATTTTACCTCGATAACGATAAATGCACAATAAATTCCCACGTGGACTAAAATCAAAATAAATGCAGGAATTGCATATTGACTGTTTTTTTTATTGACCAACTGGTACACTTTACTTTCAATGAAAAATAAAAGTACAAAAATCATTTGTATGAACATTCCAAATAGCTTGCAGGGTTCGCGGTTAACTTTAAAAACTGCTTGCCCATAGGGCAAGTGCCACTAAAATTTGCCTTGCCCGAGTGGCCAAATTACTTGCCCGACTTGGGCAAGTGACAATTTTTTTTCTCTAAGAATAAAATGTTTATGGTTGTAAAATGTGCGCCACAAATGTAAATAAACATATAATCTGATAAGCATAAATTAATCTTGTTTTCATCATCAACCATGAAACCCTACTCACAAGAGCAAATGTATCATCCTGTGCAGTTATTGAAAATGTTAATTGTAGTTTTAATAATTAACAAATCTGCATGTTAAATTGGGAAAATGATATTACAGCAATCCAGATGATCAATTTTAAGTCCAGGAGAGCGTATTAATTGAGGAATCACATGAGTAAATTATGAGTGTGGCAAATTTGTGTATTCCTTTAAGACCAGTGCCTGTGGTGCTGCCTCCATAAGTTTCATAGCATAAACAGAACACAGTCACTGACACTATGTCAGGTCACATCATGGAGCTAATGAATTAACAGCCAATAATCAAATATTACTCCCTTCCTTACTCACAACTGAATTGTCTACTTAAAAATATTCGAGCTATTTTAGTCATGTCAGAGGAATCCGAAATGTTCGGATTTGAACGAACTCGTCGCCACTCGTAAACATGCGCAGAAGGTAAGAAAACTTCCGGCTGTCAATTTTCGGCCAAAATATCGTAGGTTTTTGTTGTGTTTTTCAAACTTCAAATGAGGATGCTACGACAGCGAGTTCCAATACTGCGGGATTTATTGACGTCCACTTTAACTCGACATTCACTGAACTAACTGATCCCCGTAGCGCCCGCCCATTACCCCCGATAAGGCCAATGGACCATACCAAAACATAAGGGGTTGTCTGGGTTAAACCATCACCATACAGTGCACACAAACAGATCACACCACCGTTTTCGTCAAAATTAAAGATATTTGGCTGCTTTAAAAAATGCTTGCCCGGTCGGGCAAGTTGCCCATAATTTTACCTTGCCCGTGGCCAAATTTCACTTGCCCCGGGCAATCGGGAAGCGGTTAACCGCGAACCCTGAGCTTGCTTTGCATGACTTGAACAATGTCACAAAGAAAAATGGTACCTCTTGCGAAATCTTTTTCTGCAAATAGATTGCGCCAAGATGCTCTCATGATGTAAATAATGGCAAATAAAAAAACGCGAAATAAAATGAAAGAAAATGTCAATGCAAGCCAAATAAACAAGTGGGTATTATCGGGGAAAATGTGCCGTCTCAAGTACTCTGCTGCGCAGTCGCCACTTGTCATCTATGTAATGCACAGTTAGGCTCAATCAGGGATCCATGTTGCGACCCGACCACAAGTCGGATGTAGATGCAAAATGCTTGACATGTCTAAGCTACCGGCCCGATGTAGTCCATATCGGGAAATACGGCTTTCGTGAAGCGTTTAAATCCTGTGCGCGCCACGTAACTAGAGGAGCTTTATCTTTAGCTATGTGCTAGGCTATCGCGTCCACCTCTGAGACGTTCTCTCGTATGGTGTCGCCTCCGTTCATGGGCTGTTGTCACTTGTCGAACCTTGCTTCTCACTTTGAACTTTCAGCACAGCATGGTTGTGTTGTGGGTGGTGAGAAAGCTTCTGGATTTGAATCGCCAGCAACGAGAGCGACAGACGGGTGGAGTCACATGACTAGAGGCGCTGTAGCGGTCTTAAAGGGGCATGAACATTGCCGCAGACAAAAGGCTTTTCTTTTTTTATTCATCGAATTTACCGACATGGGCAAAATGATTTCGGTCATTGTAATAAATTTCGGTAACGGTAAATTTTCGGTTTATCGCCCAGCCCTATGCTGTAGCATGGCTTTCTTTGCCGTGGGTGTCAAATATTTTACTTTGTTTTCAGAGTGCTTACAGACCTCTTGGTTTTGCCTCAAAATAATTGTCTGCAAAGCAGTCTGTGCCATCCGCATCATTGATGTGCAGGAGTAGCTTGTTGGTAATAAATAGCTGCAAGAAGTCCGCTGTTTGCCGCAGCATCCAGTGGTCCAGCGCTCGCAGTGAAAGTCTTGTCTGGCAGCCCGAACCATCCCCAAACATTTCGAGATGCACGCCCACTAAATTCCAGAAATATAAACATGGACAAACTTGACATTCTTCCAGATTCTGTCTCTTTGCATTGTTTTGAAGTTACTCCTGCAACTTTTCCACTTCTTCGATCCTCCCCATTGTCTGAAAAAGAAGTGTATATTTTGATTTGAAATAATGACCTCAACATACCAATACATTTGTTTATCATCTGAACTGGATTATTTTGAAACAACATTTGGGATGGACATCTGGGATTTGTTGTTGTGTATATTCAGAGTAATCCTTTTCTTGTATATAGCTAAAGCAATAGTCGCTGGCCTTGAAAATGGGTACAAGACTTGACCAAATTAAGATGCCATAAGGTCTAATTTGCCCCTTCTCTACCACAACCGATTTAGAGGCCATTAGTAACAGATTTGAGAAGACCACTTTTAAAGATATGAAGCCAGAGCTCGGCACCGGACCCATTTTTATTATTTATTATAATTTTAATGTATTATTGAGCAAATGACACAATATGTCAGTAGTGATTACCACAGAAGTCATGTCAAAATAGTGCAAATTCTGAGGTCGACTTCAAATCAGACAGGCGGAGACGAGCGCCAGAGAAGAGATGAGAATCAGAAGAGATGTTGAAGAAGCTAATAACAAAAAAACACATCAAATCTCCATGTAGTAGCAACGGGGATGGCTCATGGGGTCAGGAGAAGTGAGCGGGAGATGGGGAGTATGAGGTGCCGTTGGGGACAAAAGTCAGGAATCGCTTCACACTTCTGAAATGCACTCTTACACACCAGTGAAATTGTTGTTGCTCATGCATACTTATGAAACGCTATCATACATACGAGTGAAACGCTCTCATACACACTAGTGAAATAGTTGTTGCTCATACACTCGTCAAATGCGCTCATACACATAGGTGAAACATTCTCATACACACCAGTGAAAGGCGCTCAGGCACAATTGTGAAATTATTGTTATTCATAAATACAACTGAAACATGCTCATGCCCATACACGAGTGAAATGCTTTCATACAAACACCCACACTGTTGAAAATGCTGTCATGAACACAAGATCGCTTACAAATACTAAAATGTAAAAATTAATCATTTATTTAGCAGGGATGCATGGTGGGCGACTTGTTAGCACGATGGTCTCACAATGCAGAGGTCGCGGGATTGATTCCGGCTTTCCTGTTTGGAGTTTGCATGTTTCCCACACGCCTGCGTGGGTTCTCCGCCCAGAGAATCTTTGGGCTACAGTGACTGAATTACATGCACTTGAGTCACTCATTTGACCTCCAGGTCATTAATTGGTAATTTGAAGTGGTTTTTGTGTTTAACTAAATTCCTGGACACTGCCTGATTTTTTTCAGAGCTGTACAACCACTAGAAAGGGTGGTTCCCACAATGTGAGTTTTGCTCAGGTGGCCCAACAATGTCACAAAAACAAGTAGGGGGGTGTGTGTGTGTTTGTATAAGCTACATGTTGGGGACCAACATCGGACAGCACACCCACTGTAGGGGACCAAAATTTTTGTGGGGACCAAAAATCTGGGCCCCACAAAAAAGAGCATTGAATTCAGTGATAAGAAGCTCAGGGGGAGGTCCTGTCAAAGTTTCAGGGCTTCCCAGGAAGGTCACAAAAACAAGACGAGTGTGCTAGAAATGTGTGTGCGGAAAAATTACTCAGGATCGCTGTCTAGTGGTCGGTCCCGGTACTGCACTTACGCACACTTCACACACTCGGCTGGTCTGCGCATGTGCAGGACAGTCTGCTTTATGTCAGGCAGCCACCCTCCCCTCCCCCACAGCCCAACCCGAAAAATTGAGATGTTAGTTAAGTATTTATTCCTATTATTGAGTGAGATTACATATTTTTACTTGGCAGCTGGCACAACAGCTAAGCTTGGAGCACAGTTATTGCAAAATAAAATAAATAAACAGTAACAACAATAACGATTGTTAATATTGTTATACTTTATAGCGTAACCTATTTATACTAATTTTCTGTATGCAATTTCAAGTGCAACTAATATAGTTGTGCATATAGATAGCCACCAAACTCCATACATTAGATAAAAATAAGAGCCACGATGTTAACCAATTAACAGTTCAAGAAAAAAGCAGACATCCAAGAACTTGCTTTGTTACTTTTGCGTGGCCAGAACTACAAACCCCAAAGCAGAGCAAACCCAAAACATCAGAGAAAGTACAATACTTTTGTCAAGGAGTGGTGCTGCTGCTTTGCGATCGCTGCCACCATAGTGAACGCGCTCCCACATTCGTGCACACGCACACATGCCACACACCTGTTTTCCACGTCCTGTCAGTCCACTCCGTCGGTCCACATTTATTTCGTTGGTCAGCCATCACGGTTGGGTGCGCACTAGATCGCTGTTAAACCATCTTCTACGCCACAGTCCTCGTGTTCAACAAACATTTCTCCCGAATTCGCCTACCATGCACAACTCTCCACTTTCAAACCGAGCGCCGCTGTTACTTCCGGGTTTTTAGCGCCAAGCACTTGACGCTAGCGTGTGACGTCATGGCGAAATACTAGGTTTTAAAATAAAAATTTTCTTTTTTTTGTACAGTCTAAGTGCATGGGGTTATGATAGATCGAATGAGTATACCTTTATGTACTCACTAACATTTATGTTGATCATAAAATGTTGTTTTGATGAAGAAAACTGTTATTTTTTAGAATCAATTGGCTTAGGGCACTTGGGCAAACTACGGCCCGGGGGCCACTTGTGGCCCGTTAAACGTTTCAATCCAGCCCCCCAAACTTGAAAAAAATTAAATGAATAAGCCTTGTTAATGGTTTATTTTCTAAATACTGTGGTTTTTCAAAGACATATATATTGTTGTAATGCTTTTGTTCACTTTCGTTTAAAATTAAATGTATTTTAGGACTCATTGTGCCCCCCCCCCCTCCCAATCAAAAAGTTTGCCCATCCCTGGCATAGTGGATGGGCCGAGGAGTTTAAAAGGCACACATCATGCATTTTTCAGTCAGTTTTAGCCAGGGCTTGGTATGGGGAAGACCAGCTGGTTTACATGGAATCATTAAATTTTCCCAAGTTTTATTTAAGTTAATTGGACAAAACAAAAAAACGCAATATTCTTCTGCCAGAGAGTATGTAATATTCTTCTGCCATTTTATTGTAGAGGGCCATTTTGAGCCCCTAACAATATTATTCAACCAAGAGATCATGAGTCGTCGCCCAATTACTTTCTGAAGTCAGCTGGGATGTCACGGCTGTGACCCTCGTGAGGATAAAGTGGTTCAGATGGAAAAGTAGGACTAAGGGCTTTTTCTCAGGTTTCCATGCGCAAATCCATGTATATTAGGTTAATTGGAGACTCTAAATTCTCTACTCATCAAATGACATTCGTGACCCTGATGGATAGATAAAATAGATTATTAATCTGCCATGGGAAGTCCAAGGTGTCTGGTAGAAAGAAATGCATTCATACACTCATTACACAGTCAACCAAGCAAAGACACAAAGCCTAGGGCAGGGGCGGGCAAACTTTTTGATTGGAGGACCACAATGGGTTCTAAAATATGACAGAGGGGCCGGACCAGGAGCAGATGGATGGAGTGTTTTGGAAACCTCACCTCATCTGAGAAAAAAAATACATTTAATTTTATATGAAAGTGAATAAAAGCATTCCAACAATAATATTTGTCTTTGAAAACCACAGTGTTTAGAAAATAAAACATTAACAAGGTTTATTCATTAAATTTTTTTCAAGTTCGGCGGCCCGGATTAAAACTTTTAACGGGCCGCATGTGGCCCCCGGGCCGCAGTTTGCCCTCGCCTGGCCTAGGGCATAAACACATACATGTAATATCCAATCCGCTTATTCTCACAAGGATAGCGTGCTGGAGCCTACCCAGCTGTCAACGGGCAGTAGGCGGGGCACACCCTGAAGTGGTTGCCAGCCAATCGCAGGGCACGCAAAGACGAACAACCATCTGCGCTCAAACTCACTCACAAATGCAACCTCCACACAGGAAAGCTGGGTCCCGGGATCGAACCCTGAACCTTGGGACTGCGAGCCGGATGTCCTAACCAGTCTTAACTCATTAAATACCAGCCATTTTCACTGGAGCAACCCACTCAATCCCAGAGTTTTCCTGGGTTTTGACTAATATTGCAAGGCCCACAGAATATTGTATTCTAATGCTATATAGACATGGAGCACACCCGAAGAAAGATGAGACTCTCTTCTTTCAACAGAAAAAAAATGTTTGTTCCTATCTTTTTCCATTCTTGAACAATCGGCATTTGAAAATAGCTAAATTTCATGAAAACTCCAATCCCTGGGGAAAAAACTGAGAAAATGAGCTTTTTGTAAACTGATGCATTTTGACCATAATTTGAACTTTGACACTATTATTTATGGCTTTTATGACACCTCTAACATCTAAATAATGCATGCCTTCTATAAAATAACAAAAAAAAGCACAAAAAATATGTTTTTGATAAAATAAATTTATTTGCACATAACACTAAACGACTGAACTGTTGAACTATGTACAAAAATGAAATACATCAGTGTCATACATACTTTTTTTTTGTGTGATATAAAATAAAACAGTTGCCTTGATGCAAGGGCACACAACATAGTTCACACCACATTCTTGTTTCACTCCGTTTGCCTTTGCGCAAACAGACCCGACACTTTCGTTGTGGTCTGGCTTTGCTGGTCCGTGGAAAATAGGCGAGCTTGTGTTTGTCCACTGGGGTTTGTGTGAAAATAATTGTCTGGGAAGTGATTGCTGGCATCCGCGATGTGCTGCAGAAGCTCATCCATGAGAAACAGCTGCAGGAAATCAGCTGGCTCCTCAGACTCCAAATGGGCAGCGGCATTCAGTGGTCCAGGGGTTGCTGTAAAGTCGATTTTCCTCGGTTGCCATCCAGTGTGACGCCATCCGGAACCACTGCTTCCTGATGCACAACCTGTAAATTACAGAAATATAAACAATTGGAAATATATATTTATTGCTGCATTTTATTGCTGGCGTGTGAAGTTTCATATTATAATTTACCTTTCTTTACACCAACAAGACGAGGAGGAACTTTCTTGCCGCGGGATGCACAATCTGTGAATTTTAGAAAGTATGCATGATTACCACACCATTCAGTATTGTTGTTTCCTCGTCGGGGAGGAGATACGCTTGCGTCTAACTGCACATTTATGCGACATTTTCTGCCCGCAAGATGCATGATATGTACAATAAAAGCATGAGGGGTAAAACCACATGTTCAATGGTAACTTGCGAGCGCTTACCTCCTCGTTCGGGGGGATCTGGTGAGGACTCTCAGCTGCTTTGGCTATTGTCCGAAGGCAGGCGATGCAGGCCGCAAGGCACGCGCACCCTCTTTAAACGCCTGTTTGTTGTGACGACGACAAAGCGTCATCCTCTCAACCAAAGCGTCTCCATCGCCTTGATGCTTTTAGGAAGCTTTTTTTTACAAAAAAGCATTCCTCGATCGTCATTTGCTTGGAGGATTTCATTGCTAACGCTACTAATGCGACTGCTGCTAGTGCTGCCGATGCTGCTGCTACCCACGCTGCTCTCCACACTTATAAGTCTACCCCAGGATCCCGCCCCCCATTTGTACCTCTGGCGCAGATTCAAGGCGGATCTTTTGCACCTCTGCCCCCTGCTGGGTGATTTTTACATGATTCACAATGCGGACATGGCTGATTCTCAGTCAGAGGTTGCATCAGACCCTTATGTACACTATGACGTAAAAAAGACAGGAAACGTACTTATACGTCTTTGGTAGAGGGCGCCATTGCATTAAAAGACGTCTTTGTACGTCTAAGGGAGTAAATGAGTTGAACAAAGTACAGGGTCCTTCACCTGACTACAGATGATCTTCTGGGGACTTTATTTGGTTTTAATCACTTTTGGGGTCTGTATCTATGCACACTCCCTGGTTTTGCTACCTTCCCGGGTACCACATACACACTGCTTAGTTTCTCTGCCTTCGTGGGTACCACATACATATTGCTTGGTTTCTCTGCCTTCCTGGGTACGACATACACACTGCCTGGTTTTGCTACCTTCCTGGGTACCAGTCACACAAACGTCAGACGACTCAGCACATACCGACTGTCTCAGCACTACACACTTTCACTCCAAGGCAGTGCTGTGAACCAACTTACTGACAAGAGGTAGTATTTAGAATTTTAAAAAGTGCTTGAAAGGTTTTGTTCATGTAAAACCAACAGATTATGACATTATTATTATTATTTAAATCAGTATTAAACAGCATCAGCATAGGTTAAAGATATTATACAGACTATATACGATAAAAAAATACTAAACCACCCTTGCTTTTCCGTCATTTCTTGTATAAGTTAACACACAGATGTATAACATTTGTTTATACAAATATAACGATTAAAAAGTAGCTGATTAGAGTTTTAATTTTGTATTCATTAATCTGTAATAAAAATGGACATATTTTGGTTAATAAAATTAACAAGAAATAAAAGTAAAGGGTGTTCTAATACTTTTTTCAAGATTGTCCTAACATACATTTAATGTTTACAGTATATGTCTTCGGAAGAAGCGCAGCATTAGATTTTTTTTTTTGTTCTCTCTCTTTGACTTCTGAATTTGAATTTCTGTCACAGATGTGCTTGAATTCTATTTTGGATGATTTGTGTTAAACTGCACAAATATTTGAAGAGCCATAGAATTCAAGAATCACACCAGTGCTGCTACTCCTCCGAACGGGTGAACGCCCTTGATTAACAACCTGCGTTGAGGTGGCTTTTGAGATTCGTGGTGTGGGAGAAAAATCTCTGAAGGCATTCTTAGACTTCAAGAGAGGGTCCACAATTTTCAAAGATTCACTTCCGTCTGAATCAGAGGCCTCACTTGTATCCGGAATATATTCATCTCCACTGTCATCTGAGTTGGAGTAATAATGCTTATCCATTCCAAAGTCAGCCTGTTTTTTTAATCTAAAAAACAACAACAACGAAATATAAAGGATAGAAGGCAGGAGACCAATAAAATATATGCAATTTGCTTGTAAGATTCCCTGAAATCTATATGGGTTGTTTACCTGTATACTTTTGGTCCTCCTGAGCCTTGGGATAGTAATATGGTCTGGGTCTGAGGCGCAAAGTTCAGGGGCAGGATTTGACAATGATTCGTCAGAATCTGTGTCGTTATTCCAAGGAAGATTCAGCCCATATTTTTTGTCCAAGGGAGGAGACTGGGTTGCATCAGAGTCCAAGAGAAAATTGAGAACCCATTAAATACTTAATCCCCAGAGGAATCTGCACAGAAAAAGGTCTTAATTCTATTTGAAAAAAAAAAAAAAACTAAAATATTGATGAATGATATGACAAAATAATGTAATAACAAAATTAATTGACCGTAACAAAAAGCTCCCGGGAGGAAAACTACATTAAATGTTTTTTTAACAGGGCAGTGAAAATATTGGAAAATAAAAACGATAATAAATAAAATAATATAAAAAAAGAATTCAATGTGTATCGATGGACCCATATGAAATACTTATATCGCTATGTACTTATCAGCCATATCGCCCAGCCCAATATGTAACTGCAACTTCAAAACCTCGGGCCATAACAGGATTGTAACATGGGATGCATATCTTCATTCCTAAATTTGTAGATCCCGAGGAGGCTGCTCAATGGTCCTGGTAATCTAAACCTCAACCAATTCGGTCACAGCCAATGTTCTCCATCCTTGTTAAGAAGTTTTGAAATGATTTAATAGATATACTATTGCAAACTATACCAGAATTTTAGACATTTTAAACTTTTGATCACAATTTTACCTATTTTCTAAAAATCTGAAGAATCCACATGCCAAATCACCTGCTGTAGACACATAGGTTCTGTTCTGACAGATAATTCAGTTACAGGTTGTGTACTTAAAGCCAATAAGAGGGCAATGCAGCAGTCGACAACCTGACGAAAGCTTAAGTCTCCCAATGAGAGAACTGTAGTGGCTGGTAGGTTCTTAGATTGTAACATAGTAAAGACATATACTAGGCATAACTGTATATCATATGATGATGAGGGAAAATATTATTAGCTACGATTTATGTCCAGATATATTAGAAAACTTGTCCAACCAGCACAGGTCTATCTAACTGTAATTTTAACATCTCAAGACACGACAGGATGACCACATGATACGCATACCTCCTTTTCAGAGTCTGTCAAAACTTGAGAAGGCTGCTTCGATGTTCTGGTGGCATCAACCTCAGCCGATTCAGTCATTGTCGGTTGTCCTCCATCCTAATGAACAAGTTGAATATTAATTTAATGAATTAAAAAAAGAAAATGGATCAGAATTTTACACATTTTAGGCTTTGGCCACCCAAAACAAAAACTAACAAGTTCACGAATGAAACAAAACCAATTACTTTAGCGCATGACAATTAATCTTCAGTAGAGATATGTTGTGACTGATATTTCAGTCACAGGTTGTCTTTTGAACGCCACCAGGGGCGCAATGGAGCACAGGACAGCCAAAAGTCTTCTTGTCGGACACCTGTAGTGGCTGGTAGGTTCTAAGATTATAACATAGTAAAGGCACATACAACTCCTAACTGTATTTCATATGATAATGAAGGAAAAGATGATTAGCTATGATTTATGTCAACAATAAAAATGGCTCTACGGGGTCCCCACAAACACAAACCTGACAGTTGGGTGTCAGATGGCCAACATACCTGACACGCAATTCAACTCAACTGGACCCCACAACACAAGAAAAAGCTGAGTGAGCCTCAAACCAGACATACACATTCACTGACAAATATCCTGTGACACCAGATATATTAGAAGTCTTGTCTAATCAGCACACGTCTATCTAACTGCAATTTTAACATCTCGAGACACGACAGGATGAGTACACGATACGCATACCTCCATTTCTGAGTCTGTAAAGCCTGGAGGAGGCTGCTTCGATGTTTTAGTAGCATCATAAATTTATTGAATTAATTATATTTGAGGTTGGATTAGATTTTTACACATTTTAAGCCTTAGCCACCCAAAACAAAACATAAGCTCATGAATGAAATAAAACTAATTAATTTCGCCCATGCCAATTAATCTTCTGTAGACACGTGTTGTGACCAGTGTTGTTTTTGGCAGGCATTTTAGATTTTGTCCAAGTCATTTGGACAAAGTGCTGATTTGTTTACATCACATTTAGTCATCCCAATTCGTTATAGTTTTAGTCCAGTTTTAGTCAACGAAAACTAAAAAAAGGGTTTTAGTCCAGTTTTAATCGACGGAAACGCAAAAAAAGTTTTACCCTAGTTTTCGTCAATTTATTCACAAAGGTTTTAGTCCAAGCGGCACGGTGGCCCAACTGGTTAGCAGGATGGCCTCACAATATTGAGGTCGTAGGTACGATTCTGGCTCCGGCCTTCCTGCGTGGGTTTCCTCTGGGTAATTCGGTTTCCTCCCATATTCTTAAAACATGCATGGCAAGTTGCTTGGACACTCTAATTGCCCCTAGGCATGAGTGTGAGCGTGGATGGTTGTTCGTCTATGTATGCCCTGCGATTGGCTGGACACCAATTCAAGGGTGTACCTCGCCTACTGCCGAAGACAGCTGGGATCGGCTCCAACACCCCCCGCGACCCTAGTGAGGAGAAGCGGTACAGATAACGGATGGATGGATGGATGGGTTTAAGTCCATTTGAGTTAAAACAAGGCATTCAAGGTTTCCACCCAAGACCCACCCCAAGACTTTTGGATGGACTACAAAGGATTCTTCATTACAAACAGAAAAAAGTGGCAACAGTGGAATCAATGCTCACTGCTCCAAAATAAGCAGAGAAGCAAAACATTTTGTTGGGCAACTGTTGTGGCTTTATTTCACTAAAAGCAACATAAAATAATTTATGAACCACATGCTAACAATTTTGTCTCGTCAACGAAAAAAATTCATGTACATCACGTCATGTTTTCGTCATAAAAGAACCTCGTTTAGCTTGTCATCGTCATTAAAAAAGGGGCGTTAACGAAGTATTTTCGTCATAGTCATCAGTGACGAAAACAACACTGGTTGTGACTGATATTTCAGTCCCAGGTTGTCTCCTGAACACCACCAATTGGGCAAGGGGGCGCAGGAAAGCCTGGGGTCTTCTATTTTTACAGTATAGAAAGGCTAAATATCAAATTGAAACAGTGTTTTATATCATGAATATACAGGGTTGGTGCTGGTTCTGGTAGGGAAACCACAACATAAAGATGTCCTTAATTAGTCCCACAATGGGGATATTTGCAATATGGCATATGATGGCCTAACAGGGCCACCGCCCAGAAAAGAGTAACGCAGAACTTTGTAATACTGTCACTCCCTGACCAGTTCGTTGTTCCTGAAGAGCCAAACTTTGACTCAGACCCACAAATTTGAATTACAGATAGTGGACAATGGAGAACTCCCCCAGTCAGTCAGCATGTTCAACTTCCATAGAAACCTCAACATACATTTATTAGATTGCCAAACTAATTGGAAACTACATCACCAGAACACCACAAGTGGGCTCTGTTATTGTACTTAAAGATGCATCTTACAAACCTGTGTTCTCCAAGGCCAGCTGGTCCATAGTCTTAAGTTATTTCTTCGCCAACATCAATGTCTCGGAGCGCAAACAGACAGAGGTGTGGTCTGTCCTCTGTTGTCTTCTTCTTCATTTTACAGTTGGGGTGCATGTGGTCATCATTAACCAGTCTTCCCAGACTGCCATCTTCTTGAGCGGCATCAACACTTAAAATAGATTTAAAAAAAAAAAAACAATTATTCAATCAATGTCAGAAATTAATCTTTGAGACAATCTTGTGTACACAAAACATAAAAATAGGAAATCCACAATTTTTAAATCTTCTAAATCAAATCATACAAGAAATTTCTATTGGAATCAGACCCTATTAACAGCTTGTCTTTGAGACTTCATGGTCTATATTTTCATTTGTACAGATTCAACGCATGAATAAAAGTAATTACCGTATTTTCGCAGTCATAAGCAAACAAAGCGCCCTGTCAGTCGATGCGTCCATTAAATGGACAAAGTACCACTCACGTCCATCAGCCCTTGTCATCAACGAGCTGTTGGAAGTGCATGTTAGCACACCCTGCTGGGCAAAGAGTGAGTTGTCCATGCTTACAATCGACCGTGACAAATACACCATCTGACTATAATGTTTGGGTGATGGTGTTGGAAAAAGCTGGACAAAGGGCAGCTGTCCACAATGTTTTAGTCTGTCTTATCATTTATGTTATTGCAAGCAAGAAACGTCCCAGGTTTAGACAACAGACAAAAAGTCCAAAGCATAACAGCACATCTCTTTAAACAACCATGCAAATCTCTCTAAACAGCTATGGGATTGTGGGTCTCTGCTCCCAGAATGCATTGCTTGAATTAGCTAAGGCTGAGTGGCTTTTGTATTATTTTCATTTTTTTGGGGTATATTGATGGCATGAGAGATACATGTTTGTGTTAATCTTATTTCTATGTTTCATTGTTTGCTTGTATGATGAGTTTTTTATTTTTTTTTGAAACCGTGACTCTAAGGAGTGTGGTGAGCAGCCAAGTCCCTCCCCTGACGTTGCTTTGTAGGCTATTGCCAATGCACCTAATATTGGCCTGAGCCATTGTCAGCTATTGTCAATAGAGACTTGGCGTCTGCTGCAACAATGGGGTGATTGCTCATGTTATTGGGGCATAGTAGGCTGCTATCGGCTGTGTCAGTGTGGGCAGCTCTGCCAAGTTCATGCTATGCTAACAGCAGCTGTGCTATCGTCTTGTCAGGCGGTGCGTCCAGTATATGTTACAAAGACAGAAATAGCGGCCTCAACAGGTGTTGCGCCCTTTGACACGGCGCGTCTTTTGGGTGCGAAAATACGGTATACATTTTTGCTTAGAGAATGATTTTTCCCCTAACACTTATGGGATGAGTATGTGTTGATTTTTTTAAATAAAAACAAAAATAAGATAACATCTCAATCTTTGCCTCACCTCCAAAAAGACAGTGCCTCTTCCATCCATCTTCCTGCGTTGAGATTTATCAGAATCTATCAATTTTCCTCTGTACTCCATAATAAAGAATAAAGTCATCTTTCCTGAAAGGGGCCTTGGTAAATACTCCTCGACCTAGTTAACAGGGAAATCAAGATAGCTTCGTCATATTTTTAAGCACACAAATAAGGAGTCATCATATTCATTTGGGCCACTATACTAATGTAGGGTGGTTTGAAACATTGCTTCTTGTGAGGGATAGAGCAGAGCCCTTCTTTATGATTTTAAAGGAACAGACCAGCCAAAATTCATTTTCCAGCATTGCATTAGCCAGTATGTATTAGGACTGAAAGTACAAATGTCAATGGCACCTGGTTACGTAAAAAAAAAACTTTAAGATTATTTAGTTTCATAACAATGACATACACTGTATACACAGTCATATTGGATCGCGTCACGTGATCTCTGTGACGTATAACGTGCTTTACACTAGACTATCAATATCGGACTTGTTCACCGGTCTATTGTGGTATAAAAATGCCGGAGGGCGTCATCAAGTACAGCCTTAATTTAGATAGAACTCCTACCATCAGGTTTCACGCTCACTGAAATAACTTGAAACTGACAAAAGAAAAGTTCAAGACACTCTTAATGTAAAATAACCACTTAAAAAACGATGTCAGCTTGGTTATCAGAAAACAATAATATATCTTAGCAAAAGCGTTAACATCATACCTTTAAATGAGTTTATATACTTCGCTTCTAACTCTGCAGTCTTGTCCAGACCCTTGACTGCATGTTCAATAGTATCCTGCTTTGGGGACTTCCTGCATCTCAGGGAAGGCATTGTTTATTCTATAAAGAAAAAAGACAGTTTTGTGTTGAGAATTATTAATACTATAGGCTAAATGGAGTTTTAACAATATCAGTGTAAGAAAAATAAATTATAAATTAAAAAAATATCAATCCCTCCATCCCAATTAACGATTTCAACCATAATAGTTTATATTGAAGTTTAAACAACAGACAGACAGATTTATGCAGTGTGACTACAAAAATCTTACCAAAATTGCATTCACAGTAACCTTTGCTTTAAGAATCATGTAATTAACCAGTGAACATCGTGTCTTACACAAAAATTAATGACAGAAATTATCATGGTACTTGCATTCTGTTGTTCTATAACAAAAGTGCAAGCTGTTAGCTCCGCAAAGCTAACGCAACTAGCTAGCGTCCCTCGTGCTCACATTCAATGCAAACCTGACCACCGGATGAAAATACGCGTCGGTTTAGTTCTTTAAATGAGTAAAAGCACCATGACGTTTTATAATTATTCAATGCTTAACTGGAGCTCGTCAATTATGTCGATGTAGGAGCACATGTTTGCTAGGCCAGTGTTGTAGGCCCACATCCATGGTGCTACTTTGTATAGTGTTTTCCACACAACTATCTCTAACCATGAACAAATGCACTCGAGGCATGTTTTGAATAAAAACAAACGAAAAACACTTACCTCTCCGTTTCAACAGCAGTTCGAACTTCGAAGTGGTGATATTCTCCAGCGTTAAGCACCTGCTCGAACTGCGAATAGGTCAAATTCAACAGCGTCTTTTTTCTGTCTTAATAAGGACGCGATGAGAGGAGGAGCGCTTGCCTTTTCGTCAGCACGCCCCGCGCGGGAGGTGCTGCTTTATCACTCTCTATCTGTGCCCGCCCGCCGGCATGTCGATAGAAAAATAATATTCCTTCTAACATTACTTTCATCTTCTTAACGTTTTGTAGTGAATTTAACAGGTTCACCACTTTTTTCAAATACACCAATGGAAAACAGGTCTTAATTGAGGAAACATACAAAGAGCGTCTCACAAACACCTTATGATGAGCAATGTAATTTGATCACGTTTTTTGTCACTGCCTGGACGTCGGTTCACTGGCCTGGTGGCAGTGGCTTGTAGACACTGTCACTGAGTGGGAACGGATCTCAAGGTGGGTCAAACTAACCCAAGCAGTGGATCGGTCCGTTTTTTAAATTTATTAATTTTTTTATTTTATGTATTTATTTATTATTTAATACAAGGGCTTCGGCTCACTACCAGTGGGCGGGACCAAAGAATTTGGGTTTCCTTTGAGCTAGGAGGCAGTCAAAGGCAGTCCAATCCCCGGCAACATAAAGCGCCTAGCTCTGGGGACATGGAATGTCATTTCTCTGGTAGGGAATGAACCCGAGCTGGTGTGTGACTAGACCAGTGGTTCTCAATTATTTCCTGTCATGCCCCCCCTACCAAGAAGAAAACAATTCGCACCCCCCCCCACCACAATTTTTTTTTACATTTCGTACTAATGTACATGTTCTTTGCATATTAATGTTAGATTGTCAATAAAATATCTTACCTTAACAAAGCTAAATTGATAAAAAAAAATATCATTTTGAGAACGACTATTGTGAGGATCTCGAAACTCAGTACTCTGTGGTGCTAATATTGATGAGATGATAAATATGTTGAAGCCACAGAACAAAAAGATTAGATATTGTTTGGAAATTAATGACGTACATAACAAAGGAATATCAGCCTTGATTGGAGTACATTACTGCATTTAAATTTTTAATAAAAACGAAACAATTATTGATGTTATGACCACTATGAAGAATTTAAAAAAACAATATATAGGGATAATTATAGTTTTCATTTTGTTATGTTTAGTCTGTTCATGTTGCATTATTTTTATGACAAAGATGATGGTTAATCGTAGGTTTGTTGCCCAAATGTACCGTTACAACCTGATTAATGTTGAGAATGACGAACTCAAACTGGACACTAAAACGTAAAAACACATGGACTTCTTGCCCCTGTCCACACACGTGCACACACACACACACCATACACGAAGATCCGGGAGGTAAGGACGGCTGTCCTCTCCTACAACGAGGCAAGGGCCTCCACCAAGTCACCCCAGGGACAAGTTTTATTCCCTGATGGTCATCAAATTATGAGGATCTCATTCTACGCCGGAAGGGAGGAGGGGAATTTTTCCCTAATGTGAGGTTTTCGCTCCTCCACTGATGATCACACTGTTGTATGATTTCATTATGATGATCTGTCTTAAAGCCGTAAGGACATGATTTTTAAATCCACAACAGGGGGGAAATGTAAGATGGGCTGAGGATAGGTAATCAGTTTGTGTATTCATAATCATGTTTTTATACACTCATTAATGTTTAACACACACAGAGACACTTACTTGTTATTTTAACACACACACACACAGACACCGTATCCTGAAGATGTGTTTAGTTAAACTGACCTTGGGTTATGATTTTCTGCCTGCTGGAGTCCCTGGTGATTAGTTATTGATGCTTTAGTTAAACTGACCTTTATACCGTGAGTTATTGATGTTTTCTGTCTCTTGGTGATTAGTTGTTGATGCTTTTCTGTCTTCTGGTGATTAGTTATTGATGAGTTAGTTTCAATAAAAAGGCAGAACGGAGGGTGAGAGTCAGAGGGTGTGCGGGATTGAACTGGCAAGACGGCTGTTTCGCCTCCTGGCTCCCTCTCCCATTCTGAATGGCACAAAACGAAAACTTTAGTAAGTTATTTCAGTCTAAAAAAGGCGTCAGGGCATTTTTAAACCGGACAGTAAGTCGTCACTGTCTTGGTTCCTTTTTGTGCCTTGACCCATCCCGGAATTATTGAAAGGATGCAGTCCTATTTACAGGCCCCAGTGACACCCCAGGTTTCTGTTGTTTGTACGAGGGCGCTTAATAGGTACTGCTATTCACAATCGTCTTAGGCTGTTTCTTTGCAGAAGTTTATGGACAATGTGTAGTGCTGTAGGATGCAGTCTAGAGCATTCTTGACATTGAAGCTTTTGTTTCCAGCAACTGCTAATGCGACCGTGCATCAAACATGCAAAACACAGACCCTTGCTCCTCAAGAAGTCAATCTTATCCTTGTGATGCTTTCTCCTAAATTCCTTACAAATTGTGAGACTGTTGCTCTCCATTACAATTAGCACATGGTTAGGCAATAGCATCCACTGAAACAGGTTCTGCCTTTGGCGTGGTGGTTTTGTTGTTTTCCATCTTGGCGGGCACAATGACTGTTGTGAAGACTTTCTTTGATTTTGGTGTTTCTGTGTGTTGTGATTTTGTTTTCTGTTTTATAGAATCTTTCGTGCTTGTCAACAAAGTCAACAAAATCCTTAAACTTCACTCTTCTATTTGTTCTTTCTTGGAGATTGCAGGCAAATTTTCTCCAAGATTCTATAAGTCTGTATGGAAGTTTGTTTGCCAATGCCTTTATATTAGCCATGTTGTCCAAGTCCTCCATGTAATTAACATCTGCCATTATGTTCAAACAGCCCATAAGGAATAATGTGAAAGACTGAAGTGCAACACCATCTTCAGACTTGATTGTTGGCCAATCCATGGCTTCCTTTAAATATGCTTCTGCTATCATGAAGTCATCACCATAAAACTCCTTCAAGATTTGTTTTGCTTTGGTATATCCTGTCAGAGGTTCCATATGGATGCAGCTCTTCACCAACTCATGTGGTTGTTCACTAGTATACTGCAGCTAAAATTGAAGATGATCACGGTTATCACTTGTACGGCCTTCAATCCCATGTTCAATGGCACCTATACAGGTTTTATAATGCAGAGGGTCGCCTTTAAACGTAGGAATGGAAAGTTCGGGAAGTAGCGATGCTTTTTGACTCTTTGCTAAGTATTCTGCGACACTGGCTTGCTGTGAGATTGCTTGGCAAAGGCCATCAAGCACATGTCCCTGTTGTTCTCTACTTTCTGTCTGATGTGGAAATCTAGCCATTGGAATAGTCGAAGTGGGAGCATTTCAGGTCAACACTGCTTGTTGCTCTGATAGGCTGTGATGGTAATTGAATGTTTTTCCTTGTTTAAATTGTAACACACTCATCAGGAATGTGGATACCATCCTCCTGGGTATTTTCATATCTTCTCAAGACATCCAATTTAGCATCAGACTCAGGGAGTGCCGTTTGCATTGCATGCATTTGCTTCTTTGCCTTAATTGCAGCTTCTTCTTGCTCAAGTGCCAACCTTTGTTGTAAATCAGCAGCCTTTGCCTTTAAACATGCTCGTTCCATTTGAGCCTTTAATTTAATTGAAGACGTTGACAGAAGTGAGCTTCTGTCTGTTAGATTCTTTACTTCTACTTCTATGGGTGTAGTTAGTTGATGCAGATCTACTATCATCAGGTGATATTTGTTTATTGCATCCTTCCTCTGCACGTTTCAAAACGTCCTTCTTCCATTGCTCACATTTCCATTAATTACATTTTTTGGATCAAACCAGTTATTTTGGTCATCGGAAAAATCCTCTTCAGTCTTTAAATTTTGCACACCGGAATTGAGGTCCACAAATTCTTGCTCCATGCCGCTAAAGCAAACACGAAGCTCAGTTTTTTACAGCGTCAACATTTGCATCATCCTCCATCAATTGTTCAATTTGACGTTGCATGGAGGTCAATTGAGCAAATTTGCACCTGCGTGCCTGCATCCGTTTAGGCTTGTGATCTTCTACAGCTTTTCTCCGTCATTTTTAATGTCCGCTTTCCACTGTCTTGTTCCTCCATGTCAATCCACAATCAAGCAAACAAAAACGTCAAACTGACTGTAGCGTCTCAATTTGTAGGTCAGCTGAATGACGATCAAAGTTTTAAGCAGTTTACTCACGCACCTGTTACGTGCACGTCCTTGTTAACTCGCGATGCTTGTCAAGTATGGACGCATGCTAACAGCTAGCAGCTCATTGTCCCGACTGGAAAGTTGCTCCTTAGCTGTGATGTGCCTAGGGTTACACTATCTATCATTAACAAACACAGCCAGCCCTCCTCTTTCCTCTTTCCAGTGTCCTGTCCGCAAGTAGTATTTGGAAGCCGTCAAATTCCACGACGGTGTCCGGCGTTAGGTCTGTTAGCCATGAATCCGTGAACATCAGCAAGCTAGCTCATTGGAAGTTCCTCTCGTGCCGCGTCCATTTTCTTGGGAAGGTATCTAACATTTCCCATAAAAACGGACAGGAGGACGGGGTGGTCACGCCTCCTCTTTGCCTGGCGTTTCGCCCCCGCGCGACATCCCCCGTCTCTTCCTCCTCAACTCGTGGGGGATATCGGGTCTCGCTCCGGGAGTCGGCACGGGGTTAGCACGAAGTGCTAACAGCTGATCTCTTGTGTAAACGATTGATCCGTAGCTCCCAGTGACATCTCCGGACACGATCACGCAAAAAACAGCCCCCAGCAGCAATAAAACCACCGCAATTTGGATGTCCATTGCTGCGATGAGGTAAAATAAATAAAACTGGGTAAAGGAAAAAACACGCGAAAAAGGCTCAAATAGTGAGCCGTGCTGCTTTAGCAGGTAGCCACTCGCGTGGTGACGGAACCGTAAAAACAAATGTGGTCCCATCAAAATCTGATGGGATATTTAAAAATAAAAGCGTGAAAATTTGCTTATTTGTCTGTCGTCACCAATGATTAAAAAAATTAAAATCATTACAAAATCCTCAAGCTATCGTGATACCAGACAAGTTCTGCGGGACACCAGACCACCCCAGTTGTCCACAAAAAGTGGTCACTTCAAAATTTGATGTGGCATTTAAAAATAAAAAAATCACCTGAAATATGCACTGTGATCAACACTGATTTAAAAGAAAAATCTTTAAAAAATATCCTCAAACTATCGTGATACCAAACCAGGATTGGGGATACTAGACCACACCAGCTGTCCACCAAAAGTGGTCACATCAAAATGTGATGTGGCACTTCAAAATAAAAGTAGCCTGAAATTCGCTTATTTCACGGTCATCACCACTGAGTTAAAAAAAAAATAGCTCGAGCTATCGTGATACCAGACCAGTTTTGTGGGACACGAGACTACCCCAGCTGTCCATAAAAAGTGGTCCCATCGAAATCTAATTTGTAATTTCAAACTAAAAGTTGCCTGAAATCTGCACATTTCACTGTCATCATGCCTGACTTTAAAATTTCATTAAAAAATATCCTCTAGCTATGGTAATACCAAACCAGGTTTGGAGGACACAAGACAACACAGCTTTCCACCAAAAGTAGTCCCATCAAAATGTAAGGAGGCATTTTAAAATAAAAGAGCTGGAGCTGTCGTAATACCAGACTAGTTTTGTTGGACACTAGACGACCCCAGCTGTTCATCAAAAATGGTCCCATCAAAATCTGATGTGTAATTTCACAATAAAAAAAAAACCACCTGAAATATGCACATTTCATTGTCATCAACACTGATTTTAAAATAATCATTTCAAAATACCCTCGAGCTATCGTGATATCAGACCCATTTTGGGGAACACTAGACAACCCCAGTTGTCCATCAAATGCGGTCCCACCAAAATGTGATACGGCATTTCAAAATAAAAGTAGCCTTAAATCAGCATACATCACTGTTATCAGGCCTGACTAAAATATCATGACAAAATATCCTCCAGCTATCATGATACCAGACAAGACATATTTCACTGTCATCACCATTGATTTAAAAAAATTAATTAAAAACTAGAGCTGCGAGCAGCTATAAAGGGCCCTCGCCACCCGGACAACGTTGGGGTACTGGCACGTTGGAAATGTGAAATATTTCCGAGAAATAACGTGAGGAATCTTCAAGAGGAATTTGCTTGTAGTTAAAGTTAGAGCAGCTTTTGTTTTCAAAGCCTCGTCAATGTTTGAAGTAAATTTGTTGGCAGGCACTACAGGTGCATCAAATCAAAGACCAATAGACTGAAAAACATTTTCTTTCCGAGAGCCATCACCATTCTGAACTCTCACACACATGCACACACACACGACCACCCTTACCTTGCTGAACAGCGACGTATTGTGTTGTATTTCTCCAATTTCATACTATTTTCCATCACAATATTTATTCTCTTATTTATCTAATTTATATATTTGATTAAATTATTGTTGTATTGCACTGGAGAGGGGAGCTCCCTAATCTTGTTGCACACTGTACAATGACAATAAAAGGATTTCGGATTCTGATAAATTTAGAATGGCCGACTTCCTGTTCAATTTAGCATACGGCTCCATGAGACTTTTTATTAGGTCTTGGCTTTGTACACATCAAATTTTCAGTTTGGTGAAACAGAGATATGGGGCTGTTTTTTTTTGTTGTTTTTTTTTCTAGGGGGCGATAGCGAGCCATTTTTAAACAACTGTACGACAAAATAATAAAATATTGTGAATATTGAATCAACTCCCGGTTGAGTGGACGCTGGCACGTTTGGCTGCCACTGCTCACCGGTAACTCTCAGAAATTTTTTGGATCCGCTTGTTGTACCTGCTTTAGCAGTTTACAATCCCTCCAGTTACAGTGATTTTATTTATTATTATCTGTATGTTGAGCGATCCCGATTCTCATGAATGCCACCCACCGATTGCATAGTCGCTGACGCGTCTACTGTGGCTAAAGTTTAGCTTACCTATCAAAGTTAGCACCTGTCTGCCATGTGGACCCGCAGGCCAGTCTGCTTCTCGCACTTCTGCCTGTTCCTGTCATGTCATCAACCTGTGTTAGGACAACTTCAATCCACTGCCGCTGAACTCCGCTGGATTTACCGACACATGCCCGAGGGAAACGCACCACCACCACTGCTCCTCCTCCCGAACATCGCTCGTCGACCCTTGAAGGATTGTATGGCAATTACCGGCATTTTAAACATTTATGGGACAGAATGTCAATTATTTAATTTAGCAGGTTTATATTTACTGAATATGCTATGATCGCAAAATTCCGGACGAACTCGCGAGGCTGCCCGGCTCACCGTGGCTTGTCATCGGGACCGGGAGGCGGCGCAGGCGACGCAGAGAGAGGAAGCAGAAGCGGGGCTGCAGGTCCGGTGTCTTGCAACGGCTGCGACGGCAGCCCCATAGGCAACCACTGCCGAGTCTGTACCTCACCAACGCCAGATCCGTGGTCCACAAAATCGACGACCTGGGATTACAAATCCTGGGAAACCGCTATGTGCGAGACAGCAGTGTGATCGTCGTCACGGAATCCTGGCTGCACGCAGACGTCCCCGATGCTAGCATCCAGCTGGCCGGGCGCTCGCTACATCGCGCGGATCGGACAAGGGACACCGGTAAGAGACGGGGCGGGGTGGCTCTGTGTTTACGTGCATGAGAACTGGTGCGGCGATAGCACGATCGTCGAGAAGCACTCTTCCCCCGACATCGAGTTCATGTCCGTTAAATGCCGGCCTTATTTTCTCCCGAGGGAGCTAACGGTCGTGATTGTCACAGCTGTTTACATCCCTCCCGACGCTAGCACTAGCACGGCGCTCTCGCTACTCGCGTGCGTCATCAATAAACATCAGCGGGCCCACCCTGATGGCGTTCACGTAGTAGCGGGAGACTTTAATAAGGCCAATTTAAAGACTGTACTCCCAGAGTTTCACCAGCATGTCAAGTGCCCAACGAGGGGAGACAACACTCTCGACCATGTGTACTCGAACATCAAGCACGCATACAGGGCCCTCCCACTCGCCCCCCTCGGCCAGTCAGACCACCTGTCCTTGCAGCTCGCACCTGCATACATCCCTCTCAGGCGCAGATTCAGGCCCACCACAAAGACTGTGAAAACCTGGCGTGACGGCGCCATGAGTGAATTACAGGACTGCTTTCAAGACACAAACTGGGGCCTCTTTGATCATCAGGACCTTGATGTCTACACACATTGTGTAGTGGACTACATCAAGTTCTGCATGGAAACTGTGTCCCTACACAGGACTATACGGACCTTCCCAAATGCGAAGCCCTGGATGTCCAGCAGGGTTCGCTCTCTCCTCAAGGCCCGTGACGCTGCCTTCAGGTCAGGCGACAAAGCCCAGTACAGGGTGGCTCGTGCTGACCTGAGCAAAGGCATCAAGCTAGCCAAGGCAACCTACAAGGGGAGGCTGGAGGCCCACCTTGCCAGTAACAGACCACGGGAGGTGTGGCAGGGTCTACGGAGCATCACCAACTTCCGTGGCAGCAGCACGACCTCTGCAGACCCGAGTGCATCGCTGGCAGAGGAGCTTAACTGCTTCTTTGCTCGCTTTGACTCGCCCCAACCGTCACACCCCCGCACTTCATGCTCCAACTCCCCCACACTCACCGTAGAGGAACACGATGTGAGGCGCGCGCTCCTGGCTGTTAACCCCAGGAAAGCTACTGGACCCGACGGAATACCAGGCAAGGTCCTCAAAACATGTGCCCACCAACTGTCACATGTATTCTGCAGGATCTTCAACCGCTCCCTGGCTCAAGCAGTCATCCCCTCCTGCTTGAAAACTTCCACCATTATTCCTGTCCCCAAAAAGTCACCAGCCGTCCACCTGAATGACTACCGTCCTGTTGCTCTCACACCAGTCATCATGAAGTGCTTCGAGAGGCTGGTTCTCCAGCACATCAGGGACTGCCTTCCTCCCACTCTGGACCCCTACCAGTTTGCATACTGGGCTAACAGATCCACTGAGGACGCCATCAACACTGCTCTGCATGTTGTGCTGGGCCACCTGGAACAACAGCAGAGCTATGCAAGGATGCTCTTTGTGGACTACAGCTTGGCATTCAACACAATCATCCCAGACATCCACGTCGCCAAACTTGACATTCTCGGCCTCCCTGCCCTCACACGCATCTGGATTAAGGACTTTCTGACCAACAGACCCCAGACTGTGTTGCTCGGCCCCTACACGTCCTCCACCTGCATGCTGAGCACCGGTTCCCCTCAAGGATGCGTGCTGAGCCCTCTCCTATACGCCCTCTACACCTACGACTGCAGCCCGGCCCATGGCAACAACACCATCGTCAAGTTTGCTGACGACGCGACAGTGGTCGGTCTGATCTCGGAAGGTGACGAGACAGCCTACAGAGAGGAGGTAAAGAGACTGACAGCTTGGTGCAAGGACAACAGACTGCACCTTAACACTGCAAAAACAAAGGAGATTGTCGTCGACTTCAGGAGGAACAAGACGGTGCCGCCCCCCCTCTGCATCGAAGGCGTGTGTGTGGAGAGGGTCTACACGTTCAAGTTCCTGGGAGTACAGATCTCCGACGACCTTTCTTGGACTCACAACACCACAGCAGTGGTAAAGAAGGTCCACCAGCGTCTGCACTTCCTGAGAGTCCTCAGGAAATTCAACCTGGACAGGAAGCTGCTGCTAGCCTTCTACCACTCGTCCATTGAGAGCCTGTTGACGTACTGTGTCTCCACCTGGTACAGCGGCTGCACTGAGGCCGACAGAGTGAGGCTCCAGAGGACAGTAAAAACAGCGCAAAGGATTATTGGCTGCCCTCTCCCCTCACTGTCGGACATCTACACCGCCCGGTGCCTCAGAAGGGCTCTCAACATCGTCAAAGACAATACCCACCCAAACTCACACCAGTTCGACCTGTTGCCCTCTGGCAGGCGCTACAGATGCATCAAATCGAGGACCAATAGACTGAGAAACAGTTGCTTTCCGAGAGCCATCTCCATTCTGAACTCTCACACACACACGAGAACACCCTTACCTTGCAGAACAGCATCGTGATGTGTTTTTATATACCCTATTCTGTACTAAATTCCATTGCACTCTCTTATTTATTAATCTAATTTATATATTTGTCTGTCTTATTGTTGTATTGCACTGGAGAGGGGAGCCTTCTAATCTCGTTGCACACTTGAGTACAATGACAATAAAGGGATTTCTAATTCTAATTCTAATTCTACTACGCATAGGAATGACTGATTGTAGTCATGGTCTTTACTGATTTATGATATTATTTTCACATGCTAAAGTTATATTACTTAGTTTATAAATGTGTGAACATAGTATTTTCATGACCTACACTCACATTCACATCATACATATTCAGTCTGCACATTACAAACTGATGACAAGCCAGACAGCACTTCATGGACAAATATGACAAAGCACATTCTCCACATAGGACATAGAGATGCAAACATACCAAATTGGGCACTGGATTTAGTTTTAAAATCGCTGCATTGGCTCCCCGTGTGTTTCAGGATTGATTTTAAGGTTCTTCAATTAGTTTTTAAATGCCTTAACGGTCTTGGGCCATCCTCGCGGACCCTGAGGTCCTCTGGCACCGGCCTGTTAATTATTCCTCGGGTGAGGACTGGAACACATGGCGAGGCTGCATTCAGCCATTCTGGTCCTCGTCTATGGAATAGCCTGCCGGAGGACATCAGGTCCGCAGAGACTGTTGATATTTTTAAAAGGAGGCTCAAGACCAGACCTGGGCATTGCACGGCCCGCGGGCCACATCCGGCCCGCCGGGTGGCACTGACTGGCCCGTTTGACAGACCTGGGCATTGTATGGCCCGGGCCACATACCTTTGGTTGACTCTGACCGCGAGTGTAAGGTTAATTGGAAATTTCAAAATAAACATACTTTTTAATTTCACCTCATTCATGGGCGAAAGCTGCACTGCTTTTATTCTGAAATTGTTTTTTTTTTTTATTCCCGCACAATGTGCGTCGCACATAATGACGTAATGCGTTTATCAAGACATGCGCGCGATTGAATCACAACAAGACAACGTTCGTCCTCAAAAATGTCCGCTCAGGCTACAAAAAGAAAGGTAGATGCCGAATGTAGAATTTTCAACAAAAATTGGACAGCGAAGTATTTATTTACTGAAGTTAGAGGTAAAGCTGTGTGTTTAGTTTGCGGGGAGCAGATCGCCGTGTTGAAGGACTACAATTTGAGTCGGCATTACCAGACGAAACATGCAGAGAAATATAAAAACGGCACCAGATAACAATGAACTGGGACACTTTTTCTCAAAATCACAGTTCAGTGACAGTCAATATGTTGTATCATGCTTAATGTTTGGTGCAAAAAGACAATATTGTGATGTCTTTAAAATGCTCAGAACCTTTACACAACTATCCAACAGTATATGGAACTCAAAATGTGTTTTGAAGTGAATGTGACAGAATATGTTTACTAATATGAGTCACAAATAGTAAAAAATGTTAATATTTTGTCTACCATTGTGTTGAGAAATTTGAATGAATACATTTTTGTAAGGCAACCTCATTTTTTCAGTTTATTTGGTATTTAGTTTCATTGCTTAACTTTAATGCCAGCTTGTCAAAACAGTGCTATTTACTGCTTTTTAAAAAAGAAATACAATTAATATTATGCAGAATTGAGTTCAGCCTTTTGGCCCGGCCCTCCACAATATTTAATGTTTCTTATGTGGCCCCATGGAAAAAATAATTGCCCACCCCTGCTCAAGACTCACCTTTTTTGTTTGGCTTTTAAATAATTTATCTTAGTCTTTTAATTCAGGATTGTCATTTTATATATTATCATTGTCTTTAATTTTTTTTAGCTTCTTTGTCTTTTAGTATCATCATTTTTCTTATATATTTTAGCTGCGTCGTTTTATATTATTGTCTTTTAATTTTTAGCTTCTTCTCTGTCTTTTAGTATCATAATTTTTCTTATATATTTTAGCTTCGTCTTTTTATATTATTGTCCTTTAATTTTTAGCTTCTTTTTTGTTTAGCATTATCATTTTCTTTTATATATTTTAGCTCCAGTGTTTCCTCAAGGGGGGCCTCCGCGCTGGGAGGTGTGGCTGGCCTTCTCACAGGGGGCTTCATCCCGGAGGCTCCTTAGGCCCGGCGGACCGGGGCCCTCTGCACTATGTGTAGGGTCTACCCCGGTCAGTCTGGGCTAGGGGTCTGTGTGTTGGCGCAGCTCCCTGTGGGCGTGAGCCGTCATCCCTCTCAGCGCGGATGACCTACCCTGGGTACATTTTCTCATATGGTTTCTCTGTGCCTTACCCTGTCTTTCTACTAAGATGGTTTATTAAGTTGTGTGAATGCGAGTGTTCTGTGTGTGTGCGAGTTCAGGCGTGTATGTGGATGTGTCTTGTGTTTATGTTGAGTGGGTGGAATGGGTTTTAGTTTTTCGTTGTAATTTGGATGTTTTTATTGTACAGCACTTTGAGCCGCATTTTATGTATGAAAAGTGCTCTTATAAATAAAATTTGATTGATTGATTGGAGGGTTCAAGGGGACGCCATTGCAAAAACACATTCTGAAAGACATAATTTGATTTTGGAGCACACATACATGCACACTGACAAGATTACAGGGGAATACCAGCAGGAGAGACGGAGAGACTGCCCGCCGGAGAAGGCCAGCCGTGGAATACCAGTCTTGGGGACCAGCTGGGAATCAACCATCCAGACAATGATTAATCTGGAGAGGACCTTCCCTTGGACGTAGACCCGTGCCGGGGGAAGAATGTGAGGCTGGGCTGAGATAACGCACGACTCTTTTCGACTGTGCTTGCCCAAGTACATTTTCTCATGAGATTAAGAAAAAGCCGCTCAGTACTATTTCCTGAACCTCCGCCCTATTTCCTACCTACCATTCATTTCAAAAGTCCTAGATAATGTAGTCGCCACTCAACTCCACTCTCATCTCACCTGCAATAACCCTTTCAGTCCGGTTTCCGTGCACTTCACAGCACTGAATCAACTCTACTCAAGGTCACCTCTGCTCTCCTCATTGCAGCTGACTCAGATTCATTCTCCATTGTCATCCTTCTTAACCTGACTGCGGCCTTTGACACCATCTCACACACCATCCTTCTCAAAAGACTTTCTTCCATCGGCATCACCCACACCGCCCTCAACTGGTTCCATTCATACTTCAAAGACCGCACTCAGTTCATCCAGCTTAAATATTTCTCATCAAAGTCCCTCCCAGTCACCTCAGGTTTGCCCCAAGGCTCGGTCCTGGCCCCCCTATTATTTATCATATACCTCCTTCCCCTTGGCAGCATTTTCCGAAAATTCAATATCGCTTTCCATTGCTTCGCGGATGACACCCAGCTCTAGTTCTCCTGCAAACCCAGCATATCACTCCCTCCCACCTCCGTCACCTCCTGTCTATCTGAAATCAATGACTGGTTTTCTAATAATTTCATGAGGCTTAACAGCGACAAAACAGAAGTTATTCTTTTCAGTACAAAATCAATACAATCCAAAGTTGGCAGTTTTCCCATTCCTGTTGGCCCCTCCATTGTTTTCCCATCCCCTCAGGTCAAGAGTCTGGGTGTCATCCTTGACAGCACTCTATCTTTCCATAAGCATAATAACACAACCCGGTCAGCCTACTTCCATCTGCACAATATCAGTCAACACCGCCCCTCCCTTTTTCCCTCATCCACTTCTATTCTGGTCCAAGTCGAGTCAAGTCAATTTTATGTGTATAGCCCTTAATCACAGACAGTCTCAAAGGGCTTTACATAACCACAATCAACATCCACTGATCTTAACCCCCAGGAGGGCAAGGAAAAACTCAAAACCCCATTGGGGGAAAAGTGAGAAAACTTGAGAAGGGACCACAGATGGGGGGGAAACCCCCTTCCAGGATGACCAGGCTGCTTTGGATGCCAAGTGGGCAACATTTGACACATACAATGATGCTATACAATGTTAGATGAGATAATGTGAGAGTCAATTAAATGAAGTGCTGCAGGAAGATGACTTTAGTGGAGTGGGTCCTCATCCAGGACCGTAATCGCCATGGCAGCATATCCGAGGTTGAGCCTTTGATCTTGAAATAGTCAGTTTGGGGTAAATTCAGAACAGCCACTTCCAAGTGAATCACCATCACCTAATTCCCAAGCCGTGGAATTGGGAACAGAAAAAAAAGAACAGAAATAGTAAACAGGCCAACAAGTAGTTCAACGAAGTGCTGAAATATAGGGAAATCAGAAGAGGTGCTGCATGAAGACGACTTCGGCAGAGAAGGTCCCTCCCCGGTTGGTCAGTGCCGTAATCTTCATAGCAGGTCACCATCACCTAATTCCCAAGCAGGGGAAGAGGGGGCAGAAAAGAGGAGAAGCGGCAGTAAACAGGCCAACAAATAATTAAATTAGATGCTAAAGTATATAAATAAATGTCGCGCTGCAGGAAGACGACATCACTGGAACAGGTGCATGCCCAGTTTGTCAATGCCTTAAATTTCCTAGTGGGTCACCGTCACCTAATCCCCCAGCCGGGGAAAAGGGGGCAGAAAAGAGAAGATAAGAGAAAAAGCGGCAGTAAATAGGCCAACAAATAGTTCAACTAAATGCACAAGAGTATAAATGCGTCTTTAATAGTGTTTTGAACATTTCTACTGAGGTGGCGCCTCTAATACCTGAGGGTAGTACATTCCAAAGCATTGGTGCCCGAATAGAGAACGCTCTAGAACCTGTGGACTTCTTTTTGGCTCGCGGGATCACTAAAAGACCAGCATTTTGTGAGCGAAGGTTTCGGGACGGAACATATGGTACCACGAGGTCAACGAGATAGGAAGGTGCTAAGCCATGCAATATTTTATAGGCAAGTAGCAGAACTTTAAAATCACATCTCAAGTGGACCGGAAGCCAATTCAAATTGGCAAGTATCGGGGTAATATGATCAAACTTTCTCGTTCTAGTCAAGAGTCTAGCTGCTGCATTTTGAACTAACTTTTAATACTAGACATGGGGAGACCCGAGAGCAAAACGTTACAATAGTCGAGGCGAGACGTAACAAACGCATGGATTAAGATTTTTGCATCACAAGTTGATAGAATTGGGCGAATTTTAGCAATGTTACGCAGATGAACAAATGCAGTTCTAGTAATATTTTTAATGTGCATTTGAAACGACATAGTTGTGTCAAATATAAGACCGAGATTTTTTGTTGAATCCTTTTGGGCAATTTATCGATACTCATAGTGGTGTCTTTGAAAAAGGTACAGATGACGCGCTGGTCCAATGATCAGCATCTCGGTTTTATCTGAGTTAAGACGCAAAAAATTGAAAGACATTCATAGTTTAATTTCGGCAAGGCATGCCTCTAATTTATAGCAATCACACGGATTCGTTATATCCAACGGCATGTATAATTGCGTATCATCAGCATAACAATGAAAACTAATGTGATATTTCCGTATAATATCACCAAGCGGTAGCATCTAGTACCAATCCCTGCGGAACTCCGCGTGTGATCTTACAAAGATCAGAAGACGCATTGCCATGAATTACACGGTGCGTCGTCTCCGACAGATACGAATTAATCCAAGAAAGCGCTGAACCTGAAATGCCAACACAAGTTTCAAGGCGTTTTAATAATGTTATGATCAAGTGTCAAAAGCGGCGCCAAGATCGAGTAAGAGTAATACAGTGAACCCTCGGTTATCGCGGTTAATGGGGACCTCGTAGCGGTCGCTGCTCGGGCCCTAATAATAATAGTGCCCAGTTGCTGTTCGGCGGCTTGCTCCATCCTTCCGAGAGGGGTGTGTTTGCCACGGAAAACCCTCTTTCCAACTGTGGTCTTTTGTTGGTACATTGGAGTGTACGTGGTGGAGATCCTCTCCAAGGGACTTGCGTCGCTCAGCCTTCAGCAGGGACCGGAGAAGCTTGCACTGCGACTGATGGTTCCAGCCGCCACGCCCCTCGACCTTTGCTGCCGTCGGGGTCACTGCAATCACCTGATGAGGGCCGTCCCAGCGTTCACTGTCCCAACGAGGTCGTTTCAGCACCTTGAGGAAGAGTTGGTCTCCCACATGGACGTGGTTTATCTGTGGATCAAAACACACTGGCCAGTAATTGTGGTCAAACATGTCTTTCATGTGGACTGGGACAGATGTGCCAGTTGCTGGTGGTTCTGATGAACCTGAGAGTCTATGTGTGAGGCCATATAGGATAAAAAGGGGATAGTGTCCTTCCTTCGGCTGGCACTATCCTCATTGCTGTGATTGAAACACAGTCTGGCCATTGTCTCTTTTTTTTTTCTCTTTGTCTTGATAAGTCAGTTCCATTCGTGCGTTCCACAAGTCCTGCAGACTGTATGCAAAATGACGCTTTGAGTCAATTTTGCAACAACTGTCCCACTTGTTACAAACATTATTCACAAAATGCATCATTTTCACTTTAAATCACTCTTGAAATTCCAAATGTCAGGATAATTCGATTACACAACACTTTTTCCAACTGTTTTAACATCATCATGTGTTGTTGGAAACAACGTAATCCATTTTGAAAACACATTAATTATAACCAAACAATATTGCAACCCAAACAACTAACACTTTGTCTAAAAAAAAGTTTTTTGTTGAAAAGTCTATATGTGGGAACAATTTCATATCATACTTCCCCCTGTTGACACACATGTGTCACTCATGTTACTCCTCTACTCCTCAGCAATGTTTGCACCTTTTTTCTCCCAATGTGTGCATTCAATTAGTGGTGTATTTTTCCCTGGCGTGAGATCAAATTGTCAAGTTGATTTGCTGCGTGTGTGTGTGTGTGTGTGTGTGCATTACCCCTTGCTGCATTGTCAGCGAGGCAGTATTCAATTGTAATCGTTTCATTTTCTGTTCAGAAAATTTTGCATTTACAAATACTTATTTAGACGTGCTTTATGCACAACTTTTCTTTCATCTTTTGTGATTTTTTAAAACGCCGTTTGCCCAATGTCGACAGAACACATAAACATATATCTTGGCAGTCAGTCCAAATTGTAAAATGTTTTTTTAGAAAACATCTTACAATTCTGGATCAGCACAGAAGTTTCTGCTGCTTGTCCTGCACATACAGATTTTAATATCCATTGAAACAAAATGCTTTGTTAAAAAAAAAATTCCCACCCCTTTGCGGCCGTCAAAAAACTGTCTCTCCAGTCGGGAGAAAGGTGTCCAAGAGGTCAGGTCGCTGTTTGGTGGTAATTTGGACTCGGCTTCCACAGTCGTGTGGTGTGCCTTCTACTGGTGCGGGAAAAAGTGACGCTGGGCTGAGCGCACCTTATCAGTGTAATGTGACAATTAGGTCGCCGTGCAATGTGAATGTGGTGGGTGAAGGCTGCTTGATCCAATTGTTGTGACTAATATGCAAGTGATTTCATGAGCCCTGCGCGTCTGCAGCCACACAAGGTCATGAAACCATTTTTTGCAGTCACTGTTTGCTCAAATGGCTCATAGTAATTTGGTAGTGCTAATACATCTTAATCAATGAGTTCACACTTGACAAGTTCAAAAGCTTGTCAACCTCAAGTGTTCAAACATTTTTTTTTTCCTCAAATGTCATTGGCTTGTCATAAATGATGTCCAGCAATAGTCGTGTGATTTCTAAGTACTTTGCAATCCATGCCTGGCAATAATTGCGTACACCTATAAGGGACATCATTTACTTCTTTGTTATTGGTTTTAGGGCTCGGGCAACGCCTTCTTTTTGCTTGTCACCAAAAATGCGCCCCTTTTCAGTCAAAATGCGGCCTAAATATGTGACTTCCTTTTTTAACAGCTGCATCTCATCGGTTCAGTTTGATGACGCATTAAGTAATTCTCGAGGTCAAACATATGTTTAATATCTTCCTCAATGTCCTCACTGTTGTCACTGTCAGAGGGGGAATCCAGAGGTTTGGACATCAACTCGCAGTCCGAAGCCCCACTGGGGTCCCGGCCTAGTCATTCATTTTCCCAATCGTACACTTCCTTAAAACAAGTTCTCAAACCCTTCATTCATTATGTAAATTACTCGTCTTCTCCTTGGCCGCCCTCGTGTGCAAGCCTATCCTAGACGCTCACAGCAGAAAAAGAAGGGAGGGGGGGGGCCTCACTGTTCATACGCCAATCACGCGGTCCCCAGGCAACCAAGCTGCCAGGGGTTACGCCCCCTACCAAAGGCTCCAGTTTACTGGCCACTCCTCCCTGCCAATTTACGAGCAGGCAATCTCAAGCCAATGGCAACAGCTCCTTCCCCCTAAACTTTCCGCTCGTTCCAATTCACTTACGCTTTCCTTCTGGCATCTGCCCAACCTACTTTACCTCTCAGTCATCTCCAACCCCCTCTTAACTTTCCGCACATCCTATTTCACTTACGCTTTTCCTTCTCAACCTACCTTGCCTCTCAGTTAGAGAACCAAATTCTGCCCCCGCACCTCAGGTTTGACACCACTTAAAATTCAAAATCAGGAAACACCTATGCTTTTGCAAAGATTCCTCATGTTCACTTTCAAAACCTTCATTCCATCTTTCATAACACCTACTTCTCTCTTTCAATTCATGCAACCAACTCAGTGTCTTACATCCCTCAACCACATAGGTTCTCATTCTGTTACTCTATACAGTTTTCCACTTGCAAATCTGCCTATGACACCTTTCTCACTTGCCCTATCATTTGGACTTCATCAATCCTTTCTATGGAACATTAATTGTTCCTTTCCCTTTTCTACACATTCTTTTTCTTTCTTTACACATTCCTTTTCTTTTCTTATTAACTTCCAATCTCTACACTGCAAAGTTTCCCTGGACTTTACTATACTACCCAATACCCCAATTTTAGAAAATTGGACCAGTTTGTCAACACCTAGGGTGTTCTAAAAACTGGTTTCTCATCAGTAGGACAGCAACTCAATTTTCCTGTTGTGGCAATTCTCACTTCAACTTTTTCAGGTGGAGATTTCTTGTCTATTACATCCACAACAGTCTGCTGTTTATAATCCTACTGTATTACATGGGATAAAATACCAAGTGGTATTAGTAATCCCCAATCGCACACACTCCAGCTCACTGACTCAACCCCCACCCTTTCTCTTCTTTGTTCTCACACACACACATAGTCAGACTCAGACATATACACGGGCCCACAAAACAACACACACAGTTCTCAACATTGAACAGCTACAAACGAGAAGCTAATCAATATTTTTCAATTTCAACTAACCTACATTTTTCCTTTATTTCAAATTCGGAAAGTTGACAGTTAACTTCCTTCATCAATTCTGCCGCCATTTCTGACAGTCTTAATTGTTATGGTGTCTAGTTATGGTTCCTCAGTGTTGAGAAAAATTCAAATTGCCTGACTTTGGGTTGAATACCAAGCTTCTACTCCCAATTTGGAGCGGGTATTCCTGGGTGTTTTTACTCACAACCCTCGGTCAGTTTTAGATTTCTCAAACGTTGGACATTCATACAATACACATACACACTCACAGATTGATCAGTTCTGTGTCTGTGAAAATAGATAAACTATTTTCGTCTTCTATAAATAACAAACGTTGTACTATCACTTCCAAATATAGTAATAATTACATCTGTACTCTACCAGAAATAAGGACCCCTAAATCTGTCTTCCAGAAAAAACAACAGTTAATTCTGTACTATCCGAGCAGATATAATCAACTACACTTGTACTCTCTACCAGACAAGGAATGCCTTAATCTGCCTTCCAGAATAAACAACAGTTAATTCTGTACTGTCCGAGTCTTCCAACAAGTCTTCCAAAATAGCAAAGTTAAATCTGTATTTCTTCCAGAAAATAGCTAAGCTAAGATGTACTATCTCTTCGGGTAAAGGAACTCCCTGAAACCCTACTATCCTTCAAAAACCCAAAAAAGTTTTTTACTATCTGTTGTATACAACCACTGACCTGTGACAATCTCTCCGCTGGTCGAGACACTCGCGGTTCATGGATGAAGTCTGTGTTCTCTCCGGTGGAGGATGGCCGAGGACCGGCCTCCTGGAAGAGAGGACTTTTCACGATGGCGCCGTTTTCAGTCGTCGTCAATCGTCCACCGCAGATCACACGTTTTCATCCGGCATTCGAAGGACCAAGTAATGTTAAGGATGTTTCTATCAAAACAAGCCTGAACAAATGAATCAACCAGCCAAGATTGTCTGTCATTTCCGCGCGGGGCAGCCCTCGAACTCCGAGGCGAAGCCAGCGTGTTCGACTGCACACATGGTTTTTATTTGCATCAGCATAAGCAATTTGAATATGCAATACATACAGAATGGAAAACTTGACATTTGACTCCATCCCACTTGCCCACCCTCTTCCTGCCTATTC
Source organism: Idiotropiscis lumnitzeri (assembly GCF_059441095.1). Lineage (NCBI taxonomy): Eukaryota > Metazoa > Chordata > Actinopteri > Syngnathiformes > Syngnathidae > Idiotropiscis > Idiotropiscis lumnitzeri. The sequence continues at coordinate 3,298,959 of NW_028283562.1, read as the reverse complement.
TAACGGTTTCAGCTTACAAGACACCTTTTGTTCATACTTCTGCTTATTCTAACAGCAAAAGGGAGCATGTTCACTCTGAACTTCATTTGACCTGTGTAGTGTATTTTCACAAGGCTTAACATGTTGAACTTATTTTATGGCCATGACGATATTGTTGCTTTAGAAATACCAAGCCTTGTGTTGGACCTCCCTAAATGCATAAGTTACAGCCTTAAGAGGCCTCGGGCCCCAACATTATCTACGAAGGGTTAAAGAGGTCATCAACACCCCAAGGGAGGTGTTTACAGAAAAGGGTTCTGGCGTTGGGGAGTCACATTCGCGATGAGGCCGTACCTGGCACCCGTAGCTGTCGAAAGTTTAATTAGAGGCCAGAAAGATACGAATGCATGTGCAACAAAGGGGGCCTGTAAGATTAGTTATAGTTTGAAACTTGCTAAGATGACAAACTAAACAACAAAACTAACAGATGAACATACAAACTTAAATTTCTTTAACACTTCCCCGGGCACGGGCGGTGCCAAGCGGCCCCTAAGTTTAACCAAATGGAAGCTCCGGAGGAGGAGGGCATGCTCGCGTCACAGTAAGCCGAAGAGGAGCACCTTCCCCTGGCACGGGCGGTTCCAAGCGGCCCCTAAGTTTAACCGAATGGAAGCTCCGGAGGAGGAGGGCATGCTCGCGTCACAGTAAGCCGAAGAGGAGCACCTTCCCCGGGCACGGGCGGTTCCAAGCGGCCCCTACGTTTAACTGAATGGAAGCTCCGGAGGAGGAGGGCATGCTCGCGTCACAGTAAGCCGAAGAGGAGCACCTTCCCCGGGCACGGGCGGTGCCAAGCGGCCCCTAAGTTTAACCGAATGGAAGTTCCGGGGGAGGAGGTCGGGCGTGTGTCACAGTTAAGCCGAATTGGAGCACCTCTTCCGCCCGGGCACGAGCGGAGCGCGAGGCTGTCCGTTATGAAAGAATAAATAAATAAAGAATGCCACCTTTTTTTCACAGGGCACACCGGACGGCGTACCATCAGGTTAAAGTCGGAGTAATTAAATAAATACAAAAAGAATGGCTGGGGAATAAAAAAATAATAAGTTTTAATAATAATTTGGTTTTTTTGTTATAACATGAATTTCACTCTCTCTCTCTCTCTCTCTCCCCGTATATATATATATATATATATAAATATAAATATTTATATATTTATTATATATATTGTGTATTTTTTTTAAGCATTTTTGAAGGTGCGCCGCTACTTTGCGGATTTTCAGTTTCCGCGGGTGGTCTCGGTCCCCATTAACCGCGACAACCGAGGGTTCACTGTACTCCATAAAATTTACAAAAAGCGAGGTGAAACACTCAACCAGGGCTGCTTTTTTGAACATTTCTCGAGGGCCATGGCGAGCCATTTAAAAAAAGCTGCACAACTAACGTATAAAATATTGATAAATTTGCTCTGCCTGATGTGTGTGTCAAGTTTCACGAGTTGTCGTTCATATTTAGAACCTCATAATCAGCGTTGTTTTATTGCCGGACAGTGCAATGCCACTCCCACAACTTTTCACGAAAAAGGATGAATTTCGTATTGTGACATCCTCATGGACGAAACAGTCCTCCGAGCATATATGAGGGCGACCTTGTTGAGTTGCACGGAGAAAAACATCCAAGAAAATAACTTGTATTAGCTTTTACCAGTTGGTGGCGCTACTACTACGATGAAAAATAAGTTGGTAGATGTCTTCAGGGTTGAAGTATCCTCAAATGTGTACAACTTCGAGAAGATAGGATCATCTCAGTCATGTTGCCGGAGCTTTTGTTGCCACAAAGTACAATCGGACTTTTCAGCACCGTAATAGCCACGCCTTTTGCCAAAACGTCACAAAACTCGGCAGAGAGTAAGATCATTGTCTTGAGTCTTTTCTGACTAATTTTCAGTCGGATTCGTCAAAAGGGCACCGTGCAGTACGTGAAAATTAAAATAAAAACAAATTTTTTATTCCACTTGGCGGCGCTGTGTGTATAACAAAATAATAACATTAAGATGTCTTCAGGTCGGGACATTTTATTTACAGGTGAAGGTTTGGATTTTTAGGAGCATGTGCAGGGGAGTTATTAAGCATTCATTTATTTGTATTAGGTTCATTTTGTCTTCTTATTATTGATATTTGACAGATTCATTAAAAGCAGACAATTATGTTTTAGGTAAATTTTTTACCTGACATGTTTCGGCGAGTCTTTTGCCTTCTTCAGAGTGTCGCATGATGGTGTCTTGAGACCCGTCTTTATCAGCTGATGTTCCATGAGGGTGTGAATTACCTGTCAAAAAAATGAAAAATCATAGCAGTAAAAGAACAAGCACAACATGAACATTACAAATCAGCAATCACTGACCACTGCAAAAGGGAAAACCACATCATGGACCGGGAGAAGGGCAGGGTCATCCGCACCGAAGAGAACAAACAACAGCGCTGGATCAGAGAGGCCATTGAGATCTGCAAGCGAGGCATAAAAACCATGAACAGAGACAAGGGAGCCTTCATCCTCTCTACCACCTGGAGCAGCATCTTGGCGGAGTGAACGGACAGCGGGGGGCGTGACTTGCCTTCATTCTTGTGACAGGTAAGTCACGCCCTCATGGAACATCAGCTGATAAAGACGGGTCACAAGACACCATCATGTGACACTCTGAAGAAGGCGAAAGACTTTCGTATTGTGACATCCTCAAGGCCTAAACACTCATCCGAGCAAATATAAGGTAGATTTGGTTAACCTGCCCGGAGAAAAACATCAACGAAAATAATTTGTATTTTTTTTAACCAGTTGGTGGCGCTACCACTGCGATCAAAAATAAGTTGGCAGCCGTCTTCAGGGCCTGAATATCCTCAAATGTGAAAAATTTCGAGAAGATGGATCATCTGAATCATTTTGCAGGAACTTTTGTTGCCACGGAGAATAATCAGACTCTGCGGCACCGCAATAGCCACGCCCTTCGAAGGAAAGTCACAAAAATAGGGATAGAGTAAGATCAATGTCTTGAGTCTTTTCTAGCCAATTTTCAATCGGATTCGTTAAAAGGGCACCGTGCAGTACGTCAAAATGTAAAAAATGATATTGATTGACGCAAGGTGTATTACAGAATATAAACATATAGATGTCTTCAGGTACCGACTCTTTATGTATATGTGAAGTTTTGGATTTTTAGCAGCATGTGCAGGAGAGTTATTAAGCATTTTGTCCATTGCGGCGAAGGAAATCTTAAGTGAAAACTTTGAAGCCCCGCCCCCGTCATATAGTATTTCGGAAACAAAAGATTTTAGCCCCAGTGTTTGTCCCAGGTCTTAAGATGCTACAGACAGAATTTTAAGGCAATCAGATGAAGCCTTTAGGATCAGGGTGCAAAAGAATGACCCCTGTAAACATGCAAAAAAGGGCAAAAGTCGGACTTTCAAAAATTCATAACTCACTTCCTGTTCATATTAGACGTTAAAATATCAAATTTCTCGCCATGCCCGATGAGACTGCCAAGTTTGGTGAATTTTTGTGCATGTTTCGGGGGTCAAAAATGCAATCGAACAATCGGAAAAATAATAATAATAATAATTTCTACAAAAACAACAGGGACTTTGCAGCGGTCGCTGCTCAGGCCCTAATAATAATAATAATAATAATAATAAAAGTAATAATATTTTCTACAAAAACAATAGGGACCTCGCAGCCGTCGCAGCTCGGGCCCTAATAACAATTTCTAGAAAAACAATAGGGACCTCGCAGCAGTCACTGCTCGGGCCCTAATAATAATAATAATAATAATTTCCACAAAAACAATGGGGACCTCGTAGCGGTCGCTGCTCGGGCCCTAATAATAATTTCTACATAAACAATAGGGACCTCGCCGCGGTCGCTGCTCGGGCCCCAATAATAATTTCTACACAAAGTCCATTGTGGTGACCCGCCCCTTTTAAGTAAATTCAAAATGGCCGACTTCCTGTAAAACCTAGCTCATTGCTCCAAGAGACTTTTTTTGTAGGTCTTGGTCTTATACATACAGTGAACCCTCGCTACTTCGCGGTTCACCTTTCGCGGGTTCAGTGCTTCGCGGGTATAAAAAATATTCGGGGGCATTGTAGTTTCGCCGAGCGGCACGACGGGCGCTGGAGCGGTTAGACGGCCGGCGTGCGCCGAAGAAGAGCGTGGGCGAAGAGGAGAGTGGACGAAGAAGAGCACGTTCCCCCGGACACGATCGGTGGCGACGTTTCGCGCGGTTCGGACCGTACCAGAGCTCCGGCCGGCGTGCGTGGCAGTTAAGCCGTAGAGGAGCACCTTCCCCGGGCACGGGCGGTGCCAAGCGGCCCCTAAGTTTAACCGAATGGAAGCTCCGGAGGAGGAGGGCATGCTCGCGTCACAGTAAGCCGAAGAGGAGCACCTTCCCCGGGCACGGGCGGTTCCAAGCGGCCCCTAAGTTTAACCAAATGGAAGCTCCGGAGGAGGAGGGCATGCTCGCGTCACAGTAAGCCGAAGAGGAGCACCTTCGCCGGGCACGGGCGGTTCCAAGCGGCCCCTAAGTTTAACCGAATGGAAGCTCCGGAGGAGGCGGGCATGCTCGCGTCACAGTAAGCCGAAGAGGAGCACCTTCCCCGGGCACGGGCGGTGCCAAGCGGCCCCTAAGTTTAACCGAATGGAAGCTCCGGGGGAGGAGGGCGGGCGTGTGTCACAGTTAAGCCGAATTGGAACACCTCTTCCGCCCGGGCACGAACGGAGCGCGAAGCTGTCAGTTATGAATGAATAAATGAATAAATAAATAAATAAATAAAGAATGCCACCTTTCATTTCACAGGGCACACCGGACGGCGTACCAGCAGGTAATAGTCGGAGTAATTAAATAAATACAAAAAGAATGGCTGGGGAATAAAAAAATAATACGTTTTAATAATAATTTGTTTTTTTTGTTATAACATGAATTTCACTCTCTCTCTCTCTCTGTATATATATATATATATATATCTATATATATATATCTATATATATATATATATATATATTTATTATATATATTGTATTTTTTTTTAAGCATTTTTGAAGGTGCGCCGCTACTTCGCGGATTTTCAGTTTCCGCGGGTGGTCTCGGTCCCCATTAACCGCGACAACCGAGGGTTCACTGTACTCCATAAAATTTACAAAAAGCGAGGTGAAACACTCAACCAGGGCTGCTTTTTTGAACATTTCTCGAGGGCCATGGCGAGCCATTTAAAAAAAGCTGCACAACTAACGTATAAAATATTGATAAATTTGCTCTGCCTGATGTGTGTGTCAAGTTTCACGAGTTGTCGTTCATATTTAGAACCTCATAATCAGCGTTGTTTTATTGCCGGACAGTGCAATGCCACTCCCACAACTTTTCACGAAAAAGGATGAATTTCGTATTGTGACATCCTCATGGACGAAACAGTCCTCCGAGCATATATGAGGGCGACCTTGTTGAGTTGCACGGAGAAAAACATCCAAGAAAATAACTTGTATTAGCTTTTACCAGTTGGTGGCGCTACTACTACGATGAAAAATAAGTTGGCAGCCGTCTTCAGGGCCTGAATATCCTCAAATGTGAAAAATTTCGAGAAGATGGATCATCTGAATCATTTTGCAGGAACTTTTGTTGCCACGGAGAATAATCAGACTCTGCGGCACCGTAATAGCCACGCCCTTCGAAGGAAAGTCACAAAAATAGGGATAGAGTAAGATCAATGTCTTGAGTCTTTTCTAGCCAATTTTCAATCGGATTCGTTAAAAGGGCACCGTGCAGTACGTCAAAATGTAAAAAATTATATTGATTGGCGCAAGGTGTATAACAGAATATAAACATATAGATGTCTTCAGGTACCGACTCTTTATGTACATGTGAAGTTTTGGATTTTTAGCAGCATGTGCAGGAGAGTTATTAAGCATTTTGTCCATTGCGGCGAAGGAAATCTTAAGTGAAAACTTTGAAGCCCCGCCCCCGTCATATAGTATTTCGGAAACAAAAGATTTTAGCCCCAATTTTAGCCCCAGTGTTTGTCCCAGGTCTTAAGATGCTACAGACAGAATTTTAAGGCAATCAGATGAAGCCTTTAGGATCAGGGTGCAAAAGAATGACCCCTGTAAACATGCAAAAAAGGGCAAAAGTCGGACTTTCAAAAATTCATAACTCACTTCCTGTTCATATTAGACGTTTAAAATATCAAATTTCTCGCCATGCCCGATGAGACTGCCAAGTTTGGTGAGTTTTTGTGCATGTTTCGGGGGTCAAAAATGCAATCGAACAATCGGAAAAATAATAATAATAATAATTTCTACAAAAACAACAGGGACTTCGCAGCGGTCGCTGCTCAGGCCCTAATAATAATAATAATAATAATAATAAAAGTAATAATATTTTCTACAAAAACAATAGGGACCTCGCAGCCGTCGCAGCTCGGGCCCGAATAACAATTTCTAGAAAAACAATAGGGACCTCGCAGCGGTCACTGCTCGGGCCCTAATAATAATAATAATAATAATTTCCACAAAAACAATGGGGACCTCGTAGCGGTCGCTGCTCGGGCCCTAATAATAATTTCTACAAAAACAATAGGGACCTCGCCGCGGTCGCTGCTCGGGCCCCAATAATAATTTCTACACAAAGTCCATTGTGGTGACCCGCCCCCTTTTAAGTAAATTCAAAATGGCCGACTTCCTGTAAAACCTAGCTCATTGCTCCAAGAGACTTTTTTGTAGGTCTTGGTCTTATACATACAGTGAACCCTCGCTACTTGGCGGTTCACCTTTCGCGGGTTCAGTGCTTCGCGGGTCTAAAAAATATTCGGGGGCATTGTAGTTTCGCCGAGCGGCACGACGGGGCGCTGGAGCGGTTAGACGGCCGGTGTGCGCCGAAGAAGAGCGTGGGCGAAGAGGAGAGTGGACGAAGAAGAGCACGTTCCCCCGGACACGATCGGTGGCGACGTTTCGCGCGGTTCGGACAGTACCAGAGCTCCGGCCGGCGTGCGTAGCAGTTAAGCCGTAGAGGAGAACCTTCCCCGGGCACGGGCGGTGCCAAGCGGCCCCTAAGTTTAACCGAATAGAAGCTCCGGAGGAGGAGGGCATGCTCGCGTCACAGTAAGCCGAAGAGGAGCACCTTCCCCGGGCACGGGCGATTCCAAGCGGCCCCTAAGTTTAACCGAATGGAAGCTCCGGAGGAGGAGGGCATGCTCGCGTCACAGTAAGCCGAAGAGGAGCACCTTCCCCGGGCACGGGCGGTGCCAAGCGGCCCCCAAGTTTAACCGAATGGAAGCTCCGGGGGAGGAGGGCGGGTGTGTGTCACAGTTAAGCCGAATTGGAGCACCTCTTCCGCCCGGGCACGAGCGGAGCGCGAAGCTGTCAGTTATGAATGTATAAAAGAATAAATAAATAAATGAATAAAGAATGCCACCTTTCATTTCACAGGGCACACCGGACGGCGTACCAGCAGGTAAAAGTCGGAGTAATTAAATAAATACAAAAAGAATGGCTGGGGAATAAAAAAATAATACGTTTTAATAATAATTTGGTTTTTTTGTTATAACATGAATTTCACTCTCTCTCTCCCCGTATATATATATATATATATATATATATATATATATATATATATATATATATAAGCATTTTTGAAGGTGCGCCGCTACTTCGCGGATTTTCAGTTTTCGCGGGTGGTCTCTGTCCCCATTAACCGCGATTACCGAGGGTTCACTGTACTCCATAAAATTTACAAAAAGCGAGGTGAAACACTCAACCAGGGCTGCTTTTTTTAACATTTCTCGAGGGCCATGGCGAGCCATTTCAAAAAAGCTGCACAACTAACGTATAAAATATTGATAAATTTGCTCTGCCTGATGTGTGTGTAAAGTTTCACGAGTTGTCGTTCATATTTAGAACCTCATAATCAGCGTTGTTTTATTGCCAAAAAGTGCAATGCCACTCCCACAACTTTTCACGAAAAAGGATGAATTTCGTATTGTGACATCCTCATGGCCGAAACAGTCCTCCGAGCATATATGAGGGCGACCTTGTTGAGTTGCACGGAGAAAAACATCCAAGAAAATAACTTGTATTAGCTTTTACCAGTTGGTGGCGATACTACTACGATGAAAAATAAGTTGGTAGATGTCTTCAGGGCTGAAGTATCCTCAAATGTGTACAACTTCGAGAAGATAGGATCATCTGAGTCATGTTGCCGGAGCTTTTGTTGCCACAAAGTACAATCGGACTTTTCAGCACCGTAATTGCCACGCCTTTTGCCAAAACGTCACAAAACTCGGCAGAGAGTAAGATCATTGTCTTGAGTCTTTTCTGACTAATTTTCAGTCGGATTCGTCAAAAGGGCACGTTGCAGTACGTGAAAATTAAAATAAAAACAAATTTTTGATTCCACTTGGCGGCGCTGTGTGTATAACAAAATAATAACATTAAGATGTCTTCAGGTCGGGACATTTTATTTACAGGTGAAGGTTTGGATTTTTAGGAGCATGTGCAGGGGAGTTATTAAGCATTCATTTATTTGTATTAGGTTCATTTTGTCTTCTTATTATTGATATTTGACAGATTCATTAAAAGCAGACAATTATGTTTTCGGTAAATTTTTTACCTGACATGTTTCGGCGAGTCTTTCGCCTTCTTCAGAGTGTCGCATGATGGTGTCTTGAGACCCGTCTTTATCAGCTGATGTTCCATGAGGGTGTGACTTACCTGTCAAAAAAATGAAAAATCAGAGCAGTAAAAGAACAAGCACAACATGTACATTACAAATCAGCAATCACTGACCACTGCAAAAGGGAAAACCACATCATGGACCGGGAGAAGGGCAGGGTCATCCGCACAGAAGAGAACAAACAACAGCGCTGGATCAGAGAGGCCATTGAGATCTGCAAGCGAGGCATAAAAACCATGAACAGAGACAAGGTTGCCTTCATCCTCTCTACCACCTGGACCAGCATCTTGGCGGAGTTAACGGACAGCGGGGGGCGTGACTTGCCTTCATTCTTGTGACAGGTAAGTCACGCCCTCATGGAACATCAGCTGATAAAGACGGGCCACAAGACACCATCATGTGACACTCTGAAGAAGGCGAAAGACTTTCGTATTGTGACATCCTCAAGGCCTAAACACTCATCCGAGCAAATATAAGGTAGATTTTGTGAACCTGCCCGGAGAAAAACATCAACGAAAATAATTTGTATTTGTTTTAACCAGTTGGTGGCGCTACCACTGCGATCAAAAATAAGTTGGCAGCCGTCTTCAGGGCCTGAATATCCTCAAATGTGAAAAATTTCGAGAAGATGGATCATCTGAATCATTTTGCAGGAACTTTTGTTGCCACGGAGAATAATCAGACTCTGCGGCACCGCAATAGCCACGCCCTTCGAAGGAAAGTCACAAAAATAGGGATAGAGTAAGATCAATGTCTTGAGTCTTTTCTAGCCAATTTTCAATCGGATTCGTTAAAAGGCACCGTGCAGTACGTCAAAATGTAAAAAATGATATTGATTGGCGCAAGGTGTATAACAGAATATAAACATATAGATGTCTTCAGGTACCGACTCTTTATGTACATGTGAAGTTTTGGATTTTTAGCAGCATGTGCAGGAGAGTTATTAAGCATTTTGTCCATTGCGGCGAAGGAAATCTTAAGTGAAAACTTTGAAGCCCCGCCCCGTCATATAGTATTTCGGAAACAAAAGATTTTAGCCCCAGTGTTTGTCCCAGGTCTTAAGATGCTACAGACAGAATTTTAAGGCAATCAGATGAAGCCTTTAGGATCAGGGTGCAAAAGAATGACCCCTGTAAACATGCAAAAAAGGGCAAAAGTCGGACTTTCAAAAATTCATAACTCACTTCCTGTTCATATTAGACGTTAAAATATCAAATTTCTCGCCATGCCCGATGAGACTGCCAAGTTTGGTGAGTTTTTGTGCATGTTTCGGGGGTCAAAAATGCGATCGTACAATCGGAAAAATAATAATAATAATAATTTCTACAAAAACAACAGGGACTTCGCAGCGGTCGCTGCTCAGGCCCTAATAATAATAATAATAATAATAATAAAAGTAATAATATTTTCTACAAAAACAATAGGGACCTCGCAGCCGTCGCAGCTCGGGCCCTAATAACAATTTCTAGAAAAACAATAGGGACCTCGCAGCGGTCACTGCTCGGGCCCTAATAATAATAATAATAATAATTTCCACAAAAACAATGGGGACCTCGTAGCGGTCGCTGCTCGGGCCCTAATAATAATTTCTACATAAACAATAGGGACCTCGCCGCGGTCGCTGCTCGGGCCCCAATAATAATTTCTACACAAAGTCCATTGTGGTGACCCGCCCCTTTTAAGTAAATTCAAAATGGCCGACTTCCTGTAAAACCTAGCTCATTGCTCCAAGAGACTTTTTTGTAGGTCTTGGTCTTATACATACAGTGAACCCTCGCTACTTCGCGGTTCACCTTTCGCGGGTTCAGTGCTTCGCGGGTATAAAAAATATTCGGGGGCATTGTAGTTTCGCCGAGCGGCACGACGGGCGCTGGAGCGGTTAGACGGCCGGCGTGCGCCGAAGAAGAGCGTGGGCGAAGAGGAGAGTGGACGAAGAAGAGGACGTTCCCCCGGACACGATCGGTGGCGACGTTTCGCGCGGTTCGGACCGTACCAGGGCTCCGGCCGGCGTGCGTGGCAGTTAAGCCGTAGAGGAGCACCGTCCCCGGGCACGGGCGGTGCCAAGCGGCCCCTAAGTTTAACCGAATGGAAGCTCTGGAGGAGGAGGGCATGCTCGCGTCACAGTAAGCCGAAGAGGAGCACCTTCCCCGGGCACGGGCGGTTCCAAGCGGCCCCTAAGTTTAACCAAATGGAAGCTCCGGAGGAGGAGGGCATGCTCGCGTCACAGTAAGCCGAAGAGGAGCACCTTCGCCGGGCACGGGCGGTTCCAAGCGGCCCCTAAGTTTAACCGAATGGAAGCTCCGGAGGAGGCGGGCATGCTCGCGTCACAGTAAGCCAAAGAGGAGCACCTTCCCCGGGCACGGGCGGTGCCAAGCGGCCCCTAAGTTTAACCGAATGGAAGCTCCGGGGGAGGAGGGCGGGCGTGTGTCACAGTTCAGCCGAATTGGAACACCTCTTCCGCCCGGGCACGAACGGAGCGCGAAGCTGTCAGTTATGAATGAATAAATGAATAAATAAATAAATAAATAAAGAATGCCACCTTTCATTTCACAGGGAACACCGGACGGCGTACCAGCAGGTAAAAGTCGGAGTAATTGTCACGATCGTGCCTTTGTGTTGCAGCCGAGTGGGCGTGGTCGACGGCGCGTTGCTCGGCAACGCGGCCACGAGCGGACGCGTTCGCGAGACGGCCCAGCTGCAACCCATCATGCCTTGATTACGGACTATTTAAGCCTCCGACACGCAGGTTTGCGTGTCGGATTATTGACCTACTTGCTCTCGCCTTGTGCCTTGCTACAGTCTTTGCCAACTTTGCTCCGTGTATTTGTCGTGTATGTTGTTACCTTGTTTATTTCTACAGCTACGTTTCGGCTCGCTTTGTGTTTTTTCGATGATTGGATTTAACCTTACCCTTTGGAGGAAGGACATTCTTGTTTTCGGTTTTCTTGCATTGCAAGCTCCTTTTGTTACTCGTTTTGCTTTTCCTGGGGGAAGATTGTTCCCCCAGCGTTTCCCGTTCACGTCTCCCGACGTCTGTAAGTATAGACCCTCTATTATTATTGATAGCAACCCTCCTTGCCTATCGCCTGCCAATTGTTTTTTGCCGGCCACAATAAATATTGTTCCTACCGTATTTTCCCTTGTCTGCGCTTTAAGGATCCACCCACACCGCTTCCCAGCCCCGGCTGGGGAGCGATCCTCACAGAATAATCCGACCATGGATTCTGCAGACAAGGAGAAAATTTTTCATGCCTTGACCAGCCAAGGACGCCTAGTGGGCCAACAGGCGACCGAGCTCGCGACCCTGCGCGTCGCGGTCGGCCAACTGGTCCAGCAACTCATGAGCCTAGGGGCCCGACTGAGTACCCCAGTTCACCCTGCCTCGCCGGTTCCCAACCCGGTCGATCCCCCTTCCGGGGCTCCGCCCCCAGGTTACCCGGTTAAGGAGCCTAACCTGGCTCATCCCGACCGCTACGGCGGAGAGCCTGGCCTTTGCGGCCCATTTATTCATCATTGTAGGCTGATTTTTGACCAGCAGCCCCGAACCTATGCGCTAGACAGCTCAAAAGTAGCATTTATGATGAGCCTCCTGACTGGTCAAGCGAGTGCATGGGCCATGGCCGTGAGCAACACGCGTCCCGAGATCAGCTCCTCGTTCCCCGCCTTTCTGAACGAGTTCCAGCGAGTGTTCCACCACCCGATCCGCGGGAAGGAGGCCGGAGCGGAATTACTGGACTGTATCCAGGGGGCACGGTCAGTTGCCGAGTACTCGATCACCTTCCGCACCCGAGCAGCGGAGAGTGGATTCGACGACTGCGCCCTGAGGTCCGTTTTCCGGAGGGGTCTGAACCCGGCCCTCAAGGACGAGCTGGCAGCCCGCGACGACGCCGAGACGCTGGAGGAGCTGATCACCCTGGCGATTCGTCTGGACAACCGCCTTCGAGAGCGTCGTCGAGAGCGAGGGGTGGAGCAGCGCCACGCCGAGCCGCCACGATTCCGGTTACCCGAACCTGCGCCCGCCGACGAGCCCATGCAGATGGGGGCCAGCCGCCTGGCGTCGCGGGAGCACCCTCGAGAGCAGGCGAGGGAGCAGCGCCGCTCGACCCATCCTCACACTCGGTCTCCCGGGTGGCCGCCCGTCGACGAGCCCAGGGGGGCGCCTCCGCGCCGTCCGGACCTACGAGAGAGGCAGCGCCGGCGCAGCACAGGGGCGTGCTTCTACTGCGGTCAACAGGGACACAGAGTAGCAGAGTGCGCGGAGATGGCCGACCGCCTAGAGTCATCCCCTCGTCGCCCCGCTCACTGCGAGTCCGCGGGGCGCACCTCCGCGGCTCCAGGTCCCCGGCAAGAACAGCCCGCCAGCGCGGCGGAGGGACAGGACAGTGCCGGGACCACCCTGAGACTTGAGATGGACGGAGAAATCACAGGGCTTAACGGGAGTGTTAAAGTTTGCGCGCTGATTGACTCCGGGGCCGATGACTGCTTTATAGACGCGGGTTTAGTGGCCCAACTCGGTTGGGAGGTCACCGAGCTCCACAAATCGGAGAAACTTTATGACCTCGATGGTCGCGTGCTGGCCGACATCCGACGGCTAACCGAACCTCTTACGCTGAAGTTGTCAGGCAACCACATCGAAAGGCGTTCGTTTTTTGTCATGCCCGCCAGGTCCGCCCCAGTCGTATTGGGAATCCCATGGCTAACCGCACACAACCCGGTCATCGACTGGAGCCGGCTCTCCCTCCAGAATTGGAGCCCTTTTTGCTACGCGCACTGCCTACGGTCAGCCGGAGAGGGCGTGCGGCCCCGGGCGGCCCCCGAGGTAGAAATCGAGCTTGAAAACGTGCCTAGCGTTTACCACGACCTCCGCGCCGTTTTTAGCAAAGAAAAAGCCAAATCACTTCCGCCGCACCGCCCATACGACTGCGCGATCGACCTAGTGCCCGACCCCGTCCTGCCGTCGGTACGGTTGTACAAGGTCTCGCAACCCGAGCAGGCGGCGATGAAGGATTACATAACGGAATCCCTCGCGGCGGGATTGATACGACCATCCACGTCTCCGGTATCTTTCTTTGTAGAAAAGAAAGATAAATCCCTCCGCCCCTGCGTCGATTACAAGGAACTAAACGCGATCACTGTTAAAAATCGCTACCCACTGCCCCTCCTGGACTCGGCCTTCGCTCCTCTGCAATCCGCGACAGTCTTTTCAAAATTAGACCTCCGCAGCGCGTACCACCTGGTCCGCATTAGAGAAGGGGATGAGTGGAAGACCGCGTTTAAAACCCCACTGGGACATTTTGAGTACCTGGTCATGCCCTTTGGGTTATCAAATGCACCCGCGGTGTTCCAAGCTCTCATTAATGACGTCCTCAGGGATATGCTCAATGTTTGTTGTTTTGTCTACCTGGACGATATCCTTATTTTCTCTCGGTCCCTAAAAGAACACCACCTCCACGTGCGATCCATTTTACAACGACTCCTAGAAAACAAATTATACGTTAAGGCAGAAAAATGTGAATTCCACAAAACCTCGGTTTCGTTCCTAGGATTCATAGTAGAAAACGGGCAATTAAAGGCCGACCCGGCCAAGACGCGCGCCGTCGTGGAGTGGCCGGTGCCCACTACACGCAAACAGCTGCAGAGATTCCTAGGGTTCGCGAATTTCTATCGCCGCTTCATCAAAGACTATAGCCGCCGGGCGCTGCCGCTCACTCGCCTCACCTCGACGAAGATTCGTTTCGCCTGGGACAGGGAAGCCGAGGGGGCGTTCGCGGATTTAAAAAAGGCATTCACAAACCCTCCCGTATTGCACCACCCTAACACCGATCTTCCTTTTGTTGTAGAGGTGGACGCCTCTGATTCGGGAGTGGGGGCCGTCCTGTCGCAGCGGTCCCCGGTCGACCAACGTCTGCACCCCTGCGCCTTTTTCTCTCGCTGCCTCTCCCCAGCGGAGGCCAACTACGATGTGGGCAACCGAGAACTCCTGGCCGTGATCCTGGCCCTGCAGGAATGGCGGCACTGGCTGGAGGGCACCCAGGAGCCATTCATCATTTTTACGGACCACAAGAACCTGTCATACATCCGCCACATGAAAAGACTGAACCCCCGGCTGGCGCGGTGGGCCTTGATCCTCAGCCGCTTCAATTATACCATGACTTACCGGCCGGGGGCACGCAACACCAAACCCGACGCACTGTCACGCATCCACGACGCCTGGGAAGACGAAGAGGGGCCGGCGAGCGTGGTGCCCAGTCATCGCTTGGTGGGGGGCCTGCAATGGGAGATCGAGCGGCGAATCCAAGAAGCCCAGGAGGAAAGTGGGGCGCCAACGGAGTGTCCTCCCGGGCGCCTGTTCGTGCCGACTCGAGACCGGGCGGAGGTGATCCAGTGGGGCCATGCCTCCAAGTTGGCCTGCCACCCGGGCATACGCCGCACCCTGGGCCTGATCGCCCAACGCTTTTGGTGGCCGTCGCTCAAAAGAGACGTGACGGCGTACATACAAGCCTGTCCACAATGCGCTGCCAGCAAGGCATCGCACCAGCCCCCGGCGGGCCTACTGCACCCGCTTCCCGTTCCGGCGCGCCCCTGGTCCAACATTTCACTGGACTTTGTCACTGGCCTGCCCGTTTCCCGCGGGCAAACGGTCGTCTTGACCATAGTGGACCGCTTCTCCAAGGCCGCCCATTTCGTTGCGCTACCCAAGCTCCCGACAGCCCTCGAAACAGCCAACCTGCTGGTCCAACACGTGGTTCGACTCCATGGCATCCCGGACGACTTGGTGTCCGACCGAGGCCCGCAGTTCGTCTCCCAGGTATGGAAGAAATTCTGCCAGTGCCTCGGGGCTACATCCAGTCTCTCCTCAGGCTACCACCCGCAGACCAACGGGCAATCGGAGCGCGCCAATCAGGACCTTGAGTCCGCGCTCCGCTGCGTCTGCATGGACCAGCCGGCCACCTGGGTCGATCATCTGCCATGGATCGAGTACGCTCACAATACTCTGATCTCCTCAGCCACAGGTCAATCACCATTCCAGACCGCCTACGGGTACCAACCTCCGCTGTTTCCGTCCCAACCCGGTTCTGAAGAGGTACCCTCGGTCCAGCAGCACCTAAAGCGAGCCCACCGGGCATGGAAAGAGGCTCGGGCCGCCCTGTCACGCACCACGCAGCGGAACCGGCGCATCGCTGACCGTCGCCGCCGTCCAGCCCCGGGCTACAAGATCGGCGACAAGGTATGGCTGTCCACACGAGACCTTAATCTGGCTGGATCATCCCGCAAGCTAGGGCCACGTTACGTGGGCCCGTTCGAAGTCGCAGCCATCATCAACCCGGTCTCGGTCCGCCTCAAATTACCCCCCACCATGAAGATACACCCCGTGTTCCACGTGTCTTTCATCAAGCCGGCCCCTACCTGCCCGCTGGTTCCGCCCGCCGCCCCGCCACCGCCTCCTAGGATCATTGACGGCGACCCAGTCTACACGGTAAAGGAGATCTTGGACTCCAGGCGCAGGGGAAGGGGGACTCAGTACCTGGTCGACTGGGAGGGCTATGGCCCAGAAGAACGGCAATGGATCCCTCGCTCCTGGATCATGTGTCCATCTCTACTACGAGATTACCACAACGCCCACCCAACGAAACCAGGTAGTACGCCAAGGGGCGTCCGTTAAGGGGGGGGTACTGTCACGATCGTGCCTTTGTGTTGCAGCCGAGTGGGCGTGGTCGACGGCGCGTTGCTCGGCAACGCGGCCACGAGCGGACGCGTTCGCGAGACGGCCCAGCTGCAACCCATCATGCCTTGATTACGGACTATTTAAGCCTCCGACACGCAAACCTGCGTGTCGGATTATTGACCTACTTGCTCTCGCCTTGTGCCTTGCTACAGTCTTTGCCAACTTTGCTCCGTGTATTTGTCGTGTATGTTGTTACCTTGTTTATTTCTACAGCTACGTTTCGGCTCGCTTTGTGTTTTTTCGATGATTGGATTTAACCTTACCCTTTGGAGGAAGGACATTCTTGTTTTCGGTTTTCTTGCATTGCAAGCTCCTTTTGTTACTCGTTTTGCTTTTCCTGGGGGAAGATTGTTCCCCCAGCGTTTTCCGTTCACGTCTCCCGACGTCTGTAAGTATAGACCCTCTATTATTATTGATAGCAACCCTCCTTGCCTATCGCCTGCCAATTGTTTTTTGCCGGCCACAATAAATATTGTTCCTACCAAATTTTCCCTTGTCTGCGCTTTAAGGATCCACCCACACCGCTTCCCAGCCCCGGCTGGGGAGCGATCCTCACAGTAATTAAATAAATACAAAAAGAATGGCTGGGGAATAAAAAAATAATACGTTTTAATAATAATTTGTTTTTTTTGTTATAACATGAATTTCACTCTCTCTCTCTCTCTCTCTCCCCGTATATATATATATACATATATATATATATATATGTACATATATATATATATATATATACATATATATATATATATATATTTATTATATATATTGTATTTTCTTTTAAGCATTTTTGAAGGTGCGCCGCTACTTCGCGGATTTTCAGTTTCCGCGGGTGGTCTCTGTCCCCATTAACCGCGATAACCGAGGATTCACTGTACTCCATAAAATTTACAAAAAGCGAGGTGAAACACTCAACCAGGGCTGCTTTTTTGAACATTTCTCGAGGGCCATGGCGAGCCATTTCAAAAAAGCTGCACAACTAACGTATAAAATATTGATAAATTTGCTCTGCCTGATGTGTGTGTCAAGTTTCACGAGTTGTCGTTCATATTTAGAACCTCATAATCAGCGTTGTTTTATTGCCAAAAAGTGCAATGCCACTCCCACAACTTTTCACGAAAAAGGATGAATTTCGTATTGTGACATCCTCATGGCCGAAACAGTCCTCTGAGCATATATGAGGGCGACCTTGTTGAGTTGCACGGAGAAAAACATCCAAGAAAATAACTTGTATTAGCTTTTACCAGTTGGTGGCGATACTACTACGATGAAAAATAAGTTGGTAGATGTCTTCAGGGCTGAAGTATCCTCAAATGTGTACAACTTCGAGAAGATAGGATCATCTGAGTCATGTTGCCGGAGCTTTTGTTGCCACAAAGTACAATCGGACTTTTCAGCACCGTAATTGCCACGCCTTTTGCCAAAACGTCACAAAACTCGGCAGAGAGTAAGATCATTGTCTTGAGTCTTTTCTGACTAATTTTCAGTCGGATTCGTCAAAAGGGCACCGTGCAGTACGTGAAAATTAAAATAAAAACAAATTTTTGATTCCACTTGGCGGCGCTGTGTGTATAACAAAATAATAACATTAAGATGTCTTCAGGTCGGGACATTTTATTTACAGGTGAATGTTTGGATTTTTAGGAGCATGTGCAGGGGAGTTATTAAGCATTCATTTATTTGTATTAGGTTCATTTTGTCTTCTTATTATTGATATTTGACAGATTCATTAAAAGCAGACAATTATGTTTTCGGTAAAATTTTTTACCTGACATGTTTCGGCGAGTCTTTCGCCTTCTTCAGAGTGTCGCATGATGGTGTCTTGAGACCCGTCTTTATCAGCTGATGTTCCATGAGGGTGTGACTTACCTGTCAAAAAAATGAAAAATCAGAGCAGTAAAAGAACAAGCACAACATGAATATTACAAATCAGCAATCACTGACCACTGCAAAAGGGAAAACCACATCATGGACCGGGAGAAGGGCAGGGTCATCGGCACCGAAGAGAACAAACAACAGCGCTGGATCAGAGAGGCCATTGAGATCTGCAAGCGAGGCATAAAAACCATGAACAGAGACAAGGGAGCCTTCATCCTCTCTACCACCTGGAGCAGCATCTTGGCGGAGTTAACGGACAGCGGGGGGCGTGACTTGCCTTCATTCTTGTGACAGGTAAGTCACGCCCTCATGGAACATCAGCTGATAAAGACGGGCCACAAGACACCATCATGTGACACTCTGAAGAAGGCGAAAGACTTTCGTATTGTGACATCCTCAAGGCCTAAACACTCATCCGAGCAAATATAAGGTAGATTTTGTTAACCTGCCCGGAGAAAAACATCAACGAAAATAATTTGTATTTGTTTTAACCAGTTGGTGGCGCTACCACTGCGATCAAAAATAAGTTGGCAGCCGTCTTCAGGGCCTGAATATCCTCAAATGTGAAAAATTTCGAGAAGATGGATCATCTGAATCATTTTGCAGGAACTTTTGTTGCCACGGAGAATAATCAGACTCTGCGGCACCGTAATAGCCACGCCCTTCGAAGGAAAGTCACAAAAATAGGGATAGAGTAAGATCAATGTCTTGAGTCTTTTCTAGCCAATTTTCAATCGGATTCGTTAAAAGGGCACCGTGCAGTACGTCAAAATGTAAAAAATGATATTGATTGGCGCAAGGTGTATAACTGAATATAAACATATAGATGTCTTCAGGTACCGACTCTTTATGTACATGTGAAGTTTTGGATTTTTAGCAGCATGTGCAAGAGAGTTATTAAGCATTTTGTCCATTGCGGCGAAGGAAATCTTAAGTGAAAACTTCGAAGCCCCGCCCCCGTCATATAGTATTTCTGAAACAAAAAATTTTAGCCCCAGTGTTTGTCCCAGGTCTTAAGATGCTACAGACAGAATTTTAAGGCAATCAGATGAAGCCTTTAGGATCAGGGTGCAAAAGAATGACCCCTGTAAACATGCAAAAAAGGGCAAAAGTTGGACTTTCAAAAATTCATAACTCACTTCCTGTTCATATTAGACGTTAAAATATCAAATTTTTCGCCATGCCCGATGAGACTGCCAAGTTTGGTGAATTTTTGTGCATGTTTCGGGGGTCAAAAATGCAATCGAACAATCGGAAAAATAATAATAATAATAATTTCTACAAAAACAATAGGGACTTCGCAGCGGTCGCTGCTCAGGCCCTAATAATAATAATAATAATAATAATAATAAAAGTAATAATATTTTCTACAAAAACAGTAGGGACCTCGCAGCCGTCGCAGCTTGGGCCCTAATAACAATTTCTAGAAAAACAATAGGGACCTCGCAGCGGTCACTGCTCGGGCCCTAATAATAATAATAATAAAAATAATAATAATTTCCACAAAAACAATGGGGACCTCGTAGCGGTCGCTGCTCGGGCCCTAATAATAATTTCTACATAAACAATAGGGACCTCGCCGCGGTCGCTGCTCGGGCCCCAATAATAATTTCTACACAAAGTCCATTGTGGTGACCCGCCCCTTTTAAGTAAATTCAAAATGGCCGACTTCCTGTAAAACCTAGCTCATTGCTCCAAGAGACTTTTTTGTAGGTCTTGGTCTTATACATACAGTGAACCCTCGCTACTTCGCGGTTCACCTTTCGCGGGTTCAGTGCTTCGCGGGTATAAAAAATATTCGGGGGCATTGTAGTTTCGCCGAGCGGCACGACGGGCGCTGGAGCGGTTAGACGGCCGGCGTGCGCCGAAGAAGAGCGTGGGCGAAGAGGAGAGTGGACGAAGAAGAGCACGTTCCCCCGGACACGATCGGTGGCGACGTTTCGCGCGGTTCGGACCGTACCAGAGCTCCGGCCGGCGTGCGTGGCAGTTAAGCCGTAGAGGAGCACCTTCCCCGGGCACGGGCGGTGCCAAGCGGCCCCTAAGTTTAACCGAATGGAAGCTCCGGAGGAGGAGGGCATGCTCGCGTCACAGTAAGCCAAAGAGGAGCACCTTCCCCGGGCACGGGCGGTTCCAAGCGGCCCCTAAGTTTAACCGAATGGAAGCTCCGGAGGAGGCGGGCATGCTCGCGTCACAGTAAGCCGAAGAGGAGCACCTTCCCCGGGCACGGGCGGTGCCAAGCGGCCCCTAAGTTTAACCGAATGGAAGCTCCGGGGCAGGAGGGCGGGCGTGTGTCACAGTAAAGCCGAATTGGAACACCTCTTCCGCCCGGGCACGAACGGAGCGCGAAGCTGTCAGTTATGAATGAATAAATGAATAAATAAATAAATAAATAAAGAATGCCACCTTTCATTTCACAGGGCACACCGGACGGCGTACCAGCAGGTAAAAGTCGGAGTAATTAAATAAATACAAAAAGAATGGCTGGGGAATAAAAAAATAATACGTTTTAATAATAATTTGGTTTTTTTGTTATAACATGAATTTCACTCTCTCTCTCTGTCTATATATACATATATATATATATATATATATATATATATATATATATATATTTATTATATATATTGTATTTTTTTTTAAGCATTTTTGAAGGTGCGCCGCTACTTCGCGGATTTTCAGTTTTCGCGGGTGGTTTCTGTCCCCATTAACCGCGATAACCGAGGGTTCACTGTACTCCATAAAATTTACAAAAAGCAAGGTGAAACACTCAACCAGGGCTGCTTTTTTTAACATTTCTCGAGGGCCATGGCGAGCCATTTCAAAATAGCTGCACAACTAACGTATAAAATATTGATAAATTTGCTCTGCCTGATGTGTGTGTAAAGTTTCACGAGTTGTCGTTCATATTTAGAACCTCATAATCAGCGTTGTTTTATTGCCGAACAGTGCAATGCCACTCCCACAACTTTTCACGAAAAAGGATGAATTTCGTATTGTGACATCCTCATGGCCGAAACAGTCATCCGAGCATATATGAGGGCGACCTTGTTGAGTTGCACGGAGAAAAACATCCAAGAAAATAACTTGTATTAGCTTTTACCAGTTGGTGGCGCTACTACTACGATGAAAAATAAGTTGGTAGATGTCTTCAGGGCTGAGGTATCCTCAAATGTGTACAACTTCGAGAAGATAGGATCATCTGAGTCATGTTGCCGGAGCTTTTGTTGCCACAAAGTACAATCGGATTTTTCAGCACCGTAATAGCCACGCCTTTTGCCAAAACGTCACAAAATTCGGCAGAGAGTAAGATCATTGTCTTGAGTCTTTTCTGACTAATTTTCAGTCGGATTCGTCAAAAGGGCACCGTGCAGTACGTGAAAATTAAAATAAAAACAAATTTTTGATTCCACTTGGCGGCGCTGTGTGTATAACAAAATAATAACATTAAGATGTCTTCAGGTCGGGACGTTTTATTTACAGGTGAAGGTTTGGATTTTTAGGAGCATGTGCAGGGGCGTTATTAAGCATTCATTTATTTGTATTAGGTTCATTTTGTCTTCTTATTATTGATATTTGACTGATTCATTAAAAGCAGACAATTATGTTTTAGGTTAATTTTTTACCTGACATGTTTCGGCGAGTCTTTCGCCTTCTTCAGAGTGTCGCATGATGGTGTCTTGAGACCCGTCTTTATCAGCTGATGTTCCATGAGGGTGTGACTTACCTGTCAAAAAAATGAAAAATCAGAGCAGTAAAAGAACAAGCACAACATGAACATTACAAATCAGCAATCACTGACCACTGCAAAAGGGAAAACCACATCATGGACCGGGAGAAGGGCAGGGTCATCCGCACCGAAGAGAACAAACAACAGCGCTGGATCAGAGAGGCCATTGAGATCTGCAAGCGAGGCATAAAAACCATGAACAGAGACAAGGGAGCCTTCATCCTCTCTACCACCTGGAGCAGCATCTTGGCGGAGTGAACGGACAGCGGGGGGCGTGACTTGCCTTCATTCTTGTGACAGGTAAGTCACGCCCTCATGGAACATCAGCTGATAAAGACGGGCCACAAGACACCATCATGTGACACTCTGAAGAAGGCGAAAGACTTTCGTATTGTGACATCCTCAAGGCCTAAACACTCATCCGATCAAAAATAAGTTGGCAGCCGTCTTCAGGGCCTGAATATCCTCAAATGTGAAAAATTTCGAGAAGATGGATCATCTGAATCATTTTGCAGGAACTTTTGTTGCCACGGAGATTAATCAGACTCTGCGGCACCGTAATAGCCACGCCCTTCGAAGGAAAGTCACAAAAATAGGGATAGAGTAAGATCAATGTCTTGAGTCTTTTCTAGCCAATTTTCAATCGGATTCGTTAAAAGGGCACCGTGCAGTACGTCAAAATGTAAAAAATGATATTGATTGGCGCAAGGTGTATAACTGAATATAAACATATAGATGTCTTCAGGTACCGACTCTTTATGTACATGTGAAGTTTTGGATTTTTAGCAGCATGTGCAGGAGAGTTATTAAGCATTTTGTCCATTGCGGCGAAGGAAATCTTAAGTGAAAACTTCGAAGCCCCGCCGCCGTTCATATAGTATTTCGGAAACAAAAAATTTTAGCCCCAGTGTTTGTCCCAGGTCTTAAGATGCTACAGACAGAATTTTAAGGCAATCAGATGAAGCCTTTAGGATCAGGGTGCAAAAGAATGACCCCTGTAAACATGCAAAAAAGGGCAAAAGTCGGACTTTCAAAAATTCATAACTCACTTCCTGTTCATATTAGACGTTAAAATATCAAATTTTTCGCCATGCCCGATGAGACTGCCAAGTTTGGTGAATTTTTGTGCATGTTTCGGGGGTCAAAAATGCGATCGAACAATCGGAAAAATAATAATAATAATAATTTCTACAAAAACAATAGGGACTTCGCAGCGGTCGCTGCTCAGGCCCTAATAATAATAATAATAATAAAAGTAATAATATTTTCTACAAAAACAATAGGGACCTCGCAGCCGTCGCAGCTCGGGCCCTAATAACAATTTCTAGAAAAACAATAGGGACCTCGCAGCGGTCACTGCTCGGGCCCTAATAATAATAATAATAATAATTTCCACAAAAACAATGGGGACCTCGTAGCGGTCGCTGCTCGGGCCCTAATAATAATTTCTACAAAAACAATAGGGACCTCTCCGCGGTCGCTGCTCGGGCCCCAATAATAATTTCTACACAAAGTCCATTGTGGTGACCCGCCCCCTTTTAAGTAAATTCAAAATGGCCGACTTCCTGTAAAACCTAGCTCATTGCTCCAAGAGACTTTTTTTGTAGGTCTTGGTCTTATACATACAGTGAACCCTCGCTACTTGGCGGTTCACCTTTCGCGGGTTCAGTGTTTCGCGGGTCTAAAAAATATTCGGGGGCATTGTAGTTTCGCCGAGCGGCACGACGGGGTGCTGGAGCGGTTAGACGGCCGGCGTGCGCCGAAGAAGAGCGTGGGCGAAGAGGAGAGTGGACGAAGAAGAGCACGTTCCCCCGGACACGATGGGTGGCGACGTTTCGCGCGGTTCGGACAGTACCAGAGCTCCGGCCGGCGTGCGTGGCAGTTAAGCCGTAGAGGAGCACCTTCCCCGGGCACGGGCGGTGCCAAGCGGCCCCTAAGTTTAACCGAATGGAAGCTCCGGAGGAGGAGGGCATGCTCGCGTCACAGTAAGCCGAAGAGGAGCACCTTCCCCGGGCACGGGCGGTTCCAAGCGGCCCCTAAGTTTAACCGAATGGAAGCTCCGGAGGAGGAGGGCATGCTCGCGTCACAGTAAGCCGAAGAGGAGCACCTTCCCCGGGCACGGGCGGTTCCAAGCGGCCCCTAAGTTTAACCGAATGGAAGCTCCGGAGGAGGAGGGCATGCTCGCGTCACAGTAAGCCGAAGAGGAGCACCTTCCCCGGGCACGGGCGGTGCCAAGCGGCCCCTAAGTTTAACCGAATGGAAGCTCCGGGGGAGGAGGGCGGGTGTGTGTCACAGTTAAGCCGAATTGGAGCACCTCTTCCGCCCGGGCACGAGCGGAGCGCGAAGCTGTCAGTTATGAATGTATAAAAGAATAAATAAATAAATACATAAAGAATGCCACCTTTCATTTCACAGGGCACACCAGACGGCGTACCAGCAGGTAAAAGTCGGAGTAATTAAATAAATACAAAAAGAATGGCTGGGGAATAAAAAAATAATACGTTTTAATAATAATTTGTTTTTTTTGTTATAACATGAATTTCACTCTCTCTCTCCCCGTATATATATATATATATATATATATATATATATATATATTTATTATATATATTGTATATTTTTTTAAGCATTTTTGAAGGTGCGCCGCTACTTCGCGGATTTTCAGTTTTCGCGGGTGGTCTCTGTCCCCATTAACCGCGATAACCGAGGATTCACTGTACTCCATAAAATTTACAAAAAGCGAGGTGAAACACTCAACCAGGGCTGCTTTTTTTAACATTTCTCGAGGGCCATGGCGAGCCATTTCAAAAAAGCTGCACAACTAACGTATAAAATATTGATAAATTTGCTCGGCCTGATGTGTGTGTAAAGTTTCACGAGTTGTCGTTCATATTTAGAACCTCATAATCAGCGTTGTTTTATTGCCGAACAGTGCAATGCCACTCCCACAACTTTACAAGAAAAAGGACGAATTTCGTATTGTGACATCCTCATGGCCGAAACAGTCATCCGAGCATATATGAGGGCGACCTTGTTGAGTTGCACGGAGAAAAACATCCAAGAAAATAACTTGTATTAGCTTTTACCAGTTGGTGGCGCTACTACTACGATAAAAAATAAGTTGGTAGATGTCTTCAGGGCTGAAGTATCCTCAAATGTGTACAACTTCGAGAAGATAGGATCATCTGAGTCATGTTGCCGGAGCTTTTATTGCCACAGAGTACAATCTGACTTTTCAGCACCGTAATAGCCACGCCTTTTGCCAAAACGTCACAAAATTCGGCAGAGAGTAAGATCATTGTCTTGAGTCTTTTCTGACTAATTTTCAGTCGGATTCGTCAAAAGGGCACCGTGCATAATGTGAAAATTTAAATAAAAACAAATTTTTGATTCCACTTGGCGGCGCTGTGTGTATAACAAAATAATAACATTAAGATGTCTTCAGGTCGGGACGTTTTATTTACAGGTGAAGGTTTGGATTTTTAGGAGCATGTGCAGGGGAGTTATTAAGCATTCGTTTATTTGTATTAGGTTCATTTTGTCTTCTTATTATTGATATTTGACTGATTCATTAAAAGCAGACAATTATGTTTTAGGTTAATTTTTTACCTGACATGTTTCGGCGAGTCTTTCGCCTTCTTCAGAGTGTCGCATGATGGTGTCTTGAGACCCGTCTTTATCAGCTGATGTTCCATGAGGGTGTGACTTACCTGTCAAAAAAATGAAAAATCAGAGCAGTAAAAGAACAAGCACAACATGAACATTACAAATCAGCAATCACTGACCACTGCAAAAGGGAAAACCACATCATGGACCGGGAGAAGGGCAGGGTCATCCGCACCGAAGAGAACAAACAACAGCGCTGGATCAGAGAGGCCATTGAGATCTGCAAGCGAGGCATAAAAACCATGAACAGAGACAAGGGAGCCTTCATCCTCTCTACCACCTGGAGCAGCATCTTGGCGGAGTGAACGGACAGCGGGGGGCGTGACTTGCCTTCATTCTTGTGAATGGTAAGTCACGCCCTCATGGAACATCAGCTGATAAAGACGGGCCACAAGACACCATCATGTGACACTCTGAAGAAGACGAAAGACTTTCGTATTGTGACATCCTCAAGGCTTAAACACTCATCCGAGCAAATTTAAGGTAGATTTTGTGAACCTGCCCGGAGAAAAACATCAACGAAAATAATTTGTATTTGTTTTAACCAGTTGGTGGCGCTACCACTGCGATCAAAAATAAGTTGGCAGCCGTCTTCAGGGCCTGAATATCCTCAAATGTGAAAAATTTCAAGAAGATGGATCATCTGAATCATTTTGCAGGAACTTTTGTTGCCACGGAGAATAATCAGACTCTGCGGCACCGTAATAGCCACGCCCTTCGAAGGAAAGTCACAAAAATAGGGATAGAGTAAGATCAATGTCTTGAGTCTTTTCTAGCCAATTTTCAATCGGATTCGTTAAAAGGGCACCGTGCAGTACGTCAAAATGTAAAAAATGATATTGATTGGCGCAAGGTGTATAACTGAATATAAACATATAGATGTTTTCAGGTACCGACTCTTTATGTACATGTGAAGTTTTGGATTTTTAGCAGCATGTGCAAGAGAGTTATTAAGCATTTTGTCCATTGCGGCGAAGGAAATCTTAAGTGAAAACTTCGAAGCCCCGCCCCCGTCATATAGTATTTCGGAAACAAAAAATTTTAGCCCCAGTGTTTGTCCCAGGTCTTAAGATGCTACAGACAGAATTTTAAGGCAATCAGATGAAGCCTTTAGGATCAGGGTGCAAAAGAATGACCCCAGTAAACATGCAAAAAAGGGCAAAAGTCGGACTTTCAAAAATTCATAACTCACTTCCTATTCATATTAGACATTAAAATATCACATTTTTCGCCATGCCCGATGAGACTGCCAAGTTTGGTGAATTTTTGTGCATGTTTCGGGGGTCAAAAATGCAATCGAACAATCGGAAAAATAATAATAATAATAATTTCTACAAAAACAATAGGGACTTCGCAGCGGTCGCTGCTCAGGCCCTAATAATAATAATAATAATAAGAGAAGATAAGATGTCCTTTATTAGTCCCACAATGGGGAAATTTGAAAGTAATAATATTTTCTACAAAAACAATAGGGACCTCGCAGCCGTCGCAGCTCGGGCCCTAATAACAATTTCTAGAAAAACAATAGGGACCTCGCAGCGGTCACTGCTCGGGCCCTAATAATAATAATAATAATAATTTCCACAAAAACAATGGGGACCTCGTAGCGGTCGCTGCTCGGGCCCTAATAATAATTTCTACATAAACAATAGGGACCTCGCCGCGGTCGCTGCTCGGGCCCCAATAATAATTTCTACACAAAGTCCATTGTGGTGACCCGCCCCCTTTTAATAAATTCAAAATGGCCGACTTCCTGTAAAACCTAGCTCATTGCTCCAAGAGACTTTTTTGTAGGTCTTGGTCTTATACATACAGTGAACCCTCGCTACTTCGCGGTTCACCTTTCGCGGGTTCAGTGCTTCGCGGGTATAAAAAATATTCGGGGGCATTGTAGTTTCGCCGAGCGGCACGACGGGGCGCTGGAGCGGTTAGACGGCCGGCGTGCGCCGAAGAAGAGCGTGGGCGAAGAGGAGAGTGGACGAAGAAGAGCACGTTCCCCCGGACACGATCGGTGGCGACGTTTCGCGCGGTTCGGACCGTACCAGAGCTCCGGCCGGCGTGCGTGGCAGTTAAGCCGTAGAGGAGCACCTTCCCCGGGCACGGGCGGTGCCAAGCGGCCCCTAAGTTTAACCGAATGGAAGCTCCGGAGGAGGAGGGCATGCTCGCGTCACAGTAAGCCGAAGAGGAGCACCTTCCCCGGGCACGGGCGGTTCCAAGCGGCCCCTAAGTTTAACCGAATGGAAGCTCCGGAGGAGGAGGGCATGCTCGCGACACAGTAAGCCGAAGAGGAGCACCTTCCCCGGGCACGGGCGGTGCCAAGCGGCCCCTAAGTTTAACCGAATGGAAGCTCCGGGGGAGGAGGGTGGGCGTGTGTCACAGTTAAGCCGAATTGGAGCACCTCTTCCGCCCGGGCACGAGCGGAGCGCGAAGCTGTCAGTTATGAATGAATAAATGAATAAATAAATAAATAAATAAAGAATGGCACCTTTCATTTCACAGGGCACACCAGACGGCGTACCAGCAGGTAAAAGTCTGAGTAATTAAATAAATACAAAAAGAATGGCTGGGGAATAAAAAAATAATACGTTTTAATAATAATTTGTTTTTTTTGTTATAACATGAATTTCACTCTCTCTCTCCCCGTATATATATATATATATATATATATATATATATATATATATATATATATATATATATATATATATATATTGTATTTTTTTTTTAAGCATTTTTGAAGGTGCGCCGCTACTTCGCGGATTTTCAGTTTTCGCGGGTGGTCTCGGTCCCCATTAACCGCGATAACCGAGGGTTCACTGTACTCCATAAAATTTACAAAAAGCGAGGTGAAACACTCAACCAGGGCTGCTCTGCATGTTGTGCTGGGCCACCTGGAACAACAGCGGAGCTATGCAAGGATGCTCTTTGTGGACTACAGCTCGGCATTCAACACGATCATCCCAGACATCCTCGTCGCCAAACTGGACACTCTCGGCCTCCCTGCCCTCACACGCATCTGGATTAAGGACTTTCTGACCAACAGACCCCAGACTGTGTTGCTCGGCCCCTACACGTCCTCCACCCTCATGCTGAGCACCGGTTCCCCCCAAGGATGCGTGCTGAGCCCTCTCCTGTACGCCCTCTACACCTACGACTGCAGCCCGGCCCACGGCAACAACACCATCGTCAAGTTTGCTGACGACACGACAGTGGTCGGTCTGATCTCGGAAGGTGACGAGACAGCCTACAGAGAGGAGGTAGGGAGACTGACAACTTGGTGCAAGGAGAACAGACTGCACCTTAACTCTGCTAAAACAAAGGAGATTGTCGTCGACTTCAGGAGGAACAAGACGCTGCCGCCCCCCCTCTGCATCGAAGGCGTGTGTGTGGAGAGGGTCCACACGTTCAAGTTCCTGGGAGTACAGATCTCCGATGACCTTTCTTGGAGTCACAACACCACAGCAGTGGTAAAGAAGGTCCGCCAACGTCTGCACTTCCTGAGAGTCCTCAGGAAATTCAACCTGGACAGGAAGCTGCTGCTGGCCTTCTACCACTCGTCCATCGAGAGCCTGCTGACGTACTGTGTCTCCACCTGGTACAGCGGCTGCACTGAGGCGGACAGAGTGAGGCTCCAGAGGACAGTCAAAACAGCGCAAAGGATTATTGGCTGCCCTCTCCCCTCGCTGTCGGACATCTACACCGCCCGGTGCCTCAGAAGGGCTCTCAACATCGTCAAAGACAATACCCATCCAAACTCACACCTGTTCGACCTGTTGCCCTCTGGCAGGCACTACAGATGCATCAAATCAAGGACCAATAGACTGAGAAACAGTTTCTTTCCGAGAGCCATCTCCATACTGAACTCTCACACACACACGAGACCACCCTAACCTTGCAAAACAGCATTGTGATGTGTTTCTATATGCCCTATTCAGTACTGAATTCCATTGCACTGTCTTATTTATTTATCTAATTTATCTATTGTCTGTATTATTGTTGTATTGCACTGGAGAGGGGAGCCCTCTAATCTCGTTGCACACTTGAGTACAATGACAATAAAGGGATTTCTATTTCTATTCTATTCTTTTTTTAACTTTTCTCGAGGGCCATGGCGAGCCATTTCAAAAAAGCTGCACAACTAACGTATAAAATATTGATAAATTTGCTCTGCCTGATGTGTGTGTAAAGTTTCACGAGTTGTCGTTCATATTTAGAACCTCATAATCAGCGTTGTTTTATTGCCGAACAGTGCAATGCCACTCCCACAACTTTTCACGAAAAAGGATGAATTTCGTATTGTGACATCCTCATGGCCGAAACAGTCATCCGAGCATATATGAGGGCGACCTTGTTGAGTTGCACGGAGAAAAACATCCAAGAAAATAACTTGTATTAGCTTTTACCAGTTGGTGGCGCTACTACTACGATGAAAAATAAGTTGGTAGATGTCTTCAGGGCTGAGGTATCCTCAAATGTGTACAACTTCGAGAAGATAGGATCATCTGAGTCATGTTGCCGGAGCTTTTGTTGCCACAAAGTACAATCGGATTTTTCAGCACCGTAATAGCCACGCCTTTTGCCAAAACGTCACAAAATTCGGCAGAGAGTAAGATCATTGTCTTGAGTCTTTTCTGACTAATTTTCAGTCGGATTCGTCAAAAGGGCACCGTGCAGTATGTGAAAATTAAAATAAAAACAAATTTTTGATTCCACTTGGCGGCGCTGTGTGTATAACAAAATAATAACATTAAGATGTCTTCAGGTCGGGACGTTTTATTTACAGGTGAAGGTTTGGATTTTTAGGAGCATGTGCAGGGGCGTTATTAAGCATTCATTTATTTGTATTAGGTTCATTTTGTCTTCTTATTATTGATATTTGACTGATTCATTAAAAGCAGACAATTATGTTTTAGGTTAATTTTTTACCTGACATGTTTCGGCGAGTCTTTCGCCTTCTTCAGAGTGTCGCATGATGGTGTCTTGAGACCCGTCTTTATCAGCTGATGTTCCATGAGGGTGTGACTTACCTGTCAAAAAAATGAAAAATCAGAGCAGTAAAAGAACAAGCACAACATGAACATTACAAATCAGCAATCACTGACCACTGCAAAAGGGAAAACCACATCATGGACCGGGAGAAGGGCAGGGTCATCCGCACCGAAGAGAACAAACAACAGCGCTGGATCAGAGAGGCCATTGAGATCTGCAAGCGAGGCATAAAAACCATGAACAGAGACAAGGGAGCCTTCATCCTCTCTACCACCTGGAGCAGCATCTTGGCGGAGTGAACGGACAGCGGGGGGCGTGACTTGCCTTCATTCTTGTGACAGGTAAGTCACGCCCTCATGGAACATCAGCTGATAAAGACGGGCCACAAGACACCATCATGTGACACTCTGAAGAAGGCGAAAGACTTTCGTATTGTGACATCCTCAAGGCCTAAACACTCATCCGATCAAAAATAAGTTGGCAGCCGTCTTCAGGGCCTGAATATCCTCAAATGTGAAAAATTTCGAGAAGATGGATCATCTGAATCATTTTGCAGGAACTTTTGTTGCCACGGAGATTAATCAGACTCTGCGGCACCGTAATAGCCACGCCCTTCGAAGGAAAGTCACAAAAATAGGGATAGAGTAAGATCAATGTCTTGAGTCTTTTCTAGCCAATTTTCAATCGGATTCGTTAAAAGGGCACCGTGCAGTACGTCAAAATGTAAAAAATGATATTGATTGGCGCAAGGTGTATAACTGAATATAAACATATAGATGTCTTCAGGTACCGACTCTTTATGTACATGTGAAGTTTTGGATTTTTAGCAGCATGTGCAGGAGAGTTATTAAGCATTTTGTCCATTGCGGCGAAGGAAATCTTAAGTGAAAACTTCGAAGCCCCGCCCCCGTTCATATAGTATTTCGGAAACAAAAAATTTTAGCCCCAGTGTTTGTCCCAGGTCTTAAGATGCTACAGACAGAATTTTAAGGCAATCAGATGAAGCCTTTAGGATCAGGGTGCAAAAGAATGACCCCTGTAAACATGCAAAAAAGGGCAAAAGTCGGACTTTCAAAAATTCATAACTCACTTCCTGTTCATATTAGACGTTAAAATCTCAAATTTTTCGCCATGCCCGATGAGACTGCCAAGTTTGGTGAATTTTTGTGCATGTTTCGGGGGTCAAAAATGCGATCGAA
This sequence comes from Idiotropiscis lumnitzeri, assembly GCF_059441095.1. Taxonomy (NCBI): domain Eukaryota; kingdom Metazoa; phylum Chordata; class Actinopteri; order Syngnathiformes; family Syngnathidae; genus Idiotropiscis; species Idiotropiscis lumnitzeri. The sequence continues at coordinate 3,267,094 of NW_028283562.1, read as the reverse complement.
CAATCGGAAAAATAATAATAATAATAATTCCTACAAAAACCATAGGGACTTCGCAGCGGTCGCTGCTCAGGCCCTAATAATAATAATAATAATAAAAGTAATAATATTTTCTACAAAAACAATAGGGACCTCGCAGCCGTCGCAGCTCGGGCCCTAATAACAATTTCTAGAAAAACAATAGGGACCTCGCAGCGGTCACTGCTCGGGCCCTAATAATAATAATAATAATAATTTCCACAAAAACAATGGGGACCTCGTAGCGGTCGCTGCTCGGGCCCTAATAATAATTTCTACAAAAACAATAGGGACCTCTCCGCGGTCGCTGCTCGGGCCCCAATAATAATTTCTACACAAAGTCCATTGTGGTGACCCGCCCCCTTTTAAGTAAATTCAAAATGGCCGACTTCCTGTAAAACCTAGCTCATTGCTCCAAGAGACTTTTTTGTAGGTCTTGGTCTTATACATACAGTGAACCCTCGCTACTTGGCGGTTCACCTTTCGCGGGTTCAGTGTTTCGCGGGTCTAAAAAATATTCGGGGGCATTGTAGTTTCGCCGAGCGGCACGACGGGGTGCTGGAGCGGTTAGACGGCCGGCGTGCGCCGAAGAAGAGCGTGGGCGAAGAGGAGAGTGGACGAAGAAGAGCACGTTCCCCCGGACACGATGGGTGGCGACGTTTCGCGCGGTTCGGACAGTACCAGAGCTCCGGCCGGCGTGCGTGGCAGTTAAGCCGTAGAGGAGCACCTTCCCCGGGCACGGGCGGTGCCAAGCGGCCCCTAAGTTTAACCGAATGGAAGCTCCGGAGGAGGAGGGCATGCTCGCGTCACAGTAAGCCGAAGAGGAGCACCTTCCCCGGGCACGGGCGGTTCCAAGCGGCCCCTAAGTTTAACCGAATGGAAGCTCCGGAGGAGGAGGGCATGCTCGCGTCACAGTAAGCCGAAGAGGAGCACCTTCCCCGGGCACGGGCGGTTCCAAGCGGCCCCTAAGTTTAACCGAATGGAAGCTCCGGAGGAGGAGGGCATGCTCGCGTCACAGTAAGCCGAAGAGGAGCACCTTCCCCGGGCACGGGCGGTGCCAAGCGGCCCCTAAGTTTAACCGAATGGAAGCTCCGGGGGAGGAGGGCGGGTGTGTGTCACAGTTAAGCCGAATTGGAGCACCTCTTCCGCCCGGGCACGAGCGGAGCGCGAAGCTGTCAGTTATGAATGTATAAAAGAATAAATAAATAAATACATAAAGAATGCCACCTTTCATTTCACAGGGCACACCGGACGGCGTACCAGCAGGTAAAAGTCGGAGTAATTAAATAAATACAAAAAGAATGGCTGGGGAATAAAAAAATAATACGTTTTAATAATAATTTGTTTTTTTTGTTATAACATGAATTTCACTCTCTCTCTCCCCGTATATATATATATATATATATATATATATATATATATATATATTTATTATATATATTGTATATTTTTTTTAAGCATTTTTGAAGGTGCGCCGCTACTTCGCGGATTTTCAGTTTTCGCGGGTGGTCTCTGTCCCCATTAACCGCGATAACCGAGGATTCACTGTACTCCATAAAATTTACAAAAAGCGAGGTGAAACACTCAACCAGGGCTGCTTTTTTTAACATTTCTCGAGGGCCATGGCGAGCCATTTCAAAAAAGCTGCACAACTAACGTATAAAATATTGATAAATTTGCTCGGCCTGATGTGTGTGTAAAGTTTCACGAGTTGTCGTTCATATTTAGAACCTCATAATCAGCGTTGTTTTATTGCCGAACAGTGCAATGCCACTCCCACAACTTTACAAGAAAAAGGACGAATTTCGTATTGTGACATCCTCATGGCCGAAACAGTCATCCGAGCATATATGAGGGCGACCTTGTTGAGTTGCACGGAGAAAAACATCCAAGAAAATAACTTGTATTAGCTTTTACCAGTTGGTGGCGCTACTACTACGATAAAAAATAAGTTGGTAGATGTCTTCAGGGCTGAAGTATCCTCAAATGTGTACAACTTCGAGAAGATAGGATCATCTGAGTCATGTTGCCGGAGCTTTTATTGCCACAGAGTACAATCTGACTTTTCAGCACCGTAATAGCCACGCCTTTTGCCAAAACGTCACAAAATTCGGCAGAGAGTAAGATCATTGTCTTGAGTCTTTTCTGACTAATTTTCAGTCGGATTCGTTAAAAGGGCACCGTGCATAATGTGAAAATTTAAATAAAAACAAATTTTTGATTCCACTTGGCGGCGCTGTGTGTATAACAAAATAATAACATTAAGATGTCTTCAGGTCGGGACGTTTTATTTACAGGTGAAGGTTTGGATTTTTAGGAGCATGTGCAGGGGAGTTATTAAGCATTCGTTTATTTGTATTAGGTTCATTTTGTCTTCTTATTATTGATATTTGACTGATTCATTAAAAGCAGACAATTATGTTTTAGGTTAATTTTTTACCTGACATGTTTCGGCGAGTCTTTCGCCTTCTTCAGAGTGTCGCATGATGGTGTCTTGAGACCCGTCTTTATCAGCTGATGTTCCATGAGGGTGTGACTTACCTGTCAAAAAAATGAAAAATCAGAGCAGTAAAAGAACAAGCACAACATGAACATTACAAATCAGCAATCACTGACCACTGCAAAAGGGAAAACCACATCATGGACCGGGAGAAGGGCAGGGTCATCCGCACCGAAGAGAACAAACAACAGCGCTGGATCAGAGAGGCCATTGAGATCTGCAAGCGAGGCATAAAAACCATGAACAGAGACAAGGGAGCCTTCATCCTCTCTACCACCTGGAGCAGCATCTTGGCGGAGTGAACGGACAGCGGGGGGCGTGACTTGCCTTCATTCTTGTGAATGGTAAGTCACGCCCTCATGGAACATCAGCTGATAAAGACGGGCCACAAGACACCATCATGTGACACTCTGAAGAAGACGAAAGACTTTCGTATTGTGACATCCTCAAGGCTTAAACACTCATCCGAGCAAATTTAAGGTAGATTTTGTGAACCTGCCCGGAGAAAAACATCAACGAAAATAATTTGTATTTGTTTTAACCAGTTGGTGGCGCTACCACTGCGATCAAAAATAAGTTGGCAGCCGTCTTCAGGGCCTGAATATCCTCAAATGTGAAAAATTTCAAGAAGATGGATCATCTGAATCATTTTGCAGGAACTTTTGTTGCCACGGAGAATAATCAGACTCTGCGGCACCGTAATAGCCACGCCCTTCGAAGGAAAGTCACAAAAATAGGGATAGAGTAAGATCAATGTCTTGAGTCTTTTCTAGCCAATTTTCAATCGGATTCGTTAAAAGGGCACCGTGCAGTACGTCAAAATGTAAAAAATGATATTGATTGGCGCAAGGTGTATAACTGAATATAAACATATAGATGTTTTCAGGTACCGACTCTTTATGTACATGTGAAGTTTTGGATTTTTAGCAGCATGTGCAAGAGAGTTATTAAGCATTTTGTCCATTGCGGCGAAGGAAATCTTAAGTGAAAACTTCGAAGCCCCGCCCCCGTCATATAGTATTTCGGAAACAAAAAATTTTAGCCCCAGTGTTTGTCCCAGGTCTTAAGATGCTACAGACAGAATTTTAAGGCAATCAGATGAAGCCTTTAGGATCAGGGTGCAAAAGAATGACCCCAGTAAACATGCAAAAAAGGGCAAAAGTCGGACTTTCAAAAATTCATAACTCACTTCCTATTCATATTAGACATTAAAATATCACATTTTTCGCCATGCCCGATGAGACTGCCAAGTTTGGTGAATTTTTGTGCATGTTTCGGGGGTCAAAAATGCAATCGAACAATCGGAAAAATAATAATAATAATAATTTCTACAAAAACAATAGGGACTTCGCAGCGGTCGCTGCTCAGGCCCTAATAATAATAATAATAATAAGAGAAGATAAGATGTCCTTTATTAGTCCCACAATGGGGAAATTTGAAAGTAATAATATTTTCTACAAAAACAATAGGGACCTCGCAGCCGTCGCAGCTCGGGCCCTAATAACAATTTCTAGAAAAACAATAGGGACCTCGCAGCGGTCACTGCTCGGGCCCTAATAATAATAATAATAATAATTTCCACAAAAACAATGGGGACCTCGTAGCGGTCGCTGCTCGGGCCCTAATAATAATTTCTACATAAACAATAGGGACCTCGCCGCGGTCGCTGCTCGGGCCCCAATAATAATTTCTACACAAAGTCCATTGTGGTGACCCGCCCCCTTTTAATAAATTCAAAATGGCCGACTTCCTGTAAAACCTAGCTCATTGCTCCAAGAGACTTTTTTGTAGGTCTTGGTCTTATACATACAGTGAACCCTCGCTACTTCGCGGTTCACCTTTCGCGGGTTCAGTGCTTCGCGGGTATAAAAAATATTCGGGGGCATTGTAGTTTCGCCGAGCGGCACGACGGGGCGCTGGAGCGGTTAGACGGCCGGCGTGCGCCGAAGAAGAGCGTGGGCGAAGAGGAGAGTGGACGAAGAAGAGCACGTTCCCCCGGACACGATCGGTGGCGACGTTTCGCGCGGTTCGGACCGTACCAGAGCTCCGGCCGGCGTGCGTGGCAGTTAAGCCGTAGAGGAGCACCTTCCCCGGGCACGGGCGGTGCCAAGCGGCCCCTAAGTTTAACCGAATGGAAGCTCCGGAGGAGGAGGGCATGCTCGCGTCACAGTAAGCCGAAGAGGAGCACCTTCCCCGGGCACGGGCGGTTCCAAGCGGCCCCTAAGTTTAACCGAATGGAAGCTCCGGAGGAGGAGGGCATGCTCGCGACACAGTAAGCCGAAGAGGAGCACCTTCCCCGGGCACGGGCGGTGCCAAGCGGCCCCTAAGTTTAACCGAATGGAAGCTCCGGGGGAGGAGGGTGGGCGTGTGTCACAGTTAAGCCGAATTGGAGCACCTCTTCCGCCCGGGCACGAGCGGAGCGCGAAGCTGTCAGTTATGAATGAATAAATGAATAAATAAATAAATAAATAAAGAATGGCACCTTTCATTTCACAGGGCACACCAGACGGCGTACCAGCAGGTAAAAGTCTGAGTAATTAAATAAATACAAAAAGAATGGCTGGGGAATAAAAAAATAATACGTTTTAATAATAATTTGTTTTTTTTGTTATAACATGAATTTCACTCTCTCTCTCCCCGTATATATATATATATATATATATATATATATATATATATATATATATATATATATATATATATATATATATTGTATTTTTTTTTTAAGCATTTTTGAAGGTGCGCCGCTACTTCGCGGATTTTCAGTTTTCGCGGGTGGTCTCGGTCCCCATTAACCGCGATAACCGAGGGTTCACTGTACTCCATAAAATTTACAAAAAGCGAGGTGAAACACTCAACCAGGGCTGCTCTGCATGTTGTGCTGGGCCACCTGGAACAACAGCGGAGCTATGCAAGGATGCTCTTTGTGGACTACAGCTCGGCATTCAACACGATCATCCCAGACATCCTCGTCGCCAAACTGGACACTCTCGGCCTCCCTGCCCTCACACGCATCTGGATTAAGGACTTTCTGACCAACAGACCCCAGACTGTGTTGCTCGGCCCCTACACGTCCTCCACCCTCATGCTGAGCACCGGTTCCCCCCAAGGATGCGTGCTGAGCCCTCTCCTGTACGCCCTCTACACCTACGACTGCAGCCCGGCCCACGGCAACAACACCATCGTCAAGTTTGCTGACGACACGACAGTGGTCGGTCTGATCTCGGAAGGTGACGAGACAGCCTACAGAGAGGAGGTAGGGAGACTGACAACTTGGTGCAAGGAGAACAGACTGCACCTTAACTCTGCTAAAACAAAGGAGATTGTCGTCGACTTCAGGAGGAACAAGACGCTGCCGCCCCCCCTCTGCATCGAAGGCGTGTGTGTGGAGAGGGTCCACACGTTCAAGTTCCTGGGAGTACAGATCTCCGATGACCTTTCTTGGAGTCACAACACCACAGCAGTGGTAAAGAAGGTCCGCCAACGTCTGCACTTCCTGAGAGTCCTCAGGAAATTCAACCTGGACAGGAAGCTGCTGCTGGCCTTCTACCACTCGTCCATCGAGAGCCTGCTGACGTACTGTGTCTCCACCTGGTACAGCGGCTGCACTGAGGCGGACAGAGTGAGGCTCCAGAGGACAGTCAAAACAGCGCAAAGGATTATTGGCTGCCCTCTCCCCTCGCTGTCGGACATCTACACCGCCCGGTGCCTCAGAAGGGCTCTCAACATCGTCAAAGACAATACCCATCCAAACTCACACCTGTTCGACCTGTTGCCCTCTGGCAGGCACTACAGATGCATCAAATCAAGGACCAATAGACTGAGAAACAGTTTCTTTCCGAGAGCCATCTCCATACTGAACTCTCACACACACACGAGACCACCCTAACCTTGCAAAACAGCATTGTGATGTGTTTCTATATGCCCTATTCAGTACTGAATTCCATTGCACTGTCTTATTTATTTATCTAATTTATCTATTGTCTGTATTATTGTTGTATTGCACTGGAGAGGGGAGCCCTCTAATCTCGTTGCACACTTGAGTACAATGACAATAAAGGGATTTCTATTTCTATTCTATTCTTTTTTTAACTTTTCTCGAGGGCCATGGCGAGCCATTTCAAAAAAGCTGCACAACTAACGTATAAAATATTGATAAATTTGCTCTGCCTGATGTGTGTGTAAAGTTTCACGAGTTGTCGTTCATATTTAGAACCTCATAATCAGCGTTGTTTTATTGCCGAACAGTGCAATGCCACT